>NC_134856.1:19652500-20252500 GCF_049852395.1 Peromyscus maniculatus bairdii | reverse complement strand
TGGATCCTTCCCAGAAGAATCTCTACAAAAATGTGATGCTAGAGACCTATAGGAATCTCACTATTATAGGATACAGTTGGGAAGACCATAATATTGAAGAACATTGTCCAAGTTCTAGACAACATGAAAGGAATGAAAGAAGCCAAACTACAGAGAAACCTTCTGTGTATAATCAATGCAGTAAAAGCATTGCATGTCAAAATAACCTTCAAAAGCATAAAAGATCACATACTGAAGTGAAATCTTTTGTATATAATCAATGTGGTAAAGCCTTTGCATGTTACAGTCGTCTTCAAATGCATGAAAGAACACATACTGGAGAGAAACCCTTTGAATGTAATCAATGTGGTAAAGCCTTTGAATGTCAAAAAATTATTTGAATGCATAAAAGAACACATACTGGAAAGAAACTATGGTGATATTTTATTTGTACTAAAATGTGATTTGTATGTTAATAAATAAAGTTGCCTGGGGGTCAGAGCTAATAGCAAGACTTAGCAGAAGCTGGGTGGTGGTGGTGCATGCCTTTAATCCCAGCTCTTGAAAGGCAGAGTTATGAGGATCTCTGTGTGTTCAAGGATACAGCCAGCATGGAGACACACACCTTTAATCTCAATACCAACCATAGAAGACCTGGAGGTCTGTACAGACAGGCAGTGACTAGGAGGTCATGTGGTTGGGTTTACAACCAATGAGAAGGCAGAACAGAAACACTATAAAAAGACAGACACACAGGAAGTAGGTCTCTCTTTTGGAGAGGTAGGACTACAGTGACAGTGAAGGGTAAGGTTTTTAGTTCTTAGTTATTGCTCTGACCTCTTGGCTTTCATCTCTGTATTGGCTCTGTGTTTCTTATTTAATAAGATGATTACACCTACAAGAAACCCTATGAATGCAATCAGTGTGATAAAGCCTTTACACAACAAAATCATCTTCAAAGGCATAAAAGGACACATACTGGAGAGAAACCCTATAAATGTAATCAATGTGGTAAAGCCTTTGCATACACAATTATCTTCACATGCATAAAAGAAAACAGAGGAGAGAAACCATGTGAATGTAATCAATGTGGAAAAGCCTTTGCATATACCGGTCATCTTCAAATGCATAATAGAACACATACTGGAGCAAAACCATATGAATGTAATCAGTGTGGTAAAGCCTTTCCAGGACACAACAATCTTCAAATTCATAGAAGAACACATACTGGAGAGAAACCATATGAATTTAATCAGTGTGGTAAAGCCTTTGCACAACACAGTACTCTTCAGGTACATAAAAGAACACATACTGCAAAACCATATGAATGTAATCAGTGTGGTAAAGCCTTTGTGTCTATCAGGAATCTTCAAAATCATGAGAAAAAGTCATATTGCAGAGAAATCCTATAAATGTAGTCAGTGTGGTAATGTTTTGCACTTTACACAGGAGTAAAACTTTGTATCTAAATAATCTGTTAAAACCTTTGCATATTACAATAGTCTTTGACTACCTGAATGTAGTAGAACAGGCCCATAGGGTCGAGGAAATTGGCTCAAACCAGTTGCCAAGGCATGCACATAATGTACTTCCTTATGAGCCAAACTGGAGTCTGCTTGAGGGCCTTACAACAGTTACTACCAAAGTACCTAATCATGCAGAGTCTGCCTGAGGGCCTAGCAACAGGCACTGTCAGAGTTCCTGATCATGTCTAACTAATGATGGGTGACCATACAATATCACCTGATCACAGTCAGAGTTCCTGACCATGCCCAGCCAATAAGGGATAACCACTCAATGTCACCAGATTAGGACACATCCTGGGTGTTGGGAGGAGGGTATATAAGGCCTTCGCCATCATAAAATAAATGATTTTGCTGTTTGCCTTCAAAAAAAGAAGGTTCTTTCTTGTGCCAATGGGTTCAAGCATAACCTATACTTGCTCCTCTCAGTTTCAGGATATTATGTCTTATGTTGAGGTCCTTGACCCATCTGAGTTGAGTTTTGTGCAGAGTGAGATATATGATCTAGTTTCATTCTTTTACATGTAGCTATCCAGTTGTTCAGGACCATTTTGTTGAAGATGCTTTTTGTTCCAATGTGTACTGTTGGCCTCTTTGTCAAAAATCAAATGGCTGTAGGAGTGTAGACTTATATGTGGGTCCTCAATTCTAATACATTGATCAGTGTTCTGGTTTTATGTGAGCACCATGTGTTTTTATTAATATGACTCTACTATAAAGGTGTAACTTGAATTCTGAGATGGCAATACCTCGAGCAGTTTTCCTTTTTTTTCCATTTTTTTTAACCTTTCATTTCTTGAAAATAGATTTTTTTCATATAATATATTCTTAGTGTTCAGGATTATTTTAGTTGCCCTGTTTCTTTAGTGTTTACATACAGAATTTAAGATACTTTTTTTCAATTTCTATGACGAATTCCATTGGAATTTTGATGGGGATTGTGTTATGTTCATATTCTTTATGTAATGCCTAACACATTCTGCCAAGATTGTGTTAGAGATGCCCTGCTTCTCATAATTTCCAGCATCTTTTTATTCCTGAAAGATTGATAACTATTATATGGTCACTGTCAACTTTTAGACACATCATACAGTGTTTTCCTTCATTCTGAGGATGTGATGTATCTCGTTTATTGATTTCTACATTGAACCATCTTGCTCTCTTAGGAAACTATTTAATCATGATGTACAATCTGTTTTTGTACAATTGGGTTTTGTTTGCTCATATTTTGTGAAAGATTTCAGCTTCTATTTTAGTCAAATACACCACCCTTTAGCTTTCTGTGTCCTATCCAGGTTTTTGCCTAAGGGCTAGCCTGCTCTCATGTGATGAGTTTTGAAAGACTCTCCCATCTTCAGTGTTTACTAAAGCATAAAAATATTGGTATTATTTTTTCTGAAATATTTGCAAAATTCAGCTTCAATAACCACTAATGTCTTTTTGCTTTCCTGTGAAGGAAGGCTATTATGGATTGATTTTCCTCTCATTATTAGGCCATTTGGTCTTTCTATCTTTTGCTGGTATGTTTCTTTGTCTGTTGTACATGTACAAGGATTTCTCCATTTTTTTCTAGAGAATTTAATATATTTACCAATAATAATCATTAGCAGTCATTCCATATGATTCTTTATATTTCAGAGATTTCTGGTGTTGTCTTTATTTCTGATTCAATTTATTTTGCTTTTCTCAAAGTTTGTATAGCAAAGTTTTATCAGTTTTGTTTACCATTTCAAACAGCTCAGCTGGGTAAAGTTGTGTACTTTTTATCCTAGTCATTTTATTCAGTTTTTAAAAAAGAATGTTAGCATTCAATTTGAACCTCCCTGTGTGGCTTCAAGCAACCAAGACACAGGCACCTCCAACTTCCTATATCTTCTCAGCTCCTCTGCTAAAGAATTTGGCCTTTATGGTGACAGGTGCTTAGGGAGTTCCCCTTCCCCAGAAATTTGCAGTATGTGAATCGCACCACAGCAATGGTGGAGCAGCTCCAGGCTTGTTTTTTACAGAATCAACCAGTGTCTTTTCACTGAGCATGGCCACAATTTGTTCAGGCTGACAATCTGGCAGAAGGTCTGGTTCCTCTTTCAGTGGTAACATCTCATACAAACTTTTCCAAAGTCACCTGGATGATGATTGTTGGAGTTGATCCTGTGGCAATGCATACCTCCAACATTCTCCTGGCCTCCTGGATGCTGGCTGTGCTTACAGACACGATCAGGAGTTTCTATATCTTCCTTCATCCTCAGGGCATCATAGCCATCAAAGGAAAGAGGGAGGTGTCATGAAGTCTAGCAGGTGTGCTATTCATATTTTTATAATTTGAATTTTTTCTTCATTCTGAAATCATCCAGGCTGTTTGTTCTTTTTGTATTTCATTGAGCTATGATGTTGTTTCCTTATGCCATCTCTACGTTTTCATGATAGTATTTATTAATATGAATATTCTTCTTAGGATTGATTTTACTTTGTGCTATAAATCTTCATGTGTTGTATTTCTCATTTTGTTTCTCCTAAGGTATTTTTAGATTTTGCAGTCCATTTCTTTATTAGGCCATTGTTTATTTGAAGTATAGTTTTAAATTACAGAGACCTTGTTAATTTTTTAAAATCCAACTTACTGCTAATTGCTAGTTTCAGGAATTTTGATTAGAAAAGATATTTTCTTTTATTTAAGTCTTCTTAAACTGTATCAGACTTGTTTCCTGACCCAAGATATGATGCTTCCTGGAATGTAAGCAGAATGTGATCTGTGTCTTGATTGGGTTCAGTGCTACAGTCTATTAATGCCCCTTGCTCAAAGTAATGGAGTCCAATGCTTTTGTATGATTTGCTACCCAATCTGCCTAATCCTGGAAGTGGTACACTGGAATCCCTTGCTGTTATTTACTGCATTCTGTCTGTTCCTTCAGGTACATTAGTATTGATTGTGTCTTCTTCATATACTTGTAAGTGTTAAATACTGTTTATAAGTTGTCCATTTTCATTATATAACATGCTTCTTTATTTCCTTTTACATACTTATCAGTAGTTTTGTAATGACCCTTGGGGGAAGTGGTACCATTTCTGAATACAATAACCACAAGGGAACAAAATTGATTGGGACTTTGTCATTAATGCTTCGGTCCCCAGATTCCTAGCAAGTATATTGCCCAGAGATTATGGCATTAAAAACTTATTTTTAATGAGAGGCTTTGAGAATTAAGTTTCTGGAACTAAAAATAAACAGTACAGATCCTGACGTTGCCATTAGTTCACAAATCCAAGCATATATGAAAAAAATCCCTTCTGCTCCAGAGAACATTACTGTGATTCAGAATCATTCTTTACACCATCTCCATGGCTTTGCAGATGCATTAGCTCCACCATCCACTTTTCTGAAAGGTAAGATGCACAACACATCTGAAAATGAGCATCTGATTGAGTACAGTAAATAAGAGGATAGAGAAGTAATTCTTCCTGTTGAACAGCCTTGGCTTAGGAAACAGGAAATGTCATTGCTTCAAAAACAATTTACAAGGGGCAAGTGACTAATCAAAAGGAAGCCTTAGGTTTAACTGCAGCTTGTTCATACACAGCATCCCTCTTGCTCCTTGGTCTTCCTGACATCCTATCTACAGGTTTTCTTTTTCCATCATCTGTTAGAATTTCCTGCTTCTCTCTAGGGTTTTGTTTGGTTTCCTTTGTGTTTTATTCAATGTTCATGTCTTCGGATCACCTACTAGTTCTTATCTACCTTGCACCTCATTGCTCACACATCTATCCATCATTTATTAAAGTTTCCTTCAGTTAACTATGAAATATAATTGATAGCTCCCCCTTCCATGTATTTCTGAAGATATGGATTGGATGCAATGAAGTCATTCAACATATAAAAGATTAATTTAGTTCCTGTAAATGTAAGCACTATAAATATGACTTATTCATTTGTAAGATGATCTCTTTCAATGTCCAAAATTTTCTCTGTGCATGTCACAATTTTTGCCTTTAAAAATAAAGTTTATTGCAGGGTGGTGGTGGTATATGCCTTTTATTCCAGCACTCATGAAGCAGAGGCAGGCTAATTTCTATGAGTTCCAGGACAGCCTAGTGTACAAAGAGAAACCCTATCTTGAAAAGAAAGAAAGAAAGAAAGAGAGAGAGAGAGAGAGAGAGAGAGAGAGAGAGAGAGAGAAAGAAAGAAAGAAAGAAAGAAAGAAAGAAAGAAAGAAAGAAAGAAAGAAAGAAAGAAAGAAAGAAAGAGCTTTATTATAAAAACTTGTAAGTAAAAACATCACACACCAACATTAACCAGGTCTGAATTCTACACACTGCAATGATCTTCTGTACAGTTAGAACAGCCATCCTGAGGCTGTGGAGTTTCACACCTTCACTCTGAAATATTTTTTTTCTTTATGATGATGTTTACTCATATATTTTAATTTCCAAAATAATTGGCTACATTGTGACATTTTCATACATGCATCCAGTGTGCTTTAATTATATTCACCCCCACCTCCAATACCTTATTGGCTTTACCTCTCCTGGCCCCTCTACTTGCTTGTTTAATCTAGATTCTTTTTAATGTGTATTTAATTAATATATACTTACATCATTTTCCTTCCCCATTCTCCTTCCTCAAACCCTTCCTTGTAACCCTCACTCCCTCTCAAATTTATGTCTTCTTTTTCTTTAAGTACTGTTATATATTTGCATAAATATATAAATAAAACATGCTGAGTCCATTTAGTTGGTTGTATGGATATGCTGTTAAGGCTGACCACTTGGTATTGGATAAACAGTGAGTTAGAGGCTCATCCCTAGGATGACTAATTCCCCCTCTCTCAGCAGTCCTTAGTTGCCTGTAGTTCTCTGTCTAGGGATGGGACCCCCTGAGACATCCCCCTTCCATGCTAGCATGTCTACTGGCGTGGTCATTGTTCAGATTCTGTATACACAGCCATGTTGTTGAGTTATCATGGGTATATCTTCCTTGTCATTCCTAGGAGACACAGTCTCACAGTAGACTTCCTGGTCCTCTGGCTCTTACAGTGTTTCTACCATCTCTACAAAGAGAATGGGTGATGAGGTGTGATCTTTGATGAGGAATGAGAGCTACACTCATATGTGGGTATAAGGATAAGTATTCAGAATGCAGTTAGGAATCAGCCTGGTTTAGTAAAGTGGTGTTAGGACATTCTACCCTAAGATTCATGACCTCACCAGCTCCAGAAAGTTGGGTAGGTATGGGTAGGTAGATAATTTTCTACAAATTATCTGTTTATTGCTGCTGATAGTAAGTAAAGTGCCATGTTTTATGCTTAAATATTTAGCCTTACACAATACACATTTTGATTGCAATAGCTTCTCAATCAATTTATACTGTCATTTTCACATGTGAAAATAGTTATTGCTTTTATCTATAGTTTGAAGCATTGTCACTTTTTTTTCTTTAATCACATTGGTTTGAAGATTCATAACAACAATACTTGGTAGTCACAGTAGTATGTATGAATATTTGTCTTCAATGTGAGCTTAATGGAAATTATTCCTATAATTTCATGTTTGTGTGGATATTAGCTGATAAAGAAACTGTTTTGTATGGTTGGCAAGATCCTAGCATTCAGAATTTTCCCAGAATTATGTCCATAGAGTTGTCTTTGGTACCTATAAAGGTGAGCTTACTATATTCAGAATGCCTTTTACTGACTCATTAAATGATAACAAATCAATTGCCACTATGAGAAGTGTATTGCTTCTTTGAGCTGCCTGTAACCTAGTCATCATATTTAGTATGTAATGAGTATATTTTCTAACCTAACTTATTTGGGATAGTTTTCTACACTTGCTATTAATGAAACAAATGGGCTTTTTTACTCTGGTTGTGTGAGGAAGGTTGTTTTCTTTTAGCATCAGAGTTAATTTTTTAAGTTCTTTTTACTTTATTTATTTATTGAGAGACAGACTATGGACATGCTATGGTGCTCCTGTAGAGGTCAGAGGACAACTTCCAGGTGTCCATTCCATCCTTTTATGATGTAGATCCAAGAGCCTGAACTCAGGCTGTCAGCCCCATGAAAACACTTTACCTATTGATCTATCTCACTGGACTCTGAATAATTCTTATAAACTAAAATTGGACAAAATTACCCCACTAGCATCTTGTCCTCCATGAGAATGAAATTCATTTGGTAAAGTGATTTAATACTCTATACTTGCTCCATTTTAAAAAAAAACATGTATAAGTGTTTTACTACATGTATATTTGTGTACCATGTATGTAGCTGGTGCTCCCTGAGGCCAGAAAAGGCATTGGATCCCCTGGAACTACAGTTACTGATGGTTGAAAGCTGCCATGTGGTTACTAGGACTCAAACTCAGGTGCCCTTGAAGAGCAACAGGTGCTCTTAACTGCAGAGCCATCTCTCCCTCTCTTAGGGTTTTGTTTTGTTTTTTATTTTGCTTTTTGTTTTTTGTTTTGTGTGTGGTTTTTTATTTTTTTGTTTGTTTTTTGTTTTTGTTTTGTTTTGTTTTGTTTTAAAGATTTATTTATTATACATACAGTGTTCTGTCTGCATGTGTCCTTGCAGGCCAGAAGAGGGCACCAGATCTTATTACAGGTGGTTGTGAGCCACCATGTGGTTGCTGGGATTTGAACTCAGGACCTCTGGAAGAGCAGTCTGTGCTCTTAACCACTGAGCCATCTCTCCAGCCCTTGTTTTTTGTTTTTTGAGACAGGGGTTCTCTGTGTAGTTTTGCAGCCTATCCTGGATCTCTCCCTGTAGACCAGGCTGATCTCAAACTCACAGAGATCCGCCTGGCTCTGCCTCCCAAGTGCTGGGATTAAAGGCACGTGCCACCACTGCCTAACTTCTCTTAGGGTTTTTAATGACCTTCTCATAACTTATTAAAGTTGCATTTAACTCTAACTTTAAACTTTTTATTTAAATTAATTTTATTATTATGGCATTTAAAACTAATGATATCATGCTCTTTGACTGCAGGATATACACATATCAATCTCAACCCTTCCAGAAAACCACTTCACTGCTGTCTAGATTTCAGACTGCTGGAAGGTGCTATGCAATTGGCTGGGGATGAAAAGTTATCCAGGGTCTTGGCCAGCACTGGCTGCTCCCACTGCTGCTTTAGTGGCATGGGAATTTCATGCCTGATACTGTAGACATGGTCAAAAGTCCATGGCTGCGAAGGTTTATGCCTTATGGTGGAACCTACTACTGTTATTTGGCTAACTGGTTCTGGTGTCAAATTGCCTTCTAAATAATTATGTTTATCTCCACAGACCTGAACTGCTCTCAATCTTGGTGAGAAGAGCATCTTTCTAGAGTGGAAAGCAGTCGGTGTGGACTCATGACTGGTCAATATGCTGAGAAGCAGTGACTGTGAGTGCTCAGCCCTAACTGAGGCATCTTTCTCAGCCCGCACACTTGCAAGACTCGAGGGACACCGTGGAAAAGAAGGCAGAAGGAATGTAAGAGATGGTGGGTGGGGAGGAGTGTTGTGAAGTTTGTCTTCTAGATATGATGTAACTTGTAAACTCACAGCACCTGTGGATATCTGCATACATCTTGCATAAAAAGAGATGAGATCTTGAGGCCCTAGCCTTTATGAGGGGGCTATTGGTGACTAATGGCTACTAGAGGAGGAGGGACAAGTGCTATTCCTCAGGAGTGTGTCAATTGGTAAGTTCCACACACCTCAGTACATATGGGCAGCACTAACTGGTCTTGGTGCGTTATATCTATGTATTTATGCATATATGTGCACATAAATACAGTAATAACAATTGAAGAAGGGGAGCCAGGAATTTGAGTGAGGCATGGGATGAGTTGGAGGGAAATGATACGTTTATATTTTAATTTAAAAGATACTTACCTATTTTAAGAGAAAAAACAAGTAAGAAAGAAAACCACATTGTACTCTGTAAAAAAGAGAGTATGACGTTAGAATATGGCAGGAGTTGGAAGCAGAAATGAGGAATGGAAGTGATCAGAGTTCATTGTGTATGTATATGAAGTCCTCACAGAATATATTTTTTAAAATGAGAGATAAAAGTAATTGAAAAGAGATCTTAGGTGATAACAGCTGGCTGAGGGGGAGTTAAGGTGGCTGAGTATTTAAAGTCAGCTCTGACTACTAAATTAAGTGTTATTACCAGGAGTCCCATATGAGGTGACCCACAGGAGAATTGGCTGAATTTAGAAACTCCAGCCTCTAAAGAGAAGCAAGCATTAAGAAATGCCCCATATCACCAGTGCATGGGGTTCAAGTTGAGGCATACAAACACCTGCTATGTTTGTTTTCTGTAGCTCGGTCTTCCTGTTTCTTCTCTTATACAGACAACTCGTTTACATGGAACCAGAAAACCACACAGGGATTCCAGAGTTTTATCTGTTGGGACTTTCAGAGAACCCAGAGATTCAGTCTGCTCTCTTTGGGCTGTTCTTGTCTTTGTACTTGGTGACCATCTTTGGGAATCTGCTCATCATCCTGGCCATTGTCTCTGATCCTAAACTGCACACACCCATGTATTTATTCCTCTCTAACCTATCCTTTTCTGATGTCTGCTTCACCTCTACCACTGTCCCAAAGATGCTGCTGAACATCCAGACACAGAGTAAGCGCATCACCTATGTGGGCTGCATCACCCAGATGTACTTTTTCACCGTCTTTGGACTTCTAGACAATTTGCTTCTGACCGTGATGGCATATGACCGCTTTGTGGCCATCTGCCACCCCCTGCACTATACTGTCCTTATGAGCCCTAAGCTCTGTTCCCAGCTACTTCTCCTGGCATGGCTCATAAGCATTCTTGGAGCCCTACCTGAAAGTTTAACTGCACTGAGGCTGTCGTTCTGTGCCATTGTGGAAATCCCACACTATTTTTGTGAGCTTCCTGAAGTCCTCAAGCTAGCCTGCTCTGACACCTTCATCAACAATGTCGTGTTATATATTGTAACAGGCATCATGGGCTTTTTCCCTCTTGCTGGGATACTTTTCTCTTATTCTCAAATAGTGACATCTGTCCTGCAGATTTCAACAGCAGGAGGAAAGTATAAAGCGTTTTCCACCTGTGGTTCTCACCTCTCTGTTGTCTCTCTGTTCTATGGAACCTGCCTTGGAGTGTACCTCAGTTCTACATGGACACAAGGTTCCTGGGCAGGGGTGTTTGCTTCCGTTCTGTATACTGTGGTCACTCCTATGATGAACCCCTTCATCTACAGCCTGAGGAACAGGGACATGAAGAGAGCTCTGAATATGCTTCTTTGTAATCTGTTATATTCTCCTTGAAAGTAGGGGAATTGTGTATGTGTATGTATTTAAGTGTGTGTGTGTGTGTGTGTGTGTGTGTGTGTGTGTGTGTGCGCGCGCGCGAGCACAACAAGACAACCTTCAAGATGACCATCTACCTTGTTCTTGGAGACAGAGTCCCTTGAGGGCGTGCTTCAGTTTGGGTGTTATCCACTGAGACCCAAGTACTCATTTGTCTCTGCATGTCCTGCATTGAGATTATAAATGTGTGTCATCTGATTTTTCACATGGATTCTATGGGTCAAACTCACATGCTCATGCTTACATGACAAGCATTTCTGAAAGTTGAGATATCTGTCCTGTTGACAGTACTTTTGATTTTGTAGACACATTTAATCAGGTGCAATGGAACACAATGCTCAATAGTTGAGGCTCTGAGATGTCCTGAATATATTTACATACCCTAATGCTTTGCTTGCTGTGTTTATTAGCAATTAGTAAATATTGTTTTACAAAGTGTTTTCATGTCCTTGCCTGAGTTTTAATTTTTCTCATTTCCAATGTAGAGAAGCATTAAATTCTGTATTAAGTATTTATGTGCTGTCTTAGTCACTGTTCTATTGCTATGAAGACACACGATGACCAAGGCAAGTCTTACAAAAGAAAGCATTTAATTATGGGTTTGCTTACAGTTTCAGAAGTTAGTCCATTATTATCATGGGGGTGGGGAGCACAGTGGCACTCAGGCAGCATGGTGCTGGAGAGGTAGATGAGAGTTCTACATCCTGTTCTGTAGTCAGAGAGAGAGAGACTGGGTCTCCATTGAGCTTTCAAAACCACAAAGCTCACCAACAGTGACACACTTCCTCCAAAGCTACACCCACTAATCCTTCTAATCCTTTCAAATAGTGCCAATTCCTGGTGGACTATATCAACTTATGGGGGCCATTCTTATTCAAACCACCACATGTGCACTTAATTTAATTGCCTTCCTTTGCATTTTATTATTATGTCTTTTGATGGGTACATGTAAATTTTTTGATTATCTTATTTTTATACATTTTCAGATATATATCATCCCCATAGATCAGATTTTTAGATCAAAACAATTTGAGCTTAAATAGTAAGTAATATGATCTCCCATGTACTAGTTATTTTTAGACTCCATGATTTTGAGTAATTTGTATTCCACAAGGAAAGAAAGACAAGAAAGGGTATAATCTCATTTAACCTCTTATACCCGTTTTTAATCACTAAGTCTATCCTGTCTCTCACATTTTGAGCATGCTATGCCCAGTCTTTCTCTGTGTCTCTTTCTCTCTTTTTCTGCCTGTGGATCAGGATATCAAACTCTCAGCTACTTCTCTAGAAACACATCTGTCTGAGTACTGCCATGCTTCTCACCATGATGATAATGGACTAACTTTTGAAACTCTAAGCAAACCCACAATTAGATGCTTTCTTTATAGGAGTTGCCTTGGTCATGGTGTCTCTTAACAGCAATATAACAGTAACTAACATAGTAGTTGGTACCAGGAAGCACAGTATTGATATAATAGGCCTGACCTATGGAATATGGAAGACTTTGGGACTTCAAACTACAAAAGAGTTTGAAAGTTTTAAGTGGGGCTTTCATGGGTCATCCTCATAGGAGTATGGAAGACAAATAAATGGTCCTGGCCATATTCAGGGAGGATTCTTCTTATTCTGTTCCTTGCATCACCCTAAAATCTTCTGTGGAAATATGATTTCAGAAACACCCATATGTAATGACTTCCTAATTCCCATAATATCCCTCAATCTACTCAAGCTGACACTAAAACATAACCATCAACTGGTGCAAGTCTGAAGTCACCCTGGAAGGATTCATATACATATCAAATGAGGTGCAGCCAAGACCAAAAGCAATGGGTATGGTCCTGTGATTTTCATGCATTAAAAAACGAGAGTAACCATCTATTGTCTCTTTAAAAATTCTAGGGGCTGGAATGATGGCTCAGTGGTTAAGAATGATTGCTGCTCTTCCAGTGGCCCTGAGTTTGGTTCTTAGCACCCATGTTAGATGGCTCACAACTGCCTGCAACTCCAGCTCCATGGAATCCAGTGTCCTCTTCTAGCCTCCAACTGCACATGCATACACGTGGAATATACAAAGAAAGGAAGAAAGAAAGAAAGAAAGAAAGAAAGAAAGAAAGAAAGAAAGAAAGAAAGAAAGAAAGAAAGAAAGAAAGAAAGATTTGAAAGCAAAACTAAAACAATTCTACCAAGGCAGAAATAGATACGGTAGAGTTCATACTTTTATAGATATCAAAAATTTGCAAATCACCAGCTATGTAGATTTGGCCAAAGGACCATGAAGTGATAAAGAGGAATAATTATAAAAAGTCAGCTTTATAACTAACTTCCAGAAGCACACATAGTAAAACTTATGTCAAGACTTTAAAAGTCTTAATGTTACTATGTGGACCCTGAATAAGGAGGTCATACATGATGTCAGATAGACACAGAATAAAGGGTGGACTCTGAGAGTGCTACCTACATGGTCCCTGGGTGGACATCTCCCTTCCCCATTACCATTGCTCCCTTCCAGGCGCAGGGTAATGTCAGGCACACTTCTTGTCCCAACTAACTGTTGTGGAACCACAGTGAACTTAACAAATGGGGGACAAGGAAATAGTAAAAATGGGTGCTAGCTATTGAACATATGCCTGTTAGAGGTAAATTTCTATAGCTTAAAACGGTATGCAGTTCATACATAAAGTCCATGAAATTACCAAAATTAATATATCAGGATCCAAGTCTATATATTTGGTTTCTTGCCAAGCAGTATACTAGTTCTTTAGTCACTGACAGAGTATGTGAGAAAAAGGAAAATAAAAGGAGAATATTGGCTCATAACTTCAGTTTGCAGTCCATGTTGGTCTTTAGGTCACAGAGGGTCAAGTGGTGGGCCAGAAGCAGAGATGGCATCATTGCTGTGGCTTGCTTTTTCTTTTTTCCCTTTTATTCAACCTGGGCCCCTGTTCAGCCTCATTTTTAGTCTGTAGTTCTCCCCTCCTTTCTGGAAATGTCCCCACAGAAGCAGCCATAGTTTTCCTTCACTAACCTTCTAGGTCTTTATTAATCCATTCAAATTAACCAAGACAATTAAGCATGACAGCAGGGAAGCACATGGAAATGAATGGTGAGTGAGTTTAGGCAGACAACCTACTGAATCTAACATCTTACACTAAAGTCAGGGCTCATGTGGGTGTGAACCTCAGAATGCCTACAGAATTCTTGTGCAGGACCAAAGCTGTGGAAGTTAGTACTGGAAATGCCATCTGACTCAGAAGTTCCTTTGTGTTTATATCCATAGGAAACTTAAACCTGGTTCCTGCAGATGTCCTACAGATTGTGACAGTAACTGCTGATGTGGGACAAGAGCTACTGGCCATTCCTCTTCTTTGAAGATCGTGAAATAAGGGGGAAAAAATAAGGTTTGGCAGACAAATAAAGTACATGAATCAAAAGTTAACTAATGCTGTCTTTAGTGCTATGACCTCATTGTTCTCTGTTCTGAACATTCTAGAT
Source organism: Peromyscus maniculatus bairdii (assembly GCF_049852395.1). Taxonomy (NCBI): domain Eukaryota; kingdom Metazoa; phylum Chordata; class Mammalia; order Rodentia; family Cricetidae; genus Peromyscus; species Peromyscus maniculatus. Next base: position 20,238,176 of record NC_134856.1, on the reverse strand, counting down.
ACTGTTGCTCTTTGGAAGTACAGTATAGTCCATTGTCTTCTGTCTAGCATCTTCTGGTGATTGTACAAGTAATAAGAGATGTTGAAATCACACAGAGTTCTCTGAGTTCTTTCTCTGGTATTTCAAAACATTATGTTGAAGATTTCAAGCATTGGATTTGCATAATAATATCCAAAGAAAAGGAAATTAGTGTCTCATAAAGACATTTGAACTTTCAGATTTACTGTTGAATTTTTTAAATGTGCAAAATATAAAAATCATGTTAAGTGTCCATCAACAGATGAGTGGATGAAGAATATATAGAATGTATTCAGAACTGAATACATTTTAGCCATAAAAAATGGGCATGTCTTGTTATCCATTATCACAATGAAAGAAGAAGCCATATGTTAAGCTATAGAAGATAGACACTGAGATGAAGACAGAGTTTGAAAACTCAATAACCCAACTGGAAAACTCAAAGGAAAAACTTAAAGTGGAGTGCATCAACCAGGTCTTGAAGAGAGGGGAACTAGATCACACAACTAAACAATGTGAAAAAATAAAAATCACAGGAAAAGATTATGTAGGAACCCTGAGATACCATCAAAAGACAAGTCTTTGAATTATAGGCATAGTTGATAGAGAAGATTTCCAGGTTAATAGCATAGACTATATCTTCAGCAAGATTATAGATGAAAACCTCTCCAAACTAAGGGGAATGCATAGCTATAGATACAGGGAGCACTTAGAACACCAAATAGGTAAGACCAGAAAGGAAATTCCCCATGTCTTACATAGTTAAATACACAGAACACAGAAAGAGTAGGAAAGCTGAAAGAGAAAATACACAGGTCACATACAAAGGAAAACTCATCAGAATAAGAGCTGATTTCTCAAAGGAAACTTTGAAAGCTGAAATACCTGAAGCAATGCATTCCAAGTCCTAAGCAGCCATGGTTGCCAAACTATACTACCTAGCCACAGCTGAAGGGAAAACAAAAACTTCTCATTATACAAACATGCTAAAATATTTATGTCCACCAAATCATTCCTAAACAGAATGCTGAAAGCAATACTTCAGAATGAAGAGAGGAATAAGCATAGCCAAAAAACTGTAGGAAGAAAACAAATGCAGCATTAATTACTGAAACACAGAGTAGGCCTAAGAACACAAGCAGAAAAAAATGACTGCAATCACATACACTTTTCTGTTTTTAATTTTAATTTTTACTATTTACATGCTTTACAACCCAACTGTAGTTTCCCCTACCTCCACTCTTCCCACCCCCTCTCCCACTGCAACTCCTCTCCCCCAGATCTACTCCTCCTCCATTTCCCTTTTTAAAAAAAGAGCAGGCTTCCAGGGATATCCACTGGACGTGCCATAACAAGTTACAACAAAGCTAGGCACAAACCCTGATATCAAGACTAGATGACGTGACATAGTAGGAGGAAAAGGGTCCCAAGAACAGGCAAAAGAGTCAGAGACACCCCCAACTCACATTGTAGAGGTCACACAAGAACACCAAGCTAATAACCATAACACCTATGCAGAGTTCTAGCTCAGACACATACGAGGTCTGTGCTTGTCTCTTCAGTCTGTGAGCCCCTATGAGTCCCGTTTAGTTGATTCTGTAAGCCATGTTTTCATGGTGTCCTAGACCCCTCTGGCTCCTAGAATCCTTCCTACCCCTCTTCTATGGGGTTCCTTTGGCTCTGCCCAGTTTTTGACTGTGGGTCTGCAACTGCTCTCATCAGTTGCTAGATGATGCCTCTCTGATGACAATTGGGCTAGACACTGATCTATGAGTATAGCAGACTATCATAAGGAATCATTTCATTGACTTTTTTCCCCAGTAGTATAGTAGTATCTGGTTCTATGCTGCGTCTCCAGGCTGACCAGCCTCTGGTTCCTGGCCATCCACACAGTACTAGACATTAGCTCCCTGTTGTGCTGGGGGCCTTAAGTTGTATCAGTTCTTGGTTGGCCACTCCCACAAGTTCTGTGCCCCCCATTACTCCAGCATATCTTTCAGGTGGGATGTCCTAGTCCCACAGCTGGGAGCCTTGCCTGGTTACAGAAGATGGCCAGTTTAGCCTTTGTATCCCCCATTACTGGAGACTTCACTAGGGTCACTCTCCTAGATTCCAGGGAATTTCCACTGCACTAGGTTTCAACATTGACCCCCCAGTTCCAGTAGTCTCTCCCAGTACACTCTCCCTCCACCTGATCCATCTTGTTCCCATACCCACCAGCCCCCAGTCCACCTGCAAAATCTATTCTATTTCCCTTCCCAGGGAGATTTATGTGTTCCTTTCTTGAACCTTCATTTTTACTTAGCCTCTTTGGGTCTGTGGATTGTATCATGATTACCCTTTTCAATAATATCTTTAAGTATTAATGTCCAATCAAAAGTTAGAGCTGGCTGGGCAGTGGTGGCACACGCCTTTAATCCCAGCACTTGGGAGGCAGAGCCAGGCAGATCTCTGTGAGTTCGAGGCCAGCCTGGTCTACAGAGCGAGATCCAGGACAGGCACCAAAACTACACAGAGAAACCCAGTCTTGAAAAAAAAAAAAAAGCTAGAGCTGGCTGAATGGATTAGGAAACAGAATCCATCATTCTGTTGTCTATAAGAAACTCCGCTTTAAAGACAGACACTACTTTACAGGATAGAAACTGTATCCCAAGCATATGGGTCTGGGTAGCAAACTCAGTTGCCATCCTAACAGCTGGCAAAATAGATTTCAAGCACTACTGATCAGAAGAGATCAAGAAAAGCATTTCTTTCTAGCCATGGGGACAATTAACCAAGAAGACATTTCTATCCTAAACATGTATGCACCAAATGCTGGTACACCCATGTGCTAGTTAGTTTTTTTGTCACCTTGAAACAAGCTAGTCATTTGGGAAGAGGGGCTCTCAACTGAGAAAATACCTGCATAAGGTTAGCCTGTAGGCAAGTCTGTAGGGTGTTGTCTTGATTAGTGATGGGTGTGGAAGGGTGCATGTCATTTGGGGCAGTGCCACCCCTGGCCAGGTGGTTCTAAGTGGCAAAAAGAAAGCAGGATGAACAAGACATGAGAAGCAAGCCAGTAAGCAGCACTCCTCCACGGCCTGTGCTTCAGTTCCTGCCTCCAGATTCCTGCCCTGGCTTTCTTTGATGATTGACTGTGATATGGATATCTAATCAAAATAAACCTTTTTCTTCCCATTTTTTCTTGTTATAACAATAGAAACCGTAAATAAGACAACCCTGTTCATGAAAAGCATTGTTACTGGAATTAAAGAAATAGATGAAGGTAAATTCATCAATAGCAGGTGATTTCAATGCTCCATTTTCTCTAGTAGACAGGTCATCTGGAGAAAGAATAAACAGAGAAACATCATAATTGCATTACATCATTAATCAAATGGACCTAATATAGACATAGAATATTCCACCCAAACACCAAAGAACTTAAATTCTACTCAGCAGACCACTGAAGCATCTATAAAATAGATGACATCCTAGGACACTAAATGTCAAAGAAAAAAATCAAGAAAGAAATTTAAAAATTTCTGTAAGTATGTGAAAATGAAAACACAATACAACAAAACCTCTGGGACACATTAAAAGAGTTCTACAAGGTAAATTAATAGCTTTAAGTTGTTACATTAAAAAAATCAGAAGGAACACAAAAAAAGAAATTAATGATGCAACTCAAGAATTTAGAAAAAAGAACAAACCTAGCTCAATTCTAGCACATGGCAAGAAATAATAAACATCAGAGCAGATTAACAACTAGAAGTAAAACAATGCAAAGAGTCAATGAATGTAAGAGCCAGTTCTTTGAGAAGATAAACGAGATAAATATACCCAATAACCAGGACCTAAATAAACAGAATCGGAAACGAATAGGGAAACATTAAAACAGACACCAAAGAAAGAAGGGAATCCTTTAAAAATCTGTACTCTACAAAGTTGAAAACTATAGAAAAAGATGGGTACATTTTAAATACATTCAAACCACCAAAGTTAAACCAAATAGACCTATAACAAATAAGAAAATTGAACCAGAAATAAAAAAGTCTTCCAGTCCAAAAAAGGAAAGAAAGAAAAAGAAAAAGCAAGAAAAAACCCCAGGCCTGGATGGATTTATAGCAAAATTTTAGCAGACTTTCAGAAATATATAGCCAATACTTGTTATTCAAAAGGAAGGAAGAGGAGGAGGAGAAGGAGGAGAGGGAGAGGGAGGGGGAGGGGGAGGGGGAAGAGGAGGAGGAGGAGGAGGAGGAGGAGGAGGAGGAGGAGGAGGAGGAGAAGAAGAAGAAGAAGAAGAAGAAGAAGAAGAAGAAGAAGAAGAAGAAGAAGAAGACTTCTGAACTCTTGCTTTGAAGCCAGAAGCCAATATTACTTTACACACGCATGCACACACAAAAGGAAGGAAGGAAGAGAGAAAGAGAGAGAAAGACAGAAAGAGAGAGAGAGGGAGAGAGAGAGAGAGAGAGAGAGAGAGAGAGAGAGAGAGAGAGAGAGAAGGAAGGAAGGAAGGAAGGAAGGAAGGAAGGAAGGAAGGAAGGAAGGAAGGAAGGAAGGAAGGAAGGAAACTGCAGGCCTATGTCCCATGTCCCAGTGAACATAAATGCAAGAATACTTAGTAAAACACTTGAAAATCAAATACAGGCATACATAAAAAAGATCATCTACCATGATAATTGGTTTGTCCTGGAGATACAGGGATGGTTCAACATGCATAAGTTAATTAATGTGAGAAATCATATAAATGGACTTAAAGATAAAAATCACATGATCTTCTCAATAGATTCAGAAGAAGCCTTTGACAAAAATGCAACATAGCTTCATGATAAAAATCTCAGAGAGAGTTGGACTGGAGAGAACATACCTCAAAACAATCAAGACAATATATGACAAAATCACAGACAACATTACCTTAAATGGAGAAAAACTCAAAGCAATCAATCTCATTAAAACTAGGAACAACATAGGGAGGAACCCTCTCCCCACTCCTTTACATTATCGTGTTTAAAGCACAACAGAATGAAATTAACGGGACACAAATAGAAAAAGAAGTTAAATTATCCCTATTTGTTGATGGTATGATATTATACATAAGAGATCCAAAAATATTCACCAATATCTTATAGAAACTATTAAAATTTAGCAAAGTGGCAGGATACAAAATCAACTTATAAAAATCAATAACCTTTCTATAAAATACCAACAACAAACTGAGAAAGAGATCATGTACACATTCCTATTCACAATGGCCTCAAATAAAATAAAATATTTAGAAATAAACCTAACCAAGGAGGTGAAAGATCTCTACAATGGAAACCTTAAATCTCTGAAGAAAAAAGATCAAAGAAGACACTAGAAGATGGAAAGACCTCTCATGATCATGGATTTTAGTAAAAGTAATATTGTAAAATAATCATTCTACCAAAAGCAATTTTCAGATTCCATGCAGTCTCAATCAAAATATCCCCAACCTTCTTCAGAGAAATAGAAAAACACATTCTAAAATACATGTAACCACAAAAAGACTCAAGAGAGCCAACGTAATCCTGAGCAAAAAGAACAATGATGGAGGGATTATCATTCCAGATTTCAAGGCACATTATAGAGCTATAGTTCTAAAAACAGCAGTAGGGGGGCTGGAGAGATGGCTCAGAGGTTAAGAGCGCTGGCTACTCTCCCAGAAGTCTGAGTTCAATTCCCAGCAACCACATGGTGGCTCACAACCATCTGTAATGAGATCTGGTGCCCTCTTCTGGCCTGCAGGCATCCATGCAGGCAGACCATTGTAAACATAATAAATAAATCTAAAATAAATAAAACCCCACATCTTTAAAAAAAAATGCCTTAAAAAAAAAAAACAGCAGTAGGCTGTTGTAAAACAGACCAATGGAACAAAACAGAGTACACTCAACTACAGCTGCCTATGCCTGACAAACTTGCCAAGAACAAACATACACCAAAGAAATGAGCATCTTTAACAAATGGTGCTGGGAAAACTGGATGTCAAGAGAAGAATGGAGCCAGCACCAGCCATGGTGTCTTATGCTGTTGCAGGAAATTTGTTTGTATTGTTGCTCCCATACCGTCAAGGGAGTTAAACCTTGATTTGGAGGCGGAGATCACATTCAGCTGGCAGAAATAAACCATAGAGTTTTCTGACTGACTCAGAGGACAATAGACACAGGGAGGAATAAGGAGGGGCTTGAAAAGATTCGTGTGCCCTTTTTCAATCTGAGAAGGTGGAGAGGAAGGTCAGCTGATCATTTCTCCTCGCTCTGTGGATCTATCATGTTTATACTCTAATATTTGACTCCTGAGCTTTATTTATTAATTAAACAATAAAAGTCGCCACTATAGCACGCCTTTAATCCCAACACTTGAGGGGCAGAGGCAAGTGGGTCTCTGTGGGTTCAAGGCCATCCTGGTCTACAGAACGAGTTCCAGGACAGCCAAGGCTACACTATGAGATCTTGTCTCAAAAAAAAACACAAAAAAAAACCTGAAAATTAACTCCAAATAGTTCAAAGGCCTTAATATGGAACCTGAAATGGTTAGAAGTAATCAGCCAGTACTCTACAAAATTCAGGTTTAGTAAAGAACTTTCTGAATAGGACTCCATTTTCCCAGGAATCAAGGCCAATGGTCAAGTGGAACTTGATAAAACTAAAAAGCTTCTGCACACCTAAGGAAAAAAAATCAAGTGATGAGGAAGCCCAGAGAGTAGGAGAGAATCTTTGCCAGGTACATATCTGAAAGGAGATAATATCCAGCATAATTAAAGACTAGAAAACACAGGGGCTGAAGAGATGGCTCAGCAGATAAGAGCACTAGCTGTTCTTCCAGAGGACCTGGGTTCAATTCCCAGCACCCACATGGCAGCTCACAATTGGCTGTAACTGGAGTTTGAATCCAGCTTGGGCCACATAATGAGATCCTATGTTTTCTGGGCATGGTAGCAGACATCTTTAATCCCAGGAGGCAGAGGCAGGAGGGTCCCTGTGAGTTCGAGGACAGCTTGTTCTATACAGTGATCCAAGCAGCCATAGTTATATAGACCCTATAAAAGGGATTATTCTATTGCCACTTGTGGTGGTATTGTGTTCCCCAAAATATTGTGTACCTTAATAAACTTATCTGGGGTCAGAGAACAGAAAAGCCACTAGTTAGGCAGTGATAGCACACACCTTTAATCCTAGCATTCCAGAGGCAGAAATCCATCTGGGATCTCTGTGAGTTCAAGGCCACATTGGAAACAGCCAGGCATGGTGACTCACGCCTTTAATCCCAGGAAGCAAGCCTTTAATCCTATGGAGTGATGGTAGAAAGCAGAAAGGTATATAAGGCTTGAGGACCAGACACTAGAGGCATTTGGCTGGTTAAGCATGTGGCTAGTTAAGCTTCAGGCTTTCCAGCAGCAGTTCAGCTGAGAGCCACTGGGATGAGGACACAGAAGCCTTCCAGTCTGAGGAAACAAGACCAGCTGAGAAGTTGACCAGGTGAGGTTAGCTGTGGCTTGCTCTGTCTCTCTGATCTACCAGCATTAACCCCGATAACTGGCCTCGGGTTTGATTTTATTAATAAGAACTTTTAAGATTCCTGCTACAGCCACTAATCTCATAACCCTTTGGTTTTCTTTTGATTCTTTAAAACTCTTCTTAAATATAAATATTATCTCAAAATCTATAAGATTATATATATATATATGATATATATACATACATATATAACCTTCTGTTGTGATATTAGTGGTCATAGAGAGTACTAATTAATTCTAGAAATAAGCTTCATCTACCTTCCTGTACATATTTTTGGGTTTGAGTCTGAGGCAGGTAACTAGAACTAAGTTTGTGTACCCTTGATGTATTTAACAAATTGTGGTCCTTTAACCTCTCAGAGATCTGCTGCATATGATATTTAAAATGTTTCAGTTTTCTTCAGTGAACTGAGGTCTCCAAGAAGATGATAGGACCCTGCAATGATGAATCCATCTGGATGTTGGTAATGCCACTAAGCTGTCAAACATCCCCCAAAGATCAGCTTTGGACTACAAACTGCTCAGGACAACTTTAAAGCAGTTAGCTCAAATGGACTCCTATATAGAGTACTCCATCCAGGACTTCAGATAAGCCCTGCATTTTGCTATCACACAGAGACTGGGCAACAAATAATACAGCTAGCTCTCCCAAGGCTTGAGCATTATCCCAATTTTCTCAAGGTCCACTAAAGATGTCATTGCCTCCAGACAACAGGAAGTAATTGTAAGAACATGACCCCACATTCCTGAGAGGTGGGGTAGGCTGATTTTGGCCATTCATTGGTTATGGATGTTTGTCATCATTTAAGGGGGTTAGTTGCAAGTTGTTATTGGTTATGATCAGGGAAGAAATTAAGCAAAGGAACTTAGATTTAGGGATCTCTTTCTGAAAAGAAAAAAGGGGATATATAGAAATGATAGGCTAAAAGGGTAGATTACTGAATGTACTTTTAGACTAAAAAGCAACTACTAATCTCAAAATTTTACACTGGTATGCATTTTTATATATTGATATAAATTTAAGGCTATTTTTGTGGCAGCATACTGTAAGGTATTGCACCTATGCAAATCATTTAAAATTGTAATGTAAAGTTCTAGTCCTTGAAAGCTACTATTACAAACTATTTAGGATAATTAAGATAACAACCAAACATTTTAGTAAGGGTTTAGATGTAGACAGAAATAAGCTTTATTTAGCTTCATGTATTTTAGATAGGTGGCTTTCAAACATTTTAGTGATCTACAGAATATGGCATTTAAGATGCTTTAACAACACAGGGCTTTTCATGACAGTGAAATATGTCTGTTCCTATCAGCACCAATCTACTTCAAGGAAAGGATGATGAGCATCAAAGAACCTCCTTATGGAGTTTGCTTTAAATGTAACAAAACTAGCCATTAGGCAAGAAACTGCCCTTGCCTCAACTCCTGACAGTATGCTGTCCAAATTGGACAAGCAGGACACAAAGAGGTTGACTGCTGAACTTTGCCAAGACAAGGTAAAAGAGCCCTTCAAAATTACTGCTTCACAGAAAAATCTATCAGATATTCTAGGCCTGTAGGTCTAAGAAGGATGTCCCAACATTGCAGAGGAAACTTGGATGACTGTCCAGGCAGCCATCTGTCTTTGTTATTTGTATAGTTTTGGAAGTTGTTTGCTCAGAACTTCCTGTTTACTTAGGTAATATTTTATCCTTTTTGAGTCTCTGATGGGATTTGAAGACTAGATAGTTATACCATCTTCTTCGTTACTAAATTCAGAAAAGAAACTTACAAAAGAGACATAAAGTTTGTAAGGTTGAGAAACATAAAAGCTTAAGTTGTTTAAGAAAATGTTTTAAGGTCTAAAAAGATATTTTTAGGTTGGTAATATAAGTTATGATAGAAAGTGGTTTAAGTATAAAACTTTGAACTCACCAAAATAGGATATATAAGAGAGTATTTTCTCCCAATTTGCCAAATACAACTGAACTAGACATTGTGAATATAATCCTTACCTGATAATTGTTCTCATTGTATACAGTTTCAGTTAAGAGTTAAAACTTTTCCTTTTTATTTAGCCAATACCTGATCATTGTTCTTATTGTATATAGTTTCACCATACTAGAGTCAAATTCTTTCTTTTTTATTTAGATAATACATGGTAATTCTTCTTATTGTATATAGTTGTACTCTATTAGAGTTAAAAATCTTTCCTTTTTATTTAGACAAAAACAGGAAAATGTTATGGAATATCTAATTGCACTGTGACACTCTGAGACCGTGTTAATAAAATTAACCTTGGATCAGGGGCAGAGCCAGTGACTAGTTGACAAGTGTCAGCCACAGAGAGTATGGAGGACCCAGGGAGATGAATAGTGAGGCACAGCAAAGTGTAGGGAGGGATTTAGAGATTCCTGGTCCTTTTTTGTTCCTGGATGTGTGGAGAGGCATGTTTGCTAGGTCTCCAGTAAAAAGCGAAAAGGTCAGCTGGTTGCTTCTCTACTGCTTCTTTGATCTATCATGTTTTCACCCCAATATCTGACTACTGAGTTTTTACTGGTAATAGAACAACTTAGATAAAAACAAGAACAGAAATTAATAAAGTGAAACAAAGAAACCAATACTAAGAATCAATGAAACTAAGAGTTGTTCTTTAAATAGATAAACAAAATCACACAAAAAAGTACAGGCATGACTCAAATTAACAGAATCAGAAATGAACAAGGAAACATTATGTAAAGTAGAGTTTTCCCATCCTGGAAGCTACTTCCAAATTACCACTTATATTAAGGCTTATATTAACTAAATGCTCGGCAAATAGCTCAGGCTTATTACCAGATAACTCTTATACTGAAATTAACCCATAACTCTTATTTATCTTTAGCCACATGTCTTGGTACCTTTTCTCACTATAATATTCTCCTCTTGCTTTTCTGCATTTGCCAGCAAATCTCTGATTCCACCTTTCCTACTCCTAGAATTCTCCTTGTCTGGCTCTTGCACTCCATCTCTTTCTGCTCAGCCATTGGCCAATCAGCTTTTTATAAGCAAATGAGAGTAATACACATTCATAGTATACAAAAAGATTGTTCCCCAGCACATTACAACAGACACCAAAGATTCAGAATGTTATAAAATAAAACTATTCCTATACTTTAAAAACATGTACTCCATTAAATTGGTGTAGTGGTATTTTCTCCGCCCATGACCTTGGGCTATATGGCCCAAAGGAGGCAGTGCTTCCTGCCATTGTACATGACCTCTTATAAGGAGTTGGAGAAGGGTCACATGCCCCTTCTCCCTGCTCCCACCTGTGAGGTGGATTCACACTCAGTCAAATCAGAGGACGACTTCTGCTATCTACTCCGTTCTGTAATTGTGAGTGTATTTCCTCAATTTATATCTTAATAAATTCTCTTACCCATTTAATAGACTCATGTGAATTGATCGTAATAAGTGGTACCCACATGACAAAAAGACCCCACACTCCCTGTAGCTTCTGCCCATAGCCTCTGCGGCAGCCATGACAGGTTGGCTCAGAGGCTTTGTGTGCTTGCTGCATGTCAGCCTTGCTAGCACCCTGGGGCCACTTGGTTCCAACCACATGGATCTGAGCCCCACGCATCCCTACTGGGGCTACTTGTGTGACCAAACCCTAACGCATGCAGGTGGGGGCTGATGAGTTTATCCACACTGCAGAGCCTGTTCAACCTCAACACCCAGGAAGGTCCTGATCCCTGCTCAGGTGACCAGCTGCATACAGCAGCCCTGTGGTGAGCCTGTAGACTAGGCAGCTCACACAGCATGTGAGTCAATCACTCTCTGGCCAGGCAACTCACAAGGCAGCAGCTCTTGTAACCACTGCCAGAAGCACATGTGTTCTTCAGCAGATAGAGCACCAGAGACAGGTGCTTGCATTAGGCACCTTTCTAGTTCCATGCGTTTAGGAGCTGGATCAGCTCACAGTTCCCTGCCTGTTTAGAGATTACCAGCAGACTGTTGTTCCTTTACTTTTAAATTTGTTCACTGTAGCAGCTACCAATTCCAGGACACCCTGGGATGCCACCCTTGAGAGTGTGTGCACCCACCTGCCCTACCAGACCTATAGCATCAACCAGGCAGGTGGCTTCTGCCAGGTATGTGACTGTGCTTGAGCACTTCCAGGTTATTGGTGTATTGCATCATTATACACAAACTGTTGTGGTCCCAGAAACCCGACCTATTGATCAGGGGTTGCCTGGGTAAGTGCTTAATTCACAGGAGCCATTCAGGGACCTGAGTCATCTTGCACCAGACTTGTTTTGGTGCTACACCTGTGACACCTACTGGCCAAGCAACAATACTACACCCCCCAAAAAACCACAAGAACTGATATACCAGCAATCAAGGACTTCATCCAAGTTAAAAGTAATTGATACTTTTACACCTTAAAACTGATTAATAAATAAACAAATTAATAAGTTTATTTACAAACTGAATATTTCTTAAAACATGGTGGAAAATATTACATCATAAGAATTTAAAAACTTTTTTGCTTGTATAATGAATGAATTTTTACAGGACATATATGACCTTCCTGGGATGTATATAGGTATACACCATTTTAGCATTTAGCATAATAATTCACATAGCATTGAAAAACTGGTTTAATAATTATAACAAACATAAGTAATTATTGGAATTGATACAGGCTTTACAGGGTAGCAATGAAGACTTAAAAAGATTCTTTGTTTGGAATCTGCTAACTTACTACAAGAACTTCAGTTAATTAATAATAAATGTACAACCAGATTTGATTCTATTGATAATAAATATGAATAATTAATGGATAAAACAATAACTCTCCAGAGTAATGTTGCCACTATTCAGATACTTTATGAGGAAGAAAAATTATCATTAACTGATAAACTAAGGGCTATGGAATTATGTGTTTCAGAAGAACATAAAAGGCTGCATGATTACATGAAATCTCTGAGATCCCTTACAACAGAGGAGGTTCACTCACTGCAAGCAACCCTGGATGCTCAGTTGCAAGCTCTTGAAGAAACTCTCAGAAAAGATGACAAGGGACCTAATAGGCAGAAGGGCAAGGCCATACAAGTCATAACATCTCCAGATGGCTCTCATACAATGGCTTATCCTGTCATCATCCATGAGAGGCCAGCAGATGGTAGACATCCTGAGCTATATGTGGAAAATATGTTGCAACCTATTCCTATGAGAGATTTAAAAAGCATTAAGGAAGCAGTGGTTACCTATGGTATACACTCAACATGTTAAACATGATAAATACATGATCTTCCACAAATAGAATCATACCAGATGACTGGAATCAGTTAATCTCAGCTGTTCTACAATATAGCCAGCAGTTACAATGGAAAAGCTGGTTGAGAGAGGAAGCAAGAAGTCTGGAACAGCAGAGTAAGATCAGAGGTTTTAAAATCTCCCAAGATCAAATTCTTGGTGAAGGACATTTCACTGACAGAAATGTACAAGCTACTTATGAGGGGCATGCAATATCCTTATGCTGTATAGCAGCTTTAAATGCTTGGAAAAAAATTCCAGAACCAAGAAAACCAACTGAGCTATACACAAAAATTTTCCAGGGTCCACAAGAACCATTTACTGATTTTTTTTTCAAAGGCTGACCACAGTTATAAAAAAAGGCAGTGTCAGACAAAGAACTAAGACAAGTATTAACTGAATCCTTGGCATTTAATAACACTAAAGCAGAATGCAAAAGAATACTTACACCATTAAAGGTCAGGTCAGCACTTCTGGGAGAACGGATTCAATCTATAAATGGTGTTGAGTCTCTTAACTATGGTAATGAGGCTTGGATAGGAGAGGCAATTTCCAGAGGCAGAAGGAGACCTCAAGGTACCAAATGTTTTAACTGTGGTACACTAGGTCATATAAGCAAAAACTGTGCATGGGGTCCTCCTAGAAGTAATACTCCTTCTAGAAATACTCCAAACAGGAGATCCTAACCTTCTGGATTATGCAGAAGATGTGGCAAAGGACGACATTGGATCAATGAATGTAGATCAACAATAGATATACAAGGCAACCTTTTACCAGCGGGAAACACCTCAGGGGGCCTTTCACAGGCCCCCAAACCAAACATGGTCCAAACATTTCCAGCCACTGTGGAGGAAATTCCTCTCTAGGACAATTAAATAACCCAGCATCTAATGCAAAGAATGATACTGCACTGGATGATAGAACAGCTCTGATAAATGAATCAAAAATTCCTAAGAACACAATAAAATGAATATTTTGGCAGACTTCCATAAATGAACAAAGACCAAAGCTTAGACTTCAATTAATGGTATTGTTCTAGAGGGCCTTTTAGACACAGGTGCAGATTTGACTATAGTTACACCAAGATCATGGCATCCAAATTGGCCTCTTCAAGAGGTAGATGTCCAATTTCTAGGGACTAGAATCCTATTAAAGGTAAAACAAAGTTTGAGATGGGTTGAATGCATAGGGCCAGAAGGACAAAGAGAAAGGCTGAGGCCATATGTGGCAAATGTAGCTGTGAATTTTTATGACCCAGATCTATTAAAGTGGTGGAATACCCAGATTAAAATTCCTACAATCTCAGAAAGGGAATATAGACCAATGCATGTTTCTAGGAATAATATTATAACATACTATAAAAAAACAGCCACCAACCATTCAAGCTGTACATAAACAGAGCACAACTGCTATTGAACTCTCAGAAGTACCAATAGCCTACCTTTAAAATGGCTAACTGATAAACCTGTCTGGGTTAGACAATGGACTTTGACAAAAGAGAAGCTACAAACTGTAGAATAGCTAGTCCAAGTGCAGTTAAATGCTCAACACATTGAAGAAACTACCAGCCCTTGGATTCACCTGTATTTGTTTGGTAACTAGATAATGCTGACAGATTTGAGAGCTATTAATAAAGCAAATTAGCCTATGGGTTCTCTACAGGATAGGATGCTGTTGCCCTCCCTGCTACCCAAAGAATGGTCTATTATAGTTATTGATTTAAAAGACTGTTTTATTTTACCATACCTCTACAAGAAGAGGATAGAGAAAATTTTGCCTTCACAGTACCTAATTATAATAATTCCCAGCCAGTCAAGAGATATCAATGGAAGGTCCTCCCACAGGGAACGTAAATATTTTGTGCAAAACCATAGGAAATAATTCATGTAAAATTTCCACAACAATGACTACTCAGTCCAGAAAGATGCCATGGTACCTAAGAACTTTACTCAATGATCAGCTTTGGACTGAAAACTCTTCCGGACAGTTCTAAGATGAGATGGTCCATCATACTACACTTCTAGCCAGAATCTCAGACCTATCCATTACTGAAACTGGCTGCAGACTCTATGGCTAGCCCTATTGCGACCTAACAATTTATGCTTTTTTACAAGACCCCACAGAAATACCGTCATCCCCTAAAAAGCAGGAAGTAATTATAAGAAAACGGTACCCCTCTCCCAAATGTTTCATTTTTCTCAGGGTTATGGATTGTACGGTTGGGGGTGGAACAACAAAGTTTGGATTCAGTATTCTCTTTTAGAAAAGAAAAGGGGGAATGAATAGGTATAGGATATAAAGGTAGATTATTGTATTTACTAGTAAACTAATTCAGTAAAATATCAGCCTTAGAAAATTTG
This sequence comes from Peromyscus maniculatus bairdii, assembly GCF_049852395.1. Lineage (NCBI taxonomy): Eukaryota > Metazoa > Chordata > Mammalia > Rodentia > Cricetidae > Peromyscus > Peromyscus maniculatus. The sequence continues at coordinate 20,222,993 of NC_134856.1, read as the reverse complement.
CACTAATATGGATTCTTGTACATTGATGCAAATGTAAACTATTCTTATATTCCTATTAAAGATAATTTGTATACTGATACATATTTATACAAAACTATATTTGTTGTACACATATTCCTATTCCTGTTTGGAATATTTTATATTTTGATAGAAATGTAATATTATATTTGTCATACTATATGTATGTTCTACCTGTTCGGGATATTTTGTATATTGATACATATTTAGGATTATTATCACATTGCATATTTCACTATACATTTCTACCTCTGTTTAAGTTAGTTTGTGTATTGTCACAATTTTGAGGTCACTGTCCTTATATGGTACATCTGCTTACAGACTGTTTATCTTGTTAATGGGAAGCTTTAGTCCTTAAGTTATTCAAGTAGAGAAGACTTGAGCTATAATCACTCATGCTTGTCATTTCTACAGTTGTTAGGTTCTTCAGACTTACAGAAACATTTGTTAGATGGATAGGTAGTCTTCAAACACTTCATAGACCTAGAGAATATGGCATTTAAATGTTTTGATAACTTAGAATTCTGTTGATGTGAGACATGATTCCTCCTGGCAGCACCAATCTGATCCTGAGAGAATGTTTGGCTTCTGAGACATTTCTGTTTAGACAAATTTCTAAACGGTCTTATTAATAAATAAGAAACATGGAGCCACATATAGGGGTGAAAGCCTTAGAGATCAGGGAAAGAGTAATAGCCACCAACCTTACCTCTCCAGATCTGCAGCTACCAAAAGGGAGCCACTTCCTGTCTAATCTGTGCCTTTATTACCTTGCTATTTTGCCCTCTCATTGCTACCACTGCCTGACTTTTGTGTTAATGGCTTGCTATTACCTCTGATCTCCAGGCAAACTTTATTTATTAACATATAAATAAAATATCACCACATTTCAGCACAAATAAAATAAAGTTTGTCTTCTTCTTGGCACAAAATAACCTACTAGACAAAGAACTGCCCTTGCCTCAACTGCTGACAGTATGAATGCTGTCCTTTCTGGATGAGCAAGACACAAGGAAAAGTGAAGGAAGGAAGCAAGCAAGCAAGCAATGGAGCACTTCCAAACTCTTTCTATGAAGCCACTATTACTCTAACACCAAAACCAGGTAACAATACAACAAAAAATAAAAACCACAAACCAATATCCCTGATGAATATAAACGAAAAAATACTCAATAAAATAGTAGCAAACCAAATATAAGCACACATCACAAAGATCATCCATCACAATCAAGTTTGTTTTGTCCTGGAAATGCAGAGTAGGAAATGCAACATACTTACATCAATAAATATAATAAATCAGATAAATGGATTTAAGACAAAAATCACATGATCATCCCAACAGATGCAGAAAAAAACCTTTGACAAATCCAACATACTTTCATGATAAAAGTCCTTGAGAGAGAAGGATTGGAGGGAACATATGTCAGCATAATCAAGGCTATACATGACAAACATCATTCTAAATGGAGAAAACTTGGAGCCATCTTATTATAATAAAAAAATGAGAGGGCTGTCCACTATCCCATTCCTTTTCAAAATAGTTCTTAAAGCACTAGCTGGAACAATAAGGCAAGAGAAAGTAAAGGGATAGTAATTGTAAAAAGAAGTCAAATTATCCCTATTTGCAGATGATTTAATATTATTCATAAGAGATCCCAAAAATTTCATAAGAAAACTTCTAGAAACAATTAACAATTTCAGCAAAGTGACAGGATACAAAACCAATGTACAAAAAAATCAGGAGCTCTTCTATACACCAACAACAAATACAGTGAGAAAGAGATAATGGACATACTACCATTGTCAATATCCTCAAAGAAAACAAATTATGTAGGAATAAACCTAAGGAGATAAAAGACTTCTCCAATGAAAATGTTAAGTCTCTGAAGAGATTGAAGACATTAGAAAATGGAAGGGCATCCTTTGTTCATGGAATGGTAGAATTAATATTATGAAAATTATCATCCTACCAAAAACAATTAAAGATTCAGTATAATCCCAATCAAAATACCCACACTTTTCACAGAAATAGAAAAAATATCCTAAAACTCATATGGAACCAGAAAATATCTCAGATAGCCAAAGAACAACATTTGAGGGATTGCCAATCCAGATTTCAGGATACATATTACAGAACTATAGCTGTAAGGCCCTCGAGGCAGGAGCTGTTAGGTCCTTCAACCCCCGCACACACAGACTTCTCTAATGGCCATATCAACCATTCCCAGACCCTTGAGGCCAGTGAGTGGCTAGGCCCTGCCCCTAGACTACTTTAACAGCTCAAACATCAGTTTCCAGCCCCTTAAGGTAGGAGAGTGGCCAGGCCTGGCCCTAAGAAAAAAAGCCTAAGATCAGGCCACAAAATCTCTCCAATCCCAGGCCACCCTGGACAGCTCCACCCTCCAAGAAACTCTTTTATATAAAGCCTGCCTCCTGCTCAGTTCTTTGCTGCTTCTCTTCCAAGTAGAGGTAGCCACCCTCTTGTGTCTTTCCCAATAAATCGCTTCTGTGAGGTCTGTTGCGTGGTGTGGCTTTGTAGTATTCCTTGGGTCACGACTGCCAGAATAGCTTTCCCTGCTGAGCTGTAACCTACAGTGGTAATAAAAACAATAGGGTACTGGCATAAAAACAGACATGGAGATCAATGGAATAAAACAGACTCAAATATGAATACTCACAACTTCAGTCATATGATATTTTACAAGGAGGCCAAAAACATACACTGGAGAAAAGACCATATCTTCACAAATAGTGCTGGGAGAACTGGGTGGTGTCCATATGTACAAGAATGAAATTAGACCTGTATCTATCACCTTGCACAAAAATTAGATCCAAGTGGATCAAAGACCTCATTTTGAAACCAGAAATGCTAAAACAGCTAGAAGAAAACATAGGCAGTAGGATACAGGCTCAGGAAAGGAGTTTCTGAATAGGACTCTATTTGCCCAGTAATTGAGACCAACAACTGACAAGCGGAACCTCATAAAACTAGAAAGCTTTTGATGAAGAAGAAACCAAAGAATAGAAGACAATCTTTGCCAGCTATACATTTGACAGAGGATTAATATCCAGAATATACAAAACACTAAAAATCAAGAGTCAAGAAATGAATGATTTTTTTAAAAAATGGGCTAGGGATCTGAACAGAGAGTTCTCAAAAGAAGAATCAAAAATGGCTAAGAAATACATCAAAAAGTGTTCACTACTCTTAGCAGTTAGGAGAATTCAAATTAAAACAACTTTGAGATTTCATCTTGACACAGCCAGAAGGACAAAAGATGAAAAAAAAAACACACAAAAACCACAAACTGGTAACAAATACTAGGTAGGATGTAGAGAAAAGGAACCTTAATTCACCATCACTGGGAATGCAAACTGGTGCAGCCACTCTAGAAACCATATTCCTCAAACCAAAATCCTCAAAGACCAGCTATACTACTTCTTTGCATATGGCCAAAGGACTCCACAGATACTCAACAAATAGTCACTGCCACACTATATAATATCTAGCAAATAAAAACAACATAAATATCTTTCTGATGAATGGATAGTGAAAATGTAGTACATATACACAATGGAATACTATTCAGTTATAAGGAAATGAAATAAAGAAATTTACAGGTAAATAGATAAAATTAGAAAATATATTGATTCAAGTGACCCTGCTTATTTTATAAAGCCTCAGAGAATATTATTTTGTATTTACCTACAATTATGTATAATACATATAGGTGTAGTGCACACACACACATGCACACACAGACATACACACACACACACACACACACACACACACACACACACACACACACGCACCTCTTAAATGAAGTTATGCCACCTGGGCTGACAATACTCTTCATAAGAGCCATGAACTAACTATTTAACAAAAACCCCAGCATCTGGCATAAGAAACCTCCATTATAGTTGTTGGCCAGGGTAGTCTAAGTGACTCCTAAGTTAACAGGTTATTGTTGTTTCCCTTGGTTGCCTCTCAGAGGTTGAAGGTAGATCTCCATGGCTGAAGACACCAGATACTTATGACAAAGGACTTAGATGATATGAATGGGATATTACCTGAAAGCTTTCTTCCTCTAGTCTTGCTTCCATAAAACCACAAAGAAGGCTGGAGAGATGGCTCAGAGGTTAAGAGCACTGGCTGCTCTTCTTGATGTTCTGAGTTCAATTCCCAGCAACCACATGGTGGCTCACAACCATCTATAGTGAGAGCTGGTGCCCTCTTCTGGCCTGCAGGCATACATGCAAGCAGAACACTGTATACATAATAAATAAATAAATAAATAAATAAATAAATAAATAAATAAATAAATCTTTAAAAACAAAACAAAACAAACAAACAAAACCCCACAAAGTACTATGCACACTGCCAAGGGAGGGAAGCAATCTGTAATCCTACCCAGCTGTGATGCCTACGAAAAACAATAACAAACAGCATTGTAAGATATCCCTAAGGATGCAACAGTGGTACTCATCTGAGTTGTAACCAATAGCTGTCTAATTGAACTTAAGGCCTGTTCAGCAAGAGGAAATGAGCCAGCTACTTAGGGATAGTGTGTGGGTGGTTTTGTGTGTCAACTTGATACAAGCTAGAGTCATGAGAGGAAGGGGTCTCAGCTGAGGAAATGCCTCCTTGATATCCAGCTGCAAAGCATGTTATCATTTAGTGATCAATGGGGTAGTGTAGATGTAACTAACCGTCTTATTAAATAAGAAACACAGAAACAATGTAAAAGAGAAAGCTGAGAGGTTAGAGCTCAGAGCTAAAATCTCACCCTTCCGCCTACGGTGTCCCAGCTTCCCAAAAAGAGACCTATTTCCTGTCTGTTCGTCTATTTATAGTATTTTGTTCTGCCTTCTCATTGGTTGTAAACCCAAACACGTGACTGCCTCGTCACTGTCTGAATGTACAGCCCCCTAGGTCTTAAAGGCATATGTCTCCAATGCTGGCTGTATCCCTGAACACACAGAGATCTATGGGATTAAAGGCGTGTGCCACCACCGCCACACTCTTGCTATGGCTCTAATAGCTCTGACCCCCGGGCAACTTTATTTATTAACATACATTCAAAATCACATTTCAGTACAATTAGATTACCACCACAGGGTAGGGCCCAGCCCACGTTGAGTGGTGCCATCCCTGAGCTGCTGGTCCTGGATTCTATAAAAAAGGTGGGCTGAGCAAGACATGGGAAGCAATCCAGTAAGCAGTATCCTCCATGGCCTCTGCATCACCTCCTACATCCGGGATCCTACCTTCTTTGAGTTCCTGTCCTGAGTTCCTTCCTGACTTCCCTTGGTGGTAAACAGCAATCTGAAATGTAAACCTAATAAACCCTTTTCTCCCCAACTTGCTTTTTGGTCATGGTGTTTCATCACAGCAATAGAAATCCTAAGACAGATAGCAATGTCATGGATCTTAGAGGAGAATCTACTTCTGCCACTTTACTAGATCTGTATAATTTCTAACTGAATTGTTATCCTTATAACTGCAGATAAGTGTAGCTCTCAACCTTCACCAAAAATGCTTCTCTTTGGAACAGACAGAGATAGTTACAAAAAACCATAGCTGGTTAAAATAAAGAGAACAACTGATCATGGATACACCTATTAACACAATTCCTACATCTAAGACTCAGAACACTTCTAGGATGAGGGGGAAGAAAGACTGCAAGAGCCAGAGGACCAGGAAGTCTGCTGTCAAATTGTAGCTCCTAGAAATGACAGGGAAGCATCACTTCTGATACTTCAACAATATGGCTACCTAAACAAGACCTGAACCAATCGGCATGGTAATGTGAAAGGAAGAAATCTTATGGGCCATCCCTAGATAAAGAAGAGTAGCCCATAGAGTAGCTCCCTCAATGAATATACAACACTGTCTTAATTACTGTCCTACTACTGTGAAAAGACACCATGACCAAGGCAATTCCCATAAAAGAAAACATTTAACTGGGATCCTGCTTACCTTTTGGACCGTTAGTCCATAATCATCACGGTGGGAAGCAGACAGGCATGGTGCTGTAGTAGTAGCTGAGAACTTTACATCCTATCTGCAGGTAGAAAGGGGCAGGGGAAGTGGGTCCCTGTTCCCAATCAGCTGTTGTGCTCCAGAGGTCTCAGGATGAGGAGCAGGGGAGCAGGGTCTAGGGGAGTGAAGGGTATTGAAGCAACAGGGTTAGCTTATATAGTTCGAGTCAGGGTGGAGGGATGACAAAGGAACAGGGAAGGAAATGCACCTAATTTGCATATGCAGACCTGATTGAAGGCAGGCCAATGTTAATGACAACAGATACCAAAGCACATGGAAGGAAGTACTACAATGCAGCAGGGCCTTTCCAAGCATATCAGTTAGGTTAGCAGACTGCCAGTCATATGGTTTTTGGTGAGCCAGTTCTCTGGTGGGGAAACAGCTTAACTGACTCTAACATGACATGCATGGGCTTTGTCTCCATGGAGTTGAGTGGGTCCAGGCCTGATTTGAGTAGAGAGTGGCCCCACTCCTGCCATGTTCTCTGAGAGATGTCCTGGTATGGACAATGCTTTACTGTCCCCCATCTTTCCTAGGAGACCACAGGGGGACAAAGAGAAAGACAGAGACACCAGGAATCACCAAGAATGGAGGACATTTTCAGCAAAGTCACAGGCTACAAAATTAACACACAGAGATCAGAGCCTTCCTGCATACCAATGACAAAGATAGGGAGAGGAAATCAGGGCAACAAATACATTCACAAGAGGGGAAAAACAAAACAACAACCACCCTTAGAAAAACTCTAACTAAGGATGTGAAAGATCTCCACAATGAAAACTTTAAAACACTGAAGAGATAGAAACAGTTTATACGCACAGACTGGCAGGATTGACGTGGTGAAAATGGCCATCCTATGAAGGCCATCTACAAATGTAGTGCCCTCCCAATCAAAATGCTACTTCAATTCCTCACAGAAACAGAAACAATTCACATGGAAGGGCAAAAGACCCCACAGAGCCAAAGCAATAATAAGCAAAAACGATATAGCAAGAGGCTTCATAATGGCTGATTTCAATATACTACAGAGTCACTAATAGAAACAGCATGGAACTGGTACAAAAACAGATTAACGCAATAGACAAGGAAATACAGCTACAGCCGCCTGGCTTTTTACAAAGATGTCAAAATACATTGGAGGATAGAATCTTAAACCAAGGGTATTGGGAAAACTGTATCGACATAAAACCAGATCCTTACCACTCACCACATACAAAACTCAACTCCAAATGGGTCAAGGACCTTAGCATAAGATCTGGAAGTATAGAACTTCGAGAGCAGAAACAGGGAGTATTCAAGACATAGCCATACGGGCCAGCAAGATGGCTCAGTAGGTAAGGGTAAGCCCAGCAGTTAAGTGATGACCTGAGTTGATTCCCCAGGACCCACGTGGTGGAAGAAGAGAGCTGACTCCTGTAAATTACCCTCTAGCCTCTAGACCTTCACCATGGTATATGTAAACTCTCTCCCTCTCTTCCCCCCCCCTCTCCCTCTCCCCCCCCCTCTCTCTCTCTCACACACACACACACACACACACACACACACACACACACACACACACACACATTTTTTTTTTTTTTGGTTTAAGATATAGCTATAGGTAAGGACTTTCTGAATAAGAATTCAAATACACATGAAATAAAGTCAAGAATTTACAAATGGGACCTTCGGAAATTAAAAGGCTTCTACACAGCAAAAACAAAACAAAACAAAACAAAACAAAAAAAACTGTTAAGCGAGTGAAGAGGCAGCCTAGAGAATGGGAGAAAATATTTTCCAGCTATACATCTGACAGATTAGTATCCAGAAGACACAAATTCAAGAAACTAAACACCAAGAAAACAACTCACACAAATAAATGAAGAAAAGGAAAGGAAGGGAGGAAGGGAGGGAGGGAGGGAGGGAGGGAGGGAGGGAGGGAGGGAGGGAGGGAGGGAGGGAGGGAGGGAGGAAGACTATGGTTAGGGTTGGAGAGATAAGGCAGTGAAGCACACTTGTTACTCTTATAGAAGAGACAGGTTCACCTCCCAGCACCTACATGGAGGCTCACAACCATCTGTAACTAAGGTTTTAGGGGATCTAACATCCTCTTCTGACTTTTAAAGGCACCAAGCACACACATTATGCTCAGACATACATACAGGCAAGGCATCCATACACACCCATACACAAAAATAATTTTTAAGGCCTATGAAACTGAACAGAAATTTCTCAAAAGAAATACAAATGGCCAGTGAGCATCATCATTAGACATCAGGGAAATGCTATTAAAAATAAACTATTTTGAGCAGCTGGGCGGTGGTAGCACATGACTTTAATTCCAGTATTTGGGAGCAGAGGAAGGAGAATCTCTATGAATTCGAGGACATCCTGTCTACAAAGTGAGTTCCAGGACAGCCAAGGCTACACAGAGAAACCCTGTCTCAACAAAACAAAACAACAACAACAACAAAAAAAAAACCTATTATTTTGAAATTTCACCTCACCCCAATCAGAACCAGTATCAAGAAAATAAATGCAAATTCACAGCTGGTGGGGGTGTGAATTTGTGCAGCCACTATGGAAATTAATATGGAAGGTTGTAAAATACTAGAAATTGATCTGTCACATTATCCAGCTGTACCACTCCTGGGCACGTATCCAAGACTTTTTTTTGTTTTTGTTTTTTGAGACAGGGTTTCTCTGTGTAGTTTTGGTACCTGTCCTTTAGACCAGGCTGGCCTCGAACTCACAGAGATCCACCTAGCTCTGCCTACCGAGTGCTGAGCTTAAAGGCGTGTGCCACCACCACCACCGCCCAGCCCAAGGGGGCTACTAGAGCAGTAGTTTTCACCTAGGAGTCACGACACCTTTGGGGGTAAATGACCTTTTCACAGGGGTCACCTAAGAGTATTCTGCATAGCAGATATTTATGATTCATGTAATGTAAAATTAGTTATGAAGTAGCAAAATTAGTTATGAACAACAAAAATCATTTTATAAGCCGGGTGGTGGTGGCACACGCCTTTAATCCCAGCACTCGGGAGGCAGAGGCAGGTGGATCTCTGTGAGTTCGAGGCCAGCCTGGGCTACCAAGTGAGTTCCAGAAAAAGGCGCAAAACTACACAGAGAAACCCTGTCTTGAAAAACAAAAACAAAAACAAAAAAAAAAATCACTTTATAGTTGGGTGCCACCACAACATAAGGAACTATATTAAAGATTGCAGCATTAGGAAGGCTGAGAACCACTGTACTAAAAACATTGGCACATCTATGGTCATTGTGCTCTATTACAATAGTCAGGAAATGAAAGCCTAGATATAACCAATCTAATGAATGGATAATGAAAATATGCTACATCTACTTATTTACTTTTATTGAGTCATAAAGTAAAGTAAAACTGAAATTTGCAGGCAAATGGACATAAACAAAAGAAATTATACTGAGATATCCCAGGCTCCAAAGAACAAATGCCCTCAAGTTCTTTCTCATATGTGAACCCACCTGAGCATCAAATTTTTAGATTTGTGTGTTTAGCTTTGAATGTCTGCACAAGTAAGGAAGATAGGAAGGGTCCATGAAAGGGCAGAGTAAGAAGCTTTAATTGGGGGCTAGAATACATGTTCATGAGATATTAAAGTAGAGGGAGGTATAATGGTGGTTAATGGCTTAAGTGAGAATGGGGGTAGGAGAATAAGAGTTAATTAAAACTGAAGATGAAAGGAGAAGGCTTATGGAAACCCATTACTTTGGAAACTAACTTAGAGATATTTTTAATTATATATACATATGTGTGTACATATATAATTAAATATATACACATAAAATATATGCGTATCCTTTAATCCCAGCACTCGGGAGGCAGAGGCAGGCGGATCTCTGTGAGTTCGAGGCCAGCCTGGGCTACCAAGTGAGTTCCAGGAAAGGCGCAAAACTACACAGAGAAACCCTGTCTCGAAAAAACCAAAAAAAATATATATATATATATGCGTATATATATAATTTTAAAAAGGAACCTCAAGTGGTACCTTGCATGTGTGAACAATGCTGTTCCCTGAAGACATGATTATTAAATAAAAATCTCAGTGCCAGACATACAATGTTTCCCTGCAAGTTATTTGTTGGGGGGCCGAGGCACCCTAAACAACATAGGCTATCGCCACTGCTCTTGCCCACCACAGCTGGATGATAAGACCCTACTGATGAACACACAACACACTTTGTTTCCAAGATATTATAACCAAGCTGGAACTGACCTGAAAATTTCCTCCTTAGTGGCTAGCTTCTACAATGCTGGAGTGCTTGCCCCTGAGGTAAGGCAAGGGGTGTTTAAAAACATGGACTTACCCAGCAATGGACCCTGCATGCTGCAATACCAACCTGCCAGGCAAGGTGTGCCTACTGTGCAATAATGACATGACTGCCAAGGGGTTAGCCATTTTCAGATTAGGTTTCAGGCTTGCTACTACTATAAGCCTTGTTAGAAGCTCATGGCTATGAAAGTTGTAAGTCCTAGGTATAAAACTACTACTGTTGTTTTGCTAAATGACACACTAGCAAGTGCCTTCCAAATATTTGTGTTTATACCCAAAGTAGCACTGCACAGAAGCTTCTTCTTCTTCTTCTTTTTTTAAATGGTTTTTCAAGACAGGGTTTCTCCATGTAGTTTTGGTGCCTGTCCTGGATCTCACTCTGTAGACCAGGCTGGCCTCAAACTCACAGAGCTCCACCTGCCTCTGCCTCCCGAGTGCTGGTATTAAAGGCATGCACCACCACCACCCGGCCAGAAGCTTCTTTTTATGGTAGAAAAAATAACGCAAATTTGTAAGTGGTTAAAGTGTTAAGACATGTCTATCAACTTCCCACCTCATCCCCCTCACCCCAAGGCTCAGGGAGCATTGCAAAAAAAGGGGGCCAGGAGAATACAGGAGTTGGAGGATGTGAAGCACTGTCTTCTGAATATGACTGGGAAATGCACTCGTGAACTCACATCAACTGCTGGTGCCTAACATGATTAAGCCAGTCAGCATTCCAGCATGGTGCAGGTCTCATGAAGTCCCACTCCTAGCTGAGGAGCTGTTGGCAGTTGATGGCCGCTGGGGAATGGGGACTTTTCTTCCAGGGTGTGGGCACTAGTAAGTTACCCTTGCTCTAGTGTATTGTTCCATACCCATAAACATCAGGCAGCACTTGCCACTCAGTGGGTTAATGGGAGTAGGGGGGGAAGAGGACATGAAGAGGAAGCAGATATCTGTGTGTGCTTAAGATATATTGTATACTTGTATGAAATCCCCAAAGCATAATTTTAAAAAATTCTTAAAAATAAAATCAGAGGGGCACATGGTGGAAGAGGCCTGTAATCCTAACACTGAGGAGGAAGATGCAGAAGGTTACAAGATTGAAGCCATCTTGTGCTATAGAAGGAAAACCTATCTAAAGAAAGACAAAAATTGGAGCATAATTCTTTTCAGTATGGGAAATTTAGATTTCCAAGATCAGGTCATCAAAAGGTATTGTGGTATCCCCCTTGTTCTTTCTGGGGTTTGTCCTGGAGAGGCCAGCTGCCATGTTAAAAGGATTCTGGGGGCTGGAGAGATGGCTCAGGGGTTAAGAGCACTGACTGCTCTTCCAGAGGTCCTGAGTTCAATTCCCAGCACCCACATGGTAGCTCACAACTATCTGTAATGAGATCTGGCACCCTCTTCTGTATACATAATAAATAAATAAATAAATAAATAAACAAACAAACAAACAAACAAATAGGACATGGGACAGGAACTAAAACCTCCCGCTAACAGTCATGTGAGTGCACTCAGAAGTCAGTCATAACCAAATCTTCCAAGCTAAGCTGTCCCCAAATTTCTAATCCAGACTACCATGACCTACCGGCTAAGGTCATGACAAGGGGAGGCAAGGAAATGAAGGAAGGCCAGACAGAAACAGGTACAGGAAAGCTACCAGCCCAAGCAACCCCCTGCCTCCTAGTCCTGACTAGGTGCAGTACAGGGAGAGGAGGCAGTCTCTGCAAGTGAGAGACAGACACCAAGGAGGAGGAGGATGCAGGTGGCAACTGTCCACCCACACTCAGATTGTAGAGGAATGCTTTGCTAGTCCTCATGAGCCTCGCCCAGGTAAGGTTTACCACGCTCGTGGGATGAGGCACTGTAGTCCTGGACATTGGGATCCCTATGTAAACAATCCATATTCACTCAGGACTTCACTCACTCAGGCCTTCCTCCACTCCCTACACTGGACAATAGTGACATGGGTGTTCTTAAGCAGTTTCAGGAGTATCTTTTACACAATGATTAACTACACAGGGAAAGAGCCTTTAGAGATGTTATGGTAACTCATCATGTCCTAAAAAAGCAGGTGTGCTTGAAAAAGGCGATTAGCTGTAAATGTATGAAATAACAGATGGTACCTCGTTCACTAAGTACTTAAAACTAGAGTTAAATAAGAGAATTCCATAAGTATACATGGCACCCCACAGGTAATCTACTAGAGTTCCCTTCATCAATTGTACAAAAAGCAAGAAAGACCCAAAATTGTTAACAGCAACTTTATTATTTCACTGATGAAAAAGTTGTAATTGTGATGCATTTCACATAAATTTACAATAGTGGAGGTTATACATAAATTACATTAAGTCACAAAATTTCTATTTTATAGAATCAAATTACTTTGATGTGTCCAGTTGACAACATAGTTCTTAATGGATAGCTGAGTCCAAATATGCAAAATATAGCTTCTGCTTTTGACCATGGTGCTTTAAAATTCTTCAACATGCATTAATATATTCTAGTTGTAGGAATATATTACACATAGGCTTTATCTTGCAATCAGGGAAAGCCCAAGCTGAATTCACACACAGTACTCTTGTCCTTTAAAGTAATCTCAAATAGGACCAGAGAACAAATAAACAAGTATGTTTGGGTTAGTACTCCCCATTAATAAAGAAAATACACAATCAACAATGCAACAAAATAAAATAAGGAAAGAGAGCTCCATTAGTAGCCAGGTTAAGTGGGTTTTGTTTTCAATTTTCACAGATCACAATAAGTTTAAAGAGCAGATCAGTCATGCTACTTGGGGTGATCAGACAGACTTAAACAATTATGAAGTGAGTTAAGGTCCTCAAGGTGTCTGGAGGTGCTGGGTAAACACATCACAGGTAAGGAATGGGAAACCTACCTCAGCATTTCTGAAAGGCACAATCTATGGAAGGGAGACCTAGTAAAGCCCTTTCTGGTGGGTAGAAAGGAGTTGCTGAGCTGTCTTCTTTTAAAGGATGAGACCTTCATAGATTGGCCCCTCAGACTCTGGTGATTCCCGCCTTGAGCGCAAATGCTCCAACGTATTATGAAAATGCTTGTTAATTTGCTCTGTTTCTTCACTGGACTCAAGATTTGGGAGATCTTCTCGAATCTTTTGAATAAGTTGGTTCAAGACCTGAATTGTTACCTACAAAAAGAATAATTGTGTAGCAGGCATGTATCACAAAAAACAACTTAGGAGCACTGTTGTGAGGAACTTGTATTACTTTCATCAAATACCTGAATAATTATGAAAAAGATATGAGAATGTGATTCCAAGTTTAAGCAACAACTATTAGCTATTCATTAAGGACAGAATGAGAATTTAAAAAACTCAAAATATAGAGTAACATCAACTGGCAAAAGAACAGAAATCAAAATTGTATTTAACCTAAAAATCTTAATGAATACTATAATGTTACAAATAGACAATGCCTTTAGGACTGACGCTGAACTGCTACATGATGACAAATCAAGCCTACTTGGTAAATGTATACTTGGTATTTTTTTACTTGCACAGTCTGTGCAGACAGAAAAAGATTCTGGAGTATGGAAGAAGGTCGCAGGTAGACTAAGCAAAGTCAAATTTTCATAAATTAAACAAAGTATCGAATCTATAGAAAGAGAGAGCTATTTCACTTACCGCATCATTTTCTTTCTCATAGAAATAGATGTACCTGTTCAGGATCTCTATAAAGAGCTGAACTTGTAGTGAGGGGTCCATGCACTGATTTGCTATCTTTAGAGCCTTCTTTAGGCACTCCATGACCCTTTTGCCTCCATGAAGCTAAAATAAAGGGCAGGAAAATAGGGAATGAATTAATAAGGAGAACTGTCCCATTTTCTCACCATCAAAGAAACACAATGCTTTACGACTCTTTTATGCTGTAATTGGACACAACAAAATGAAACCCTAAAACAAAGCAGACAACTATATATTTAAAAACAAAACTGGTGCCAGGTATTGTGGCACATCCCTAACTTTAACCCCAGCATTCAGGAAGCAAAGGTAGGTAGATGGGTCTCTGTGAGTTCAAGGCCAGCCTGTCTACAGAGTGAGCTCCAGAACAGCCAAAGCTACATACGGAGAGCCCCATCTCAAAACAAAAAAACCCAAAGAAATGATAACTAGTGGTAAACAAGTTGCTGTAACCACATCCTTAAAGTAGACTCTACCACAGGTGAGATGCTGACATCACTACCCATTCATTTCCTCTCTACAGCAATTGTCAATGCCAGATTTCCAAACACCCAATGTTTCACTTCCAAAGCACAAGGCCAAGCAACCAATCCCCATTACCAGTTCTGTCTTGTAACAGCCGAGAGAAACCTTACCTCCTCCCCGTTTTTGTCTGTGTTTCGGCCAGACCAAAAGAGATGTGCACATGTGCTCACAGCTCGGCCTTGATCTGGTTTCTTCAGAAGTTTTGATGCAGCAAGTGCACACTGAGTTCTCAAGGGCTCATGATTCTCTTCACTGAAGCACTTCATCCTCTCAAAAGTACCAATGATCAAGGTGATAGCAGCCAGCTGTGCTTTAGAATCGCTGATTTCATCCTCATAGAGAGAAAATGCCTGACCACACAGAACAAAGAGTATTCAGGGAGCATCCATCAACAGGAGCATTTTCCAAAGTTCTTCAGAGCAAACCCACTCTGTGAGATGGCCTATGGACATTCACACCGGGGCATGCTTTACCTTCTGGTGAAGCGGCATAAGCTGCAGCTGAGATGGAAGACAGCTAACAGGTTACAATTAAGAAGCCTATTCCAACTTTGTTGAGCTCAGACTTGCCAACTAAACTAACCACAAGAACTTCTGTCCATGAAACATTTTCTACAGGGACAACGTAACTACCGTAAGAAAGACTTTCCACATGGTCAGATAATGTTAATTACATATTGAAAGGTTAGGAGTGCCAGGCATGATGGAGCATGCTTTTAATCCCAACAGTCAGGAGGCAGAGGCAGGTGGATTTCTCTGAGTTCCAGATCAGCCTGGTCTACAGAGTGAGACCCTGTCAAAAAAAAAAAAAAAAGAAGAAGAAGAAGTAAACCAGGAACATCAAAAATAACAGATAGTGAGCCTGGCGGTGGTGCACGCCTTTAATCCCAGCACTCGGGAGGCAGAGGCAGGCGGATCTCTGTAAGTTCGAGGCCAGCCAGGACTACCAAGTGAGTTCCAGGAAAAAGGCGCAAAGCTACGCAGAGAAACCCAAAAAAAATAAAAAAACAGACAGTGACTGAACCCAACCAACTGGACCAAACAAGCCATGACGGAAAACAGCTCACCTGGGACATAAATTCATATGCCACTGTTTCATGATTTTCAAAGCCAATTTCCCCAGCAGCTAGTGCTCCTTGAAGAAAAAGTCTCAGTGGTAATTCAGCCAGCTCTGCTTTGATCAAAGCACTAATAGTCTGGTGAGCAAATGAAAAAATCTTCTGGCATTTCTTTTCCCACTTGTCATCCTAAAACAGGAAAAACAATCACATCAAGTTCAAGATTAATTTGTTCATTATAATGAAAAATTCTAATGAAGCCTCTAAGCAAAAGCCCTGAAGTTAAGTCCAGTTTTATGTCCTTTTTCTTCTCTCTCATTTACGGAACACACAAGTAAACCAAGCAGGATGTCTCAAAAACTAAACCCAATGCCAGGCAGTGGTGGTGCACGCCTTTAATCCCAGCACTCAGGAGGCAGAGGCAGGTGGATCTCTGTGAGTTTGAGGCCAGCCTGGTCTACAGAGCGAGATCTAGAACAGGCACCAAAACTACACAGAGAAACCCTGTCTCGAAGGGGAAAAAAAACTAAACCCATCTAAAGCTGCTGCTTCTCTAATTTATAGAGATCTAACATTTATTTTTTGATCAGAAAAGAAACACATCCCTAAGTTGAGGAAAATACACAAAAGAAGCTGGAAAATAAAATCATCCCTGGTAGCACAGTTGCTAATGTCTTCCTGTCCATTTTTCTGTGTAAATATAATGGAGATATCTTTGTAGTTTTGTGTTGTTTGCTTTAAAGCAGATCACTGAAAAAAAGTTAAAATTTGGCTCATACTACAAACAATTTGTATGTAACTTCTTGTCAAACAAGTTTCCTCATAATACTAAGTTATTTAATAATATTTTAACAAGAAATTATTCTATCAACTCATTTATAGTTCTAATTGGTTATAATGATCCCCTTTAAAAGCACCTTTAAAACATAATGAATGGTCAGTATACACAAAGCTTTAAGACCCTAATTATGTGCCCACTGCTATGAAGAAAGGTACAAACACTTGCCACACAAGCCAGACAGCCTGAGCTCAACCCTGGAATTCCTGTAAGGTAAAGGGAGAAAACCAATTCCATACACTCATCCTTCACCCCCTGACATGCACACCATGCATGAGGGTTTCTCAACCCATCATACACATACTAATAAAAAATGTAACTAAGTTTAAAAAAATTCCCTGATTATTTCCTTAGTGTAAAATCTTATAAGAGGAATTACTGTGTTTTAACACTATAGTTACACATTGGCAGTTTACTAAAAATATTTTACCACTATTCCATTCTCAATATAACATTGCCATTGCTGAAAATTATTTTTCTTTTCCCTTTGTTACTCTAATTTCTAGAAAGTTCTAAATAACACTGTTACACCATCCAAACTTCTGTAAAACCATTAAGTTCTCTTTACTTTTAAAAGATGACAGACTTGTTACAAAAATCAAATGTATAATCCAAGTACATAGTCCTTGTTACAATATAAATACTAGTTGCTATTTTGGGAGTGTGTTTCAAATCCTTGTTTCCCTCTTTTCTTTTCTGTTGGTCTCCCAATTTTTTCATCTGATAACACTCGGTGGAATTTGTCAGCCACTGGTCTACTACTAACAGTTTTTGATTAGACATGTGAGGTCGTATCTTTTGCTAACGGGTTTATTTTACTCAGTATACTGTCTTCCAGGACCACCTATGTTGTCACAAATGGCAGGGTTTCTTTTATTTTAGGGCTGAATAATGTCCCAGTATATTTATGCACACATATGTATGCACACACACACTGTATTTTCATTATTCATCATTGATGTGTTTGGCCATTCATGGCCACTGTAAATAATGCTGCAATGAACATGGGTGTGTAGACTTCTCGTCAACAAAAACTGATTTCATCTCCTTTGGATATTTATCCATTACTGGTACTCTGGAATTGTATGAAAGTTCCATTAGAGGGGATGAGTTGCTGAAAAGCAAACTGCAGGCCTGGGACATGCTAAGTATGCCCTCTACCACTGAGCTACACTTCAGCCCTACTGTTAGTTTTTGGAGCAGTCCCATACTGTTTTCTACAGTGGCTGTACTACCTTATATTCTCACCAACTGTGTTCCCTTTTCACCACACCATGAGTTTTTTGTTTGTTTGTTTGTTTGTCTGTGATGCCAAAGACTAATCCTAAAGCCTTGTACATGGAGAGCAGATAATCTACCAATAGGGCTACATTCCCAGCCATTCTCCTGTCTCTTTGATAATAGCCCACTAAAGAAGAGTCATATATCACTGTACTTTTTTCATTTGCACTTCCTTCATGATTAATAATATTCAGCATTTCAGTGACCCATCTGCCATCTGTCTGTACTCCTTGAAAAAATTTGTACTCAGATCCTTTGTCCATTTTTGTTTATTTGTTGTTTTGGAGACAGGGTTCCATTCTACAGCCCAGGCTGGCATCCTTCCCATTTTCAAATCAAGTTATTTATTTTCTTACTGTTGAGCTGAGTTCCTCATTCTTTTTTAATGGGGTGTTTTAAAAGATTTATTTTTATTTTATGTGTGTGAGCGCTTTGCTTGCATGCTTGGTGCTCATAGAGGTCAAGAGGGAGCTAGATAACTCAAAACTGGAGTTAAAGATAGCTGTAATTCCCCCCCCCCCCCCCCCCCCCCGCCCCCCATGGGTGCTAGGAATCAAATCCAGGTCCTACAAGAGCAACAAACACTCTTAGCCACTGAGCCGTCTCTCCAGCTCAGGGTTCCTTATTTTGGATCCAGCCCCCTATCAAATGTATGGTTTACAAACTTTAGTGACCACTCTGTACACTGTCTCATTACACTGTTTTCTCTGCTGTCAAACTCTTTAGTTCTAGACAACCCATCTATCTATCTCTGCTTTTGTTGCTCTTAGTATTCTCACCTGAAAAAACAATGACAAGGCCAATGTTTGGTTTCTTAATCCATTTTGAGGGTTTTTTTTTTGTCATGATGTAAGATAAAGATCTAATTCTATTCCATTAAGAGTGGACATCCAATTTTCCTATCCCATTTATTAAAGACAGTCTTTTTTGTTGGAGCCCACTAGGTTTCCTTGTGGCTGTACCCAGCAGAACTGCATAAGAGGTTGATTGGACCATGGGCCTGGGGACCAGGTGTTTGTAAGGGTCTAACTAGCAAGGGGGAGGTCTTTTGCTCCACCCCTTGGCATTGTTATAAATAGACCTTTGGAATAATGCTCTGGGCCCATTTGGATAAGGATCCAGGCCCACCTGAGTCTGTCCTGTGTTTTCTCTATATATATATATTTCTACCTAAGTCTCTTATCCCTCAATCCTCAAGTGTTCCTGGGTAAGTAAGTATGGGGGCTGGTCTCCCACAGATGGCGCCAGGAACAGGAACCAGAGACTTGGGGAAAGGATTGTAGTGGACGTTGCGAGTATAGGCATGCAGATAAGGAATTGAAAAATGAAGGCAACGGTATTTTATTCTCGGGTGTATAGGCTAGGCAGTGAAGGAAATCCTGCAACACTGTAGCATTAGGATCTCTCTCTCCCTCTCTCTCCCTCCCTCTCCCTCCCTCCTCTTTATAAAAAATAAGGAAGGTAGAATGTAATATAGTGCAAGAAGTAATTTAGAGTTAGGTAGGAAACAGAAATATGATGTAGGAATATAGAAAAGAAAGAGCTTAGGGTAAAGTAGGATAAGATAAGCCTAACTATGGGGCTATGAGCACAAAATCCTGGAGAAAAATCTATCTTCTCTGAGCTTTACGGGCAGAGAAAAGCTCTTCTTTGAGATTCTGGATAGAAAAAAAGATTCCTATGGAAGCTTTTGGCCTGGGGACAGTTAAAATGCTGAAAAAGCAGCAGAGGAAAGAGATTTCCCTGCAGCGGGTGAGGAGGGAAACAAAAATCCTCTGCTCCACCAGCAGTGCAACACCTTACCCTCAGAATTAGTTTCCTCTGGGCCATGAAGCCAAAAGTGTAGAGAACGGGGTTTTGGGGAAGCTTGGTAATCTTTCTTTCTTTTGGGAAAAACTTACTCTCTAAAAGGCCTTTCAGAACTTTCTCAGTTTAAAACTCAGTTTCACCTGGATGGAAAAATCCCGAGGCAGGGGCCTGATGAAGCAGGGAAGCCAAGGTCAGAGACACTATCTGGGGAAGGAGCCTTCCAGGCAGGACAGGACAGGGAGCTATCCAGGGGAGAAGTTTTCTTTTCTATCAGAGAAAGTATCTTTTTGAGGAAAAGCTTTGTTTTGATGACTCCAGGTGAGATGAGGGAGTGTAGCCCTAAGAGGTAGGTTGCCTTTAGCGATAAACTCTGCTGAGCTCGTGGACAAATGGAGGCAAAGCCACACAGGAACTGGGTCAGATAAAAGATCTAATTAGAGAGATATACCTGTTAAACGGTAGCCCTATAGAGGGTTTGCTAAGAGATTCTTCCTAATTTAAGAGTAAGAAGTAATATATCTCTTTTAGATGTTTGCTAAGTAGATATTTGAAAAGTAAGTCAGAGAAATACAGGTTTAGAATATATAGGCCTTAGGTTTAAGGATATGGTGAAAAAAGTAATTTAGACTAGGTTTTCCCAACCTGGGACTTGAGAGCAATGTCCATGGCGGATTGCGGACTTGGCAGCTCCAGAAACCACCAATAATAGCAAGAAGCAGCTCCAGAAACTAACTTCAGAAACAAGCAGCAGAAAGGAGTGTCCACTGCTGAGACCTGTGGACCGTCACAGCTTCTTAAGCAGCAGACACCAAGAGCCTGCGAAAGCAGAGCCAGCAACTAGCGGCGAGGGTCCACAGGCTTTCGGCTGTGAAGCTAAGCCACTAGAGAGGCTAATGACAAGCAGCAGTTTGGAAAACTCTGCAGAGATGCCGCGCTGCAGGAAAGGTGAACAGCAAGATGCTGCAACCTTTGAGACCATACACCGCAGGAAAGGAGAATGGTGGAGAGAGACCAGCAATTTATGTCACTTCGGGAAAGTGAACAGTGGAGATGGCAGAGACCAGACTGCTTCAAGGACCAGAGAATGGTGTCAGTGAGGGACAAACAACTGAGACACGCGGAACTGCCGAGTGCTCCAAGCTCAAGAGCCAGCGGGAACTGCTGAGACTGACTGCAGCCCGAGCTCCCAGCAGCCAGGCAGCCGTACAATGTAACAGCCTACGGAGGAAGATTCCCGGCTTGCTGAGCACTGGGACTGTCAGTGGTGCAGGTAATGCATCTTGCTCCCAAAGCCAGGGTTGCTGTGGGAAGGCCACAGTTTCAGCTCATGGCAGCTGAAGGAGCCTTGAGCTCGTGTGGCTATGAGGTGAAGCTCTCTAGCCTGTTCTGGATCTGGTTACGGAAGGCTACAGACTGCAAAGTGCAGCAGTAGCTGAAAGCAAAAATCTGAGAGACTTGCTTGAACTGAAAAGTCTTGGTTATGGAACTTTTCGTATTTGGAACTGTTTGCTTCAGTCATTACGATTCTGACAGCTACACACAGACTTAAGGGCAGCTGACAAGCCAGGTCTACGAGCGCTCAAAGGAACTTTTAGGAATGGTACCAGAACTCTTTTTGAACTTTTGAATTTAAGAAATAAAACAGACAGTAATGATTTCATTACAATGAGACAGTTTGAATTTACTTATGCATATAGACTCGATCAACAGTGATGACTTATGGACTGCTTATGGAACTGTTTAAACAGAGAAGTTTGGTGTTGTGTTTTTTTTTTTTTTAAAGAAAAGGGGGAGTGTTAATATTCCTCAGTAATTAAATTATTTAATTAAAAAAATATTTTTGTGGCCGGGCGGTGGTGGCGCACGCCTTTAATCCCAGCACTTGGGAGGCAAAGCCAGGCAGATCTCTAAGTTCGAAGCCAGCCTGGGCTACCAAGTGAGTTGCAGGAAAGGTGCAAAGCTACACAGAGAAACCCTGTCTTGAAAAACCAAAAAAAAAAAAAAAAAAATTGTGTTACTTGAGTGAATTAATGTTATGTTTTGTATAGTTCTAAATTGTAGGTTGAGAGTAGGTTTGCAGGTTGAGAGTAGGGTTGTAGAAATTATTATGTTAACCTATTGATATTGATACACCAAGGTTTGGTGAAGTTAAGAGTATTTAAGTTTAAGATGTATACATCAGAAGTTTATGTTAGCAAGAAATATTAAGAGTTTGTTTTAAGATGTAAGATTGAGAAAATTTTAACTATGCATAGCAATACTTATATCAGAATTATGTTAACCTGTTTGTCTTTAAGATTGATGCAGTTGCATCAAGTTTTTTCTTTTTTTTTTTTTTTTTTGGTTTTTTTTCGAGACAGGGTTTCTCTGTGTAGCTTTGCGCCTTTCCTGGAGCTCACTTGGTAGCCCAGGCTGGCCTCGAACTCACAGAGATCCGCCTGGCTCTGCCTCCCAAGTGCTGGGATTAAAGGCGTGCGCCACCACGCCCGGCAAGTTTTTTCTTTTAAAATATAAAAAAGAGGGACCTGTTGGAGCCCACTAGGTTTCCTAGTAGCTGTACCCAGCAGAACTGTATAAGAGGTTGATTGGACCACGGGCCTGGGGACCAGGTGACTGTAACTAGCAAGGGGGAGGTCTTTTGCTCCACCCCTTGGCATTGTTATAAATAGACCTTTGGAATAAAGCTCTGGGCCCATTTGGATAAAGCCCACCTGTGTTTTCTCTATATATATATTTCTAACTAAGCTTTTATCCCTCAATCCTCAAGAGTTCCTGGAGTAAATAATAGTGGGAGCTGGTCTCCCACACTTTTCCCCTATGTTTCTGGCATGGTGATCAGGATTAAGAGAAGCTGATCCACTAGCTGGGCCATGGTAATTTAATTCCAACAGAGGCAGAGGTAGGCAGATCTCTGAGTTCGAGGCCAGCCTACAGAGAGAAATCTTGTCTTGAAAAAGCCAAAAACAAAAAAACAATAAGCTGATGACACACACTTGGTTTTCTGTATCACCCCTCAGCTCCACTGGTCTATTTGGATGTATTTCTATTAGTATTATATCATTTTGATCATTATAGCTTCATAAACGACCACTTTTATTGTTAATAGTGATAAATACCTAGTCATAAGTGCAGAAAAATAGAATAGAAACTATCCTAACAAAAACCCAGTATGCAAGCTGGTAAGAATGTTAAGGGGGGGGGGGGGGGGAACTTGTTTTAGAAATTATCAGAAAATTAATTTTACTGAGTTTTATTCCTTAACATAAACTTGGATGTTCCAACTTTCATGTATATGAGACTGAGGTATTTTCTTTAAAATTATACCATTGAATTATACCAGACAAGCCATGATTCTGCTTTAGAAAGAAATGAACTCACAGGGAAGCTGCACACAATTCATATTATTCAGTGGCAGGCTTTTTGAAAAGTGATTATGTAACACTAGCCCTCTCACTGGGCATAGTTAACTTGTTTAGAACCTAAGAAGTTTTAGCATCAATCTGAATTGCCTGAATCACATAATTCCTAGTGCTGTTGTGAGATTCCTCAGCCAGTGTCTGGTTTACCAGTGTCAGTTAGGACAGCAAAGAGTGAGTAATGAATGAACCAGGAGTTCCTGAAATGGGATCTGATATCATTATCACTTATTTCTGTGTGTGCTTGGGCTTTCTACAACTTAGAAGATACAGGAAGGAAAAAGCAAAAAATGTAGTGATATATTTCAAAGTAAACCCACCACTTGAGAATTCTCTTTGTATCGAAAAGCCAGCTGGTAAGCTGCAAATACCAAAGGTGGCAGTGTGAAGCGAATCCGTTGATTTCCACCAGCTCCAAAGTGTTTTCGTGCTGTATTCAAAATCTGACAAAGAAAAAAATTTAAACATATTTTTTTTCCACACTAGGATCAGTTTATTACAAAATTACATGGGAGCTCTAAACCTTGCTGTTACTGTTTTGTGACAGACCAGCCTTTATAGATACACACTTCCTACATTAACCACTCTAAAATACTAACCCATTTTATATATGGGTAAGCTGGAAGCTTACAAAGGTTGTGTTACTAGCTAAGGTAACTAGTCAATGCAGATATATATGTTATTCTCATACACACGTGTACAAACTATACTGTGTTAACAAGAACGTAGGCTGATGAAGCATATCAGACTTACATGTAAAAGTAGATCCTAGTACTCTCTACTCTGCTGCTGCTATGCAGCAATCTGTTGAAACATTCCATTCTGGAGGAAAGTTCCTACGATTTAGGAAGTAAATAATTTTACAAGTCCCAGATAACTGCAACTTACAAGACTAACAAAAAGGCCCCTCCCAAAGAATGGGAAGTAGTAAACCATGCTGGTGGAGGAGACTGACCAACAGGGCTGCCTGGAGGAGCTTCTCCAACCTGCAATGTACCTGCAAGCCACGCAGAGCTCCAGGACTGCAGCTTTGGTAAGCTGTCATCAGCACTGGAGTGGGATTTTCAGTTATGCCACTGCCTTTGAGACAGCCTATTCCTGTGAGTAACCCCACCCTCCCACGGCCCATACTCCTGTATGTAATCCCAATAAACTCACTGGTTGGCCAAACTGGACAATGGTAGAATCATCATTTGGGTTTCTCATTTGTTCCCTAGAGGAGTGAACAGATGTCTCCCAGGGGGACGTATCATACAACTGCCCTACTCTTAGCCCAATTTCACTTGAAAAATGAGGTGGCATACTCCTGTAACTGTTGAAAAGATTAAATGACACATTTCAACTGTGTCATCAATACCTTGCACAAGGTATGTGCCCAAAAAATATTGGCCACTATGGGAATAAAACAGCTGTGGAGTGTGTGGGGATGTGTGTGTGTTTGTGTGTGCATTACCAGTAGTAGAAGAATCACTCCCCAAAGCCAAGGCCCTAAACTGGCTCATAGTTCCAGGAAGCCAGCTATTTGGGGACTGCAGAAGCAAAATAGCTGCCTCAGACACCCTAGGGTTGCAGGAAGAGATAACAGAACCTACAGCCTAAAACACAGGTTATCTAAGGAAAACGGTTAACTTCCCCATTCTGCCATCCCTATCCTGAGCTTTAAAAACCCCAGGCCCAGCTTAAGGCATGTAATCTGCATTTCTCTTGAACTCTGATCACTGAGTGACTGGGTCCTATGCCCCATTTATGGCCAGAATTAGAGAAACCACCGTTCTGGCATTAAATAAAGCCTGTTATACCTGCTGGAGGTTGTCTAAATTCTGATCCTTTAGTTCTTCCTATAAACTCAATACTTATTTATCTTTACAGGTAGATCAAACTTTCCAAGCCCATTTAAATCAGGAAAAATACCAATATACTTTTAAAACCCATCTTGTGAAACAGAGGGCTCAGAAAAAAAAGAGAGCCAAAGGACTGGGCAGAGGGTTCAGTCAGTAAAATGCTTCCTGCATAAGCTTGAGGACCTGAGTTCAGATCCCCATCATCTAAGGATAAAAGACCAGGTGTGCCCATGAGACTACAATCCCAGCACTGGGAGGGCAGAAGTAGCTCCATGGAGTTCACTAGTTGGTCAACACAGCCAAATAGGTGAGCTCTAAGTTCGGTGAGGAACCTAGCCTAGAAAAATAAAGTGGAGAGCACCTGAGGAAGACACCTGATGCTGACCTCTGACCCGAGATGCACCTACACACACAAACATAAACATGTAAATACACACACTGAAGACAAGCAAAGAATTCATGAGATAAACATCTAAATATGTAAAACACCATGTAATATACTTGGGTCTTTCTTTATATGGAAAAACACAAGCATTAACAGTCACAAATCCTATCACATGTGGCAGCAATAGAAAATCAAAGCACTCTCTCTCTCAAAACCCCCTGCCCCACCGCGCGCACACACACACACACACACACACACACACACACACACACACACACACACACACGGGAAAGGGGAACCACTTAAAATACTTCAGCATTCACATACTGTACTGATCAGTGCTCAGAGTGTAACACGGTGCTTAGAACATCTGTCCCTAAGCCAAATCAAAAACTACCATGCTACTAACAGAAATCACCCTCTTACTTCACATCAATCATCCACTATCAGATGTCAATATACCTACTTAGATCACATTTAAATCTTCATAAAGTTTAACTGAGGACTATGACAAAAGAGAAAGTTTCTTCTAATTATAGAGAAATAAGGGGAAAACATACTAAATTTTAAAGGCTTTCATACATTTTCATCTGACAAATACATCTATCAGACTTTGTCTCATGAAGCATATTATCAAAAGCAACTAAACATTCTAAAAGCAGCACGCAGTTGAAAAAGAAACAGAACACAGAATAATTATGGAATATCCAACTAAAAGAAGGCAAACTTTTCTCCAATTCTCAGGTTTTCAAATCCTCAAGAGCTCCAACAGTTTAGTTACTCATTTACATAAAAATAAAATCCCAGCTGGGCATGGTGGTACATAACTAAAATCCCAGCACTCAGGAAGCTAAGGCAGAAGGATCATGATTTAGAGGCCAACTTGGCTACATTAAGATATAAATAGAACTAAATAAGTAATTTTTTTTAATTCCATGGAGGCCATGAATTTTAACTTAGTAGCAAGTTTTTCAACTGTGGAGACCCAAAAAGGTTTCCTAGGGAGAACTTACTCAGGGTCCGAGAATCTGAGCTTGCTTTACCCAGCAGGGCTGCATAAGGGGATGATTTGGCCATGGGCGTGGTTACCAGCTGTTTGGAAGGGTCTACACGTGCCTGTGCGGTGTGCTTTATGCTTTGATCTAGCAAGGCTGAGGTCTTTTGCCCCACCCCTTGGCACTGTTATAAAAAGCCCTTTTGAATAAACGGAAAAGGCCACTGGGTATAGACCCAGGTCCTCCCAAAGCTACCCTGTGTTTCTCTTTCTCCTCTTCAATAGCTTTCTATTATCTTCTTATTCCTCTCTCCTCCTCATAAGAACCCTGGAAAAGGTAGGATCGAGCCTCCCACAGTCAACACCTTAAACTAAGACCAAAAGGGCATTCAAGCACTTTAAACACTTCTCCACTCATAAGTGACGAAAGGTTATAGTAAGAGATGACCATACCAAGTACTGCTGATCGGGGTCATCAGACCGCAGAAGATGAATGACTCGGCCAACGAGGCTCTGTTCATCAGCAAAATCCTCTGGATCAGGGTCTTCCACAGGTTGATCTGGCTGATCTTGAATCAACGTTGACACCAAATTCATTATGGAATCTACCTGCAACATGGGAAATAGAAAATATTAGTGTGAAACCATCAACAAAAAAGGTAACAGTTTCTAAGTGTATACACTGAAATAGTAACAGTAAAATAATTCAGTTGTTTGTAAGTTGTTATGAACAGTCTGGGCCAGTTGTGAACCCTTGAAGCTACAGTAACAACCAGTCTGTTGGCAAGGTCAGCCCATTGGTACAATATTGGAATAAATGTTATAGGAACAATCAAGGGCTTGTTACTAGGACTTAAAGTTTGTTCCAGAGTGGAATTCATGCCTGGTACTGTAAACCTGGCAAAGGATTAGGAAGTAAGAAGCCTAGTGAAGAACCTATTACTACTATTTTGCTAAATAGATAGATGTAGTATCAAACTGCCTTCTAAATACTTATCCTTATTATAGCTCTTACTCTCTCATTAAAGACATTTCTTGCCAGTTGGTGGTGGTGCACGCCTTTAATCCCAGCACTCAGGAGGCAAAGGCAGGTGGATCTCTGTGAGTTCGAGGCCAGCCTGGACTACAGAGTGAGTTCCAGGAAAGGCTCAAAGCTACACAGAGAAACCCTGTCTCGAAAAACAAAAAAAAGACATTTCTTTTTGCAATGGTTAACAGTTAATACAAACTCAAAGGGTAGAAAATAAATGACTATGGAGTATTAAGCCCTAAACAGGACATCTCTATCACACCTCCTCGCCTACAAGGCTCAGGGAGCACTGAAGAAGGGACAAAAGACTGTAAGAACCAAAGGCCAAGGAAAGACTGCTACAAAATAGCATCTTCTCACAGCAGCTGTGACTGCCCACACAAGATCAAGCTGGTCAGCATTCATCCTGGATAGGAAGGAGGCTCCCAAGGATCCACCCCTAGTTGAGGAGCTATTGGCAAATGCTGGCTGAGGAGGGAAAGTCACTTCCTTTGGGGTATGGCCACTGCCAGGTTGCTCATACTCCAGCAGATGATCCTCCACCCATGCACATACAGGCAGCGGTAATTGAACTCAGTGAGTTTAAAAAAAAAAAAAAAAAAAAGAGGGCCAGTTGGTGGTGGCGCAAGCCTTTAATCCCAGCACTTGGGAGGCAGAGGCAGGCGGATCTTTGTGAGTTCGAGGCCAGCCTGGTCTACAGAGCAAGATCCAGGAAAGGCACAAAACTACACAGAGAAACCCTGTCTCAAAAAACCAAGAAAAAAAAAAGAGAAAGGACATAAAATTGGGAGGAGGTAGAGGGGTTGTTCCAGAGGCACTGAAAAGAAATAGGTCAATGTATACATTTATGGATGAAAGTTTGAAAAG
The DNA here is from genome assembly GCF_049852395.1 of Peromyscus maniculatus bairdii. NCBI lineage: Eukaryota > Metazoa > Chordata > Mammalia > Rodentia > Cricetidae > Peromyscus > Peromyscus maniculatus. Next base: position 20,194,891 of record NC_134856.1, on the reverse strand, counting down.
AGATATGCCAAATACTAATCAACTGTAGTTATTTTAGTGAAATCAGAGGTGTTTAATAATTCTATTATTAATTCTATGTACATCTCTAGTTTTTTTACTTCTATAACAAATAAGCTATTTATGGTTTTTATTAATACATTACCTGCCCCATTTAGTGTCTAGCACTCACTGTCTAAACCCTAAAAACCATATCCTCTATTTCCCTAAAATATTGTATCTGTATTCTTACCTGGTCCTGAGAGACGATTTCTGTATTATAATCCAGAACATTACTAAGCACATAACAGCTCATGCTCTTTCTGGACTCGTAGTCAAAGTATTCAAAGAGTGGGTGGAAATGTTTTAGCTTTAAGACTGTTAAGATATTGTTGTAAGTATCAACAGGTATCTTCAGAAGTCTCGTAAGTTCCTTTGAAACTGCACTACTGGTAGCAATACTATGAAGAGAAAACAGCAACCCTTCCATGAATAATACTGACCTTGTATACAGACACATAGCACTTGTTTCACATATTTAAAAAAATCTTCATTTAGTCAGGCAGTAATGGTGCACACCTTTAATCCCAGCACTCCAGAGGCAGAGGCAGGCGAATCTCTGTGAGTTTGAGACCAGCCTGGTCTACAGAGCAAGTTCCAGGACAGCTAGGGCTACAAAAAAACTACAACCAACCAACAAAACAAACAAACAAACAAACAAACAAACAAACAAAATTTTCATTTACACATTAAAAGAAATCTCTTCTATTTCAAAATGACCTCCTCTCAAGATAAATACAGCCAGGACTGGTGGCCCACTCTTGTAATTCTAGCACTCAGGAGGATAATGGAAGTTCTAAGCTAGCCTGAACTACACAGCAAGATTGCATCTTAAAACAAAAAAAAAAATTAAAACAAATCAAAAAGATGCCTATTTAAATATACTACACTTCTTTATCCACTGCAGTTCTATTGATAATAGTTTCCAATTCACAAACAGGAGGAGTTCGTAAAAGGACAATTAATGCAATTGTCTACAATCTGGTGTTTCTCAGAAAAATTGTTTTAAGGATGGCGGTGGTGCACACTTTTAATCCCAGGACTTGGGAGGCAGAGCCAGGCGGATCTCTGTGAGTTCGAGGCCAGCATGGTCTACAGAGCAAGATCCAGGACAGACACCAAAACTACACAGAAAAATTCTGTCTCAAAAACAAAAAAAAAAAAAAAAAGAAAGAAAAGAAAAAGAAAGAAAACTGTTTTAAGTGATTCTGTGGTCCCTCAGATAGCCAAGTATTTTGCATTTATGAGTAAAGTAAGTATGAGAAAAACCCATACAAAAACCATCCAAAAGCAAGATCTGTATGTGGTGACTCCAGGAGAACAAGTTGAATTTAAGATAGCTTCTTATAAAGGAGCATTCTCTGAAGGCTGAGACATATTTTAACATTTACAAGACCTTTAGACAGTGGGATTTCCAGTTACTTTATTAACTTTTACTTTAAAGCTCATTTTCTAGGGGTAGTGGGAATAAAGACACATCATTTAACTTTCTCTCATACATATTGTTAAAGATCTGTACTGTTTTTCAGTTTGCAAGAATATGGGATGACTTAAAAACAAAACATAATAAAAGGGAGTAAAAGGGAAAGAAATTTTCCTGATGTAGCTGAACCAATGGGTGGGAAATAGAAAAGAAAAAAATTGTACATTAGCACCCCAAAAATACAAATAACTTACAGAAAAGAAGGAAGCCTAACTTAGGGACTCAGGAGACAACTTTTGGGGAAAAGGTAACAGCATCAAACTTGCCCAAAGTGGTCCCTGAAAGGTACCACAGGTCTAGGGCAGAGTGAGGAAGCATCCAGCAGGAAACATTATTCTTTCCCTAACAGTATCAAAACCAAAGCTCAAATAAGAAAAATATTTCAATCAATTTGTTACACTTCAAATATATACCTACATTTCTAATTTTTCAGCCTAAATTTACACATACCCTTGTTTTTCACAACTTACTCAACTGTAGAAAACCTTTTTCTTTTTGGGGGAAAATACTGTTTGATATTGTTTCCCTACTAATTTAAAAACTGGCTCATTCCTGAGGCTGAAGAGAGAGCTTAACAGGTAAGACCACTGGCTATTCTTAAAGAAGACCCAGGTTCAGTTCCCAACATCCACATGGTGGCTCATAACTGTCTGTAACTTCCGTTTCAGGGGGATCCAACCCCCTCCTTCTGGCCTCTGCAGGCACCAGGTACACACATGGAACACATACATCTATACACATAGAATAAAACAGCAAAGACAAAATAAAACAAAAACTAGCTCATTCATATATAGGAAGGATCTGAATGGGAGACACTGAACTTTGAAGGCTGCCTACAAACCATATGGGCCACTACTTCACTACAGTATAAAACCAAGTAAGTAGCTAACAAAACTCCCTACCCTGTTTAGCACCACACAAGACAATCTCAGCACATACTTCAAACAAGACAAATGCTAACATTTCAAAGAAGAACTGAGAAAGAAAAACAAATCCAAGACAAAAATAGAACCAAGAATTTTTTCAAAGTTGTAACGCTGGGGTAGACAAGAGGGCTTAGCCTGAAAGAAGAGAGAAACAAGTGCAGTGCCCCCCCCCCGCCGCCCCCGCCCCACCTCCACAAGTGGCATTTTCTACCCCTTCTACCCCTCCCCCAAAAGAAGTGCAGTTTAATTTCAACTTACTGTTCAAGGTTAAGCTTATTGAATATCTCCACAGTTGTTTCTAGAACTTTATCAACATAGTCCACACGATCAGGGTAACATTTCATAGCAAGATTAATGAGAGAGACTTGCAAAGATACAACATCCTCTGATGGCATGTCTTGTCTGGACTGCAATGTTTAAACAGTCATATAATTTACAATTACAAAAAGATATACCAATAGAGTCTCAAAGTTGAGAACTTAGAGAAAATGCTATACAAACCTGTATTACTGTAGCCACCTGTTGTGAAAATATGTCAAAAAGTTTAATCTCAGCTGGAATTCCAGGTCCATCTTCACGATGAGCAAATAAAGCTAATCTAAAAAACATCAACAACAAAAACACATTGATTTTGAGCAGTGGGATTTTTTCCTTATTGCTTTTCTGTATTTTCTGAGTTGATTTCTCTTAAAACATATATGAGTGATTTTTAAAACAAGAGCTACAATGTATGAATCTTTTTTTCAATCCCTTCTTAACTAAAGTTTTGTTAATGATGCCTTATTCCACTGGCAGTCTGATGTTTACTTATTTATCCAGTTTATGTAGTACAGCCTAGTCTAGAATTCATGGTACTAGAATTCTCCTGCCTCTACTTCTTAAGTGCTAGGGTTACAGGCATGTGCTACCACACCCAGATTAAATAAATAATCTTTAAGGGCTGTAGAGACAGCTCAGTGGTAAGAGTGCTTACTTACTATTCTTGTAGAGAATTCAAGTTCAGTTCCCAGCACCTATATGGAACCACTAGAAATAATAAAATGAATGTTCATAACCTACATAAGATATTCAAAATTATATCTATTACATTATCTGTCAAGGTCAGAACTGCATCTATATTTTGTTATGCAGAAAAAAACAGACTGGGATTGCTAAATGATATTATTCCTACAAAGGAGAATATGACTAACCAGCTTTAAGAGTGGGCACAGTAAGCATGCAATGTATGCTATTCAGGATAATCTGGAGACCTCTGCTATATTAATTCTTAGACCTTAATTAGTTAGCTTAAAAACAACAAAAAATGAAAATGTTTGCTGAAATGTTTGGTGTTATTTTTAGTGTCATAATATATGCCCACAAGCAAGGTAAATTATGTATTATTGCTGGGCAGTGGTAGTGCACGCCATTAATTCCAGCACTTGGGAGGCAGAGGCAGGCGGATCTCTGTGAGTTCAAGGCCAGCCTGGTCTACAGAGTGAGTTCCAGGACAGCCAAGACTGTTACACAGAGAAACCTTGTCTTGGGATAAAAAAAAAAAAAAGTTATTATTTATCATGTGGCAGGGCTAACAAGCATTAATTACAGACAATATCAAAAGCCAAGTAATACATACATACATACACACACATTTAAAAAGATTTTATTTTTAAAATCTGGGTATAGATGTGTTTCTGTAATCTGGGTATAGATGTGTACTTGTAAATGCAAGTAGTGTCTATGGAATCCAAAAGTGAGTGTCAGGTGTCCTAGAACTAGAGTCACAGGCAATTGAGAGCCACCCAATGTGGGTGCTGGGAACTGAACTCGGGTCATCTTCAAGAGTAATATGAGCTCTTAACTACTGATCTATCTTCAATTTTTATATTTTTTATGAACTAAGACCACCAATTGCTAAAATACTCAAAGGGGATTTACTAAAATGTGATTCTTAAACTCTTCCTTACGAAAATGTGATAGCAGAATGACTATTTGAGCATTCTTAATCATTCATATGTTGTTGCTACTTTAAAAAACAAAATCAAGTAAGTTACTACTGAAAGATAAATTTTAAAATTTTGCTCTTCAATGGACTTTGGATTCATAAGATTCAAGGAAAGGTCTATACAATAATGTTTACATATCAGTTAAACAAACTAAAGATACTTATTGTAAACCAGATATGGTGGCTCTTGTCTAATCACAGCACTTGAATTAAGACAAGAGAATCAAAAATTCAAGGTCATCCTCAAGTACACAGTAAGTGTGAGGCAGCCTGGGCCACATCAAAAAACTTAAAAAAACACCTCCATACACCTTCAAGCGAAAAGTTAAGTCTGCACACCTAAGTCAGGCAAACACTAACGAGATAGTAAAAGCTAAATTACTTACAGCAAAATCACATCAAAGTAACAAAAAGCACAACAAAAACAAATAATTCATGAAAATGTTGTAAATTACTTATTTCCATTTCAGAGCATTTACCTTCCAGTGCTCAAGAGTCTTACCTGTCAATTAAAGCAATGATTATGTTCTTCACATTTACATTTTGGTGTAACTCAGCACAAGCTCTAAGAAAAGGATTCAAAGTCTGGAGATGGAACTCATCAGGAAAAACCTAAAAAAAAATTAGATAATGCTATCTCGATACAGGAAAAAATACTTCACAAAATACTCTGATCTTATGAGTAGTATATAGTCATTTATAGAAAAAATAATCCAATCTTAGATAAAATCAAACCCAGTAATATTCCATTACCAGCATACAAATAAAATTAAATCTACTGAGACCTAGAAAACTCAAGATTATTTTCCTACATTTTTGAGAAACAAAACAAAACAAATTGTTAGTACAAAGACCAAGTTTGAAAATGGAAATTTCTGAAGGAAATTTTTTTATTCAGAAGTTTCTTTTAAGTTTTCTGAGACCTGGTCTGGGCACACTGCCAAGCTGGCCTTGAACTCAGGGCTCATCCCTGTAAGCAGCTAACACTACAGGAGTGGGCCTACAATTCTTCCTCCAATGAAAATTAATAATCCTTTTAAGAGATGAATGTTCTTACTTACCTGAATAATACACTCCATGAGATATTCTTGAGCCAAAGCATCTCTACAATTCACAACTTGTTCTAAAATGCCTGTTAAAACAATCTGAAAATCATACAAAAAACCCATGTAAGCTAAAAATCATTTTGAAAATCCCAAACTACTGTTCTAGTAACACACTGAACTTGCAAATTGTATTTTACATTGCTCTCATCTGTACTTTAATGCTCAACTTTAAAAACTAGTTTATTTTTAAATATAAAAAATTGGTTGTATAAAAAGTAAGATTTTTTTAAAGTTTGTGCTTTTTTGTGTATCCCAACAAGTCTTCATGCAATCCCAGATGGTGAAGATTTCCCTTGTGCTCTCTTCAAGAACTTTTAGATTGTATAAAAGTCTCTGATCAACTTTGCTAGAGTTTCTATAGTGTGAGCAAATAACTCAAGACTTAAGTTTCTTTGTTTACACATATTAAGTGTATATTCAATTGTTCTGGAATCATTTATTTTTTGGGTTTTTGTTTTGGTTTTTTTTTTTTGAGACAAGGTTTCTGTGTAGTTTTGGTGCCTGTCCTGGATCTTGCTCTGTAGACCAGGCTGGCCTCGAACTCAGAGATCCTCCTGGCTCTGCCTTCCGAGTGCTGGGATTAAAGTCATGCACACCTCCACTGCCCAGCCCAGAGTCATTTATTAAGAAGGTTGTCCTGGCAGTCATAGCAGCATATGCCTTTAATCCCAACACTCAGGAGACAGATCTCTGTCAGTTTGAGGCCATCCTGGTCTACATAGTAAGCTCCAGGACAGCCAGGGCTACAAAGAGACCAACCCTGCCTTAAAAAATCAATATGTAAATAGTAAATAATAAGAAGGCTGCTGTTGAACCTTCATAAAAGTTAACTGGAGTGCAGGACTAAAGATGTAAATCAGTTGGCAGAGTGAATTTCTAGCATGCATAAATCCCTGGATTTGATAACACAGCACCACAGGAACCAGATGTGATGGTAATCCCAAAACTCAAGTACACTTAGGAGGGTCAGAAGTTCAAGGCCATCCTTAACCACACAGTGACTGGAGGCCAGTCTGGACTACTTAAGATTGTCAGGGGACAGAGAGAGAGAAAGAAAAGAGGTCAATATGTGAAATCTATAATGGACTATCTAATCCAGGGATTGGCAAATATAACTCCCTGCCTATATTCTAGGGGTTTTGTTTGTATTTTTGGTGCTATGGCTCCAAATCCAGAACCTTGAGCATGTTAAATAACAGCCATATCACTGAGCTATACTCTAAAATTTCAATGGAACCAAGCCCCACCCTACTCATTTTCTTAAATGTTTTGGCTGCTTTTGGCCTATAGCCACCTAGTTTACTATTTATAACTAATAACTTTCAAAGCTCAAAAGTACTTACTATCTAACCTTTCACAGGAAAAGCTTTCTGGGAGCTGTTAAAATCACTAACTGCTCTTCAAGAGAACCTGGGTTTGATCCCCAGCACCCACATGGTGACTCTCAACCACCTCTAACTCCAGTTCCAGGGGTTTTGACACCCTCTTTTGGCTTCCTTGGGCACAGGCACACATGAGGCACACAGACACACATGCAGGTAAAAAAATCCACACACGAATTTTTAAAGTTTAGAAAAGTTTGCTGATCCCTACTTTACTGCCCTTCAGTGACTTGTGTCTGTCCCTTCTGTCACTTTTCTTCTATGCATCTCTCCACTGGAAGGTGTCAATACCACAAACTACCTCCACACTTCAGTCAAAAGGCATTTAGGTCCTTTGTCCTATGCTTTCAAAACTGCTATAGGTCTTAGAGGTTCTCTGCTCTTTCTCACATATTTTAAAATTAGTTTGTTGACTTTTAAAACAAATAAACAGAGAGGTAGGTATGACTGAGATTGCATTAAATCTATAGTTGGATTTAAGAAAAACTGCTACCTTGACAATACTGAATCTCCAACCCATACATGTAGTACTTTTAAGTAGGTCTTTCTAAGTAAAACAGTTAAAAATATTTTTCAATTTAGCATTTAACAAAAATATTCTTAAGATAAGATTTCAGTTTATATTGCTGCACACTGTAAGAAAGGTGACAAGGAGAAAGGTAAGGACCTGTTTGTAACGTTCCACATTTACACCTTCCAACTGACTGAGGCGCACCAAATTTGTCCCCACTAAAATCCTCAGTTCCTGTCGCTCTCGTTCTCTTTTTTCTCTGTCTCGACTATGTCCTTGGTGTTGCATTCGCACCCAGAGTTTGTTCATCTCTGCAAAGTTGAGTAGTACAAAATCCATGGAATCGCTGATATCACCAGTTGTTTCTTCACTGCCAAGAGAAAGTGAGAAAAATCTTTATACATGCCAGGATCGATTTACTACTCCTCCATTCATTTCCTCATTCCCGCAAATACTCCTGCTTCAAAAGCCAATTTCAACTTCATTTCATTGGCTTAGTGTTAAATTTCAAGAACAGATTCTAGCAAAAAAATAAATACTAGGAGGGGAACACAATACATTTAAAGAGCACAAATCACTTTCCATGACTCCCTATTCTGAGCTTGTTGAACTTGATCTTACAGCAACTCACGCACTAAAATACAAAAAGATGTGCTCAGTTTGGCAGCGCACACTCTAAAAGTAGCATAGTACAGAGGTTAGCATGGCCCCTGCAAAGACAAGCAAATCTGTGGAGCATCCCATATTTTTCAGGGAGCATTACAAGGCTTAACTTGGTGCTGGCAGCTCATGTTACTCTTTAGCTACTGCATTTCTTAGAAAGAACTCAAACATGAGTGGTGACATAAATCCACTGAAGGGGGGTCAGTATGGAGGGCACTGCACTCCTGAACATGACTGCTTCTCAGCTCCCACCATAGAGAATTCAACTACAGCGGGTAGTGGTGGCGCACGCCTTTAATCCTAGCACTTAGGAGGCAGAGGAAGGAGGATCTTGAGAGGCCAGCCTGGTCTACAGAGTTCCAGGACACCCAAGGCTACACAGAAAAACTATTGGAAAAGAAACAAAAGAACTCACACCCAGACAGAACCAATGTCCAATAAAAGCTAACTGGTTAAAAATATAAATAAAAACAAGTAAAACACAAAAAGACCCCAAAATTTGACATTTAGGGTATACTAATAACTGCCGTTTTATTGTTGAATATTTTGGCTTCAAATGAAATACAAGCTTCATGAAGAAAGACACCATAACCTTATTATTTTTCTACATTTTCCAAGACAGGGAACTTCGTTTTCAAATATTTACTGACTGCCTAATATTTCAAATTCAGAGTTTATTTATTTATTTATTTATTTTTGGTTTTTCGAGACAGGGTTTCTCTGTGTAGCTTTGTGCCTTTGCTGGAACTCACTCTGTCACCCAGGCTGGCCTTGAACTCACAGAGATCCGCCTGGCTCTGCCTCCTGAGTGCTGGGATTAAAGGTGTGCACCACCACTGCCTGGCCAGACTCAATTTATAATAAAGCAAAAATAGCATCTTCTCTGTATATCACTAAATCTTTTCTGTATAGTTTTACTTTGCTGTCACACATTGCTTTTATTATTATTAGTAGTAGTAGTAGTAATAATATTAAATTAGTAATAATATTAAAAGTAAATGATCCTTGGCATGGTGACATATACCTGTAACAGGGGCATTTGGGAGGCAAAAGCAAGAAGATTACATGCTCAAGGCAAGCATGCATTATATAGTGAGAATCTGTTTCCAAATAAAGAATGGAAAGGGTATGAGGTGGTTCAGAGGGTAGAGGCACTTGTCACGCAAGCCGTGGTTTGAATTGGGTTCCCCAGAACTCATGTTAAAGGTAGAAAGAAAGAACCAACCCCATAAAGTTATTCTCTGACCTCCATCTGCACACCATGGCACACATTCCCCCCCCCACACACACACACACATCATTACACACACAGTAACATTATTAAAGGGACTGAAGCAGACACTAAAACTACTGATTTGTCTTAGAAATTTAAAAAAACAGATAAACTGTAAATAAAAGAAACTTATTGGTTCTTCAATCCAGGGACCCATCACATAAAAAGTTCACTACACCTAGCTGACTATCTGCCATTGCTGTGAGAAAAAGGTGTCATGAATTTTAATGCTAGAATAGAGACCACAAAAGAAACAGAGGTCTCCATAAATTATTATTATTTTTAAATAGTTAACACCTTTAAAAGTCATACTTACAAAGATTATATAATGTAATGGGTAAATATTATAAACTATGTTAGATGCCTGTAATCCCACCACTTAAGAGACCAGCCTGGGCTACATAGTGAGAACCAGCTACTCAAGGATACATAGCAAAATCCTGTGTCAAGACAAAATAAATATTAAATTTAAAAAAGCAGATTCTAGCCAGGAGGTGGTGGCGCACACCTTTAATCCCAGAATTTGGGAGGCAGAGCCAGGCGGATCCCTGAGTTCAAGGCCAACCACAGAGCAAGATCCAGGACAGGCACCAAAACTACACAGAGAAACCCTGTCTTGAAACCCACCCCCACCCCGGCGCCAAAAAAAAAAGCAGATTCTAACTCAAAGATTTTTTTCCAAATATATATTTGAATATGAGTACATTTTGCTTCATACCATACATACTGAATTAGTTCTATATCTCAATGAAAATCTAGATACAAAAATGCTATATTCTTACTTTTGTATATATTCTACAATTTTTTGATATCTTATTATGGGGAAAAAAACCAACAACACTACAAGTAAGCCAAGATTACTTACTCTGTTGGCTCTCCTTCATCGGGTAAAATGTTCCTAGTACACTGAAGAAGATAATTTCGAAGAAACAAACCCCTCAGTGGATGCTGCACACCACGGCACATTTCTACCAAATCTTTCAAAATATCTTTCCTGGATTGAGGAAATGATTTGACATATACAACTCCAACTGTGATCAACAGATAACTAGGAGAGGTAAGAAAACATATTGATTAGAGACAATATTTGAAAACTTGATTGTCCAAATATACTACACACATATTAAATAATCAAGACAGAACCTATGTTGTCTTCAACAGTACTGTTTATGGAGAGAAAATCATCTGACTTTTAATGTTACTAAAAATATTTGAAAAAAAATAGTATCACTGACTGATCCCAGTGGTCAGTCCATGAAGAATATAACCCAAGATACCTAGTTGATAACTGAAACTGAAGCTACTATGTTTCATTATTTTCCCCTGTACATACACACTCATGACTTTATTAGTCACGGTGACAAGCCACAGTGACTAACACGACAGCCATGCAGTATGTTTATTACAAAGGTAACTTTAGTGAATACCCCTCCGCTATCCCACTCTGCTGCACACACCATCCTGGCAATGATGTGAGATGATACAATGACTATGGAATGGGAGTGGAGTAGGGTGAGTGAAGCTGAGGTAGCACTGGCTATCTCAGCAGCACAGTTGTTCCAACAAGATAGCTACTAAGTGACTAAAGGGTGGATAACATACACTGTGCTCCACAAAGGATGATTCGCACCCCCAAGGGAACAATGAAAAGTTTTAGCAGGCCACTTAGAATAGTGCACAATTTTAAACTAATTACTTCTAGGATTTTCCTATTTGATATTCTTAGACTATGGTAACCACGGTTGCTTGTGAGAACTACTACTGATTTTCTTTTTCTTTTCTGATTCTCCCATACACACACCTGCTCTTTCCCACTATGTAGCTCCAGCAGACTTGGATACTTGCTATGCAAACCAGGCTGCCCTCAACTTCCAACAATGCCTCTGCCTCCAAGCACTGGATTTACAAGCATATGCCATTATGTCTGTCTTTTTAATAAAGCCAATGTTAGCTAGTCATAGTATCTCACGCCTATATTCCCAGCATCTGGGAGACTGAACCAGAAGGATCATGAATTCAAGGTAATGAGATACTGTCTAAAAAAAGAGACAGATTTCCAAAAAGAAAAAAAGATACTACTTAAGGCAAGAAATGCAAAGATGAGTATTCAACAGTAACTGTTCGTCAGATGAGACTTCACTGACTACTGTACTGCCCAAAACAAAGCCTCAAAAGTGTAGATATAAAAGACCTTAATTACTTACAGCCTTGGAATAATGTTTCCAGCATACTGTACAAGTTCATAGAGATCTGCCACTTTTCTTCCTTTAGCAAACTCATCAGTCAGATAGACCTCCAAGTAGTGCAGTTCATCAGAAATAGCCATATCTTTTAATTATGATTAAGGACTAAGAATAAAGGTAAATCAATAAAAAACAACTCCACAACTACTTTTCGGAATTATTAAAACTATTGGGCAGGGCTAATGATGTAGCTCAGCAGTGCTAACATTTACCTCTCACAAGGAAGACCTTGTGTTCAATTTCTACCACCATCAAACACAGTAAAATGCACACACTTCTGGACTCCTGGCATCGAGGTACATGCCTATAATCCCAGCTACTCATGAGGTTATAGCTACAGGATCACGAGTTCAAAAGAAAACCCACTGGGAAGGTATTTTACATTCAGGCTTCCAATAAGAATAAATGTTTAAAAGGAAGATAGAATTTCAGTTGGCTTTTATTACTTTAAAGATTTGCTGGGCTGTAGAGATGGTTCAGCAGCTTAAAACACCTGCTGCTCTTGCAGAGGACTTGGGTTCAATTCCCAGTACCCACATGATGGCTCACAACCACACCTAACTCCAGTTCCAGGGAATCGAATACCCTCTTGGACTGCCCTGGGCACTAGCATGCACGTGATGCATATATATACACATTGGCAAATAGTCATGCACATAAAAAATAAATTTAAAAAAATTTCAAGCTGGTGTAGTAGCACATGTCTGAAACCAGCACTCAGGCAGGAGGATAGAGAGTTCAAAGCCAGTCTGGGCTATATCATAATATACTGTCTCAAAAAAACAAAACATAACAAAACAAAACTCCCAGCTACTTGGGAAGCTGAAAACAGGATCAGCTGAACCCAAGACTTTAAGACCAGTCTCATCACCTTAAAAAGGGGTCAGCAGGGGCACTGCCAGGCATGGTGGCATGCATCTGTAATCCCAGCACACAACAAGCAGATGCAGGAGGATCACTGTGAGTTAAGAGGCCAAGCAAGGCTACACAGCAAGAGCTTGCCTCAAAACTAACAACAAACAACAAAATCCAGAAAACAATTAATAGCCTCAATATTTTTCAAAAATTGAGATATAAGAGCAATCTATTTAGAGAAACTTAAGCATATAGGGATGGACTGAGTTCAATTGGAAGACTGCCTGCCTAATAGTAAGGTCAAAAGCCAACACTGAAAAAAAAAAGTTGGGGAGAGATTAATGCTTATAAAAAAAAAAGGGTACTCTGAAAGCAACTTTTCCTTTTCTCATTCAGAGTATCTGCCTGGAGGAGGATTATTTTGTCTAAAAAATAATAGAATAATTGACTCCAGGAGGTTGAGGCAGAAGAACTGCTTTAGTTTGAGGTTAGGCTGGGCTAAGAAATAAGAAACCGTTTTTAAAAAGAGGAGGAGGAGCAGCAACAGCAGCCCTGGTTGCTCTTCTAGAGGTCCTGAGTTCGAGTTCCAGTATCCACACAGTGGTTTATAACCATCTGTGACTCCAGTTCCAGGGGATCTGATGCTTCTTCTGGCCTTTGCAGGCACTCGTCATGAGTGTGGTGCAGATACATACACACATGCAGTCAAAACACTCATATGTAAAAAGGAAAATGAATCTTAAAAAATAAATTAAAACTATAGGGTATTCTTCCTTGGAGGCCCTCCCACTCTCAAGAGTTCTTCTCTCACTTTTCCTTAATAAATCTGTATTGGTTCTACTTAAAAAAAAAAAAAAAAAAAAAAAAAAAATCCGGCAATTACAACAGAATTGGCCTTATCAAGAAACAAATATGGTCCAAATATTTATCCTTCAACATTCAAAAGATACAAAGTTCATAGTAACTCTTTGGTGACAACATAGAAGTCCGAAGTTCTCCAAGCATATTAGAGGCATGTTTCAGAGCATCCATCAGCTTGTTTTTGTCCTACAGAAATAGCAAAAGAATTGATGAGAATGCTTAATTTCACTAAACATTTATCTTGGTTCTATTTAACCAAAGATCTGTTACATAGTTTTAAGAGTCTACCACACTTATTTTAGTCACATAAAAATCAACTTCACAAGTCTCTCTTTACTGAAAAAGAAAAAAGAAAAAAAAAAAAAAAGCCTAATTCCTCACCAGGACCCCAAAGCTTACAAGGCTTCCATAACTAAGACTGTATGTTTCATAGCTAAGTTTCTTCATCAAGATAAGTATCCTAACAATGGCTCTGTCACAGAACTTCAGGCTCTTTGCAGCTTCTGTAGTGACTATCCATGTAAGTAAGTCTTAGTGTTCTTCAAAGCTTTATAAGCACCATATGCCGTCCTATTTCACTCACAGATACAGTTTTTGAGACATAGTAAGAAACATTATCCATGCTCAGAAAGGGAAACAAGCAAGAGAAAACCCATTTTCTATTCCAAGACATTTACTTTTCTTTCTGAATTTACCCATAAGAAAGCCAAAACAGTAAGACGTAAGAGAATACTGAGCTTTAGAACACATAAGGAACAGGGCCAGGGAGACAGCTTAGAGTACAGTGCTTCCTGTGCAAATGTAAGGGCCTGCATTTGGGTCCCCACCACCCAGATGAAGCTGGTATGGCAGCCCACATCTATAATCCACCCTAAGGAGGAAGACACAGCAGATCTCTGGAGCTCACAGGCAGTCTAGCCTAATGAATTGAGCTCCAGCATCAGTTCGAGACTCCACCTCAAAAAGTAAGATGGAAAGAGAGGTGAGGAAGGGCCACTAGTACTTAGGACCCTGCTGCTGTCGGTCACACTGAGATCAGAGAGGAAAATCAGGACTTAGGGTCCCAGCAGCTGTCATAATCTGAAGCCAGGTAGTGTGCAAAGACTTGGGAACTCACTGCCAGTCATGATCTAAGGACACAGATGGTGCCAGGACTTATGTTCCCATTGCTGGTTATACTCTGAGATCAGAAAAAGTATGAAGACTTAGAATCCCACTGCCAGTAGCATGCTCTGAGGTCAAGAAGGGAACAAAGGGCTAAAGGGATGGCTCAGAAGTTAAGCACACTTGCTGCTCTTCCAAGGTTCAAGTCCCAGTATCCACATGACAGCTCTCAAATGTCTATAATTCCAGTTCTAGAAAATCCCACATCCTCTTCTGGCCTCCAAGGGCACCAGGTACACATGTGGCACACAAATAAATATACATGCAGGCAAAATGCCCGTACACAAAAATAGTAAGACATATAGATAGGCCCTAGAACTTCAGCCCCTACACCAGATCACCCTGCAAGTTCATAAAGCTTGCTGAGACTCCTGCCAAAGCTGGTCTCCACTTAGCTCTATTTCCTTTCTGATGAGTGGATAATGAAAACGTGGCACATGTATGCACAGTAGAATTTTATTCAGCTTATGTAAAGAAGGATGAAGTTTGCAAGTAAATAGATGGAACTGGAAAAAAATAAATCATGCCGAAAAAGGTAACAACACCCAGAAAGACAAAAACATTGCATATTATTTCTCATATGTGAGTCCTAGATTTGAATCTTTACATTTTGTGCTAACTAGGAATACCTACAGAAGCTAAGAAACTAGAAAGGGGCTTTATGGTGGTGGTGAGGGGGGAGTAAAGGGAGCAGAAGGCAGAAAGGCCTTAAGGGGAACAGTAGAACAGAGAGACATGAAAGTATAAAGAGAATAATGGGGGGGCTGGAGAGATGGCTCAGAGGTTAAGAGCACTGACTGCTCTTCCAGAGGTCCTGAGTTCAGTTCCTAGCTTCCACATGGTGGCTCACAACCACCTGTAATGAGATCTGGCACCCACTTCTGTATACATAATAAATAAATAAATCTTAAAAAAAAAAAAAAAAAGAGAGAATAATGGGGGTAGGAAAGATTTATATAAGGCAGTGGTTCTCAACCTTCCTAATGCTGCAACCTTTTAACAGTTCCTCATGTTGTGGTGACCCCCCAACCATAAAATTATTTTTGTTGCTACTACATAACTGTAATTTTGCTACTGTTATGAATCATAATGTAAATATCTGTGTTTTCTGATGATCTTAGGAAACCCCCATGAAAGGGTTGCTCAATCCCCAAAGAGTTGTGACCCACAGGTTCAGAATCACTGAGGAAAGGGATGGGACAGGAGGGAAGGGTGAAGAAGGAAGTAATAGAGGAATAGCTAACACTAAGGATGTATGGAGAAGCCACATGGTAACCTATTATTTATAAGCTTATTTAAGAATATGTAGGGGGTTTTTTGGTTTGTTTGTTTGTTTTTTGGTTTTTCCAGACAGGGTTTCTCTGTGTAGTTTTGGTGCCTGTTCTGGATCTCGCTCTGTAGACCAGGCTGGCCTCGAACTCACAGAGATCCAACGGGCTCTGCCTCCCAAGTGCTGGGATTAAAGGCGTGAGCCACCGCCACCCGGCTAAGAGTATGTAGTTTTTATGAAGAGTTTAACTGAGGTATACTTCACGGGAGATAATGCTCCTCCCAGAAGCCACAGATTACTAAACAAAAATCCTAAGCCAGGTATAGGAGATCTTCCTATTAATGTTGGTCAGGGAGGTCCCATATGCCCCCAAAACAATATAAGCTATTACCACTGTTTGTGTTTTTCCCACCAGAACTTGATGATAAGACCCTACTGCTGAAGAGACCA
The DNA here is from genome assembly GCF_049852395.1 of Peromyscus maniculatus bairdii. NCBI lineage: Eukaryota > Metazoa > Chordata > Mammalia > Rodentia > Cricetidae > Peromyscus > Peromyscus maniculatus. Next base: position 20,178,684 of record NC_134856.1, on the reverse strand, counting down.
CATATTCCCGTTGCAGTACTTGGGAAAACCAAGCTATACCTGAGCAGAAAGCTTCCTCTCAACTGGCTACCTTTCCTAGTACTAGGGTGTGATACTAGGAGAAGAAAGTCATCAACAGTCTTACCCAGATGGAAACCTTTGAAGCTATGATAACAACTATTCTGGCAAGATGTGCCCACTGGTATAAGAGAAACCATGAATGCTGTAGGTGTAACTAACCACTTCTTAATTGAATTTAAGGCCCTCTCCACAGTACTATAACCTTGAGAACTCATGACTGTAGCTGTTAAGAGCACTGTGCTTGTACAGAACCTGGGTTCAGTCCCTAGCACCTACATGGCAGCTCACAATCATCTGTAACTCCAGTTTCAGGGGATCAGATATCCTCTTCTCATCTCCACAAGCACCAGGTACACACAGGTACATATACATACATACAGGCAGATAAAGCACTGATACACATAAAAAAATAAATCTTAAAGAAATAAACCAGCTGGAAGGGCACAGGTTCTTAAGGAAAACCTACTACTACTATTTTGCTCAACATAATCAAACTGCCTTCTATATATTTATAATTCTACTTAACAGATTAGTGCAGCTCTCTACCTTCATCACAAAAACTTCCTTTAATGGTAAGGGAGGTTAACACAGAGACTCACAACTGGCCAAAGTGACTGTGGAGTGCTCCACCCTGTCCCCAAGGCTCACAGAACATCTCAAAAGAGGGTGAAAAGAATGTAAGAGCCAGAAGTTTGGCGAGGAGTGCTAAAACTGTTGTCTTGTGACCCTGATATGGCCATTACACTCACTGCAGCTGAGGATACTTGTGAAATAATGGATCTGTCTGTTTCACCCCATGCGGGGGAAGGGCTCATAATGTTCTACTGCTCACTGAGGGACCGTGGGTTTTTAATGGGTCCTGGGAGAGAGTATACCATTTTCTTCAGTAGTGTAGCTGACAAGTTGCTCATGTTCTAGGATACAACCCCACACTCACAGTGAGGCAAATCTACATAATTAAACTCAGTGGGTCAAAAAAAAAGGACACCAAAATAGAAGAGAAAGAAGGATTTCAGTGGGCGAGAAGGTAGGATGAGAATGGGTAATGGGTCACAAAAACAACCAAAATTAAGTTTAGTGTATATATGTGTGAAATTGAAATTGTCAATGAGATGGAGAGCAACTGAAGAAAACAGCTGGCATCAACCTCTGGACTGCATATACGTGCACAAATACACACATACCATATACATCCATGGAAAACATAAGACACTTTAAAGTATCACTCTAACAATTTATAGCTTAAAGTACCTGACTATTTGGTTCGATTCTTTAATCGTTATCATACAGGATCTATGCAGAGTATTCCTATCTTTAGACTATAAAAACCTATAAACAGGGTGTGTAATTTCTGTCTTCATGTTTTAAGGATCTCCTATGTAAACCAGAAGTGGCTTCAAGTTCTTCTTCCTCTTCTGCCTCCAGAGTCAACACCACCACATGTATCTTTAAGTATAGTTTTTAAGCTAGTTCCTACAATAAAAGTACATATTCAAAAGTTCTCAGGATACTCAGGCAAAAAAAAAAAAAAAAAAAAAAAACATAATTGAGGCATTCAAATACATTCACTCATGAAGTATTTACTGAACACCCATTATATGTTAAGTTTTCCTCAAGTCTAAGGTACAAAACCAAAGAGGGCCAGATATTTGGATTAGATTCTAATGTGGCAAGGTGTAACTAAAAGTCAAGATCTCTCCTTCCCCTGAGTTTACAGTCACTAGGCATGCACACAATTTGGAGAAGCAGGGCTCTCTGTTCAAAAGTGTACAATGATAAGCACAGATGAATTTGAGACAGTAACTGGTAGTAATTAGATGGACCAAAAAGCAGTAGTGATACTTAATTTTAGAAATGGAGGTGCTTGCTTAGGAATCTGCAGTATACCATTGTCTCTCTCCCATTTTCACTCTTACCAGGCATCTTTTCATCTGGAATGATTGAACTTTCACAGCCTGGATGGCTTCATCCAAGAGTTTTTCCTGCTCATCCTGGGGTGACTGCTGTGTTGTAGGCTGAAATGAACATTTAAAAATACTTTCATTAGTGGCTCATAAGCACTTTCTCCTAGTTAAAAAAAATAAAAAATAAAAAGTTATTTCTGTAGTTCTAGTCATAGTCCTTTTCCAAAAATCTTTACATAAGGTTCATTCTAGCTCTATATCTAATTTGTCAGTTGAACTGACTCAAAATTCTGGCCTCAGCCCAGTGTGGTGACACATACCTTTAACCCCAGCACTTGGGAGGCAGAGGCAGATGGATCTCCGTGAGTTCGAGGCCAGCCTGGTCTACATAGTGAGTACCAGGACAGCAAGTGCTGCATGGTGAGACCCTGTCCCAAAATGACCCAAAAAATAAAAAAATAAAAAAAATTAGCTGGCATCAAAAAAAACCTCATGGTGGTAATTTATGGCTATGTTCTGCTAATAGTGCTCTAAACTCAACTGGCACATAGCTGTTTACCCAAGCTCTTTTTTATAATAAGTCTAGTACAATCCAAAATTTTAAGAACTTCTCTTTCCCTCTCAACTACTTTCATCTACATTTTAACTACTTTTACATCAAGAAATAAGTTTATAAGAACACATCCCTGGGGTTGGGGATTTAGCTCAGTGGTAGAGCGTTTGCCTAGCAAGCGCAAGGCCCTGGGTTCGGTCCTCAGCTCCAAAAAGAAAAACACATCCCCCTCCCTCATAACAAAAACCAAACAACTTGGAGTAAAATAGCTGGAATTGTTAGTGACTTACAATAGAAAATGGTAAAGATAGTCTCCTCAAATACCTACTTCAAAAACACAGATAAACAGCAAAAGAACAAAGTAAATCTATTCCTCCATGCCATCAGCAAAACTGCTTGCAAAATGAACTCATTCTCCCTGTCAAGTAGAATTAACCAATATTTCATGTTAAATAACACCATATTTACATAACCACTGCATCATGCCTTAACATGTAATTATATATAATCATATGTTTGAGATCCAGTATACAAAATGTGTGTTTCATAAATGTTCACTACAGATTAGCTGATTCTAGACCTTTCTGATGATATATCTGATTTAAAATATAACTAACCAGATTAATGGATAAGCAGTAAATACGCACAATAGGCTATTGTTAAGCCATAGAAAGGTCTCTAGCATTGAAACATGCATATTTTTTAATAAACCTAGAAAACATTACACCAATGAAAGAAGTCTGATATAAATGCATGCTGTAAGACTCCATTCATATGAAATACCTTAAACAGATCTACTAATTTAAAGGAGGAAAGGCAGGCAAATCACCAATTAATGAGTACAAAACTTTCTTTTGAGGTAATGAAAATATTTTGGAACAAAAGGGAATGTATCAAAAGCCAATGGCTTGTTTACTTTATATAAATTTCATTTAAAAATTTTAAGACTGACTAGAGGAAAAGCACCTCTCTACATAATGAATTAGAAAAGGTAGAAGGATTTACACATAAACATGAAAGTAAAATTTCATGTTTCAAATCTAAGATAATCAAAAAACTTCAGATTAAACAGAAAAAAAAAATCCACTTCTGAAATACATTGGTTTATAAAACCTAAAAGCTTTGTCTTGGTTTAATTTTGGATTAAAAATTTTATCTTGATTTTGAATGAAGGAAAAAAAACTGAATAATGAGCAATGTCATCCACCTCTTTGTACTGTTTTTGCTAATAAACTAGTAAAATGAGTTTTCCCACAACTGTTTCTTTTCCAAAATCATAAATAAGGGGCTGAAGGAATAGCCCAGTAGTTAAGAGTGCTCAGTGCTCCTGCAGAAGACCTGAGTTCAATTCTTAGTCCCCACATACTAAATGGCTCACAAACAATTATAACCGGCTCCAGGGAACCCAACAACTCTGGCCTCCACAGGCACTTACATTCACATGCACATAATAACACACATACACATCATTAATTTTCTAATCAAAATACTTATTTTAATTATAAATGAATTTCAAAGAAAACAAATGTCTTAAATTTAAAGAAACATTAATTTATATAGGAGAAATATTAGCATAAAATGCTTTTTCCAGAAGTAGAAAGGCAAGTAGCATTTAAGGATTTAGACTTAAACTAGGCACGATAACTCATGCCTATAACCTCAGCATCCAGGAGGTTGAAGATTACAAGTTCAAGGCCAGCCCCAGCTACAGAGTAAAACCCTGTTAAAAAGAAAAAGAAAAGAAAGACCAAAAAACAAAACAAGGCTAAAAAAGATTCCAAATGAATAAAAAATGTTTTTCTTGTGTCAGAGTCTGATGTAGCCCAGGCTAGCCTTGAACTCACTTTGTAGCTGAGGATGGCCCTGAACTTCTGATCTTCCCATCTCTATGTCCCTAGTGCTGGGATTACAAGGACATGCTACTCTGTCCTGGTTTATATGATGCTGTGGCTACAACCTGAGGGCTTCACATACACTAGGCAGAACTCCAATTGAGCCACACATCCCTAGACTCAAACTCAATGAAATTTACTACACATTCGCTAGTCCTCCAAGTAAATCAGTCTCCATATATGTATATATGTATGTAAATATGTATATATACATGTGTATATGTATATATACATATGTGTTCTTTGCATCTAAATGCAAAAGCTCAAGGTCAACTTAAAAGTAATGATATAGGACTTTTAAAATTTGTCATTTTTAATTGTATGTATCTATATATGTATGTATATCTCTGTATTGGGGCATGTGCAAGTGAGTGCCCACAAAAACCAGAACAGTGTGTAGGATCACAGAGAGCTGGAGTTTGGGGCAGCTGTGAGCTACCCAACAAGGGTACTGAACTTGGGTCTCCAGCAAGAGTAAATGCTTGTAACTGCTGAGCATCTCTCCATTCCTAGCACAATTTTATAACAATAAGATTTACTACACACAGTGCACTGTACAGTAATCACCACCTTCCATCTCCAAAACATTTTCATCTTTCCAAATGGAAACTAAGCCCACTGAAGTTAGCAACACTCCCACATATTCCAATGTCCCTCAGATAAGCAATTTTACTACTATAGGTACCTTATATACATGGAATTACAGTATTTTCCTATTGTGTCTGGCTTATTTCATTTAGAGTTATGTCCAAAGTTCATCTGTATGAAAGCATTTGTCAGAATTTTCCTCTTTTTAAAGACTGTATGTGTGTGTATATGTATATGCATGTATGTGAATATATATATATATATATATATATATATATATATATATATATATTTACAAATATACATGTATTGATTCACTCACCTATAGAGATATAGACTGTTATTCAGCTTTGGTTACTGTGTGTAAATACACTTTATTATATAGCTATAAAATGGGCTATATGAGGTCACACATTTTTGGTAAGGACTAGAAAAATAAAATAGCACACATAAAGTTCTGAATGTGTAACTTAGTAATAAAAACTTCATAAGCATTAGTATATTCTTTAGATGAAAGCAATTACCTCTACTGGTTACAGGAACCTATTTGTTGGTCAATTTTCCCACTTATAAGTGCAGATGTAATATGACAATACAACATAAAGCAATAGGAAAATGAAAACTAATCCCTTAAAAATATTGATTTTTTTTTTCTTTTTGGTTTTTCAAGACAGGGTTTCTCTGTGTAGTTTTGGTGCCTGTCCTGGATCTCGCTCTGTAGACTCACAGAGCTCCACCTGGCTCTGCCTCCCAAGTGTTAGGATTAAAGGCATGTGCAACCGCCGCCTGGCTAAGACATTGAATTTGATCATGTTGATGAAAATGGTATTTAAAACTGGTGATAAGGACAAATTAACACTTTAGAGAGAATTAAGGATGGTGAGTGGACAGAAACTTGAAAACAATTTGGGCTAGGGAGTTCATGTTGGAGTTTGTGTCTAGCAGGCTGAAGACCTTAGGTCCAATCCTCAGAAGTGCAAAAAGAAAAAAAAAATCAAACAACAAAAACCCTTCCACTTTGAATTCCATACATACACTAATGTAGCAATACCCCAAAAGTCTTATGATGGAGCACACCATGAACATTAAATAGCAATATTCTCTTTTCTCCTTGTTGAGAATTCCTGCCCATTCTCCTCAGAATCTGTTCACATTACCTCCCAAGGTTGTCCTCAATCTCCTGACACAAGTCTTTCCCATCATAACCCCAAAGTACTATACTACAGTATGTTTCAAAAGCATGTCTCCTCCACCAGGTGTGTGGTTAGTTGAACTGAACTCTGGGTTTCTAGGAGTAAAGTGCCAATGAGATCAACACTTGTTTCTAGATGCCAAAGTGAGACTGGGAGACTACCTGGCTCAACTCCTAAAAACTGCCTACGACAGAACTGATACCTAGGTTTCGTTGTCCAGGAAAATTTGCAGAAAAAATTGTGCTCCAACCTGGTTCGCCCAGCACATAAATGGACTCTGTAGGGTATCCTCAAATGCTTTGTGTAATTAAACACGATGCCAACTAGTAAGTGTTGAAAAACAAATTCTAAAACGTCACACTGGTTATGTACAAAATCCGGACTGTAAAACTTCTGAGGGAAAAAAAATCACCTTGTAAGGCAAAGTATCATATTAAATAGTACACATCAAAGATTTAGCAAATTATGGGAGTAAAAGTTCAGAACTCAGCAAGCTGGAACAGAGGACGCTGACCATGAATAGTAAGCTGGTACGAGACTAGCAAGATCATCTCCAACCCCCACTCCAAAAAATCAACAACAAAAAGATTTAATACTGGTTTTTCCTATTAACACACTTGAAGTGAAATGGTGAAATACAGAATTCTGAATACAAAGAATGGATACTGAAATAATTAAAAGGGACGTAAGCATACCAACATCCAAAAACATTATCTGTTCAGAGCAGATTACACCAAACGCTAGTAGGATGCAAGCGACAACCTGCCCTGTGGAAAACAGACAGGATTCGAATTTTGAGGAAGTCATGTTCATAAGGCTAGTGGCACACCACGACGTGCTACCATCACAGAGAAACCCAAAGAAGAATGATTGCTCCCAGCAAGTGAGCTAGAGTCCTCAGTGAACAAATGAGAAAGGAAAAGTGGTCTCCTTTCTGGTGGTTGGGTTCAGTGAAAGAAAGCATGAGTCCTTCGGGAAACTCACGCGAACAGGTCCCTAGGATTCGCTGACAGACACTACAAGATCAGGGGCTATGCGGCCACGGAAGGCCGGGGGGCCACTGCGGCCCCACTGAAAGACACGTCTAGCAGAGAAAAGCCGTGGGGCCCGCGAGCACAGCCGAGCACAAAGGTGGAAATGCACCATCTGGGCGCGTCCCAGCTACAGCAGCGCCAGCCCAAAGCTCAGCCGCTCCGCACATCCTCAACTCCACCTTTGGGGCCGCAGACCTGGGACTCCGGCTCTCAGAGGGAAGGCGGCCATTCCATACAAGAGGCTGCTGCAGGCCTCCACCGACACCCACAACCTGCAGCCCAAGACACTCCTTAGAGCGGCCGCCGGGTCTCGGGGCAAAGACCAAATCCAGCAAATCCAGCGCCACCGCCCACCGCAACCCACCGCAGCCTGCTCGCGGCCTTCCCCAGCCCGCGCCCCAGCCCGCAGGCCCAGCCCCGCTAGGACGGGCCTCGATCGGAACGTAGGGGCCCCACTCTGCCCGCGGGGCTCCCGTCCGCTGGGAGAAGCGAGGCCTGCGACAGGGGCAACCCACTGGCCCACGGCCGCCTCTCACTCACCATGGTGACTCCGGGGACCCGCAAGCCGCCGAGCCTACTCTGCCGGAGCCGCCCGCCGTCAGGTGACGCGGCCTCCCGAGCCCCGCCCTCTCTAGCCCCGCCCTCCGCTGGTGGCGGCTTTTCGATTGGTCCACTTCAAGTCTCGCGTGGTTTGGGAAGAGAGGCCGAGGGCGGTGTGCAGTGGACGGGGCGGGGCGAGACTAGAACTGCGCCGCGGCGGGCTACGGACAGCAGGAAGGGAAGCCGTAGTTGTGGGGTTCGCGGCAGTAGAAGGGCTGCGCTAGAGCTCGGGGCTCGTTCACGTCTCCCGGACCAGCGCACGCTCGTGTGCACTTGCGCAGAAGGGAGGCCAGGATTGGTTGTGGGACGGTCTCATTTTTCTTGTGCCCAATCTGGACGCGCCGGGGGTGGGTCTTAGCGCCCTGACAGTCTGAGTTTCCGCGCGCATTTCTTCGGGCCATGGAGTCGGAGCTGGTGCGGCGCCTCGCCCCGCGCCTCGGCCTGGCGGAGCCGGGTGTCCTGAGGTGAGTGCGGCCGTGCGTGCTGGGATGCGTCCCTGACTCGCGGCCCTGGGTCCTCCCAAGGCGACGCCGGAGGCACTGGCGGTGCGGGAATGACCGCACGCTGGTCTGGGCGAGACTCGGGCGGCCCTTCGTGGAGAAAAGCCTTCGGGCTGTTGGCTTGTGGGAGATGACTTCAGAGGGCGTTTGCAGTCGTCCAGCTCTGCGGGATGCACTGCGGTCGGGAAAGGAGCCGGTCAGGGTGACCCGCTGGTCATTTCTCAGGCTCCGGAACCTATTTAGAGCGGTGAGCGGGACAGGCAGGACGGACCCCGTGGAAATGACTGTAAATGGCAAGAGTAAGGGAGGATATTGTACAGAGTGGAGAGCTGGAATGACGAGTCAGCAAGGCCCCAGTGGCTTTGAGGCTGGTTTGTTAGTGCCACGCTTGGGGAAATGTGGCAAGAGTGGCCCAGATAGCCTCGGTTTTCAGAAGCCGTTGAGATTGGGGGGATAATTGTATGATCTGTCGATGGAGTGACGCTATTGCAGGCAAGCGTACGGCACCCCGTGAGGTGAGGGGAGGGAAAGAAAGGCGCTCTAATTAGATCTGAAGATAGGACTCGTGATTAATAAAATAGCGGTTCGTTAAATGTGGTCCTGAATCCGCCACAGCAACAGTGTCATCTTGTTAGAAATAAAAAGTCCGTAAGCTTCATCCCAGGGCTACTGACCAGAAATGGGATGGGACTCAGAACTGTTTTCACAAGCCTCCAAAACTGAGAACCACTCATTTAAGGAAGAGAAAGAAAGGATTTGATTTGCTCAAACCTGCCTGCCTTCAGCTCTTTACACTTCAAGAAATGTTAGGAGAAGGATTGTCTGGGGAGACTTGAATTCACTTTTCTTTAAAAGCGCTTGGACACAGCTAAGTCTAGAGTCATTTTGGTCCCACCTAAAGAACTTTACCTCGCCAAAGGATGTGAATTCTAGGCCCCATATGAACTTGCATAAAAGTTAGGTGGGGTATGAGTCCCATCGAGCTGCCTTCAGTTCTTTGCCTAAGTGTTGGACAAAGGTCTGGAACAATTTTAGTGAACATACTGCCTTTATAACCAGGAAAGCAGAGGAGTACCTACGGCTGTCTAAGGTGAGGTGTACCGGTCTGTCTGCTCACAGCTCAGAAACCAGCAGTGCTGTCATATGCCTGGACCTTGCAGCTTCCTGCATGAAGTGCCCCCTGGATAGAGTAAGTAGGTTCCATCATCTGAATGACCTGATGTGACACTCAGGCTTCTTTGTTTCATTTTAATCTTCTTGTGGTCGGCTCTGTTTCTTTTCATGTTGCTGTGATAAATTACCCCGATTAAAGCAGCTCACAGGAGAGGGTTTCTAGCTGACAATTCAAGGGTACAATCTATCCTGGCACAGAAATCAAAGCAACTTGAAGAATCTACATGGCAGTCACAGTTAGGAAGTCATTGTACTCAGTTCACTTTCTCCTTTTCAGGCAGTCCAGGATCCTGTGGCAGGAAAGTATGCCACCCACAGTGAGCAAGTCTGTTGTCCCACCCCTACTAATCCAATCGACATAATCCCCCTTAGGCATGCCCAGAGGCTCTTCTTCCAAGTGAATCTAAACCTCAAATTGAAAGTTGAGATTAACTCTCACAGCTGGACCAGGCCTTCTCAAAATCCATAAGGTTTTAGAATTTTAGATTCAGGAAGAGTCACACATTTGAAACCAAATGTTAGATTAACTCTGTGAGCTGCCAGTTTCTTCATCCATAAAATGAGGATAAAAAATGTCTTTCACTGGGTTATTATGACTAGAGTTGATATCTATCCTTATGTAATGTATCTAGCAGTACTTGTGTCATAATTGATGTATTCATTAAAGCTCTGTTAACTTTCTGTTGCTATCCATCTCTTCGGTCGATTCTCCTCTGCCAAGTTCCCTTTTGTCTTAGTGTGAGGCTGCTTTGTTGTCATATCTTTTATGAAGCCCCAGCTTCCCCCAGATGGAGTTGGTTCCTTGCTGTGGTGGAGTGTCCTGCTCTTCTCCCCTTACTTCCAGACACACACCTTCCTCGCGCTACTCTCAATACTTCCCTTATTTTTCCCAGTAATTTGCACATTGCCTCCAAAATCACATATATGTGTCTCCCTCTGGATATTTGCAAAGCTGAGACAAGCAATACTGTTTAAACATTTTTAAAGTTCTTGGAAATAGTAGACTGCTTGGCATGATTGTTGATTTTTGAGTTAAATAAAGTTAGCACATAATTAATACCATATTGGGGACTATTGGGGTCCAGCCACTCAATAGTCCCCTCCCAGGGTCCGGGAAGAATCTACAACCAGCTGATAATGAATCTTTGATGAAAAGAAATGAATCTATGTACACTAAATTCCTTAGTCAATACATTTTATTATTCTGTCAGTTTTCTCTCTACAAGCTTATACTCTGCTTTCATTTTTAGCTCCTTTCTTTTTTTTTTTTTTTTTTTTTTGGTTTTTCGAGACAGGGTTTCTCTGTGTAGCTTTGCGCCTTTCCTGGAGCTCACTTGGTAGACCAGGCTGGCCTCGAACTCACAGAGATCCGCCTGGCTCTGCCTCTCAAGTGCTGGGATTAAAGGCGTGCGCCAACACCGCCCGGCCGTTTAGCTCCTTTCTTGACCAATATCTCTTTACATTTATCTGTTGTCCCCTCCAGGTTCTATCTTAATTCCTTCATCTAGTTCTGTCCCTTCTAGGTTCTCATCCATCTAGTTCTTTCCCCTGTCAGCTCCTCTCCCATTTCCTTCTCTTTCATCTGGCTCTTCCCCATCTGGCTCTTCCTCATCTTCCATCTCGTTCCTCTAGTCCTCTCTTTTAGCCCTTCAATCTAGTTCTTCCCCATCTCAGTTTGTTCCTCTCAAGTTCTTTTTTTTTTTTTTTTTTTTTTTTTTTTCTATCAATATCTTTTTTTTTTTTTTTTTTTTTTTGTGATATATATTTTTTATTTTACAATACCATTCAGTTCTACATATCAGCCATGGGTTCCCCTATTCTCCCCCCTCCCACGCCCTCCCCTTACCCCCAGCCCACCCTCCATTCCCATCTCCTCCAGGACAAGTCCTCCCCCGAGGACTGTGATCGACTTGGTAGACTCAGTCCAGGGAGGTCCAGTCCCCTCCTCCCAGACTGAGCCAAGTGTCCCTGCATAAGTTCCTGGTTTCAAACAGCCAACTCATGTAATGAGCACAGGACTTGGTCCCACTGCCTAAATGCCTCCCAAACTGATCAAGCCAATCAACTGTCTCACCTATTCAGAGGGCCTGATCCAGCTGGGAGCCCCTCAGTCTTTGGTTCATAGTTCATGTGTTTCCATTCATTTGGCTATTTTTTTTTCAATAATTGAGTAAAACTGAAATTTATTATATGCCACAGTCGTCCTACGGACCTCCATGCTATATATATATAGCCTCTATGGTTCTATGGGTTGTGGTCTGATTGTTCATTTTATATCTAGAATCCACCAATGAGTGAGTACATACCATAACTGTCTTTCTGGGTTTTGGTTACCTCACTCAGGATGATATTTTCTAGTTCCATCCATTTGCCTGCAAATTTCATGCTTTCATTGTTTTTCTCTGCTGAGTAGTACTCCATTGTGTATATGTACCACATTTTTTTCATCCATTCTTCCGTTGATGGGCATCTAGGTTGTTTCCAGGTTCTGGCTATTACAAATAGTGCTGCTATGAACATAGCTGAGCATGTATCTTTATGGTATGTATCAGCATTCTTTGGGTATATGCCCAAGAGTGGGATGGCTGGGTCTTGAGGTAGTTTGATTCCTAATTTTCTGAGAAACCGCCATACTGATTTCCATAGTGGTTGTACAAGTTTACATTCCCACCAACAGTGGAGGAGTGTTCCCTTTGCTCCACATCCTCTCCAACATTGGTTGTCATTGGTGTTTTTGATCTTAGCCATTCTAATAGGTGTAAGGTGGTATCTCAGAGTCGTTTTGATTTGCATTTCTCTGATGATTAAGGATGTTGAGCATTTCTTTAAATGTCTTTCAGCCATTTGTAGTTCTTGTTTTGTGAATTCTCTGTTTAGCTCTTTAGCCCATTTTTTAATTGGACTGTTCAGTGCTTTGATGTCTAGTTTCTTGAGTTCTTTATATATTGTGGAGATCAATCCTCTGTCAGATGTGGGGTTGGTGAAGATCTTTTCCCAATCTGTTGGCTGTCTTTTTGTCTTATTGACTGTGTCTTTTGCCCTGCAAAAGCTTCTCAGTTTTGAGAGGTCCCATTTATTAATGGTTGTGCTCAGGGTCTGTGCTGTCGGTGTTTTATTTAGGAAATGGTCTCCAGTGCCAATGCGTTCAAGAGTGCTTCCTATCTTCTTTTCTATTAAGTTTAGTGTAACTGGATTTATGTTTAGGTCTTTGATCCACTTGGACTTGAGTTTTGTGCATGGTGACAGATATGGATCTATTTGTAATCTTTTACATATTGACATCCAGTTATGCCAGCACCATTTGTTGAAGATACTTTCTTTGTTCCATTGTATAGTTTTGGCTCCTTTGTCAAAAACCAGGTGTTCATATGTGCATGGATTAATGTCAGGGTCTTCAATTCGATTCCATTGGTCCGTATGTCGGTTTTTATACCAGTACCAAGCTGTTTTTATTACTATAGCTCTATAGTAGAGTTTGAGGTCCGGGATGGTGATGCCTCCAAGGGTTGCTTTATCGTATAGGATTCTTTTAGCTATCCTGGGTCTTTTGTTTTTCCATATAAAGTTGAGTATTTTTCTTTCCAAGTCTGTGAAGAATTGTGTTGGGATTTTGATGGGGATTGCATTGAATCTGTAGATTGCTTTTGGTAAGATTGCCATTTTTACTATGTTAATCCTACCTATCCATGAGCATGGGAGATCCTTCCATTTTCTGATATCTTCTTCAATTTCTTTCTTTAGAGATTTAAAGTTCTTATCAAAAAGGTCTTTCACTTGTTTAGTTAGTGTTATCCCAAGGTATTTTATATTATTTGTGGCTATTGTAAAGGGTGATGTTTCTCTGACTTCTTTCTCAGCCCTTTTATCATTTGTGTATAGGAGGGCTACTGATTTTTTTGAGTTGATCTTGTATCCTGCCACTTTACTGAAGGAGTTTATCAGCTGTAGAAGTTCCCTGGTAGAGTTTTTGGGGTCACTTATGTATACTATCATATCATCTGCAAATAGTGAAAGTTTGACTTCTTCCTTGCCAATTTGTATCCCTTTGATCTCCTTTTGTTGTCTTATTGCTCTAGCTAGAACTTCTAGTACTATATTGAATAAATATGGGGAGAGTGGACAGCCTTGTCTTGTTCCTGAATTTAGTTTTATCACTTTGAGTTTCTCTCCGTTTAATTTGATGTTTGCTGTTGGCTTGCTATAAATTGCTTTTATTATGTTTAGAAATGTTCCTTGTATTCCTATTCTTTCTAAGACCTTTATCATGAAGGGGTGTTGGATTTTGTCAAAGGCTTTTTCAGCATCTAGGGAGATGATCATGTGGTTTTTTTCTTTCAGTTTGTTTATATGGTGTATTACATTGACTGATTTCCGTATGTTGAACCATCCTTGCATCCCTGGGATGAATCCTACTTGGTCGTGATGGATGATTGTTTTGATGTATTCTTGGATTCGGTTTGCCAATATTTTGTTGAGTATTTTTGCATCGATGTTCATGAGGGAGATTGGTCTGTAGTTCTCTTTCTTTGTTGCATCTTTGTGTGGTTTGGGTATCAGGGTAATTGTAGCCTCATAAAAAGAGTTTGGTAGTGTTCCTTCTGTTTCTATTGTGTGGAACACTTTGAAGAGGATTGGTATTAGTTCTTCTTTGAAAGTCAGGTAGAATTCTGCACTGAAACCATCTGGTCCTGGGCTTTTTTTAGTTGGGAGACTTTTGATGACTGTTTCTATTTCTTTAGGGGTTATTGGTCTATTTAAATGGTTTATCTGGTCTTGATTTAATTTTGGTATTTGGTATTTATCCAGAAAATTGTCCATTTCTTCCTGGTTTTCCATTTTTGTGGAGTACAGGTTTTTGAAGTATGATCTGATGATTCTCTGGATTTCCTCATTGTCTGTTGTTATGTCTCCCTTTTCATTTCTGATTTTGTGAATTTGGGTGTTCTCTCTTTGCCTTTTGGTTAATTTGGCTAGTGGTTTGTCTATCTTGTTGATTTTTTCAAAGAACCAACTCTTTGTTTCATTGATTTTTTGTATTGTTCTCTTGTTTTCTATTTCGTTGATTTCAGCCCTCAATTTGATTATTTCCTGGCGTCTATTTCTCCTGGGTGAGTTTGTTTCTTTTTGTTCTAGAGCTTTCAGTTGTGCTGTTAATTCATTGGTATGGGATTGCTCCATCTTCTTTATGTGTGCATTTAGAGCTATGAATTTTCCTCTTAGCACTGCTTTCATAGTGTCCCATAAGTTTGGGTATGTTGTACTTTCATTTTCATTGAATTCTAGGAACTCTTTAATTTCTGTCTTTATTTCTTCCTTGACCCATTGATGTTTCAGGTGGGTATTATTCAGTTTCCATGAGTTTGTGGGTTTTCTATAATTTTTGTTGTTATTGAGTTCTAACTTTAAGGCTTGGTGGTCTGATAAAATACAGGAGGTTATTCCAATTTTTTTGTATCTGTTGAGATTTGTTTTGTGTCCAAGCATGTGGTCAATTTTTGAGAAGGTTCCATGGGGTGCTGAGAAGAAGGTATATTCTTTTGTGTTAGGATGGAATATTCTGTATATATCTATTAGGTCCATTTGAGTCATAACATCTGTTAGGTCCTTTATTTCTTTGTTAAGTTTCAGTCTGGTAGATCTATCTTTTGGTGAGAGTGGTGTGTTAAAATCTCCCACTACTAATGTGTGGGGTTTGATGTGCGTTTTAAACTTTAGTAGTGTTTCTTTTATGAATGTGGGTGCTTTTGTATTTGGAGCATAAATGTTTAGAATCGAGACTTCATCTTGGTGGATTTTTCCTGTGATGAATATGTAATGTCCATCCTGGTCTCTTTTGATTGATTTTAGTTTGAAGTCTATTTTATTAGATATTAGGATAGCTACACCAGCTTGTTTCTTAGGTCCATTTGCTTGGAAAACCTTTTCCCAGCCCTTTACTCGGAGGTAGTGTCTGTCTTTGGAGTTAAGGTGTGTTTCTTGTATGCAGCATATGGATGGGTCCTGTTTTCTAATCCATTCTGTTAGTCTGTGTCTTTTTATAGGTGAGTTGAGACCATTGATATTGATGGATATTAATGACCAGTGATTGTTAATTCCTGTTATTTTTTTGGTTGTGTTGTGTTGTCCTTCTGTGGTGTATGTTGGTGTAGGATTATCTATTGCTTGATTTTTCATGGATGTGTTTAGCTTCTTTGGGTTGAATTTTCCCTTCTAGTGCTTTCTGTAGGGCTGGGTTTGTGGACAGGTATTGATTAAATCTGGTTTTATCCTGGAATATTTTGTTTACTCCGCCTATGGTGATTAAGAGTTTTGCTGGGTATAATAGTCTGGGTTGGCATCCATGGTCTCTTAGTGTCTGCATGAGGTTTGTCCATGATCTTCTATCTTTCATAGTCTCTATTGAGTAGTCTGGTGTTATTCTGATGGGTTTGCCTTTATATGTTACTTGGTCCTTTTCCTTTGCAGCTCTTAATATTTTTTCTTTATTCTGTGTGTTTAGTGTTTTGATTATTATGTGGCGAGGGGACTTTTTTTTTGGATCCAGCCTATTCGGTGTTCTGTAAGCTTCTTGTATCTTCATAGGTATTTCTTTCTTTAGGTTAGGAAAGTTTTCTTCTATGATTTTGTTGAATATATTTTCTGTGCCTTTGAGTTGGTATTCTTCTCCTTCTTCTATCCCTATTATTCTTAGGTTTGGTCTTTTCATGGTGTCCCAAATTTCCTGGACGTTTTGTGTTAGGACTTTTTTGTCTTTATTGTTTTCTTTGACTGACGAATCTATTTTCTCTATCGTGTCTTCAGTGTCAGAGATTCTCTGTTCCATCTCTTGCAATCGGTTGGTTATGCTTGTTTCTGTAGTTCCTGTTCGTTTTGTCAGGATTTCTATTTCCAGCATTCCCTCAGCATGTGTTTTCTTTATTGTCTCAAATTCATTTTTCAGATCTTGGAATGTTTCTTTCATCTGTTTAATTGCTTTTTCTTGGCTTTCTTTGATTTCTTCCCATTTTTTGTTCGTTTTTTCTTCCATTTCTTTAAGGGAGTTTTTTATTTCCTCTTTAATGGAGTTTTTCATTTCCTCTTTAAGGGAAGTTTTTATTTCCTCTTTAAGGGAGTTTTTTATTTCCTCTTTAAGGAAAGTTTTTATTTCCTCTTTAAGGTAGTTTTTCAATTCCTCTTTAAGGAAAGTTTTTATTTCTTCATTGAGGGAATGTTTTATTTCTTCTTTAAGGGCCTCTATCATCTTCTTAATGTCATTTTTAGGGTTGATTTCTTCTGTTTCTTCTGTCATGGTATGTTTAGGTCTTGCAGGTGTAGAATCACTAGGTTCTGATGTTGCCATATAGGTCTTTATGTTGTTGCCTGTATTTTTGCACTGGCGCCTACTCATCTCTTCCTCTGTGAGGTGCAGGTGGTGTCTGTGTCTGAGAGTGCCTCTCTTGTTCTAATTTTTAGTCTTGGTTTAGTAGGGGTTCTTGGTTAAATTGGTGCTTTTGGGCTATTTCTTCAGGGGCAGCTGATTTCGATCGGTGAATTATGTACTTATGATTCTGGTGATCTGGTTTGGTGTCTGGGTAGCGCCTTCTTCTGTGTTCTCAGGTCACTTTTTGTTCATTTGTCAATTCCTCAGCTGATCTTGTTTCTTCAGACTTTAAACTGTGGGCATCTGAATCCTCTCCCAGATGGGTTTCAGCTGAGCAGGGTAGTCTCACCAACACCTCCAAGTTGTTGGGTTTCACAGGATCAGCAGCTGGGCCCTGGGTTGTCCTCAGACGGAGTGTTCAGATTCGTTCTGGTTCTGACCCACGGAGATAGCTTCTTCCCCAGATGTTGGGGTTAGGGGCGTCCCTGTTCCAAGCTATGTCTGCTTGTCTCCGTCCCTGGGCCTGTTTACCTCTGCGGTCCGCCGCCGGGCCTGTATGTCCCTGTCAGCTGCCGCTGGGTCTGTCTGCCTCTGGGGGCCGCCACCGGGCCTGAATGTCCCTGTCGGCCGCTGCACGTCTACCTCAGCGGGCTGCCGCTGGGCCCGTCTTCCTCCACAGGCCGCCGCCACAGGCCTACCTGCGTCTGCTTGTCTTCGCCGCCGGGCCTGTCTACCTCTGTGGACCGTCGCTGGGCCTGAATGTCTCTGCCGGCTGCCGCCGGGCCTGAATATCTCTGTCGGCTGCCGCCGCTGGGCCGGTCTACCTCAGCAGGCTGCTGCTGGGCCCGTCTACCTCCGCGGGCCGCCGCCGCAGGCCTACCTGCGTCTGCTTGTCTCTGCCGCCGGGCCTGTCTACCTCTGTGGGCCGCCGCTGGGCCTGAATGTCTCTGCCGGCTGCTGCCAGGCCTGAATGTCCCTGTCAGCTGCCGCCGCTGGGCCCGTCTACCTCCACCGGCCCCCGCCGCAGGCCTACCTGCGTCTGCTTGTCTCTGCCGCCGGGCCTGTCTACCTCTGTGGGCCGCCGCTGGGACCTTCACTGCCGCTGCTGTCCTACCTCTCCGCAAGAGACCTCCTTCCTGTGTCTCTGTCTTCTTATAGCGCAAACAATCTTAAAAGTCATCTGGATGTGAAAAAGACCCCAGGCATCCAAACCATTCCTTGCCACGTGGCTGGTGGCTTACCGGCATCTTCACATGCTGCTGGTCATGGCGGCGGCTGCTCCTCTCAAGTTCTTACCCATCTAGTTCTTCCATTCTCTTTTTCTCTTCTCCATGCTGTTCTCTCCCTGTCCACTGAAAATACCTGCCTTTTCTTTCCTTGGGTTTGTGGTTCTCTGCCTCCTCAGAATGTTTTATCTCTCACCTTGATATGTAAAAACCTCTTTTGTTCTCAAAGTGCTCTGGAGAACCACTAGGCCTCCTCAAGACCAGAGGATGGTCAGAGCTTCATTAGCACAGGTAACAAAGCTAGGCATCTCCTGCCAGCTTGTCTCCTAAGCTCAGCAGGGCAGTTAGTAACTTAGTAGGTTCAGCAGGTCAGGGGAGCTGAACTGTTTACCAATTGGTCTGGGCACACAAGGATTTCATTGCAGAAGACAGCTGGAATATTAAAGGCTGGGTAACACCAAATATTCATAATAAATGGCTTGCCTTTTGACAGGCCCTTGGCCGGTCAAAGTTCAGCTTTAATACACAGCTGAATCTCTATGATATATTCTTGCGGCCCGCAAGAATACCACTTAATAAATATTTAAGGATAATAATATATTGAACTTAAAATTTGTATGTTTTTCCTTTCAAAGGCTTATTTAATTAAGCTCTCTGGCTTGAACAAGAAGATGTATCAGAGCTGTCTTAAATCTTTTGAGTGTTTACTGGGATTAAATTCAAATATTGGAATAAGAGACCTAGCTGTACAGTTCAGCTGTACAGAAGCAGTGACCATGGCTTCAAAGATACTGCAAAGGTATGTATAATTTTTAAAGATTTATTTATTTTATGTGTATAAATGTTTGCCTGCATGTATATCTGCACCACATACATGCCTGGTGCCCTCAGGTCAGAAGAGAGCATCAGGTCCCTTGAACTGGAGTTCTGGATGGTTGTGAGCCACCGTGTGAACGCTGAGAACTGAACCCAGGTGCTCTGCAAGAGCAACAAGTGCTCTTAGCCACTGAACTGTTTCTCTAGCTCCTAAATAAATATTTTTTAAAAATCCTGAGTCAGTTGTTATAGCACAGTCAAAAAACAAATGCTAGCAATAGCTCAGGATAATGCAAGTTGGGAGCCAGATGAGACTACAAGTAAGTTTTATTTTGTTTTCTAAATTGTTTCATTGCATTTTCAGCCCCTTTGAAATAATACTTTTTTTCATTTTTTATTTATTTATTTATTTATTATCAGCTTGATACAGTATAAATTCTTCTCCTAATAGTGAGATGTTTCATTGAGGCTTGCCCAGTGATTGAGTAAAACCAAAACGTACACTTCATGACAAATAACTCCGCAAACGTTGCTGTCTCCTAGCTACGAGTCTAGTCTTACCGAAGCACAGCGAGCAGACCTGGACTTGTCCAGGCCGCTTTTCACCACTGCTGCACTGCTTTCAGCCTGCAAGTAAGCGTTGCTTTGTTCTGTTTTCCAGGGGCAGAGGGTAGGGGGTATTGTGGGTTTTTAAGACAGAATTTTGCTGTGTAGTCTATGCTGGCCTGAAAGTCACTGTGTATTAGACTCACGGTAATCCTTCTGCCTCAGACTCCCAAATTCTGAGATTTCAAGTGTGTGTGCACCCCAACGCCTGGATCTAGTCTAGTGTTCTTTTACCATTGGAAAATTTTGCCCATATGTGAATTTTTCATTCCTAAAGAATACTTCTGAGCCGGGCGGTGGTGGCACACGCCTTTAATTCCAGCACTCGGGAGGCAGAGGCAGGTGGATCTCTCAAGGCCAGCCTGGGCTTCAGAGTGAGATCCAGGAAAAGTGCAAAGCTACACAGAGAAACCCTATCTCAAAAAACCAAAAAAAAAAAAAAACTTCTGATTTCACTGACTTCAGCTCAGCACATTTTCTACTCCAAACCTGTAACAACATGGTTTGTGGCCTGGTAATCAGATTCTTGGATTACCTAATAATATAGCTGCCAGCTTAAAACTAGTGTTTCAAGAAGTTTACTTGCCAAGTGGCAACCATGTATATAAGCAAGGTATTGTCGTTTCAGACCCTGCTTTTTGTAAGTGATAAAATCTGCCAAGACAGTGGTCATGTTTGATTTTCCAGGCATGTTGTTTAAAAAGTACTGCCTGCAACTGTTCATTTGAGTATAAAACATTTCTGAAATAAATTCTTGTGTTTGAATCATCAAAATATTTAGTTGTCAGTATGCATACTGAATTATTACCATGAAATACTAATAATTTCTTAGATCTTTGAAGTTGTATTTCACCTTTTGAGAGAACTTTCTACAGAAAAATTATGTAATAGTCTGTTAAAGAATGTATTTCTCACTATCTAGTCTTTTTTTTTTTTTTTTTGGTGTATTTGGCTTGATTAGCAACATAACTAGGAGTGATTGCCATTCATGGATAATATCCTTTTAATTCAACAAGGGTATATGGGTGTACAAGGATGGAATGTAGTAGATAATACAAGAACTAAAAATAGTCAAATAACTCTGTTCTTGGAATTATATTAAATTGAGCAAGAAATGGTCAGTTGTCTTGGGGGAAGGTGTGTGTGTGGTGTGTATGCACGTGTGTGCAACAAATTTGCTGCCTGTGGAGGCCAAAAGAAGACATTAGAGTTACAGGTGGTTGTGAGCTACAATGTGGGTGTTGGAATTGAACCCAGGCCCTCTTAAAGAGTAGCTAGTGCTCTTAACCACTGAGCCATCTCTTCAGCCTCAGTTGGTTTGTTTAATTTTTAATTGATTGCTCTAGAGGAATATGAGCAGAGTTTTGGGCTTCGGGAGTGGGGCAAAGAGATGACTCTTCTTTATAAGTAGAATCATTCTCAAAGCAAGTTCTGCAAACTGGTAATGTCTAAGAGGTATGACGCTCTACAACAGATGGCTTTAGTTGCTCCATTTATTGCAGAACATGCATTTTAGCTCCCAGTTCAATAAGAGCAAATTATAAGCTAGCTAATGGCGTTGAGAATAAAGGAAAATCTAGACAGCTGGAGAATCTTAGTAAAGTGTGGGCAAAAAGTAAGAAGTTTATAATCTGGTTGACTTGCTAAGAAACTTGGTGATATTGAAAAAAGCAAATTTATGAAATTGTTTTTTAGAATTCTGAAGCTAAAAGTGGATAAAACCAAAATGATAACTACATCTGGTGTGAAAAAAGCAATATTTGATCGGCTATGTAAGCAGTTAGAGAAGATTGGGCAGCAGATTAACAGTAAGTATTCTGTAGTTGAAAATGCTGATTTATGAATTCTTTAATGAGAAAATTGACAGGCCAGGTCTACAAACAGTGTTTTAGTACCTTAGAAAATACAAATCCATGCCTAGAAAATATATTCTTTAAGAAACATCAGTGTCAGCCAAGCAGTTATCCTAGCACTCAGGATGCAGAAGCAGACAGAACTCTTTGTTTGAGGCCAGCCTGGTCTGCAGATTGAGTTCCAGGTCAGCCAGCACTACATAATGAAACCCTGTCTCAAAACAAAGAGACTCCAATGTTAAATGCCAGCTTCTGTGTACATAAGCTAGGGTGGAAGTGATTCTCATGTCTAACAAGAGAAACACCCAGAAAAGAGAGCAGCAAGATTATCTGCCTTTCCTTCATCTCGTTTTGCTCCCCTGGGTTTGAATTTCTGTGATCTACCTAAGGACCTATATGACTAAATAATAAAATTGAATTAAAAAAAATTAACCTTGAAACCACTTTTTCCTTTTCTAAAAGGAGACTCTGGAGATTTATCTAGTCCAGCACTGAAGAAAAAGAAGTCTGTGGTTGAAACACCAGCAAAAGGTAGGTAGGGCATCCTAGCTGTCCTGGTGCTGAAATTGGTGCGGTATGATTTATGCAGTGAGCAATACTGTTGCACTCCCAACAGTTTGCATGACAAGAGCCAGCACTAGAGAAAAGTCTGACCACTAACTCTGGATAAGACCTATTTTTCAAGCCAGGTGTGGTTGTACACACCTGTAATCCTAGCACTCAAAGGATTGACACAAGGGGGTTGCTGTAAATTCAAGGCCAGCTTGTCTATATAGTGAATTCCAGCATGGACTACACATTGATATCATCTCAGAACAACAACAAAAACAGCCTTTTAAGCAATAATTAAATGGAAGTAACAGAAGTGTAAGTAAAAATATATCTAAAGTGGCCAAAAATAAAAATATTCCTAATTTTTGAAAGTATGTGCAGTACAAGCATGGTGATGCACGTCTTTAATCCCAGCACTCAGTTCTTCCTTTAATACCAGCACTCAAGAGTTCAAGGCCAGCCTGGTCTACAAAGCAAGATCTAGACAGTGAGACCTTGTCAAAGCAGTGTGTGTGAGTGTGGGTAGCTGAGCTGCCAGGATTCATATCCTGCTTTGTCACAATTAACATCCTTAGGCAAACCAAATAGAATTCAAACAGAGACCCAAACATAAATTGGGCAAACTCAGAACTGGTTCAGAGAACTCAACTCCACCTAGTATTTGAACAGCAAGTCCTAATAGATTGAACCTAGAAGAATAGAAAAGATCCGATCGAGTCAAACTACTCGTTTGCTTTAAGTATGATCTAGTGTGAGGTCCCTGTTTGGATAACCAGAAAAGTAACTTGTGATTGACTACTTTTTTTTCCCTAAAAATATATTTTCAAATTCATTTCTAGTTACTTACATAGGAACTCTAACTATGAAGACAATCTGATGCTAACAGCTTCAGTTTTCTAATATGTGGGACCTGATTAATGTTAGCACCTACTTCGTAATGTTTGTGATGGGATTATTCGAGATACAAACTGTTGTTCAGTGTCTTAGAACGCTTAGCATGTAAGAAAGAAAAGCAAAATTTGTCATGTTACATTTCATTTAGTCTTATTCTTTTACCTTAATTGAAGTAAATACTTTTAATTTTTACTTCTATGCCATTTACAATTTGTAAACGTAAGTTTGAAATTACTTTTGATAACTTTCCTTTATAGAAATAGAAGAAGTAATAGAAACCCCACATAAAGCACTGAAAGATGAAGGTCTGACACAGGATTATGAAGAATGGAAAAGGAAGATTTTGGAAAATGCTGCCAAAGCTCAAACAGCTACCGCAGAGTCTAGAAGATGAAGGGCCTGAGGATTCATCTAAACTTGTATACCAGGCGTACTGAGGATTGTCTCAATATGAAAGACACTAGCACTAGGCACCTCATGTGGAAATAGATCAACCATAGTACCTCCGTAGACTCTGGATGGAATTGGGACCATTTTGCTTCTCTGTGTTAAGCTTAAGAAAGTCTCCTGACTTAACCTAGAACACACAAAAGATGTCTCAGACATTTTACTTGTTTTTTGTGTTTTTATTTTATTTCACTAAATCAGTGTTATAGAGCCTAAGTTAATAAATGTTTATTTTTTTTAAATTTATTTGTTTTATGTTTATGAGCATTTTGCCTGCATGTATGTTTGTGTACCACATGTGTGTCTGGTGCCAGTGGAGGCCAGAAAAGGGTGCTGGGTCCACTTAGACTAGAGTTACACACAGTCTAAGCTGTCAGTTGGTGCTGCGACTCAACCCCTGGTGCTCTTAACCACTGAACCATCTCTCCAACCCAATAAATGTTATTTTTATATGCATTTGAGTTGCAGTTCTCAGCATTGAGTAGTCTTTATTAGGCCAAAATCTTTATCTACTCAAATGAAGAAAAAGCCCATGTGTACTAAGCCCTATGACTCCCTAGAACCTAGACTCAGACTTCCTGGGTTTAAAACCCACTCTACTTTGCCACTTGAACAAATACAATTAACTTCTGTTGCTCCATCTATAAAGTGGAAATGAAAAGGTACTGCTTTGGCTGTGAATGTGGCTCAGTTGCTGGAATGACTGTCATGCTCCAAGGCCTGAGTTTGGTTACCAGTGCCACACAAAACCAGGCATAGTGCACCCTAGTAATCCCAGCACTTGGGAAGAGAAGGCAGAATCAGAAGTTCACAGTCATCCTCAACTACATAATGGGTTTAAAGCCAGTGTAGGATACATGAAAACCTGTCTCACTGCTGCCTAGAATAGCTGGGAGGCATATCAGACCCCAGTGCATTTTCATGCAAACAATATCAGCTGTGAAAAAATAATAAATTTAAACTTCACAGAGGCCTGACATAATTACATATTAGCACCATGTTATGCATTTAGACAGTGCACCAAAGTTTATTTCTTTGATATCCATACACTAAAAAAAAAAAGTAACCCTTTAACACTATGAAAGAAGCTATGTAAATTTATTCTTTTTATTGAAAATAACTTTTTTCATACAATATATTCTGATCACAAGTTTCCCTTTCTTCATCTCCCAGATCTTCCCCATCTTCCCACACATCCAGCTCCAAACCTTCCTTTTCTCTACAGAAAACAAAAATAAAAACAGAAAAAGCACAAGAAATGAAGACACACAAAGCCCATAAAAACACAAAGTCAGAAACCGGAATATACAAGCAAAATACCTATAAGATAAAATGTCCAAACAAAGCAATATGAAACAAAAGGAGATGTATAAAAATAACATGGTGTTAGATTTGTGTTGGCCATCTGCTGGGCATGGGGTCCATCTTTATGTATGGATAGTGAGACTCCATTGGAGAAAAGTAATTTTTCCTTTGCAGCTGTCAAATTGAAATAGTTTTTTTGTTGTTATGCCCACCTTGCCCTCTCAACACTAGGACCCCATCTAGCTTAACCCTGCAGGCTGTGCATGCTGCCATAGTCTCTGAGTTCACATTACATCAGTCCTGTTGTGTCTGTAAGACACCATTCCTTGGTGTCATCCATCTCTGGCACTTAAAATCTCTGCCTCCTTTTCCTCAGAGCTCCCTGAGCCCTGAGGGAAGGGTTGAATGAAGACAGCCCATTTAGGACAGTGTTCCAAGGTCTCTGCACATTGTCTAGTTGTGGGTCTCTATTAATTCCCGTATACTGCAGGAGGAAGCTTCTCTGATGATGGCTGAATGGGATACTGATCTATGAGTGTAGCAGAATATCTTTAGCAGTCATTTTATTGCTCTGTTCCTTTAGCAGAGCATTAGTATTTGGTTTTCCCCTAGGCCCGTGGTCTATCTGGTCTCAGATTCTTGGCCACCTGGACAGTGTGAGGCATGGGTTCTATGTCATAGAGTGGGCCTTAAGTTCAATCAGACAGTGGTTGGTTACTCCACAACATTTGTGCCACTATTGCACCAGTGTATCATGCAGACAGGTCACCACTGTGGAATGAGGGGTGTAGCTGGGTTGGTATTCACTGTGGTGGTATTGTGTTCCCCAAAATATTGTGCACCCTAATAAACTTAACTGGGGTCAGAGAACAGAACAGCCATTAGATATAGAGGCCAGAAAATGGTGGCACACACACCTTTAATCCTAGCATTCCAGGGGCAGAGATCCATCTGGATCTCTGTGAGTTTAAAGCCACACTGGAAACAGACAGGCATGGTGACTCACACCTTTAATCCCAGGAAGTGATGTCAGAAAGCAGAAAGGTATTTAAAGCGTGAGGACCAGGAACTTAGAGCCTGATTAAGCTTTTAGGCTTTTGAATAGTGGTTCAGCTGAGACCCGTTCCGATGAGAACTCAGAGGCTTCCAGTCTGAGGAAACAGGATCAGCTGAGGAACTGGCAAGGTAAGGTTAGCTGTGGCTTGTGTTCTGCTTCTCTGATCTTCCAGCATTCACCCCAGTACCTGGCTTCAGGTTTGATTTTTATTAATAAGAACTTTTAAGATTCATGCTACATCTGTGTGTTCAAGGATGCAGCCAGCATGGAGACACATGCCTTTAATCTCAATACCAACCATAGAGACCTAGATGTCTGTATAGACAGGCAGTGACGAGGAGGTCATGTGGTTGGGTTTACAACCAATAAGAAGACAGAACAGAAAGTCAAAAAAAAAAAAAAACAGACACACAGGAAGTAGGCCTCTTTCTGAGGGGAAGGACGGCAGCGGCAGGAAGGGTAAGAAGGTGGTTTTTAGTCTCAGCTCTTAGCTACTGCTCTGACATCTTGGGCTTTTAACTCTGATTAAAAAAAAAAAAAAAAAAGATTCTGCAGGGAACCATGACCACGCCTAACGCCTAACAGCAACTTTGAAATTTTCAAAAAGATGACAGGATCCCACAATGACAAATCCACATGGACTATATGGTAAAGCCATTAAGCTGATTAACACCATGGAAAGATCGACTTTGGACTACAAACTATTCAGGACAATTTCAAGATGGCTAGCTGAAATGATCCAGATTCATAGACTACTGAACAAGGACTTGAGACAAGTCCTGCATTTTCTCATGCAGATACTGGACAAATGATACAACTCTCTAAGGACTTGACAATTAACCCAAAAATTTTCTTTTCAGGATTCCCTAAAGATGTCTTCACCCCCAGAAAGCAGGAAGTAATTTTAAGAAAACGACGCCCACATTCCCAAGAGGTGGGATGGGAGGTTTTTGGTTGTTTAATGAGTTATGGATATTGTCATTGTTTATGATGGTTGGTTACAAGTTGTTAATTGTTAATGGTCAGGAAAAAAAGCTGAATAAGGAGATTAGATTCAGAGTTTTTGCTTAAAAAGAAAAAGAAAAAAGAGAATATAGATGTGAGGTATATCATTGAATCTACTCGGAGAAAAAAGATAAAGAAATAATAGGATAAATGGGTAGATCATTGAATCTACTCTAAAAAGAAAAGGGGAAGATATAAAAATGACAAAAGGTGGGTTATTGAATCTATTATGAAAAGAAAAGAGAATAGGGATATGATAAGATAAAAAGTTCAATTTTTAAATCTATTTCTAAAAAGGAACCACTTGTTTTAAATAGGATAAGTAATGAAATTTTTTGTCTGAGTTTATCAAATGTTACTAGACTGGACATTGTTAATATATATAATGGAATTTTTTGTCTGAATCTGTCAAATGTTAATGGACTAGACATCATTAATGTAATTCTTGACTGTATATATTGTATATATTTATTGGATATAGTTTTTCTTGTATTCATTATAAGCTTTTTTAATTTTAGACAAACATATTTGCCTGTTTCAGTCTGGCTACCTCACTAGGTGTGATTTTTTTTTTCCCCTTAGTCCATCCATTTACCTGTGAATTTCACAATTTTAGTTATTGGGTTTTAATAGCTGAATAATATTCCATTGTGCAAATGTATCATGTTTTTATCATCTGTTGATGGACATGTAGGCTGTTTCTAATTTCTGGCTATTATGAACAGAGCAGCAATGAATATGGATGAACAAGTGTCTCTGTAATGGAAGGTAGAGTCCTTTGCATATATACCAAGAGTGGTATAGCTGAATCTTCTTTGGTTTTTCAAGACAGGGTTTCTCTGTGTAGCTTTGCGCCTTTCCTGGAACTCACTCTGTAGTCCAGGCTGGCCTCAAACTCACAGAGATCCACCTGCCTCTGACTCCCGAGTGCTGAGATTAAAGGCATACGCCACCACTGCCCAGCTTATAACTGAATCTTAGGCTAGATCTAGTCCCAGCTTCCTGAGAAACTGCCACACTGATTTCCATAGTGAGTGTACAAGTTTGAGCTCCCTCCAGCAATGAATGAGTGTTCCTCTTACCACACATCTTTACCAGCATGAGCTGTTATTTGTTTTTTTGATCTTAGCCATTCTGACTGGTGTAAGGTAAAATCTCAAAGTAGTTTTGATTTGCATTTCCCTATAACTAAGGATGTTGAACATTTCTTTCAGTGTTTCTCAGCCATTTGTTTTTCATCTTTTGAGGAACTTTCTGTTTAATATCCCTTTTTAAATTGGGTTATTTTTTTCTTGATGCCCAATTTTTTTAGTTCTTTATATATTTTAGATATTAACTCTGGTGGTTTGAAAGAAAATGGCCCCCAAAGGGAATGACAACAAGGTATGGCCTTGTTGGAGAAAGTATGTTACTGTGGGAGTGGGCTTTGAGGTCTTCTATGTTCAAGCTTTGCCCAGTGAGACAAAAGGTTACTTACTGTTGCCTTCAGATCAAGCTGTAGAACTCATAGCTTCTTCTCCAGCACCCTGTCTGCCTACACACTGCCATGCTCCGTGCAATGATAATGAACTAAACCTCTGAAACTGTAAGCAGCCACTGCAATTAAATGTTTTCCTTTATAAGAGTTGTGCTCATGGTGTCTCTTCCCTGCAATAGAAACCAAATGAGTTAATATCATCATCAGAAAAGCTTCCTCTTGCAGTAGATGGAGACAAATACAGAGATCCACAACTGGACACTGTGGAGAGAGAGGGAGAGAAAGAGAGAGAGACCTTGGAACACTAAGTCCTATATGAGATGTCTCTATCAAACCCCTCCCCTCAGGGGTCAGGGAGCTATGAGGAAGAGGAGGAAGAAAGATCGTGAAGACAGTGAGGATGGAGGACACCAAGGCCTTCCAGACGAAACAGGACTGACGCACATATGAACTCACAGAGACTGTGGCAACATGCACAGGGCCAAGCTGGATAGGGTCCAAGCACTTAGAGAGGAAGGAGACATGAGCACCCATCCCTAACCAAGAAGCCATCTCCAAATGACAACCGCTTACAAAGGAAAAATTGGTGTTCTCTAATGGTGTCTTACTGGGCATGCAAACCACATTTAAGGGCAGGCCCATGCCCAGCAGGAGGTGGCCAACACAACATGAACTCATTGGTATTTTGGGAGTTTTGTTTCTATTTTGTAATGCTTTGTCTGGGCCTTTTTTTTTTTTTAAAAAAAAAAAAAAAAAAAAACCTTACAAGTCTTTTGCTTATATAATATGGTTTCTGAAGTTTGTTTTCATGGGTTCTCTCTCTCTCTCTCTCTCTCTCTCTCTCTCTATCTCTGTGTGTGTGTGTGTGTGTGTGTGTGTGTGTGTGTGTGTGTGTTTCTTGTGTTCCTTCTTTGTTACTTGTTATATTTCTATTCTGGTTTGTATGTTTATTTTATTTGCCTGTTTATTTTTGAAAAGAGAATGAAGGTGTGGAATGGGGTGGGTGGGGAGGTAGGAAGGATCCAGGAGAAGATGAAGGAGGGAAACTATAATCAGAATATATTGTTTGAAAAAGATCTATTTTCAATTAAAAAAAAAAAAAAACTTCCTGGTGACCTGTCATTCAACATAGAGAAAAATTAGATCATGTCTCCTTATCAGACTTCATTTGGTTTAAGATTTTTGTTTGTTTATTGCCATTATTGTTTTTGAGACAGAGTCTCTCTACATAGCCCTGGCTGTCCTGGAACTCACTCTATAGAGCAAGCTGACTGAACTCACAGGGATCCACCTGCCTCTGTCTCCCAGCGCTGGGACAAAAGGTGTGTGCCACCATGCCCAGCTTCTTTACTACACTATAGAATCCTGTCTTTCCAGGGACAAATATCCTTTGGTTCGCAACATGACTCATTCATGTCCTTACTTTCTGATGGCACTCATATTTGTGAGCAGCTACTTTGAAGAATGAAATTCAGCAAGAGTAAAATTAAAACCAAAACACAGGATAAGCAGCCGCAGCTACAAGCGCCGGTGAGTTCATCTTGTGAATACGACATCAATGTCCCACTAGTGTTGTTATTCTTTTTTCACTTTTATAGCAAAAAAAAAAAATTGATGAAGTTGTATTACTTAGGTGTAGTCGTTTTACTAATTGATCTCAAACTTGGGACCTGCTCAGCAATTAAAAAGACTCTCTAAAATTTAGAATCTAAATGGAGCACCATATAATTATGACTATTACATGAGGAAACTTTTGCTTATCTGTGGAGGTGGATATCATAAAATTATACACGAACTTTTTCTCACCAGCTTTTATTGTTGTTTCTGTGTTTAATATGTGGCCCAAAATAATCCTTTACTCAACATGGCCCATGAGAAGCCAAGAAGTGGAGTACCTCTGCCTGATCTAGATGTCAGTTATGCTGTTTCCTTTGCTGCTATGACTGTGGGCCAAGGTTTCCCATAGGTCACCTACTTAACACCTCTGCTTCAAGGCATCAATGACCACATAAAGGTCAAGAGAAAATAACTATACCCCACTCCACCTTTTCTTCCAGTTTTTACATTTTCCCGCTCTTCTGCAGGGTTTCCTGGACCTTGAGGGTTTGATATGCATGTATGATTATGTTTTTCTCTGACATTGGGATGCTGTGCCAAATCAATAGTGAAGACCACAGTAACAGCCGCTTGCTCCTAGTGCTTTGACCAGGTAGACATCCACTGTAACAAGACCTTCTCAAGGCTGAAAGCAGCCACGGTACATGGGTATGAGCACAAATGTTTAGAGGGCAATCTAATAGGGACCATCGTTTCCATCCACCCGAACAACAGACTCCTCACTGGGGCCCAGGTCTTTCCAAGACACAGGATTTCGCCCTTTTCTACAAGAGGAAGAATGCAATGCATCCTGTGAAGGGGGAGCTGTATCACTACAAGGTCACTGGGCACATCTTACCTGGCATGGTGCTAGCCTAACAGGTAGATTCCATCGCTAAGCTAGACTGTTGGTGACAATTCGGCAGCTTATAGGGCCCCTTCCAGCACTAGGAATTCCAGCCAGTTAGAGCTCAGGACCCCCTTGATTTCTCCACTTCCTGCAACTAAAATATGAGGGTATTCGGTAATAGAGGCTTCTTGAGAAAAATTGTTTCTTAGGCAAAGACATAGGGCTGGAGAGATGGCTCAGGGGATAAACTGTTTGCCATATAAGCATTAAGACCCAAACTTAACCCCCAGCACCCATGTCAAAGTCTGTAATCCAGTACTAAGCATCAGAGACAGGGGCACCCCAGGGGCTTGCTGGCTAGCTGTTCTAGCCAAAGTAGGGAGCATAGAACAATTGAGGAAGACACTCAACACTGACCTCTGGCCCCATGGGAACATGCACACATGTGTGAATACACACTGACACACACAAAGTATTAGAGATATTACACATAAATAAGAAACAAGGAAATTAGAATGATTTAGTTTTAAATCACTTCACAAGTTGGCAAAATATTCAAGTGCACATGAGAAGTTGGCAGTGTGATAGTTGCTCACCACATTGAGAACAGTCTTCTCTGTGGACAAAAGGCAGCACATACCACAGTGGCTTCATAGATTGGCATCTAGAAATATCTATTTAAAGTCGGGCGGCGGCGGCGGTGCACGCCTTTAATCCCAGCACTCGGGAGGCAGAGGCAGGTGGATCTCTGTGAGTTCAAGGCCAGCCTGGGCTACAGAGTGAGTTCCAGGACAGGCTCCAAAGCTACACAGAGAAACTCTATCTCGAAAAACCAAAAAAAATAAAAAATAAAAAAAAAAGAAATATCTATTTAAACTATGCACAGGCTAGAGGAAAGCAATTTCCCTTCATTGCTCTGCGATGGGTCATTTCTGAGTTTCTATCAAAAAGCTAGACATTACAGCTATCTTTTTCTTCCATACAGTGTACACCAGTGTCCAGACTTACGAGACTAGAAATTCATAACCAAGAAAGAAGATGTCAGTGTGGGTAAGAATTAGAAGAGAAGCTGGGGGTGCATATCAAGTTTTAAAAGCACATTCAAAATAATCAGATTTGGTCATGAAGGCTGATAGGCTATAAAATCCCAAATAATACTGAAGAAATGTAGGTTGATGTTGGTTCTTTTTGTTTTCTATTTAACTGGAAGGGCTTTTTGAGACAGTGTCTCAGCATGTAGCTCAGCTGACCTCAAACTTGAAATCCTCCTGCCTCAGACTTTTGAGGTTGAGATTACAGGTGTAGTCACTGTACCTAGCTGATTTTTTTTTCCTTTCCTTTTGTTTTTTTGAGACAAGGTTTCTCTGTGTAGTCCTGGCTGTCCTGGGACTCACTCTGTAGACCAGACTAGCCTTGAACCCAGAGATCCTCCGGCCTCTGCCCCGCCCCGCTCCAAGTGCTGGGATTAAAGGAGTGTACCACCACCACCTGGCCAATGTTGAATCTTAAAAGAGATGTTAAAACATTTGAGGGTTCTTCTCAGATATCCTGAGAGCAGAGTGGAACAGTATGAGATTGTTGGCCTTAAGTCAGTCATAATTCTAGGAATTCTTGACACTGGAGGTCTTTGCATTGGGAGAAACATTGACATGCCTTTCTTTGCAAAAGGATCTACTGGGTTCTTTTTTAAATTATATTGTTTATTCTTTGAACACTGCATACAGTAGTACAATGCATATTGATCATATCCATCTACCTGCCTCTAATTTTCCCTAATGTCCTCCCACCCCATCCCCCCCCCCAGCTTGACGGCCTCTTTTCATTTATTTTTTGCTATTAGTAATATCCCAAGTCTAACTAGTACCGCCCATATGCACATGGGTATGTAGTATCCACTGGGGCATGAACAACTACTACAAAGGCTGAAGGAGAATGATTTTTCCTACCTCATCAGCTACCGATTGCCAAAAGCTCCACCAATAGGGGTGAGCCTCAGGAGTTCCCTTCCATCCATGCTTGAATTTTGACCGACTTGATCTTGTAGCTACAAATGCTGTGAGTTGGATGCCTGCAAAGGTCATGTCATGTCTAGAAAACAGCATTTCATAGCACTCACTCACCCTCCTCTCCAACTCTTAGATTCTTTCTGCCCTCTCTTCTGGGGCTCTCCCTGAGCCTTGGATGGTGGGAGGTAAATAAGATGACTCACCCAGAGCTGAGCCTCCCAGTCACTTATGTCACTTATTTACTCCTCCCCTGACCAGCTCCAAGTCTTTGCACTAATTGCCACCCACTGCAGAAAGGAGCTTCTCTGACCAGTTGCAAGCAGCTCAAATCTACTGATTCCCCTTTTAAAATATATTTTATTAATTCTTTGAGAATTTCATACAATATGTTCTGATCATGTTCATTCCCCGCTCTTGCTCCTAACACTTTCCAGATCCATACTTCCCTCCCTACTGAGTTATTTAATCATGACAAGTTTAGAATTCTAATTTGACAAAAGCCAAGTAGGACTTCCCTTGCCCATCCTGAGCATGCCTTCCCTTATTACTAAAAGTAAGGGTACTGGGGAGGTAGCAGCTTATCGGATCTGTTGATCTTACAAGGTAGAGAAATGTTCCTAAGGCTTAAAAAAAAAAAAAAAAAAAAAAAAAAAAAAACTTTTCATCCACAAGGAAGGCAGCAGCAATCTTTTTTCCTCCCTTGCTTTCTTCCTTTTCTTTTTCTTTTTTCTTCTTTTCTTTCTCTCTCTTTCTTCCATCATTCTTTGCAAACCAAGAAGAATCAATAATAGCAAAAGACCAGACTACATAAAATCTTGAATAATCTCTTCATATTACCACCTCATGTTGCCTCAAAACTTCCTGGGCCCAGTGGAGCAGCAGAGTTGAAGATTAGGGACACGTTGGAAATTTCCTTAACCTGTTGACTGCAGTCACCACGTGGAAATGTTTCTTGAAGTAAAGGAGGGAAGGGAATAAAAGAAGAAAGGTGTATCTTTAGATAGAGTACTTAAGAGAAAATGATGAAAAAACAGACAAATCTAGACTTGTAGGCATATTCAAAAATGGTACTCTAGTAGTAAGTGGGTCTCTGATTCTTGTGCTGTCTCTTGGGCTCTTTTCCTTCTGTTTGTTTTGTCTTTTATTATATTATATTATTATCCCTTAGAAGCCTGTTTGTTTCTAACGAGAGACAGAAAGGGGGTGGATCCAGAAGGGAGGGGAGGTGGGGAGTGACTGGGAGGAGTAGAGGGAGGGGAAACCATAATCAGAATATATTATGTAAGAGAAAAAAAATCTATTTTCAATAAAAGGAAAAACAAATAAAATTGGTACTCTAAAGGAGGCCAGGTTTTCAGAATAGTCAACAATCACATTCTGGGCCTTGATTGAGAAGAAAATTATTCTGTCCTTTCAAGCAGAAAATAGAGCTCTCTGGAACATGTTTTCAAAATTGTGACTCCTAAATCACCAAGAGGCCATCAAATCCAACATGTACAGCTTTTTTTTTTTTTTAAGCAAATGGTGCAGAACAGAAAATAGGCTGTCCTACACTGTTGGAGTAGTGTAAAACAAACATTTTACACACGGCTGTGTGCATATTTATGCTTAAGGTCTGACTCCAGGGAAAGGGATTCTGCTTCCATTGTCTATTTCTGAGTTGGGGGAGGGGGTTTTGTGGGGGCTTCTTGTTGTTTGTTTGTTTGCTAGATGCTGAAATTTGAACCCAGAGCCTCAGACATGCTGAGCCCAGCACAAAATCCTGTTGTTGTTTTTCCCCATGGGGATCTAAGTCAACAACAACACTTTGGGAAGCTAGTTCCCTGGGAAACAACTGCTGTTAAGATAGGTTCTGTGTCAGTGGTAACAAACAGATCTGTGGTGAATAACACTTAAAATATGGCTTTCCCATCTCACATTTCTGACATGTGATAAGATCAAGCCTCAAGCTACACACAGCTAAGCCAGGATCCTCCCTACAATCACTGCTGAGAATATGCACTTAATTTCATCCTGGTACTTCAAGAATTCAGATGACTAAGGGCTCATATCACTTTTATGCCAGATTTCTAATCTGTAGCATGTTTGTTTGTTTGTTTGTTTGTTTGTTTGTTTGTTTGTTTTGGAATCTGGTCTCACTTGGTAACCCTGGCTGTCCTGGAACTTGATATATAGACTACGCTAGCCTTGAACTCAGTGATCTGCCTCCCTCTTGCTCTGCCTCTCAGACTGTTGAGATTAAAGGTGTGCACCATCATGCCCAGCCCTGTGGCATCTTTTAATCCAGCTAGCATCTATGACATGAGAGAGAAGTTTTCCCTTTAAATAATCCTTATACTTAGAATCCATGTCTTAGTTAAAACTTGGCTGTAATTCTTTCCAAGGACACAAGACAAAATACCTTCCATTTACTCTGGGCCATATATTTCTGCAGCAACAGTTGGGATCTGAGACGAACGTTGGATCCCGAGGCTTTGGTGGGCAGATGGTTTAACCACTCGTGTTTCAGACACTGGGTGGCGCTCATCCTGCAGCTGTGGAGTCAAACACAGTTGAAACATTGAGTTGCATTAACCTTTGAGAATTGCCCAAACGTCTGTTCTGTTGGATAGGAGGTCTGAGTCAATGGAACAGGTTCATCACTCAGGCAGATTCACACCATGCGCCCAACACACCCCTCCTTACAAGAGCCAGGAATCTGTCAGTGAAGTGTCCTGACCTCCTGGTAAGCTTTCATCCAGCTGACTCACACCACCTCCCGTGGAAGGCTGGGAAGCTAAGGCAGAGCAAAGGAAAGCCTGCTTGGATTGCTTTTAGGAGAATGTGATGCTTGAACAAAACCCATTTCTCCTGGCAGAGTCTTTAAAGGCATCAGCCAGCTCATCTGCATTACAGGTTTGGGGTTTTCACCTAGAAAGTTTTTACAGCAGGAAACTCTGAAGATCAGAGAGCAGTGAGCTTTCCTAAAGACTGGACTCTTGGACCTTTCTCCTGGGAGTGTACTTTTGTTGCCATTGGTTATTTTCAATTATTTTATGTCTGAGTACCAAAAAACTCAATGGCTCAATCTATGACCTTGGTTGAGCTGCTTGTGCTGTCTAATTTTAAGTCAACTTGACACAAGCAAAGGTCATCTGAGAGGAGGGGGATCCTCAACTGAGAAAATACCTTCATAAGATGGGGCTGTAGAGCATTTTTTTGATTAGTGATTAATGGAGGAGGGCCCAGCCCATTGTGGGTGATGTCATCCCTTGGCTGGTGGTCCTGAGTTCTATAAGAAAACAGACTGAGCAAGCTATGGTGAACAAGCCAGTAAGCAGCACCCGTCCATGGTCTCGGCATCAGCTCCGGCCTCCAGGTTCCTGCCCTGCTTGAGTGTTCCTGCCCTCACTGCTTTGGATAACAAACTGTTTCATGGAACTGTGAGTGAAATAAACCCTTTCTTACCCAAATTTGTTTTTGGTCATGGTGTTTCATCACAACAGTAGTCACCCTAAGGTGCTGCTGAAGTCTAAAAAGGCCTTTGTGGCCAAGAAATGAAGTACTCAGACTTGTATTCTGAAGGATGACATCTTCATATATTGTTGAGAAATATTAGTTTAACTATGTAAAGATGTGTTGCATTTGTTTATGTTGTGGAATATTAGTTTAATTACATAAATATGTGTTGCATTTGTTTATGTTATAGAATATTAGTTTAATTATGTAATGATGTGTTACATTTGTTTACAGAATATTTGTTTAACTATGTAAAGATGTGTGTATTTGTTTACCTTGCCTGCCTAAGGCACCTGATTGGTCTAATAAAAAGCTAAATGGCCAATAGCTAGGCAGGAGGTAAAAGTGGTACTTCTGGGCAAAGAGAGTAAGTAGGAGGGGGAATCTAGGCCTCAGAGAGACAGAGGGAAACAGAAAGAAAAAAGATATGGGGGAGATGCCAGGGACCAACCAGACAGACACAGAGGAAGCAGGATAGTAGGACATACAGAATGAAAAAAGGGTAAAAAGCCCCAAGGCAAAATATAGATGAATAGAAGCAGGTTAAATTAAGTTAAAAGAGCTAGTGGAACAAGCCTAAGCTAAGGCCGAGCATTTGTAATTAATAGTAAGTCTCAGTGCCATTATTTGGGAGCTGGCTGGTGGGACAGAGAAAGAGCTAGGCTATAATATCTCAACTTTCTTTTCAGCATTAGCTTAATGTAAGTGAAAACTTGGAAATAGGACTCACTTGTAATATATACCTATGTCTAAGACTCTGTCTTGCCTATTGTTTTTAGAGTAATTCCCTTTGTCCTGCTGCTGCCCCTTTTAATGTCCCACTGAGTAGTGGACTAAGAAATCCCCCAAAAAGAAAGAACTTAGCACCCCAGCTCAGCACGCAGATCAGGGTTCATTATAATGGCCACTGAGTGACAAGCAACTAAAAAATACCTCTTCTCTTTGACCAGCAACCGGGAAACAAAGTCCTTGGCTTCTTCTGATAGTCCTTTGAAGGTATCAGCATCGAAATCCCAGCTACAGTTCACAATAAAATTCATGGTCTCTGCATCTGTTTCCCCTAGAAATGGGGACAAACCACTGAGTCTGTGGAGGAGAGAAAGAACCATGAGTGTGTCACAAGCTCACTGTATCACATGCTCTACTTCTATTACATCTTCATTGCATATGGCTCCACATGTTCACGTGAAGGAGGTGGATGGAGAAAGGATGGTCTCAACAATTTATAACATGCAACCCTTCCCTTATCTCTAGAGTAACTGTAAAATGGAGTCTAATACAATGTGTCCACTTATCCAGTATGTAGTTATTTATTTTTGTTGTTGTCTTTGTTTTTTGAGACTGTGTCTCTCTAGTTAGCCTTGGCCATCCTGTAACTCACTATGTAGACCAGGCTATCCTTGAACTCACAGAGATCTGCCTGCCTATGTCTCCTGTGTGTTGGGATTAAAGGTGTGCACCACCATGCCAAGTATGTGTATTTATTTAAAAATAGCTCTGGGACAGCCAGGCTCTAATAGATATTATTGTCCTTCAAGCCAATGAAATATTGGCTTTACTATGCTCAGGCTAATGCAGGGAGACAAGATAATCTAACTGACTGACTTTAAGACTTCAAGCTTCCCTAGCCTGGTACAGTGGACACAAAGTGCAGGAACATATGGTACAGTACAGTAAGAATAAGATAAGAAGCCAAGCCGGGCAGTGGTGGTGCACGCCTTTAATCCCAGCACTCAGGAGGCAGAGGCAGGCAGATCTCTGTGAGTTCGAGGCCAGCCTGGGCTACCAAGTGAGTTCCAGGAAAGGCGCAAAGCTACACAGAGAAACCCTGTCTCGAAAAAACAAAAAAAAAAAAAAAAAAAAAGATAAGAAGCCAAACATGATATTGGCCCCTGTATTAGTTAGCTTTAGCTGTCAGCTTGACACAGCCCAGAGTTACCTGAAAAGGGAATCTCAGTTGAAGGATCCCCCAGATCAGACTGGCCTGTAGGGACTGTCTTGATTGTTAAATTGATGTAGGAGGACCCCGCCCACTATGGACAGTACCATTCCCCAGGCTAGAAAAGAAAGCTAGCTAAGCACAGGTGTATGAATGGGCCACAAGCAGCATTCCTCTACGGTTTCTGCCCTGAGCTCCTGCCCTGACTTCTCTCAGTGTTGGCAGTAATCTGAAACTCTGTCCTCCCCTAAATTGTGTCCATCTGGGTTTTATCACAGCAACAAGAATGAAACCAGAGAAGGCTTAAGGAAAAGCTGAGGAAATCTAGTCAGAGAGAGAAAAGAGGCTACTCTGTGTCAGAAGTGACACAGTTACACCACCCTGTAATGCACACCTTCCCTGGCCGGTACCCAGCTGGCCGGTACCCAGCACATGCATTTCTTTGCTTGACATCTTTCCAACTGAAGCTTCTTTTCACTACCCAGAAATATCAGGAAATTAACTCAGGCCCAGCACTTAAGAACAACCCACAAATAAGAACTAGTAAGAGCAGAGACAGGCAGATCTCCGTGAGTTCGAGGCCAGCCTGGGCTACTGAGTGAGATCCAGGAAAGGCTCCAAAGCTACACAGAGAAACCCTGTCTCAAAAAGCCAATAAATAAATAAATAAATAAATAAATAAATAAATAAATAAATAAATAAATAAATAAATAAATAAATAAAATACAAACTAGTAAGAGCTGTGGTTGTAAACATTCAACCCTTTTACCCCTCTGATAGAATAACCCTGAGGGGTGTCCCACAATGGATTCAAGAGTTTCCCAACCTTGCACAGGTGTACTTGACTTCTGTGCTATTGATACATTGAGTCACTTTTAGTTGTTAATGTTAGATCTCAAAGAAGCCCAGGAGAAGTCTCCCTCTACCTGTGGCTCCTCCAGCACTTCTCATCCCACCCCCTTACCCTAAACCTCTCCCTCCTAGGGGCTGCTGGGCTTTGCTTCTCCCAGCTTCCCTTCCTTATAGAACTCAGCCATTTTGGCCGAAGCTCTCTTGGCTCTTGGCTCTGTTCCTTGCTCCTGGTTCTCCTCTTGGCTCTCTTGGCTTGCTCTTGTCATCTTGGTACACAGCTCCTCTCTTGATCCACTTCCTCGCCCGCCCCCCTCCCCGCCCCCTCCCCCCATGCATGCGCACCACAGTCCAGTTCAGTCTGGACCCTTCCAGGTGCCTCTGGCTGTCCTCTTCCTCATATCTTTTTTTTTTTTTTTTTTTTTTTTTTTTTTTTTTTTGGTTTTTCGAGACAGGGTTTCTCTGTGTAGCTTTGCGCCTTTCCTGGAACTCACTTGGTAGCCCAGGCTGGCCTCGAACTCACAAAGATCCGCCTGGCTCTGCCTCCCGAGTGCTGGGATTAAAGGCGTGCGCCACCACCGCCCGGCTTCCTCTTCCTCATATCTACATTAAACCCTTTTCCACAACCATTCCTAGCAGTGGTCAAGCCTCATTTTCATTCTTCTAGTGCCTAAACCACAGGATTGGCAGTTGAGATCCCTTCCACGGGACTCGGCCTCTCCAAACCAAGCTGCTGACCTGACTATCCTGAGGGATGTGGGATCATTTGTTTCTGCCAGCTTCTGCCATCCACCAGATTTGACTCCAAATTCTAGAGTCCTCCTCTTCATAGCTTCTTCCTTCTACCTGCTCTAACCACCCGCCTTTCCTCACCTACTTGGTAAATGTCCTCTCTCTGGCTCTTGGGGCCTCCCAAATCCTCATCTCTCTACTAAGAAGCTGCTACGCCCTCTGGGGCCCCACCATGTAAGCAACCCTTACACAACAACCCTTACACATCATCTCCCTCCATCGGAACCCTCCCTTTTCCCAGAGGCCTCTCCCAGTGCACCTCCCCAGCTGTGTATCCTCTACCTGCTCTAACCACTCATCTCTCCTCCTCTACTGGGTGTCACCCAGGAGCCGCCTGCTTTGTCTACTATTGCTACAAAAAGCCCCACCAGTGTGCCAGGAAGCTCCTCTCGCCCTGCCTAGCCCCTCTCGCCCTACCCGGCCCCTCTCACGTGGAAGGGGACACCTCTGCTCTGTGTTGGGACATTTCTCTCTGACAAGCCTCTCAGTTTGCATGGGGACCCCCTGGATTGAAATTCTTGTCACCACAACACTTACCTCCTCTGCTCCCTTTGTGGTCAGCTCTTTCCTGGGAGCATCCTTGCCTCCCCTGAGGAGCCGCAGTCCCTGAGCCTCTCTATACCCTTGTGGCCTTTATGAGTCTTCCCTCAGGCAAAGTTCCTATTGTGAGCCCTGTTCCTCATGGCTACACTGTTCTCATCTCTCAGCTCCCTCTTGGAGCTTAGAGGAACCCTCTCTTTGGTGGAGTTCATTTTTCAACTCTTTCTCCTTTCGTTCTTGGACTCAGAGATTTTATTAAAACCTCACTGTCTTGCTGCAAATGGTGTGGCCTCAGTGATAGGAATTACAGCCATGCCCCCATGATTAAGCATGCCACTTAGTCATTTCCACGTATCCATTTCCAGGTCATACATGCTATGTGACCCATACTCTGCTTGCTCACGTAAATCATGCACGACTTGACCACATGATCTATGGAGTAGCCACGTGGGTCTTTGTGTGTAGGCTCAAGGAGATCCTTAAAAGGCAGGCCCTGGGTGGTGGTGGCACATGCTTTCAAACCCAGCTCTCTGGAGGCAGAGGCAGGCGGATCTCCGTGAGTTCGAGGCCTGCCTGGGCTACAGAGTGAGTTCCAAGACAGGCTCCAAAGCTACACATAGAGACCCTGTCTCGAAAAACCAAAAAAAAAAAAAAAAAAAAAAAAGGGGGGGGGGTGCAGGCCCCATGTCCCCCTTCCCCCTCCCCCCTTCCCTGAACACCGCTATCCCTTCTCCCTTCCTCAATAAAACTCTTGCTAGTGGGTTCTGTCCTGTTTCGTGACTTTTCCTTGCAGGGTGAGAGCACCACTAAAAACTATCACTTAGTGTAGTTCAAAGGCCAAAAACTGGTACACTCAGTTTTCAAATTCTTCCAAAACATAACAGCTCCTGCCACCATACAAACAAATGATCCCCAAATCTCTATATCTAAGTTTTCTCTGCTCTATACTCCCCAAAGTCTCTACTTTTCACTCTTCAAAATCCTTTATTTCTAGAATTCCTCTGCATTCTGCTCTCAAGAAATCTTCTAAGACTATTGTATAAACACTCTTTATCTCAGGATTTGTAAATTCATTGGGTGTGGTTAAAGAATCTGTAAAATCTGCAACAAAAAAATAAGCTTAAAACTTGTAACAAAAGGTTTAATATTAATTTGCTATAAGTGATTCAACGTTTTTTTAGAAAAATAGATCTACTTACTGTATATGTAACTTGAATTCAACTCATGTTTAGGAAAATGGATGTTTTAAACAGCAACATGAGGCTTGCCTCCATCTTGACTGAAGATCTCATTAGGACAGAAGCAACCACATGGCTGGCAGCCATCTTTACTAAGGTTACAGGATACATACATGTAACTTCACCACCATCTTGAGTAAGATGACCACGTGGTATAAAATAACTAAAGCAACAATCATAAAACTTCTTAGTCCTACCAGGCCCTCTCGTTATCATTGTATCTCCTTTTAGACTAAGGAGGCAACAACAGGTCTCCAAACATCTCAGTTTAGGAGAGATGATAAATTCCTGAGGCTATAAAGGTCTACTCAGGTTAACAGAAACTTATTTAGAGATGTATGTGTAACTATGTATGTCTTTGCTGAGTGTGTTCAACACCAGGCTTCTAGAAAATTTAAATTAGGAATAGCATGTTTGATAAATAAGATTTATAAATTCCCATGGTCTACTTGGGTTGATAGTAACTGACTATACGTTATGTCTAGGCTCTTTGTCTTTGTTAACTTTGTTAAGCTTTAGCTATTTGGATAAATTGAGCCATACAAGAAACTGTGATATTCTGTAATCATGCACTATAAAAGGATCAAGAAAAGATGGTCTCCAATCCCTTTGTGGATTTCATTTAAAGTTTCCAGTCTCTCTATGAACTGTATTTATGGTCTAAAGTTTTATTTTGATGGTAAAGAATCTTCAACTCAAATTTTTAAGGCTCAAACTTAACAGGAATAAAACTAAAATCCTAATCTTATGAGAGCTACTGACTTGTAAACTGTTAAAAATAATTAAGACATGCAAGTTAGGTCAGTCACCTTATAAAAATGACCAAATTCTTTAATGTGCTCAGAACTAGGCTCATAGTCATGCTAAGTGCAAATGTAATTCATTTAGTAACAAGCTTTATTTAGCCTCTTGTGTATGTTTTCAAGGTCAAGCCTAAAGCAAGTAACTAAAAACAAGTAAGGTTTGTTTAGATCAGGTATACAAATAGATAATGGTCCTCAAATTCTGCAGAAATCTACTGAATGTGGCATTTAAAGTGTTTAATGAAGAAAGCTTCCCATGATAGAAATGCCAGCTCCTAGCAACAACCAAAGAAGACAATGGGACATAGACAACTCTACATGGATTGTGGTCACTGTGATAAAAGAACTGCCCCATGCCTCACCTGCTGCCAAGACCTTGCCCAAACTGTGGACCCTGTTGGGTTGGTTACCCTACTCTGCCTTGACAGGGTATATCAGTTTTCTCAGGCTCCTCTGTGAAACAGTAAAAGTCCCCCACTCTATCCCCTACAGACAAAGAGAAGCTTAAACCAGGATTCCTAAGTGTAAATAAGAACTTAGAACCCTTTTTCCCAGGTGGCAGTATCAACTACAGGGACTTTAAAAAACACAGAGTCAGGATATTTGACCAAAAGACTAAAAAAGGGAGGTGGGTTGTGGAAAATGAATTATATGGTCTGTGCCTTTAATAATTAGCCTCACGTAAAATAAAAAAAGAAAAAGAAAAAAGAAAAAAGAATTAGCCTCACAAAGAAAGGGGAGCGCTCCTTCCAACCTCCCTGCCAAGGCTTGTAAACTTAGAATACACCTTGCTTTTGCATTCTGTACCTAAAGTCTCCGTTGGCTTCTTTGGGAACTCGATCTGGGCATAACACAGGCCAGTTTGGGCTATAGAGATCCTGTCTCAAAACTAAATGGGATGGGAATATGGTGGCACATGCCTTTAATCTCAACACTGGAGATAAAAGACCCAGAC
The DNA here is from genome assembly GCF_049852395.1 of Peromyscus maniculatus bairdii. Taxonomy (NCBI): domain Eukaryota; kingdom Metazoa; phylum Chordata; class Mammalia; order Rodentia; family Cricetidae; genus Peromyscus; species Peromyscus maniculatus. The sequence goes on along the minus strand of NC_134856.1, from coordinate 20,135,523 downwards.
ACAATTTCTCCAGAAGCCCAAAAGAGCTGAGAAAAGAGATATCTTAAAAATAAACAAAACTGAGTCAGTTCTCCCTTCCTGCAGAGGGTAAAGACAGGTGTTTTCAAAAGAACAAAGTCACAATGTCTGGTGGTAATCAATTAACCACGAGATGCCCCTCTTCAGAGATAACATTACCAGACCCCGGAGATGAGCTGTAAAACTCCTGACAGGGCAAACAGACAAGGTAAAATAAGACAAAGTCCAGGCCCAGGAAAAACTGGACCAATCAAGGATGGACCCGTACTAACCCCCTCCCCTCTAAGAAATTTCATGGGTTTTGCCTATAAAAACTAACTTCCCCAAGGAAGAGTAACTCCTCCCTGACTCACTGCGCTGAGTGAATGCTGGAGATGAGTTCCCTGTCATGCAACTTGTAACAAAGATAAACCTTGCTTTTGAATTCTGGTATGCTCGTCCTTGGTGGTCTCTCTGGGGGTCACAATCTGGGCACAACACTCCTCCACAGGAAAATCTCTGAGACCTTCTGGGTCTGGCAGCTTATGCTGTCTTATGTGACCTATGACCACTGCCCCCAATGAAGCCATCAAGACCAAGGGAGGCTAGGGAAACCATCCAGGTAGAAGTAAGTCATTGTCATTTTAATCGATGCATAGGCCATTTGGATCATACTTCCTGCTAAATTATCCTTCTCAGATCTCTGATAATATTGGCAGCTAACTGTGGCCTTCTGTGAACAGCAGCAAGCACCCAGCTCCCCCCCTAAGGCTGTAGCTGCCTGCCCCACTCATTTCATATGTAAAATTCGGCTTCACTTTTCTAGAGCTACTAGGTCTCCAGCTGAGAAAGACAGACACAGTTTACCTTGCTGACACACTTCACACTGAGAGATATAAACTCACAAAACAGGCTTCAGTATACTTTTTTTTAAAAAAAAAAAAAAAAAAAGACTTTTCCTTTATTTAAAGGAACTTGCTTTGTAATGACTGCTCTCAGTAATCAACCACTTGTGTCTCACGGTAAATGATTAGATGGAAAAAGAAAAGGTTTAAAATTTGTGTAAGTTGTGAGTCTAAGAAAGTCGATGCAAGCTGTAAAGGTCTGAGGTGTGCAAAAAGGGAGAAGTGTTTCTGACGTCTTTCCCTCTCTGTGTTATTGTCACACTAAGACTTCAGAAGTTCAGAGTTCTAACATGAATCAGTGGAGTTCTGCCAAGCTAGTGATCCAGCTCTGGTGAACCCTGCTACTGTTATCACAGTCACAGCTCAAAATTCTAGATTCCCTTTGGTTGTCTTCTAAGTAGAGATTTAAAAGTGCTTCTCATCTGAAATCATCTCTGTTCAGTCTGTACACCCAGCCCTCTGGTCAGAGGGAAGACTATTAATGCTTTTAACCCAGAGTCATTTCTTGGGATCCCCAGGCTTTTACTATGACTCAAAGGCATGAATCGACTCTGGATGTTCACTTCCTCATAGCTGCACTAACACCTCCTCCTCAACCATACCTAGGAACAGCTATGTCCTCACTTTCCTTCAGTATCTAGAAGATCCAGCTGTGGCACACCCTCAGCTGACTGCCTTTCTTCAGTCTCACTCCCCTGCTTCTCTATGAATGTTCCTGAGAACACTTCCCAAATTGTGATTTTCTGCTTCTAAAAGTACCAACTGTAAGGTGGCTAATCCAAGCCCCACCCAGAACGAGGTCCCTGAGTACTCACAGCATGTAGGTGATAACTCCCACACTCCACATGTCTGTTGGGAATGAGACAAACTCATAGTTAACAACTTCTGGGGCCAGGAACTCCGGAGTACCAAAGTTCACCTTTAGCTTCTCCCGAGGCTTGTACCTGAGAAAAAAGGAGAGACGGCAATGTACCATGGGAGAGAATGTGTGGGGGCAGATGCTGATTCTAAAAGGCAACATTTCCCCACCCTACCTATCAAGTATGTTGCCTGAACTCAACACTCATACTACACACAAAGTTTCCCAGGGAATAATTGCACCCTCAGACATGCCTTCCAGCCTTTTAAATTTAGTGGTAGACCAGAAAACTACGGTCCTTTTGGCCACTTACAATCTGAAGATGAGAGGAGACCAATACATCTTGCTTGGCATGCAGCCACATGAATGAGTACGAACAAATGGGACAGAGCTTCGGGAAAGTGAGCACTCTGTTGGTGTGCACAATGTGCTAGAGGGATCATAGTAAGGAAAAGACACCATAGTCATCATCAGCAATCATTAGAGAAATACAAACCGAAAGTACAATGTGGTTCCATATGCACCTATATAAATGTCTACAGTACTAAAACACACACACACACATACATACATACATACGGAAAAAAACTATAGCAAGTGTTGACTAGAATGTAGAGAATTCTGATCCTTTATGGAATGTAAGGAATGTGAAGTGGAGCAGACACTGTTGGTGTCTTGAACTGTGATTCTCATGCCCCAAAGGCTAACACATGAGGACTGAGATGAGTGAGACCAGGATAAGTTACAATGAGCTTAGGCAAGCATGGATGACAGACTCTCTCTCAACAAAACAAAACCCAGAGAGATAGCTAATCAAAACATTAAAAATAGAATTATGTGATCTAGCAATGCTTTTGAGCATGTTTTCAAAAGAATTAAAAGTAGGGATCCAGGAGACATGTGTGCTTTCCTGTACCCCATTTCCATCCCCTGCATCCTGAGATGTGATAGTCCTTCCACTACAAGTGGAAATACCTGGTTCCATTCCATTAATGCTGGGACTGGCCATCGGAGTTGCTTTAGTCAATGAGATGTGAGGGGAAAATTACACAGGGTCGATTCCAAGCTAGGATATAACTGCTCCTGTGTTACTGCCACGAGAAGAGAATGAGAAACATGGTGCATATCTGACCTCACTGAAGGGCTGGAGAGATGGCTCAGTGGTTAAGAGATTGCTGCTCTGGCAGAAGACCCGGATTCCCAGAACCCACATGGTGGCTCACAGCTATTTGTAACTCTGGTTCCAAGAAATCCAATGCCTTCTTCTGGCTTCTGTGGACACTGTGCACATGTGCACATACATACATGTAGGCAAAACACACACACACCATACACACACACACACACACACACACACCACACACACACACACACACAAACACACACACATATGTATATATATATATATATATATATATGCTGAGCCAGCTCAATTATCTCAAATAGTGGTTCGTAGGTAAATATTCAAAATTAGCTGTCCAGATTTTTTTAAGACTTGATCTGCAATAATTGCCAATTGGGTGATATAATACTGATTTAAGGTACCATAATGAAGTTACTGAGTGGTAAGATTCGGTGGCCTTTCAAACTTTTGAGCCTAACATTCTAGTTTCTTCTTTAGTGTTCTCGTCTTCTTTTGTGTGTGTGTGTGTGTGTTCTCATCTTCTACTGTGTTCTCTGTTCTCCTTAGTTGAGCATGCTCACACTCACACATTTGTTCTCAGGCCATAACTAATGCCATCTCCCCTGACTTCCCTCTACAGCTCCTGTTCACACTGGCTCTGGCTCTCAGAGAGCACCAGAGTTAATTGTGTTTATCAATTTATAAAAACTGGAAAATATTACAAGTCAACCCTCTGTTCTCACTTCCCTCCTCTTCTGAGCTGGTAGTTGAACATTCGCCAGCATATCACTCTCTGCACCTGACAAGTCCTGTCCATGAGAGAAGCTTTCCTCATACCAGGACCTTCTAGTGAAGCTTCGAGCGTCTTCTTGCTCTGAATTCAGTGTCTCACTGTTAAGTGCTCATATGACAACTGGCATTGAAGTGTGTCCTGCAAATCTTGTATGCGCACTCCACTAAGTACAATGTTATGCCACAAGGATCCAAAGCGGGAGCTTTGGAGAATCAAAAAATGTTTAGCTATTACGGCTTTTCCAGATACACAGTGCTTCTATGGCACTGCACTTCACTGAATGGAGGACAATGTGAGTATGGAAAAGGTCTAAAAAGGCCGCTAGAGGCAAATGGTGATAAAGAGAAACAGGGTGAAAAGCACCACTCTCTTGTAGAAGACGCGCAATACATGCAAAATAATCTCAACTTTAGGAGACATTATTTAGGAACCTATGAAGCAGGGTTTCTTTCTCTTTCTCTCTCTCTCTCTCTCTCTCTCTCTCTCTCTCTCTCTCTCTCTCTCTCTTTCTTCCTTATTGAGACAGGTTTCTCTGTGTAGCTTAGAGACTTTCCTGGAACTCACTCTGTAGCCCAGGCTGGCCTCACAGAGATCTGCCTGACTCTGCCTCCCAAGTGCTGGAATTAAAGGCATGCAGCCACCATTGCCTAGTGCTGTGGATATTGCTCTGTATAAATAAAATGCTTATTGGCCAGTAGCCAGGCAGGAAGTATAGGTAGGACAAGCAGAGAAGAGAATTCTGGGAAGTGGAAGGCTGAGTCCGACAGACGCTTCCAGCCGCTGCCATGAGTACCAACATGTAAGATATTGGTAAGCCATGAGCCATGTGGCAACTTATAGATTGATAGAAATGGGTTAATTTAAGATAGAAGAACTAGATAACAAGAAGCCCGCTGAGGCCATACAGTTTGTAAGTAATATAAGTCTCTCTGTGTTTACTCGGTTGGGTCTAGGCGGCTGTGGGACTGACAGGTGAGAGAGATTTGTCCTGACCATGGGCCAGGCACGACCAGAAAAACTCTAGCTACAGCCCGGCACAGGTTTCTACATCATAAATAGAATGTGATTTTCAACTGTGTGGGTAGAGGGGTTTCATATTGTTCACTGAAGGTGGTGGGGTGACAAACTTCTGTTATAGCAACAGCATGTGGGGGCAATAAAATTTATCTTTCACTCCTGCAAATAGGTATCACTTTAACCAGTGGAGAAGTGACCAGAAAAGACTGCCACTGTGGTTCAGGATGTTGCCTAGAGGCAGGAGCAGAAGCCAGAGGTTAACTGCAGGCAAGTAGCTCTGCTTCCAGGTGGATGGTGGGGAAAGGGGAGGATACTTGGCAAATCAGAAAGCAGCAAAGACAGCTCCTTGTGGGAAATGCCATCAAGATGACAGAAAATCTGGCTGCAAAGGCACACACACATAATCTTAGCACTGAAGAAGGAAGATCACAAGTCTGAGGCCAGCCAAGGACCACATAATAAGACCTTGTCTCGTTAACAAACCGATAAACAAAGCTACATGGTGGCACTTGCTATAATCCCAACACTAAAGAGGGGAGGGCAGGAAGATCAAGACTTCAAAGGTCAAGGTCATCCTCACTGCAGAACAAGTTTGAGGTGTCAAAGACCACTTCCTGTTGCCTGCAAAATGTAGGGCTCTCAGGGCTTCTCCAGCACCGTGTCTGCCTGTGTGCTGCCATGCTTCCCACCATGATGAAAACAGACTGAACCTCTGAACCGTAAACAAGGAACCCCAATTAAATATTTTCCTTATAGGAGTTGCCGTGATCATGGTGTCTCTTCACAGCAATAGAAACCCTGACTAAGACAGTTACTATACTCAGAACTACCCAGAAAATGTGTGATTCCCAAAGAAGAGTCCTTCCTGGAGGAAAGAAGATTGGAGGGAAGTTTGGAGGATGGCACACAACTAGAGAATCGGTTTTAGTTAGCATCCTAACTGAGACTGGAGGTGTGGTGGGCAGTCTTCCTAAATACCACAGTGTAGCTAGAGTTTTCCTGCCTTGCCCAGTCAGAACAAATCTTTGTCACCCGCCAGTCCCATAGCTGCTCAGACCCAACCAAGTAAACACAGAGACTTACATTGCTTACAAACTGTATGGCCATGGCAGGCTTCTTGCTAACTGTTCTTATAGCTTAAATTTATTCATTTCCATAAATCTATACCTTGCCACGTGGTTCGTGGCTTACCGGCATCTTCACATGTTGCTTGTCATGGTGGCGGCTGGCAGTGACTCCCTCTGTCTTCCTGTTTCGTCCTTTCTCCCCTCTGTTAGTCCTGCCTATACTTCCTACCTGGCCACCGGCCACTCAGTGTTTTATTTATTGACCAATCAGAGCATTTGACATACAGACCATCCCACAGCACCACAGATTTCTGTAGCCTCTTCTGGGAACCCATGCTTCCAGCTGTGCCTGTCCTGGGCTTGAGACTGTCAAGACTGGGAAGTAAAACTGTGTGCACTTTAGGTTCTGTGGATTTTAAGATATTTTAAAAATTATGGGGCTGGAGAGATGGCTCAGAGGTTAAGAGCACTGACTGCTCTTCCAGAGGTCCTGAGTTCAGTTCCCAGCAACCACATAGTGGCTCCCAACCATCTGTAATGAGATCTGGTGCCCTCTTCTGACCTGTAGTCATACATGCTATATACAAAATAAACAAATAAATCTAAAAAAATAAAATTACATATAAGGAGGGCTAGAGAAATACTAGGTGGTGAAGAGCACGGGCTGCTCTTTCAGAAGACCCAGGTTTAGTTCCCAGCACCTATATGGAAATTCACAACTATATGTAACTCCAGTTCCAGGGGATCTGACATCCTTTTCTTATCTCTGTGGGCTCCCACATATTTTATGCAGACACACATGCAAACAAAACAGCATATACTTATAATAGAATAAATCAATCTTTTAAAAAGATTATATATAAGAGCCAGTAAGATACTCTGGGTGAATGTGCTTGCTGCCAGGCCTGATGACCTGAGTTTGGCTCCTAGGACCCATACACATGAAGAAAAGAACCAGCTCCCGGAAGCTGTCCTCTGATCTCCACACAGAATCTACAGCACGCACTGTACCTCTTTGCTCCGACATAAATAAATGTAACAAAAATTTAAATTGTAAACAATATCCATTTAATGTACTGAAACTTGAGGACCTAACGGAGTTTGCACTACCCATGTAAGATCCCATTTAGGCCTCGTGACTCTCTCCATATGAGCGAGAATGTCATTATGCCACCACTGTACTAAATTCCAATCTAGTCTTCAGTGGCTCCAGATCTACTTATCATGGCCCCACCCTGTTCACATTCGCGTTTTCATATTAAGCTAGAGATTTCTCCGAGTGCAAGGATGGCGGTGAATGTACTGCCTAGCTTGGCCCCTAGCAGAATGGAGAACTGACGGAATTCAGTCCGCCTTGAACCCTGTTCAGCAGTCCCCGGTAACTACGGTCTTCTGCTCACACAGGTGGTTTGAAGTACAGTTAATTCTACAGTCTTTTAGGACAAATGGAGCCTGTACTGTAACCCCACTGGATTAACAGCAAGCCAGAGGCCACCAGTCTCTGTGTGAGAATTTCTTACATCCATCTCCAAACTAAAAAAAATGGCTAGATCTCAGACAGGTAAGTACATTCCAGAGAGCTGTAGGTGCCTCTGAAGAAGGGATTCTGTCAAAATATCAGGAGCCTTACCTTCTTGCCAGCCCAAAGTCAATGATCTTAATTTGATGTCCCGTCTGGTTGACACACAGTATGTTTTCTGGCTGGAAGAGAGAAAAAGGGGGGAGACATTTTATCCTTATTACCCTGGCTAAGGAAACCTACAACTCTCACATTTATTTGTTCATAGGCTCCTTCTCCCAGAACCCAAGGGAAGCGAATGACTTAGGGTAGTTATACGGGGCTAGACATAATAAAAATAAATGAGCTGCACAAACGGAACAGTTGTTGGCATGAGGGCTGGAGAAATGGCCCAGTGGTTAAGAGCATGCGCTGCTCTTGCAGAGGACCTGGGTTCTTCCCAGCACCCATGTTGGACAGCTCACAACCACCTATAACTCTAGTGGATCTGACACCATCTTTTTGTCTCCATGGAAAACTGTACTCACCTGCACATTCTCACACAGACAGACAGATGGGCACACACACACACACACACACACACACACACACACACTCACACAAAGAGTTAAAAACAAAATCTTGGGGAGGGCAATGTCTGCAAGTCAGCAGTAATAACTATGACCCATAGGGTTGAAATTGTGGCCTTGACAAATTTTTCTTTTTAAGTCTTTCAGAGCCAGGCGGTGGTGGCGCACGCCTTTAATCCCAGCACTCAGGAGGCAGAGCCAGGTGAATCTCTGTGAGTCAAGTCCAGCCTGGTCTACAGAGTGAGTTCCAGGGCAGGCACCAAAACTACACAGAGAAACCCTGTCTCGAAAAACAAAAAAAAGAAAAAGAAATAAGACTCAAGCCTACTGAAATGGCTCAGCTGGTCAAGGCACCTGCCACCTGGTCTGATGCCCAGCTTTGACCCTGGAAACTACATGGTGAAGGACAGAATGAACTCCTGAAAGTTGCTCTCTGACTTCTATACAATGCATTGTGGCATATGTGTATCATAGAATATGCACATCTATGCACACACACACATACTCACACACCACAGTGTAAATCAGGATGCATCCTATGACCCTTTGTAGGTGTTCCTGTGTAGTGCTAAGGCACTCATACAGAAGGCCTATGTTTATGAAGACTGGTTGGGAAAAACATATTTTACACATTTTTATGTTGCCCATACTTGTTACCACAAGCATATATCCCCTTTTAAACTGTGTGTGTGCATGCATGTATATATGTGCGGTATATGCATGTATGTACATATCTGTGTGTGGGTGTGTATGATTGTATGTGTAGTGGTTGGAGGTCAACAATGAGCATCCTCCTCTACTGCTCTTCACCTTATTTTTGAGACAGGGTCTTTCACTGAACCTGGAGCTCACCTATTGGCTAAACTGGCTGACCCCAGAATCTTCTGTCTCTGGTGAGATTACAGACATAAGATACCACATGATACTCTTTACCCAGATAGTGGAATTCTGAGCTCAGGTTTTTACAGCAAGCACTTTACCCACTGAGCAGTCTCCTCAACCCCTGAACTTTAAAAATAATACTTTTACATGCTTATCTGTGTGTGAGTGTATGCATGCTCCTGAGCACATGCACTGAGCTGGAAGAGGGCATTGGATATCCTTCTCTGTCACTCTACCTGTCTTCTTTTAAGGCAGGGTCTCTCCCTGAAACTGGGACTCCTGTTTCCCCAGTTATTCTGGGAGCCAGTAAGCCCAGCAATCCTGTTTCCACTTATCTTAGTGCTGGGGTTACAGGCATACTACTCTAGGGTGTGCTGTATGGAACACTCAGCTTGTTATATGGATGCTGGGACCTGAACTCTGATCGCCATGATTGTGTGGCAATCTCTCCAGCCACTCCAAGGATCTTTATTTATTCTTTCACAATTTTATACATGTTTATAATGTATTTTGATCATATTCACTTCCTAACCCTCCCCCACTTCCTCTAGAACTCTCCCCTTGAACTTTATTTTTTTATGTATTTATTTATTTTTTATTTTTTAAATTTTTTTTTTTTTTTTTTTTTTTTTGGTTTTTCAAGACAGGCTTTCTCTGTGTAGCTTTGCACCTTTCCTGGAACTCACTTGGTAGCCCAGGCTGGCCTCCAACTCACAGAGATCCACCTGCCTCTGCCTCCCGAGTGCTGGGATTAAAGGCGTGCACCACCACCGCCTGGCTCTGAACTTTATTTTTTAAATTACATTGTTTATTTATTTGACTCTGTGTGTGTGTGTGTGTGTGTGTGTGTGTGTGTGTGTGTGTGTGTGTGTAGGAGTGGGTATATGGATATGGGTGTGTCTGGGGGGTGGGACAGGGGTGCGTGTGCATTCATGTGCTGTGATGTATGTATGGAAGGCACAGGATCCTTTGCTGGAGTCAGTTCTCTCTTTTTACTATGTGGGACCTGGGGGTCAAACTCAGATCATCAAGCTTGGCAACATTTCTTCCAAGCATCTCACAGGCCTTGAGGTTTTTAAAAAGCAATTTTAAAGGTTTGTTTTTATGGAGGTGTGTCTGTGTGAGTGTATGCCATGTGTATGTGGGTGCCTGTGGAGACCAGAGGAGGGTATCAAACCCCTTGGAGTTGTAGATACAGATGGTTGTGAGCTACCCAATGTGGATGTTAAGAACCGAACTTAGGTCCCTGGGAAAATCAGGAAGTGCTCTTAAGTCATCTCTCCAGACCCAAAAATTAATTTTAAGACACTTCAAAAGAAAAAGGCTACTGTATTATTTAATATTCAAACAACACTTAAAGAGGCACAATTATCTATAAGTCCCAAACAAGAATAGAGAGGCAAAATAACAGGTCTGTTCTAGATGCCAGAACCAGGAAATGGCAGAGCCAGGAAAGGAAGCTCCTGGTGATCTGGGCACGGGATGCTCAGGAGGGACCTGCCGAGGCCCGGCACACCACTGACCTTGAGGTCCAGGTGCAGGATGTAGTGCTGGTGCAGGTAATGCACACCCTCACAGATCTGCTTCGTGAATAGGACTACATCCAGTTCCGTCAGGTGGTACTTCTCATCCGTGATGCGGTCAAAGAGTTCCCCTCCATCCACACTGCCAGACAAAAGCAAGACGTGAGGGCCAAACTGAGTGCAGCTCTCAGAGGGCCTGAGAGCAGCCAGTCTCGGTATGCCTAAAGTCGCCTAGGCCACCGAATGCCAAGACTGGTTACCAAGGGCTCCTGACACTGCTGTATGGGGTTGGCTTGGGTCTTTGTTCTGATACATATGCCACAGAAGGTTTTCCTTGAACCTGGATAATCTAAACTAGGGTTGCAAACTTGGCTGCTTGAGAGTGCCTGGTAGCACCCATATGGCAAGAATCCTAAGCGAGCCTCGCACGGTGACCCACAGCTATTATTCTAGCACTTGGGAGGTGGAGAAAAGATTGTCAAGAGTTCAGGATCATTCACAGCTATACAATGATTCCAGACATGTGCTACATGAAACCCTGTCTCAAAAAACAAATAAATTAATTAACTGAAAAGCTAAAAAAAAGTCTAAATAGGCAAATTAGACCACATGTGAGACAAAAGTTTTCTCTGTTTTCCCAAATATTTTGGCCAGTACTAGTGATTGAATGCCAGGTCTCAGACATGCTTGGCAAGCACTCTACCACTGAGACCACGGTTTTTCCTACTTTTATTATGACAAATATTTAACTCTCATTACCCCTGTCTGAGGTAAACAACAACACAAGCACAAAGATACATGGCCCCTAGTCTGCAGCTTCAGTGCCAAGAGTTAGTTTGTGGGCTAGAGAGAAGGATCAACTCCACTGAGGTACAGTACACCAGTAAGCTGTGGTACACCAGTACACAGAGTAACCTGTATTAGATCCACACCCAGAGTGAGCTGCAGTACACCACACCCAGAGTGAGCTGCAGGACACCACACACACAGTGAGCTGCAGGACACCTCTACAGAGTGAACTGCAGTACACCACACACACAGTGAGCTGCAGGACACCACACACACAGTGAGCTGCAGTACACCACACACAGAGTGAGCTGCAGTACAGCACACCCAGAGTGAGCTGCAGTACACCACACACACAGAGTGAGCTGCAGGACACCACACACAGAGTGAGCTGCAGTACACCACACACAGAGTGAGCTGCAGGACACCTCTACACAGAGTGAGCTGCAGTACACCACACACAGAGTGAGCTGCAGTACACCACACACAGTGTGAGCTGCAGGACACCACACACACAGAGTGAGCTGCAGGACACCACACACACAGAGTGAGCTGCAGGACACCACACACAGAGTGAGCTGCAGGACACCACACACAGTGTGAGCTGCAGGACACCACACACACAGAGTGAGCTGCAGTACACCACACACAGAGTGAGCTGCAGTACACCACACACACAGTGAGCTGCAGTACACCACACACAGAGTGAGCTGCAGTACACCACACACAGAGTGAGCTTCAGGACACCACACACACAGTGAGCTGCAGGACACCACACACACAGTGAGCTGCAGTACACCACACACACAGTGAGCTGCAGTACACCACACACACAGTGAGCTGCAGGACACCACACACAGAGTGAGCTGCAGTACACCACACACAGAGTGAGCTGCAGTATACCACACATGGAGTGAGCTGCAGTACACCACACACACAGTGAGCTGCAGTACACCACACACACAGTGAGCTGCAGTACACCACACACAGTGTGAGCTGCAGGACACCACACACAGAGTGAGCTGCAGTACACCACACACAGAGTGAACTGCAGTACACCACACACAGAGTGAGCTGCAGGACACCACACACAGAGTGAACTGCAGTACACCACACACACAGTGAGCTGCAGTACACCACACACACAGTGAGCTGCAGTACACCACACACAGTGTGAGCTGCAGGACACCACACACAGAGTGAACTGCAGTACACCACACACAGAGTGAGCTGCAGGACACCACACACAGAGTGAGCTGCAGTACACCACACACACAGTGAGCTGCAGTACACCACACACAGAGTGAACTGCGGTACACCACACACAGAGTGAACTGCAGTACACCACACACACAGTGAGCTGCAGTACACCACACACAGTGAGCTGCAGTACACCACACACACAGTGAGCTGCAGGACACCACACACAGAGTGAACTGCAGTACACCACACACAGAGTGAGCTGCAGGACACCACACACAGAGTGAGCTGCAGGACACCACACACAAAGTGAGCTGCAGGACACCACACACACAGTGAGCTGCAGTACACCACACACAGAGTGAGCTGCAGGACACCACACAGAGTGAGCTGCAGTACACCACACACACAGAGTGAGCTGCAGTACACCTCTACACAGAGTGAGCTGCAGGACACCTCTACACAGAGTGAGCTGCAGTACACCACACACACAGTGAGCTGCAGTACACCACACACAGAGTGAGCTGCAGTACACCACACACACAGAGTGAGCTGCAGTACACCACACACACAGAGTGAGCTGCAGTACACCACACACAGAGTGAGCTGCAGTACACCACACACACAGAGTGAGCTGCAGTACACCACACACAGAGTGAGCTGCAGTACACCACACAGAGTGAGCTGCAGTACACCACACACACAGTGAGCTGCAGGACACCTCTACACAGAGTGAGCTGCGGTACACCACACACAGAGTGAGCTGCAGTACACCACACACAGAGTGAGCTGCAGTACACCACACACACAGTGAGCTGCAGGACACCACACACAGAGTGAGCTGCAGTACACCACACACACAGTGAGCTGCAGGACACCACACACAGAGTGAGCTGCAGGACACCTCTACACAGAGTGAGCTGCAGTACACCACACACAGAGTGAGCTGCAGTACACCACACACAGTGAGCTGCAGTACACCACACACAGTGAGCTGCAGTACACCACACACAGAGTGAGCTGCAGGACACCTCACACAGAGTGAGCTGCAGTACACCACACACAGAGTGAGCTGCAGTACACCACACACAGTGAGCTGCAGGACACCACACACACAGTGAGCTGCAGGACACCACACACACACACAGTGAGCTGCAGGACACCACACACAGAGTGAGCTGCAGGACACCTCACACAGAGTGAGCTGCAGTACACCACACACAGAGTGAGCTGCAGGACACCACACACACAGTGAGCTGCGGTACACCACACACAGAGTGAGCTGCAGGACACCACACACAGAGTGAGCTGCAGTACACCACACAGAGTGAGCTGCAGTACACCACACACACAGTGAGCTGCAGGACACCTCTACACAGAGTGAGCTGCGGTACACCACACACAGAGTGAGCTGCAGTACACCACACACAGAGTGAGCTGCAGTACACCACACACACAGTGAGCTGCAGTACACCACACACAGAGTGAGCTGCAGGACACCACACACACAGTGAGCTGCAGTACACCACACACAGAGTGAGCTGCAGGACACCACACACAGTGAGCTGCAGTACACCACACACACAGAGTGAACTGCAGTACACCACACACAAAGTGAGCTGCAGGACACCACACACAGAGTGAGCTGCAGTACACCACACACACAGTGAGCTGCAGGACACCACACACACAGTGAGCTGCAGGACACCACACACAGAGTGAGCTGCAGTACACCACACACACAGTGAGCTGCAGGACACCACACACACAGTGAGCTGCAGGACACCACACACAGAGTGAGCTGCAGTACACCACACACACAGAGTGAGCTGCAGTACACCACACACAGAGTGAGCTGCAGTACACCACACACAGAGTGAGCTGCAGTACACCACACACACAGTGAGCTGCAGTACACCACACACACAGTGAGCTGCAGGACACCTCTACACAGAGTGAGCTGCAGTACACCACACACAGAGTGAGCTGCAGTACACCACACACAGAGTGAGCTGCAGGACACCTCACACAGAGTGAGCTGCAGGACACCTCTACACAGAGTGAGCTGCAGTACACCACACACACAGTGAGCTGCAGTACACCACACACACAGTGAGCTGCAGTACACCACACACACAGTGAGCTGCAGGACACCACACACAGAGTGAGCTGCAGGACACCTCTACACAGAGTGAGCTGCGGTACACCACACACAGAGTGAGCTGCAGTACACCACACACAGTGAGCTGCAGGACACCACACACACAGTGAGCTGCAGGACACCTCTACACAGAGTGAGCTGCAGTACACCACACACAGAGTGAGCTGCAGTACACCACACACAGAGTGAGCTGCAGGACACCTCACACAGAGTGAGCTGCAGGACACCTCTACACAGAGTGAGCTGCAGTACACCACACACACAGTGAGCTGCAGTACACCACACACACAGTGAGCTGCAGTACACCACACACACAGTGAGCTGCAGGACACCACACACAGAGTGAGCTGCAGGACACCTCTACACAGAGTGAGCTGCGGTACACCACACACAGAGTGAGCTGCAGTACACCACACACAGTGAGCTGCAGGACACCACACACACAGTGAGCTGCAGGACACCACACACACACAGTGAGCTGCAGGACACCACACACAGAGTGAGCTGCAGTACACCACACACAGAGTGAGCTGCAGGACACCTCTACACAGAGTGAGCTGCAGTACACCACACACAGAGTGAGCTGCAGGACACCACTCACAGAGTGAGCTGCAGTACACCCACACACAGAGTGAGCTGCAGTACATGCCTACAGACATAAATGTGGGTCCAATCTATATTGTTTATGTTTTCATGAAAGCCTGATAGAAAGATTTTCCAATTTCTGTCTATGTTTTCCAATTTCTATATTAATCTCTCATACATAATCATTAACAACTATTTAGACCAAACCAACATAATATCTGCAGGTCAGATCAGCCATGGTGACTGCTGGTTTGTGACAAAAATGCTTTCTCCTCCAACTCCACACTCAGGTTTTAAACACTAAACCAGGGAGGGTGGCAGGGCTTGGGCGTGCCTGTGCGGAGCGGAGATGGGGAGTTTTATGTAGACTGAAGTTTCTCCGTCCCTGCCATGAGGCCCTGGGTAGAAGCTAGCACCACACTTCTGAGATACTCACTACTCCATGATCAGGGTGAAGCTGTTCTTGCTCTCAAAAGCATCGTAAAGTTGGATCAAGTTCACATGACTGAGCTGGTTCATGATGTTGATCTCATTCTTCACGTCCTCCTTGTGGGACCAAAGGAAAAATGGTTTTCCAAGAAAATAGATCAGGAAGAGAAGCCACTTGCATCTCCCAAGATGTGTGCATATGTGCCCACTTGCACGCGCACACACAACACTCATATTCACACATATTTACACACTTACACATACACTCACACAAACATACACACATTCACACCCTCACACATACAGTCACACATTCACACACACACACACACACACACACACACACACACACACACACACACACACCTCTTATGCTTCTTCCAACTTCTGCTGTCACACCAGGTCTCCTCAACTCATCACTCAAACTGTATTCTTATAACAGAAAGGACCTTGGTTCAACCCACCCACTCACATCAGAGACAGGAGGCCCAAGAAGGAAGAGCCCTTGGTGCCCAAGGTCCTGCAAGCATGTTGGCAGAGCTTGCCAGGCCATCCACATCAATGAGGTCTGGAGTAAGGAATGTGGGTGTCTGAGTGACTGGAGTGTGAGAGCCAAGGTAAAGAGGGAGGGAATACATCAAGGTTCCTGCTTGGAATGGAGGGGGCTGGAGCAGGGTGCTAGGGAGGAAATAAAGCTTCTGGGTCTTGGCTAGAGGATCTGGCTGGCCTGAGGCACATGTCTTACCCGGTCTTTGATGTTCTTTACTTTGATGATCTTGGCTGCCAGTGCAAGGCCTGTGGACCTCTCTGTACATCTGTGCACTTGGCCAAACCGGCCCCTACAGAGACACAGGTCACAGGAAGCTGAGAATATGAAAAGCCTACCAAACTCCTGAGGACCACCATCCCTCTCTTCATACACACCATGTGGACAGTCTTACACCTCAGGCTATTGTCTTAGTCATGGATATGGGAATATCCATTCCACATCACACCAGCCTACTTAACCACTCCCATGCCTGGCATTCCTGTTACCTCGGGAATGTTTCCCTTGTCCTACTTCGAGAGTCTCCCACACCTCTCCTCCCTCATACGCACAGCCACCCGCATCCCAGGGAGACCTCTGCTCATTCTCTGTGCAGGTCAGCCTCCAGGCTCCAGTCCCTGCCGCTCACCCGGGTGGATGCTGCACTTACCCTCCCAAGACTTCGTGTTGGGACACTATGTAGCCTGCTGAGATCGAGGTGTCCTTGACACTCACTACCCGATGTTCAAAAGGGGCTGGGGGTGCCGCACTGTCATCTGTAGAGAGACAACAGAGAACCCATGAGTCTCCTACAAGTACCCTCCCCTCCTAAACCCACTAAACTTTTGTCACTTGGATTACCAGGTGGCAAGCTCACTGCCCTTCTTACAGCCCCCCACATCAGAGCCCTGTCTCTAGAGTCACCCCATTGGAGCTACACATTTGGCAGGAGAGGAAGCTGAGCACGCTACATTTTCATGAGGCGGCTGTGTTCAAAGGCAACAGGGCTATGGGAACTAGTCAGGGGAGTGTGAGAGGGAGACAGCTAGAAAAACAAACACACCATCCTCACTGCTCAGCCTTGGCCCTGATAGCTGGTCTCAACTAGATCCCAGAGGACAGAGAGCCTGTGGTGGAGCCCACGGTGAGCATCTGTTAGGGCATGGGTTGCTGAGGAGGGATAATGGATCTAGAAGGGAAGCAAAGAGCAGCTAGCACTTGGGAAGACTGTAGGGAAAGACATTTAGGATTTTTTTTCTTTTTAATTTTATTACTGTGTGTGTGTGTGTGTGTGTGTGTGTGTGTGTGTGTGTGTGTGTGTGCACGTACCATGGCACACATGTACACATGGAGGTCAGAGAATAATTTTCAGGGTCCCAGGAACTGAACTCAGGCTTGGCAGCAAATGCCTTTGCCTGCTGAACTGGCCCTCGGTATTCATTTTAATTGGGTAATATGAATGTTTAATTGGGTAATATAATGACACCTAGAAATGTCACATGAAATTATTTTTTTAAAAAGGAAACATGCAACAGTCACAACACTACAAAGCAGTTCTTGCACAAATGGCTGGAAGACGCTGAGGCTGGGTCATTGTCTGTTTTCGCCTGTCCTGAAGAATCCTGCGTGCTCCCTGAGTGTAGAGAGTGCTCCACAGACAATTCTCCCACCAGGAGGGAGACTTCTGAACTGTTGGACCTGAAGGTCTTTGTGGCAGAAGGACACAGAGACACCTAACACCCCTCAGGAATGACAAGTAGGTCAAAATCTCACCACTTCCACCCCATTGCAAATGGCAGTGGAAATGACTCACTGTGTCTTACACGTATCAGTCAGTGTCTTTTCTCTATTTTTCTTTTCTTCTACACCACCTCTCTGAGGGGAGAGCATCCTATGGAATCTAGGCTGCTCTCAAACTCATTATGTAGCTATGGACGACTTTGAATTTATCCTTGCGCCTCCATCTCCCACATGCTTGATTGGAGACATGCCATACCACATTCGGTTTTATGCAACATTGGGGATCAAACCCAGGGCTTCAGCTTTATGCATACCAGGCAAACACGCCAGCAACTGAGCTACATCCCTAGCCCTTGTGTTTTTTGCATTCTTGTCTGCTCTCATTTAAAATGGTGCCAGTGGTAGAACCCTCAGGCGGGGAAGTCGCTTTGAGAAATCTACCCAGTTGGGCCCCAGAGGTTTCCACTTCCCAACCATCAAAGCCATTTCAAGACCTGAGTCTAATCCGTCACATTTCTGCATCTTGGACTCTAGCACCAGGACTTAACTCTCCAGAACCTTAGGCTTCCTCAGAACCACATCATCTATGGAAGGTGTAGGAAGGCTCCCAACCACTCACCTCAAGGCCATTTTGAGCTGAGCCATGGCCCTACTTACCAAGAACCATGATGGCAGCCTCTGCAGGAGCAGGCATCCTCCTTCCAGCTTCTGTTCCCCCTGAGCCCCTGGCTGCAGAGTCCTTCCCAGGCTCAGGCTTCCCTGCTCCTGGGTCTGTGTCTTGCTGCAGGTCTGTGGTCCCAACAGCCTCATCTCCACAGTCCCTTGTGGCCAAGCTTGGTCCTGTGAGAGGCTCAGCCCCAGGCCCTGCCTCCTCCTCTGTGCTCACTCCTCCATTGTCGATACCCCTCTCTGGCAGGGGTAGAGATGGTCTGGCTCCCTTAGGGATCTGCTCTTCCAGCTCAGTTCCAGGGCCTTTGGGATGTGGGTCCTGCTCATCAGGCTGGGTAACTGCTGGTGCTTCTGCAGAGGCCATGGGAATGCCCCTTTGTGTCTCAAGCAGCTCCCCAGCAGTATCCATCTCCTGCACATGGCTAGAGATCCTGGGCAGAGAGAAATATGGCCCTGAGGTTCCGAACAAGGAATTTCAGGGGATGAAACTCAGCAGCAAAGCATTGCTTAGTGTCATAGTTAGTTAGCTTCAGCTGTCAACTTGATACAAACTTCAAGTCACCTGGAAATAGGAAACCCCCAACTGAAGGATTGTCCAGATCAAACTGGCCTGCGGCCATATCAAGGAAGCATTTTCTTAATTGCTAATTGATGTGTGAGGGCCTAGCCTATTGTAGTCAGCACTCTGCCCAGACAGATGGGCCTGGGCTATATAAGAAAAAGGTAGCTGAGCTGCAGAGACCCTCAGTCCATACATTAGGCAGAGCTCAGGGAATCCTGCAGAAGAGGAGGAGGAGGAATTGTAGGATCCAGAGAGGTCAACGACACCACAAGAATATGGACCACAGAATCAATTAAGCAGGGCTCCTAGGGGCTCATAGCAACTGAAGGGATGATCAGGGAGCTTGTATGGTCTGACCTAGGCCCTGTGCATATGCCTTATGGTTGTGTAGCTTGGTGTGCTTGTGAGACTCCTAACTGTGAGAGCAGGGGCTGCCTCTGACTCTTTTGTCTGCTTTTGGGACCCTTTTCCTCCTACCGGGTTCCTCACCAGCCTTGATATGAAGGTTTATGCCACGTCTTACTGCAACTGGTTATGCCATGTTTGGTTGATATCCCTGGGAGGCCTGCTCTTTTCTGAAGGGAAATGGAGAAGTGGATCTGTGTAAGGGGGGTGGTGGGGAGATGGAATGGGAAGAGAGGAGGGAGGGGAAACTACAGTCAGGATGTAATATATGAGCAAAGAATAAATAAATTAATAAAGAAAAAGAAAAAGCTGAGCAAGCCATGAGGAACAAACCACTAAGCAGCACTCCTCCATGGCCTCCAGGTCCCTGCCTTGAGTTTCTGCCTTGGCTTCCCTTGATGATAGACTAATATATATATATATATATATATATTATATATATATATATATATATATCCCTTGATGATAGACCTATAAGTCAAATAAAGTTTTCTTCCCTAAGCTGCTTTTGGTCGCGGCGTTTTATCACAGCAACAGAAAGCAAACTAAGACATTTAGCATGTGCAAGTTCCTGGCTTCAATCACCGCCTTGTCAGAAATGTGTATTCTACAGAATATCTCTCCATCATGGTAGTCCAGTGTCCCTAATAATTTTGTCTTTTTTTTTGAGCCAACTGATGAAAGGGTTTGTTAAGATTTTAAAAGTGCTAGTAAAAAATAAAACAAATACTTAGAGATTTACAAATCATAATTTAAAATTTACAAATTAAAAATACAAATTTAAAAATCATAAGTTAAGATTAACAATATTTTAGTTTTTCATTTATCCTCTTGTGGAAAATTAGCCTCCAACTTTGAAGCTCTGAAAATGTTGGGGTTGGAGAAATGGCTGCCAATCAAAGACTGGAGTTCAAATCTTACAGCACCCATGTAACAATCTGGGTCTCATGAGTCTATAACTGCAGCTGTGACAGGGGAAGAGACAGGATGACTGGGGCTTCCAGCCTAGCAAGAATAAAACAACAAAAACAAAAAACAAACAGCAAAGACAACAAAATACCCCATGAGCCCCAGACTCAAGGACAGAGTCTGCCACAAAAGAATAGAAAGTAGAGGAAGATCCTTGATGCCTTCTTCTGACATGCACATAGGCACATATACCTGCAAATACAAGTGTGCATGCTCTCATAGACATGTATACACATAAACAAATAGATAAAGAAATACATCTTTGTTTAAAAATGTCTACAAAAATAAACACAAATATGGCTCTTTTAGATTTTTAAGAAGAAATAAAAAATGGTTAAGATGGGCCAGGGGTGAAATGGTAGAGCCTTCATCTAGCATACACAATGCCCTTAGTTCCATCCCCAGCTAAACACACACAGACACACACACACACACACACACACACACACACACACACACACACACACACACACACACACACGAGGATTCTGCCCTTACTCTAGCTCGTGACCGCACGTGCGCAGTTCAGGAGTTAAGCAAAAGGTCTTGTGTCTTATGCCAGCAGTGTGCGCTGATGACTAGGTACGTGCCTTAAAAAGGTGGACGCAGACCTCATGCTCTCTCTCTCTGCTCTGCTTCCCCCCCAATCTTTCTCTCTCTCCAGGCATGCCTCTCCCCCACCCCACTTTTCCCTCCTAACAAAGCTCTAAAAACTAACACTGGGTTCTGTCATGCTCGTGACCTTTCCATGCAGTAACCAGTGCCGCCACCAGCGCTGTTTATCATCCTTTCAACAGACTAAGATAGATGGTAAATTCTATGTTCCATGTCATTTATCATAATAACAAGAACGAAGAAGAACACAAGACCTTCCTCCAGCAGCTGAAAGCCTGGGCTGCTCTCTGAGGTTTAGGCTTTTGAGAACGGAAGCTGCCCTAAGTGGTGCAGTTGAGAGACCTGGCAGCCTGTCTACAGTTAGGCATTGGCAGGAGTGCTTAGCACTAGATAGGCATCAGTGACCACAGTGGAGGAAAGGGGATATCAAAGCTGAGTCACAGGGGCCTACCTCAGACCACAGGGTCCACAAAACCTGACAAGCCAATTGCTGGAGGAGTTTCCAGGTGGTCAGTGGAAAAGGCCATTGGCCACTTGTGCCCTCTCTGGCCTTCTCTTCCAGTAGGAGGTGACCCCAGTGTCACGCAGCTCTGTGTCATGTTTGGTGTCCAGAGCTTCCTTACCTACCGCATAGCACGCCTACCACAGACATCGCCAATTAACCACAAGCTCCGTGCTGCCAAGTTCAGGAACGGTCTCAGGATACCCATACAAGCAGTCCCTTCTGGTCAGAATTAACACTTAATTTTCAATCTACTTTCCTCAAAAAACACATTCTAGGTGGGGAAGGGCAGGTGGTGACCTCCCCACTTCCGGAGACCCACTTCTAGTCTGGTGTGTCTGAAATTCAGCACAGGGCTATGACTGGGGTGCACAGTGCTCCTCACTGAGAGGTTTTTTGGAGATCCCTAACACTTTACAGGAAGTTCATGCCTACTGTGGTCGCTACATTCAGAGCTTTGGCCTGGATCCAGGCACATCTACCAGGAATCCCTCCTTCCAGCCTGTCAAGGCTCCTGGGACAGAGTGCGTGGGGTGCGGGTGGGGTCCCATTTCCTTCCAGAACCCATCACCACAGCAAAAAGAGGCTAGATAATCTCCCAGCACCAGGTCTTGTGGTCTCTGTGATAGGTTAAGGGAGTTGGGGCAGGTGTGGCCAGCATCAAGTAACTCTGAGAAAAGCCTAGAAAGGCAGGGCCCTCTGAGTCTGTGACGATACGGCAGGGCTGCACCACAACACTGAATACAGACTGGATGCAGCCAGCCAGTTCTCTTTTCTACAGTTTCTACTGAGCACAGCTCCCAAAGCTATGTCCCAGGCATCACTGCCTCTCCAGAATGTCTGACATAAATCTCCCAAAAGTCCCTAGGATGATTCCACCTGTCTGCCCCACCCTTTCCTCATCACCATATTGTTTGGGACTTTAAATGCTGGCCCAAGGGAGCAGGTGTGTGGTTAAGCACATAGATTTGGTAGCTTTGTGTGATGGTAGCACTCTGCCCAAATTTCACCACCAGTAAAATAATATGACAACCACTGCTATGGGATGGTCTATATGTCAAATTGCTCTGATTGGTCAATAAATAAAACACTGATTGGCCAGTGGCCAGGCAGGAAGTATAGTGGGACTAACAGAGAAGAGAATTGAGAGAACAGGAAGGTGGAAGAGAGTCACTGCCAGCCACCGCCATGACAAGCAGCATGTGAAGATGCTGGTAAGCCACGAGCCACGTGGCAAGGTATAGATTTATGGAAATGGATTAATTTAAGCTATAAGAACAGTTAGCAAGAAGCCTGCCATGGCCATACAGTTTGTAAGCAATATAAGTCTCTGTGTTTACTTGGTTGGGTCTGAGCAGCTGTGGGACTGGCAGGTGACAAAGATTTGTCCTGACTGTGGGCAAGGCAGGAAAACTCTAGCTACACAACCACCTTCACATGCTGGGAATACTGGGAGAATAAAATGAGATGATGGCTGCAGAAGTCTATACCAGTGCTTGGCACGTGACAGAGTGCTCTGTGAAACCCACTTGCTGAAGTAACTATTTATCTAAAAGTTAGTCATTCTCATCCCTATTCCCCATTAGAAAGAAAAACAAAAATTCAAGAATGGCACCTGAGAATCACTCCAGACCAAAGGAATCAGAATCTCTGGGCGTGGATATTTCTTTGTAAACCCCATTCCCTACCTCCAGGTAATTTTCATGGCCAGGAAGATTCTGGCACCCCCAGGATCCCAAACATAAGGTCTTCCCCTTTGAGTCTAGTGCAGCTCTCTATATGCAGCGGTCACCCAACATGTGCCACTGGCCACTGGCCGTGATGCATGTCAAGGGGTGCAGCCAACTCCACCCATGGCCAACACAGAAGAACATCCCTTACCTGGGGAGTGCTTCACCACCGTGAACTTCACTGGCTGGAGTCAGTGGCCCCAAGGGCTGAGAGCTAGGCCCTGAACTCAGTCTCATGCCCTCTTCTGAGAGCCAAGAGTCAGACTTGCTGGATGAGGTTCCTTGTCCCTCACTTTGTGACATCTTGAGGCTGGTGAGGACCTCGCTGATTCTGTCCAGTGCTACAGACAATTCCAGGGTAGTCCCAGTATTCTCACTGGATGTTTCGGGAAGCCTGGATTCTGCTTCTGTGGGTGGGGCTGCTTGGCTGGGGCCAAGAACTTCAACTCCCTGCCTCAGTGAGGCTCCTGCCTGGGTGCAGTCAGCTCCCTTCAGTGAAGTGTTGATGATGAGAGGCAGCCTCTCCACTCTCCCCACTGGCGCGTTCTCCTGGCTCTCTGCAAGGTAACAGAAGGGGTGAAATGCACTCTAAGAGAAATGGATCACAAAGGAAAGATGGGCATATATGTGTCATTCCATGTACCACATCAATAAAAGCCAAAACTGCACATAGCCCACACATGGGAGATGTGTCTGGGTGACAGAACACCCACCCAATGGAGTGTTGTATAGCCATTTTTAAAATGAGAAATATGGCCTTGAGAGGTGACTCACTAGTTAAAGGCACTGCCTACTCTTCCAGAGGATCCAGGTTTGATCCCCAGTACCTACAAGGTAGCTCACAATTGTCTGTAACCCCAGTTCCAGGACATCTAATGCCCTCCTCTGGTCTCCACAATGTGCACACAAGTGGTGCACAGACACGTGCAGACCAATACACACTGAGAGAAGAAGGGAGGGTGTTTGTGAGTGTGCACGTGTGTAAATAAATAACTGCTTACAAGTGCTTTGCATAGACTGGACCTGGCAGGCAAGATAAGAACCTTTTAAATGATCACAAATAAAGGCCTTAGGGA
Source organism: Peromyscus maniculatus bairdii (assembly GCF_049852395.1). NCBI lineage: Eukaryota > Metazoa > Chordata > Mammalia > Rodentia > Cricetidae > Peromyscus > Peromyscus maniculatus. Next base: position 20,111,314 of record NC_134856.1, on the reverse strand, counting down.
GGAAGGACATAAACTGGACTTCTCTTAGCATACCTTGTTTTGTCAATCTGACCTTAGAACCCTAAAAATATTATTCAAAAAAAGAATTTGTCGGTTCTGGAGTGATGGCTCAGCGGTTAAGAGCACTGGCTGCTCTTCCAGAGGTCCTGAGTTCAATTCCCAGCAACCACATGGTGGCTCACAACTATCTATAATGAGATCTGGTGCCCTCTTCTGGCCTGCAGGCAGAACACTGTATGCATAATAAAGAAATAAATCTTAAAAAACAAAAAAAAAAAAAAAGAATTTGTCTTCTTGAGACAGGGTCTCACTGTGTAGCCCTGGCTAGCCTGAAACTCAGCGATCTGCCTACCTCTGCCTTCTGTGTGCCAGGATTAAAGGTGTGCACCACCATGCCGGACATGTAAAGTTTGAAGAGAGAATTAACCTCTATAAAAGCAATCCAGCCACTCTGTAGATGGAGGCAGGAGGACCAGAAGTTCAAGGTCATCCTCAGCTGCATGGTGGAGTTTGAGGCCAGCCTGGGCTACATGAGATCCTGTCTCAAAAAGCCAAACAGAACTAAAACAACCACACCATGGTGATGCACTTGGTACTTGATTCTGAACCCTTACGTGTGCAGTAGAATCAAGCAGGTGCAGCGGCTCACCTTCCCACAGTTTCCTGGGGGGATCAGCTTGCTCACCTCGGGGACTCAGCACATGCTTCGACTTTACTCCCGTAACTTCTGCTTGTTCCTTGTTCTAAAATAACCACATAAAAACACATCATTCAGACATCCGTGGACCACCTACCACACACTTTGATGTAGTTGGTTTATTTCAGATGATCCACAGTAGTGTTAGGGGATGCACAGTACTATCACTTTGGGGACAAAAACACCGAGGCCGGGTGAGCCTAGTCTCAAACCCAGGACCCACATCCTTCCCAGTGCTTCACTGAACAGCTAGGGCGCTGGGCCTCGTGAGAGAAGGTTCTAAACACACTGCAGTACAAGGCTCCTAGGCTAGGAATGGGAAAAACAGCTCGATCCTAAATCATCAACTCAGCTCTACTATTCATGCTGCTGTAGCTCTGGTTGAGAGTGGATTCCAAAGTCAAATCCATGATTGGGGATGGGGCACCTATCCTATTAGTCAATGGCTAACCGCAGCCTGGGAGCTGAGGAACGGTCTCCATCTGAGCTTTATCATTTGGGCCTAGAGTTGCTAGATCTTCTTTGTTTTACAAGAGAAACTGGAATTAGATTTTTGTTTAAATCAGACTTATTAAAGTATAAAATTAAATAAAAAATAATTTATTAAAGCATCATTTGTATACAATAAATTTCACATACAAACTATAAACTTTTTTGTGAAACGGTGTCTCACCATGTAGCCCTGACTGGTCTAGAATGCCCTCTAAAGACCAGACTCACAGAAATCCTCCTGCTTCTGCCTCCAGAGTACTGAGCTTAAGGTGTGCACCACCATACCAGGTCAACAAATGTACAAGATATAGGACAGTTCTGCTACCTTCAAAGGGATTTTTAATCCAAAGATTTTTTTCTAGAGTTTTAATCCAAAGATTTAAATCTTCAGTGTTGGAAACCAGTTAAAATCTTTTTAATGCTGCAGACAAAATGTGTCTTCAGCTGTCCTTATCTCTGGGCTCCCCATTAAGGAACTCCGTGACTGGGGCCTGAGAGAGGCCTGTTACTATGAGTCATATCCCCTGGTGTACAGGGGACCAAGGGTATGTAAACCAGAGCTATTTCTGTGACTTAACACCAGGAGCCACATTTGGGACTACACTGGTCAAAGGTTCAAAACCCTTGAGGGTCCCAGCAAGAGATGGAAACCTTTTCTGGAGAGCTCCCTGACAGTCACAGAGTGTCCAGGACCAGTACAGGGCTCTGAGCTTGTCTATCAGGCCCTGGTCTCTAGCAGACCTTTTAGGTTTAAAGGAGAGTTGCCCGGCATGTCTCTGGACCAGCGTTCAGCATCCTTACACAGCGGCCCCTTGACACTTGTCACTCTTTCAAAATAGCTGTAGCTGTTGAGTAACTTTTGTGTGCTGGACACACTTTTCAAACATTTCACAGATTAGGTCCCACTCTTCCTGCCCACTCTCTGAGGCAGATAGTATTTACTAATGGGATGATTCCCGGTTCACAGAGAGAAAGTGAGAAGCAGAAAAGCGGAGGGTCGCCCAGGTGCTGAGAGCAGAGTTCAAGGCAGCAAGTTTGAGAGGCCAGGTGGCTGCCACAATGCTGCACTGGGAAGGCTGAAGTGGGGTCCCCACGCGGCTCCCAGGCTCGGGTTAGACACTGACTGGGGTGTCCCATCCCCCAAGCATGATTTGACCTCGGAATTCAATCTCAACCAGAACCATAGCAGCTTGAATGTTGTTCTGACTTAGGGTAGGGTTTGTTTTTCCGTTCCTGGCCTGAGTCCTTGGGTCATCCTCCAGGGCAGTTCCCCAAAGTCCTCCCATCTCCCAAATCCCCCTCCAGTTTTCCTTTGCTCCACTCACTTCTCTCAGTCCTGTTCCCTTCTCGCTCCTTTGTGGTCCCAGAGCATCAAGTACTGCATTCATTCATTCATTCATTCATTCAGTGTGTGTGCGTGTGCGTGTGAGTGTGTGTGTGTGTGTGTGTGTGTGTGTGTGTGTGTGTGTGTAAGCATGAGCCCCTCCCCCTTGGAGATCACATGACAACTTGCAGGAATTCATTCTCCTCCTTCTGCCGCTGGTTTTTGACTCAGGCTTTCAGACTTTGTAGCAAGTGTCTTTACCCACTGAACCATCTTGCAAGCCCAAGGACATTAAGCTTTACTCCCACCTCAGTTTGCAGAGTTCTCTGAACTCCAAGTTCATTCCTGACAGCAGAAGCATGTCATGATCCAATTAACAATTGGCAGTGTAATGGAAAGACAGAACCCAACCCAGCAGACAGTCAATGGTACATGAACTAAGCACAAAACCAGAGGGAGATGCAGTGGGGCCGCGAAGACAGGAAATCAAGCAAGAGTGACATGACAGTCCCTGACTTCCCACTCTGCGATGCCTGTATATAACAACACGGGCATCAGTTCATCCCATTACCCTACAAACAGCTCTTATAAATAAATAAGGAAAGGAAGGGAATGAAATAGGAAAGGGGAGGAAAGTTTGTGAACAGGTCGTTCACCGAAAATGCAAAAAGGTTTTAAACAATAGTCCATCCTTTAGTGAAAGATGTCAAAGCTTTAAAATATGTCATTCTGTCTGCTTGTGGTTATGTTTGAGGCTTTCCTTATTAAAAAGACAGTTTTTTATGAGTTCAAAAGAAGAATTAGCTTTATAAGACATCACCAATTGCTTCATTTGGGTCTGATTTAATAATGAAACTGTAAGAATTTTAAGAAGTTTAAGACATTCGGGGATGCTTGAATACTAACTTCAAATAGTAGCAAAGCTGTTTGCTTCAGGGATACACTAACAGCGATACGATTGTGTGTCTGAGGTAGCCCTTGTCTTTTAGACACAAATGCTAAATTCTTCTTGTTATTTGTTTACTGTAGTGCTGGGTTTGAAACGTGGGCTCAGGGCATGCTGGGTAAGAGGCCCCCTTTGAGCAACACCACTCATTCCACTCAGTTCTCTGCCTTATATAAATGTGAGACCACTGCCTCTCAAAAGCACATTATCCAACATTTTAATCCTCTTCCACTACTCTTTTCATTCTGATGGATGGAAAATGGGATCTCACGTGCATTTTTAATATTTCAACACTATAAACTTCAAAATCATAAGCAAAACAAAACAACCTCTTCAAGAACATTCACCCCATAGCATCCAGGACACACAGGAGACTTAGTGTTTGCCTCCAGCCTCGATATTCCTATGGACTTCAAATACTCTGTACATTATACACTGTATAGTATGGTTCCTAATGTGATATGCTATGTAAATAGTTACTATCTTGTAGCAGAAATATCCCTCAGGAGGGGGTAGAATTCACTCCCCACACTCAGAAAACCAAGGAGAAATTTCTTTACTGAAGGCATAATGAACCTCCACCCACAGCCCCTGGAATGACTTTTTATTTTTTTAGACAAGGCACCATATAGCCCAGGCTGGCCCTAAGCTCCTCATCCTGCAGGCGAGTGCAGCTACACTTCACCTTAAATGACATTTTTAAAAGGCTGGTTAGGCTTTACCCACACAATATGCTTTTAGTTGCAAAACCTTTACCTGGATAGCTCATAGGAACCTGGAAACTGAGTCTCCTGGGGACCCAGGAGTGAAATCGGAAGGAGACGATTTTCATGAGTTTTTCTTGGATTTATATTTGCTTGATTTCCCCCCCCCCACACACACACACTCACTTTGGTGTTGGGGATTAAACCTAGGGCCTCCTATAGCAAAAAATGTTTTTCTTTTATCATGTTAAATTATCAAATTAAAAACATTTTAGATTTTAGTTTAATTTTCTTTTTAAGGCCATTAATTCAATTTATTTTAGGAGTGTAATTAGATTCCTTTTCTTTCACAAAATCCAGGCTGGTTATCAGCAGCCAGAGCCCTGTGTCCCATTTTCTCTGCAGGCCAGCATTTCCAGGACTGCAGAGCAGGATCAGGGAGCTGAGGGAGAGGTGTGCTCCAGGAGGAAGGAGCTTCAGACAGGGAGAAGAGGGACAGCTGGGGGGCTGGGGACCTGCTGGGCTGGGAAGGAAGGCATCCTCTTCAAGCACAGACCTCATTAGACCCCAATCCATTCCCTGCCAGGAGCAAATGATAATCACAGAATCTTAAATGGTGGCTCCAGGTTATCTGGTGTTGCTAAGTGGCTGGTCCTCAGCTGTTCTCAAACAGGGTATTCCCTACACAGACACAGACACAGACACACACACACACACACACACACACACACACACACACACACACACACACCCTTGACCATTGGGCAAGCTTCTATTAGCCAGAGGGTGTGATTATACAACCCTTGGGAACAGCTACTCCCAGAAATGCCATCTTTCACCTTGGGGGAAAGTCAGGCTTCTGCTTGTCCCCTGTGAGTCACTGTCAACACTCATTTCCCCACAGGCGGCCACACACTTTGCCTACTCTGGGACAAAGCACAGTGTAGGGGACAGAGAGGGTTGGGTTGTTGACTAAGGGCTGTGGGGTAAATTGACCATGTCTCTTACTCCAGGACAGAGAAGTCCCAGGAATGTTAAGTGCAACACCCTCCTCTTCCTCACAGCTAGTTTGTCCCTCACATCTAGGTGGCCCAGGAGTTGACCAAGGGACCTACCTTCTGACTGGACCACTCACTACCTCATCCTTTTTTAGAGAGAGCGGGGATCAGTGGACTGCATGAAAATCCGTCTATAGTCCCTAAGTTTCCATCTTTCATTTCCCCATCAACAGGACACACAATGCTTGATGAGGAAACAATGTCCCCAGCTCTTCTAAGAATCATTTCCTGGCCAGTCTCCCCACCAGGGTCCCAGAACCCCCTCCAGCCAGGGCAGGGAATCCAGAACCAACCTCCTCAGAGCGGTCAGCTAGGCTGCCTTTCCTCCAGGGCACGTTCCCTTGGGTGACGGCATCACCCACCTTTGAGTGCTGGAAAGCGGTCCCTACCAAAGCAATAGCCCTGTCCACAGCCACCACCATCTTGAAGAGGGCTTCGAGCCTGGCACTGTGCTGAGCACCCTCCTGCCGCACGGCCCTCACCAGCTCCAGGACTTCAGGCCATGCAGCCTGAGCAGTGGCCTGAGGAGGACTGTCAGGCCCTGCCAGACCAAACTCCCGGGAGGCCTCCAGCCGATGAAGACCTTGTTCCAGGTGGTCCATGCCTTGGCACACACACTGCAGCTTCTCTGTGACATCTTCTTGGAAATGCAAGAGTCTGTCAACCTTCTCACTCAGCGCGTTAAGTTTCTTGTCCACGGTGGTTAAGCAAGCTCTGCTCAACGCTGGCAGACCCAGAGGGCCCAGACCCTCGGGATCCTCCTCCAAAACTCCTGACATCCCAATTCCGGCTTGGTAAGGGCAGAGGCAAGGAAACCAGCACCCCAGGCCTGCTTCTCACTTAGGTGGTAACGTCTGGAAGACCATCGTCCTGGTAAGAAGAGCCTTGCTGCACAGTACCCGCCTGCCCTGCTGCCTGGGCTGTTTGGGCAGCTGAGAGGACCAGGTTTTCTGTGTGTCTGCTCTATCTATCTCTCACTCAGCCACTGCCAGAGAGTAACGGGCTGAGTTTGGCCTAGGCCCTTCTCTTGGGGCCTCTTTGACATCATGGTAACAATTAACATTCCCCTTTGAGAGGCTGCTGACGGCAGATATTTTAAGAATCTGCCCGGAGAAGGCTGGGGTTCATATAGCTGATGTTAAAGGTTGGGAGAAAAATGTCTTTTAGCATGCAGACTGGGAAGGGGGAATCCACGGCACCCCACCTCTAGACAAAGAATTACAGGCAACCAAGGAGAGCTGAGAGCAGGAGAATTAGTCTTCCCCGGGGATGAGCTCCCTAATTGATTATCCAATACCAGGTGGTCAGCCCTGAAATAATATACAAGTAACACTAAACAAACTCCGTAGGTTGTAGTGATCAATTCATGTGTTTGTATGCATATAATAATAACAATAAAGAAAAACGACATGACTTTGAGTGTGTGTGTGTCGGGGGGGACATAGAAGGGGTTGGATGGAGGAAAAGGAAGGGAGAAATGCTATAATTGTAATTTAATTAAAAATAAAAATACCTGGGCAGTGGTGGCACACGCCTTTAATCCCAGCACTTGCGAAGCAGGTGGATCTCTGAGTTCCAGGCCAGCCTGGTCTACAGAGAGAGTTCCAGAAAAGACAGGGCTACACAGAGAAACCCTGTCTCAAAAGCCAAAATAAAATAAACATAAAATACAGAAAAGCATGTTCTCATTTAACATACAAATTCACTTTGGTCTTTTTAAATGATAAAATTGTGTGTATACCAACAAATTGTCTTAAAATAAATTTATTTGTGATTTATTATTAGCAAAAAAAAAAAAAAATCCCTAAGAGAGTGTATCTGTCAGCTGGACTCCGCAAGGTGGTTTTCAGACTTCCAGATGCTGAAGAGATGGTGTCCCACAGTCACACATGCATTTAATTCACAACAAAAGGCAGAGTGAACTGAGAGACCGGTCCATCATGTTCTGTCTTTTACCACCATGGAAATTTTAATGTTTCCGCAAGCTAAAAACAACCTTTCTGTTGTCGTTTCCTACTTGGATGATACATGAAATGTAGATTTGGGGAGAGTCTACAGGTCTTGTCCCTACCAAACATGCACGTGGGTCCCTGCTTGTGCCTAAAAATAGATCTGAGGAAACAACAACCTAGGCTACTCACCAAGTGCAACCCCACGGGTCGTGTTCCTTAAAAAAGCCCTCTGGAGACTCTGTTCAGTGACCCTCTGGAGACTCTGCTCAGTGACCCTCTGGAGACTCTGATCAGTGGCCCTCTGGAGACTCTGACCAGTGACCCTCTGGCTCCCAGTAATGACAACGAACACATCAGAAGACCGATATCTAAGCTTCCAGGCTCTGGAGTGTCACAGAGAACAATAAGGCCTGTGTTCCTGTGGTTTGCAAACACTTTATCTTCAATAATTCTTAGCTCTAGTCAAACCTTACAGAAGCATCGATGTCTGAAGTGGACACATTCAGGTCACCACTGGGGTGGGACACACAGGTGAATTTTCACCTCAGAGTGCCAAGGATGTCTGACAACTTTCAGCCAGTCCCTCATGGGAAAGAGCAGAGCCCAGAAAAGAAAATATGTCCAGAGCACACAGGTACATGGGCTCAGAAAGGTGGTTTTGCCACAGACAGAGTGGCATCAAGGGAAGGGGACTTTAGTGCCCCCCAGGTCCCCTTTACTGAACACAAGCAATTTCGATAAACCAGCCTGGAAATTTAGCATCCACAGGCACCATCAGTCCATTTTGCTATTTTAAGCCCATAGGTGGCCTTTCAATAGTGTCCTTGTTATGCTTGACCACCCCTCCCCCACACCCAACCCCCCCTCCACCCCCCCCCACTCTCCTTCCTCTTCAGAACACCTGTTCCTCTGCATGGGAGGATCCACACTCATTTCTGGGGGCAGTCCTGAGTGTTGGAGATGGAATGATCAGCAAGCTCAAAAGGAGCTTGGTCCGTCCTATTAGTGAGATTAAAGGCAGATGCATAGAGTGGGGATGTGGCTGGGCTGGTGGAGTAATTACCCAGTGTGCACAGAGCCCTGGACTCAGTTCCTGGCATTACATAAACCAGGTATGGTAGTGCATCTGTCTGGCAAGGGTGAAGATTTCCTACAGAAACTCTTGTGTCCCCTCACTTCAGCTCTCAGACTATTGAAACGACAGACCTGTGACCCACAGTTCCCAAAAAGAAGCTGTGTGCAAGGGCTGACCGCCTTAAGCTCCAGGATTGGAGTTTGGAAGGTTGAAGTTTCAAGACTAAATTACAGTTTATCTTGGGTGATCTTTAGCCTACCAAACAGCTAGCCTTACCTACCTGTATCAGCCCTAACATCCTGACAAACAGATAGAAACGCATTAACTTAGCAAAACCCTCCCCTCCACCACTGGAAGAGCTAAGAACGCTATCTCGGGGCTGGAGCGATAGCTCAAGATGGATGGCTCAGCAGCTTAACTGCCAGCGCTCACGGGGTGACTGACGACTGTCTGTAACTCCAGCTCCAGGGGATTTGATACCCTCTTCTGATACCCTCATCTGCTGACACCATGAGTCACGTGATACATGTTTATATGCACACAAAACACTCATACACGTAAAATAAATAAATCTAAAATAAAATTCTTTTTTCAAAGAGCATTATCAGAAAACACCTGAGGCCTGTTGAGATTCTCCCATCTTGCTGTAACTACCTCTCTGATGTGTACACCAAACGTATTCTGAAAATTCCTTGATTTGTGGCTTTCTTTGTCTTGTTCCCATAAAAACTATTTTCCTGTTGGAACACTGTATTTGGGAAGGCCTAAAGCTATGTTCTAGGGACCATGGTAATGTGTATCTTAGCTCTAAAGGAATCTATCTCTTGCTTCCTCTGAGTTGAGAGATGTATTTTTGTGTTAACCTCAAATTAGAGTGCCCCCAGGCATCACATGCCTAAAAAAGAGAAGGGCTAAAGCCTGGGCCAGCCTGGATGAAACATCTCCAAGAGAGAGAATGCTGTTTCCAGATCACCTTGAGGGAGTGTAGAGCCAAAGCAGTGATAAATCATTGCCGTGCAGGAACAACACATCTTGACCAGGACTGCTTAGTTATGTATAGTTCTGACCTCTACCTAATCCTAAACCTCAGGACCCTGAAGGTAGACTTGGGTGGGGCTTGCTGGATCTATTTGTTCCCTTTCCCAAAATGGCCACATTGAATAAATCTCCTTTTTCTGATTTTTGCTTTAATTTGGTTCTTTTAATCAGTTCATTGAGGGCAGGTGAATGATTCTACCTCCAGGCTGTGACTCTATCTGGTAACAATCATAGACACAATGAAGGGACCAAAAGGCACATTTAGGAGTGGCTGACACCCACAGAAAGTTGTCTTTGAATGGAGAAGAAAGACTGGAAGGTTCTAGTAGTTGCTGGTGTCATGTTATTTCAAGGACATTTTTCTATCTTACAACTTCAGGAGGCACCAGCTGCCTTTTACACCACAAGACTTTACATCACTTCTGTTGAATTATTGCTATGTTTTGTCCTCATGGTAACATATGAGTGATAAGTATAAGATTTTTATTGATGCTTGTTGTGGAATAATCTCTTTATACACTGTGAAAATTTGTCACTCAGATTGGTTTAATAAAAAGCTGAATGGTCAATAACTAGGCAGGATTTTTGGGCCAGAAAGGATCTGGGAAGAAGGACCAGCCAGATGGAGAGGAAGCAACATGGGCAGTATAGAGTAAAGGTAATAAAGCCATGAGACAAAAAGCAAATTAATAGAAATGGGTTCATTTAAGTTAAGTTCATTTAAGAGCTAGTTAGTAACAAGCTTAAGCTATTGGCCAAGCTTTCATAATTAATAAGAAGTCTCCATGTGGTTATTTGGGAGCTAGCAGGAGGGACAGAAAAATTCACCTACAGAAGCTGTGATATAAAATGCTGGATATGCATGTTTGTAAAAAGCCCTTGATAAGTTTCCTTTTTTTCAGGGGCTGGAGAGATGGCTCCATGGTTAAGAGCATCAGCTACTCTGGCAAGGACCCAAGTTCAGTTCCCAGACCCCATTCTTTCATTGTAACGCAGAGAATAAGCACCTAGTTCTCCATCTGCACACGGGTTTTCTTCCATTTGTCCCTTTGTTCAAATAATTCTGTTTCCTGGAACTTGTCTGGTAGGGAGCTTGGTGCTGCAGTAGACTATGCTGAGTGTTCCGTACTCGAATCTTGGCTGGGGTGTGTCTCAGTGGGTAGACGATCACCCAGCCTACCAGAGGCTCTGGGTTTGATCCTGCCCAAAATGGGATAGTGAAGGTGCATAGGCCTATGATTCCAGGGGTGAAGGATCAGGACTTCAAAATCATGCCTAGCCTCAGCCAGCTATATTATAATATAGCCCACCTGGGCTATATTAGACCCTGTCTCAGAACAAGAGAAAACTGTATTGTGTATTGAAAACTGTAAGGCTATCTTCTCTTTTCTGCTATGACTCTGCTTATTGAGCTATTAGATGAGTGTGGTGGTTTGAATGAGATGCCTCCCCTTAAGACCGCCATTTGAAAGCTTGGTTTTCCGTTGGGAGCCCTGTTTGGGGAGGGTTAGGAGGTGTGGCCTTGCTAGAGGAAGTAAGCCTCTGGGGGCAGGCTTAGAGGTTTCAAGACTCCCTCCATCTCCAGTTCAGTCTCCTGACAGTTGAAGATGCAAGCCCCCGCTTTCCCTGCCTCCACGCTATGGTGCTGGTGCCATGCTTCCCCACTGTGGTGGCTATGGACCCCTGTCCCTCTGTCCAGGACCGTGAGCCCAGCAGAAGCCCTCCCTTCTGCAAGTTGCTTTGGCCATGGTGCTTTATCACGGCAACAGAAAAGTAAGACAGACAAGGAGCTGTAAGAGGACTTAATAAAAGAGCCCATTTTTAAAGAACAAAAGCATTCCTAAAACTCCATCATGTTTCCACTACCTTGCACCCTTTATCTGGTCTTTAAATCTACAGTTTAACATGAATTCATCAGTTTTCCTTTCTAAATGACACAATGGGCAGGCCCAAGAAACAGCTGAAGCTTCCTTTTCTCTTTGCACCGTCTGTTTTAAAAGACATGTCCCCTCGTAACCAGACGTTGACATGATTTAGGAGATTTCAGTAGAGGAAACAAGCCCATTGTGCACATTTTCATTTTGCCAAACTATATAAAAGTTTTTACTCAATTGAGAAGTTCATCTAGTTACTGTTACAGAAAAAAATATACTATTTCTTCTTCTTCTTCTTCTTCTTCTTCTTCTTCTTCTTCTTCTTCTTCTTCTTCTTCTTCTTCTTCTTCCTTCTCCTTCTCCTTCTCCTTCTCCTTCTCCTTCTCCTTCTCCTTCTCCTTCTCCTTCTCCTTCTCCTTCTCCTTCTCCTTCTCCTTCTCCTTCTCCTTCTCCTTCTCCTTCTCCTTCTCCTTCTCCTTCTCCTTCTCCTTCTCCTTCTCCTTCTCCTTCTCCTTCTCCTTCTCCTTCTCCTTCTCCTTCTCCTTCTCCTTCTCCTCCTCCTCCTCCTCCTCCTCCTCCTCCTCCTCCTCCTCCTCCTCCTTTTCTCCTTCTCCTTTTCTCCTTCTCCTTCTCCTCCTCCTCCTCCTCCTCCTTCTTCTTCAGGAAAACACCAAATGGCAGACAACACTGGTGCAGCAGGAGGGCCCGGAGGACCCTGGGGCCCAGGACTAGGAGGCCACAGCAGCTTCCACGGAGGATTCGGCAGCAGCCTTTGAGGCCGTGGCTGTGGTCGAGGCCCCAGGGCTCGTCGAGGTAAAGCTGAAGACAAGGAGTGGATCCCCGTCACCACGCTGGGCCGCCTGGTTAAGGACATGAAGATCAAGTCCCTGGAGGAGATCTACCTGTTCTCCCTTCCCGTTAAGGAATCTGAGATCATTGACTTTTTCCTGGGCGCATCCCTAAAGGATGAGGTCCTAAAGATCATGCCAGTGCAGAAGCAGACTTGGGCTGGCCAGCGGACCAGGTTCAAAGCTTTTGTTGCTATTGGGGACTACAATGGTCCTGTTGGTGTTGGTGTGATGTGCTCCAAGGAAGTAACCACTGCCATCCGAGGGGCCATCATCTTGGCCAAGCTGTCCATTGTCCCTGTGCGGAGAGGCTACTGGGGGAACAAGATTGGCAAGCCCCACACTGTCCCGTGCAAAGTGACAGGCCGCTGTGGCTCTGTGTTGGTGCGTCTCATCCCTGCCCCCAGAGGCACTGGCATTGTCTCTGCTCCTGCGCCTAAGAAGTTACTGGTGATGGCCCGCATTGATGACTGCTACACATCAGCCAGGGGTTGCACTGCCACCCTGGGCAACTTTGCCAAAGCCACCGTTGATGCCATCTCCAAGACCTACAGCTACCTGACCCCAGACCTCTGGAAAGAGACAGTGTTCACCAAGTCTCCTTATCAGGAATTCACTGACCACCTTGCTAAAACCCACACTAGAATCTCTGTTCAGAGAACCCAGGCTCCAGCTGTGGCTACCACATAAAGGTTTTTATACAAGAAAAATAAAGTGAATTAAATCTGTTTATATATATATATATATATATATATATATATATATATATATTATTGTTAACACTTTGAAATTTGTAAAGGTCTTTAAAAAATACTTGTGAGTTAAAAATTAGATGTAATTCAATCTTTCAAGATTTAAAGTGGGCATCTATTGATGCCCAAAATATATTTAAATTTTGTTTTTCCTTTCTGGAAATGACTATGATGAATCACGAGAATGCTGAGGAAGCAGACTGTGCTTGTTTCTTGGCTCTTAGAATGTGAGCGATTATTTTAAAATAATTTGGGTGCTGGCTCGTACCGCATTTGTTTGTTGGAGACCTGGGAAAATCACAAGGCAGTCTGCAACATAGATAGTTATGCCATCTTAGGATATTTTAAACCTGAAGTCCATTGTTCTGTTCTTAATAACATTTTATATTTAACCTAAAAGACGAGGTTTGATGTTTAGTTAAAAAAAAAAAAATTACAGCCGGGCAGTGGTGGCACATACCTTTAATCCCAGCACTCGGGAGGCAGAACCAGGCGGATCTCTGTGAGTTGGAGGCCAGCCTGGGCTACCAAGTGAGTTCCAGGAAAGGCGCAAAGCTACACAGAGAAACCCTGTCTCGAAAAACCAAAAAAAAAAAAAAAAAAAAAAAAAAAAAAAAAAAAAAACTTATGCTTCAGACTTGGGCTGCTTGGGAAATTACCTTACCAAAGTCCAGATTCATTTAAGATGTGGCTGAGGGAGAGACAACAGCTGCAGCCACGGTCAGCCCAAGCAGCGTCACATCAGGCCAGAGTGGGGTCCTGTTTCCCCTTGGCCTGTAGCCAAGCTAAGCCAAGCATGGAGAAATGCAAGGCAGCCCACAGCGGCACCCCAGGTGAGAAAGAATGACAGAACATGAGGGGCGTGGGTTATGGAGGACTGACAAGACAGTGTCTCCCATCCACAAGCTCTACCTAACTTGGCTCTTTAAAGGGAATCCTGGCACATTCTGTGTTGTACCTTCCGAATGGTTTTCTTTACTTCCTGTAGTTCCCTACTGACTCCTGAAACTGAGTCAGTTTCTGCTTAAAATGGATAATGATGAACCTAGGGAGATCCTGCCCACCCTCTGTGAAAAAAGGCTTCATCGTACATGTAATGCTGCCCACTTAGGAAGCTTAAACAGCATCCGAGAAAAATCTTCCACCTGGACAATCTTGCTGTTTGAAAGCCTGGTGAATAGCTGCTTGTCCTGACAGTGTTTTTTATTTTATTCGAGAGGCACTTGTACATGATCTATTTGTAACAACTAACCCTGTCCCATAAGCCTGTAAGAGATCTAAAATTTTAGCCAGTGTTGTAGCCCCCATTGCCCTGCTGAGAGAAAAATTCTGAATCTCACTTCCATAGGAGAAGCTGGCTTCATATATTAAAAAAGACTCCATATAACTCTTGTATATTGCGGAGCTAGTTGTTCTGGCTGTCTTATATACGTACTCTATAAGCAGTCTATGATACAAAGCTTTAGGAAACACCTTACAAAGACGATAGTCTATAAAATAGAATTGTTATGGATGCTAACCTTATCCAGGCTTTGTGTATTCCTGTGCTGGCTAGTTTTATGTCAACTTGACACAAGCTAGAGTCATCTGAGAGGAGGGAACCTCAATTGAGAAAAAGGCCTCCTTAAGAGCTGGCTGGAAGGAATTTTCTTAATTAATGATTATTTGAGGAGGGCCCAGTCCACTGTTGGTGATGTGTGGGAGCCTGTTTTCAGGTTCCTTGTGGATTTACCCAGGAGGTCCGCATAGAGAAGGATGATTAGGACCACGGGCCTGAGTGCAGGTGTCTGAGATGCTCTGCACTTGGCTGTGCTGGGGGAGGAGGTCTGTTGCTCCACCCTTGATGTCTCTATAAATACCCTGGGGCAGAGACAGGGCTCATTGGAATAGGTTCCAGGCCCTCTAGAGGCTATCCTTTATTTTCTGTTTATCTCTACAATCTAAATCCTTCTAATATTTCCTGCTGCTCGCACTCAAGAAAATTCTGGGGAGCTGTGGGGTTGGTGGATAAACGCCCTGCAGTGGTACCACCCCTGGGCTGGTGGTCCTGGGTTCTATAAGAAAGCAGGCTGAGCAAGCCACGAGGAACAAGCCAGTAAGCAGCATCCCTCCATGGTCTCTGTATCAGCTCCTACCTTCAGGTTCCTGCCCTGTGCAAGTTCCTGTCTTGACTTCCTTCAGTGATGAACATGTAAACTAAATAAACCGTTTCCTCCCTAACTTGCTTTTTGGTCATGGTGTTTCATGGCAGCAATAGAAACCCTAACTAAAATAATTCATACCTGTATTAAGAATATGTTCCTCAGGAAAGGCAAGCACACAGGCCCTAACATTGGCCCCCACACTGGGCCTCCTGGTGATTAAAAGATAATGAACACTTATAACTCTACAAATAGTACTTAATATTCAAGTTAGTTTTACTCTTGGTGGTTTCTGTAAATTTCACACCTGTTGTCTGTTAATGTTCTGAGAAAACATTTGCTCTTGATCACTGTGTTCTTGTTAGGCTTTTTTTTTTTTTTTTCTAACATACGATCTGTAGGAAAGAAGATATGTGTGCTTGGATACAGATGTTGGTGGAGGCCAGAGGTGTCAGATTCCCTGGAGCTGGAGTTACAGTTGCTTGTGAACTGTTTGACTTGAACTCAGACCCTCTACAAGAGCAGGATGTCCTACTCTTCACCACTGAGCTGCCTATCTGGCCCTGCGGCTAAGCTTTATAACTATTGTATATGAACCCTCTACAGAACTATTTGCTCTTCAGTGGTGTTTCTAGAAAGTTTGATGGCTAATTGTCCTTTGTCATGCTGCAGAAGTACAACTTCTGACAAAGGAACATCAATGGATCCCTGAGACACTAGAGCGTCATTCACAATGCCAACAGCTTGGACTCCGGGTATAGTCGACCTAAGAACCACTCCTTTTATACCTTAGTTGCTTAAAATTGGCCACCAAGGGTTGATTGGCACTAACTTCCTGGCATCTGTCACCCCACATTGTGGAATCAAATTAGACCGACTCTGAGCCTTGAGTCACTGATACCCATCAGTGTAAGCAGCGGCACCAAGAGATTCATTCACAGTTCACTGTTCCCCACATCTCCGCACAGAGAAGGCACAGCTGGGAGACTGTAGCCCCGACAATGAGCCTGCTTCTAGGGACATACAAGGGCCTGCAGCACAAGAGTTCTAGGAATAGAGAGGGCCCCTTGGAAACCACCCCCAGATGATCTTCAGCAAAACAGAGCAAGGCCTCAGCCACTCACTCAGTTTTTAGTGCCATATTCTGAAATACACAGAGACAAAAAAGATCACCAGGTATTCAAAGAAAGCTTCCCAATGCAAATAGACAATTAACAAATAAAGAAATAAAATCAAGGAGGAGACAAAGACTATGAGAAACAATAGTTCTTTTTTTTTTTTTTTTTCTTTTTTTGGTTTTTCGAGACAGGGTTTCTCTGTGTAGTTTTGCGCCTTTCCTGGAGCTCACTTGGTAGCCCAGGCTGGCCTCAAACACACAGCGATCCACCTGGCTCTGCCTCCCGAATGCTGGGATTAAAGGCGTGCGCCAGAGAAACAATAATTCTAAATGGCTGTCATTTATAGTCAAAAACATGTGGAAGGCTGTCTGCTACGGCAATTAGAAGAGGGCTATGGAAAGGATAGGATGCAAATAATGGAAAAATTAAAAATATGAGCACTAAATTTTAAAACTACAAAAATATGGATTACAAAAGAAAGTTAAGATACTATCTCAGGGGATAGTTAACTCCAGTTTCAGGGGATCCTGTGCCCTCTTCTTCTCTCTGTGGGCATAAGGTACACATATATATATGCAGGCAAAACACCTGTACACATAAAAGAAAATAAATCTTGAAAGTTTTAAGGATATTATCTCAGACAGTGGCACTAAAAATAAAGACACAGGGTTCGTGAGAGGGCTCAGTGGGTCAAGGTCCCTGCTGCCAAGACTGGCCACGGGAGTTCGATCCCCAGAACACACATAGTGAAAGAACAAACTCCCACAAGTTGTCTTCTGACTTTCACATGTGTGCCATGGCATTTGAATGCAGACACACATGGACATACACATGCACATAGATTAATCAATCAATAAGAAACAGATAAATATAACTTAAAATTAAAAAATACAAAAAAATAAAAATGAAGAAATATGCATAAGAAGCAAAAAGAGGAATTGGAGAGATGGCTCTGTGGTTAAAAAAACACTGCCTGACAAATGGATGGAACTAGAAAAAATCATCCTGAGTGAGGTAACCCAAACCCAGAAGGACAAACATGGTGTGTACTCACTCATAAGTGGATTCTAGAAATAAAGCAAAGAACAATCAGACTTCAACCCACAGAACCAGGGAGGCTACATAGCAGGGAGGACCCTAGGACGACTGTGGTTTATAGTAAGTTTTGGTTTTACTCAATTACTGGGCAAGCTTCAGTGAAACATTTCACTATTAGGATAAGAATTTGTACTCTATCAAGCTGGTAATAGAAAAAAATAAATAAAATGTAGAAACTTAAAAAAAAAGAAAGAAAAGAAAAGAAAGAAGGAAAACCAGCTGGAAAGACAGCTCAGCAGTTAAGAGCACTGGTTGCTCTTCTAGAGGTCCTGAGTTCAATTCCCAACAACCACATGGTGGCTCACAACCATCTATAGTGGGATCTATGCCTTTTTCTAGCAAAAAGTCAATAGAGCACTTATATACATAAAATAAATACATAAATCTTAAAAGAAAAAAAAAAAAAAAACACTGCCTGCTCTTCCAGAGGACCTGGGTTCAATTTCCAGTGCCCACAACATCTGTAACTCCAGGTCCAGAAGATCTGACTCCCTCTTCTGGCCTCCTTGGAGACAAGGCCCACATGTAGTACACAGACCACATGCAGGCAAAAACACCCACACGCATAAAATAAAATAAAAAAATGTTTAAGGAAAGAAACAAATCTATTAGACTATGTATCTCCCCTAGCGTCACTTCTAATTAACTGGGGTTTCAGGGACTTATCAAACAAGTACTGTGGTCATCGTGCAGTTCCATGGCAGAGGTGGCCCAGTGGCTAGGAGTCTGTACTGCCTTTCCAGAGGACCAGCATCCAGGCCCAGTCGACCCCACAGCCTGTAACTCCAGCTCCAAAGAATCAGACACCCCTGGCCTCCGTGGGCACCAGCTTGCAAATGTACATGCCTACACACACACACACACACACGCACACACACACACACACACACACTTTAAAATAAAATAAAATTTTAATTAAAAGGTAAATAAAAGCTCCCAGAAATTAGAAAACAAAACCATGCCGGGCAAGCCACCCCACCATACTTGAGTAAACCAACCAATGAGAACAACGTAAGTGTATCGCAGAACAATGTTCCTAGGAAAGTCTCCTATCCCTGAATCCTGATTGGTGGAAAATGTAACTGTAACTTGCCACAGATGTTTGTGGTTTTCAGGCTTAAAATATTCTGGCTCGGGGTGGCAGTTCAGCTCTGGAGTCTGTTCTGCAGCCCTGGTTGATGGGTAGCAGCTTGATTACAATAAATTTTTGTCATCCAAATTGAAAAAAAAAAAAAAAAACCAACATGCCGGGCGGTGGTAGCACACAACTTTAATCCCAGAGGCAGGCAGATCTCTGTGAGTTCAAGGTCATCCTGGGCTACAGAGTGAATTCCAAGAAAGGCTCCAAAGCTACACAGAGAAACCCTATCTCCGAGAGAGAGAGAGAGAGAGAGAGAGAGAGAGAGAGAGAGAGAGAGAGAGAGAGAGAGAGAGAGAGAGAAGAAAGAAAACAAAACAAACCCCACAAGGAACTACTGAACTCAGACTTCTCATCCTGACGACTGGATACCAGAAGACAGTTGGGCAGAATCTAGACTTCTAGGTCAGGAAGTGTTTCCCTTCAGAATTTTGACTACACTGCATCCTTGCCTAAGAGATCTGCAGCTCGCAAAGATGTAGAACCAGGGACGCTTTAGCTTCCTTTTCTCACTGCCCCCTCCCTACGGAGCTGCTGTAGAGCTGAATTCTGGTCCAAGTAGGGAAAAAAAACAGGTCCAACACAGTCTCGAAGTTGAAACAGGAAAATGAGGAATCCCCCCAAAGGATGACTCTAAGGGAGCAGGGAACTGATGTAAAATAGCTCTAGGTGTGGCAGCCGGCGCCTGTGACCGAGCACTGGGGAAGCAGCGGCAGGAGGATCAACAGTTCAAGCTTGAAGCCATCCATAGCTACATGAGAACGTGAACCTTTGTCTCAAAATCCAGCAAACAGTCCCGTCCTTCCCCTCCCCCTACCGCTGTTTTTGTTTTGTTGTTGTTAGAGGGTTGGGGGAGTGATTTGCACACGCATGCTAGGCAACACACACACACACACACACACACACACACAGAGTTTTTGTTTTGTTGTTGGGGATTGGTGGAGTGATTTATTTGCACATGCTACGCAAGCCTTTTACCTCTGAGCTACCTCCCAGTCCTGAGATATGTGAGAAATGTTAAGAGCTTGTGCCCTAGAGTCAGAATGGCTGGATTTAACTCCTACTTCTCTCAGTTATTAGCTAGAACGGCCAAGGGTTACCTAACTTCTGAGTCTGCCATTCTTGCCTCTTCTGTGACATAAGAAAAATACCTCTGTGTGTATCTCATGGAGTTGTGGAAGGTTGCAGGAGAATGCTGAACCTTACATTGTTTATCAGTGATTGAAACATCGGAAGTATTCAGCAGTTAGCCTGATGGTTGGCAGGCATGGCAAATAGGGAACAAACAGAAAAAGAAACCCCGAAAAAGTCTTACAAGAAAGAATGATGTTCAAGTACAATCACTGATTTATCAATGAATATATACAGCCCTAATAAAGTAAATACTTTATTATACAAAACCAGAAATGTATCAACTTTTAGAATGAGCTTGAAAGCCTGAGTGAGAAAGGTCCTGTCCATTTATCTAAGAGGAAGTTCAGGGATGGAACTAACAACACAAATATGGGGGGGGGGCTGCAAATAAAAACTCAGGAGGCAGAAGCAGGTGGATCTCTGTGAGTTCCTGGCCAGCCTGGGCTACAACAAGAGTTCTAGGATAGCTAGGGCTACACTGAGAAACCCTGTCTCGAAAAACCAAAACCAAAACAAAATTAAAACACAACAAAAAACAAGCAAACAAACCAAAACTGCTGAAAATTGTCCACGGTTGTCTGTGGGGGAAAAGGGGTCCTGTTGTGGGGGAGCTCAAGAAAGAGAACACAGGACACCCCCCCTCCTTTTTGTATATTCATAACAATATTGTGTATGGCAGAGATGGGTCCTACTCTAACAAAATCAAATATTGAGATTTTTTCCAAGAGAAGGAAGCCAATGGTCGGAGAGTGCCCCTCACAAATGCCACAGAGACTGCTGCAGGTGTGGAGACTACTTCACTGGTCACCCTCAGCATTCCTCCTCACAGGGGTCCCTCCTCACAGGGGTCCCTCCTCACAGGGTTCCCTCCTCACAGGGGTCCCTCCTCAGAGGGGTTCCTCCTCACAGGGGTCCCTCCTCACAGGGGTCCCTCCTCACAGGAGTCCCTCCTCACAGGGGTCCCTCCTCACAGGGGTCCCTCCTCACAGGGGTCCCTCCTCACAGGGGTCCCTCCTCACAGGGGTTCCTCCTCACAGGAGGCTCGCCCTGCAGTGTGGTTGACAATGGATGTCAGTACAATACCTGCACAGTGTCTAGCACACGGCTAGTCTTTCTTAATTGTAGAGATTAAAACTGCCATCGCCACCGTCTGCCCAAAGCTGTCAGCCCAGAAGGCAGCGATGGATACAGGCAGAGAGCACATTTCTGCAGTCTCCAGTCAGTCTGCCCTACACCTCCCAGTGCCTCCCACATGCAGCATTAGACGACATGCTTAAAACACACAGACACGTCCTCTGCGGAGCCAAGCTTAGTCAAGAAAGTAAAGCAAATGGAAATTGGTCCCAGAAATCCACACAGAGTCCAGTGCACACTAGAGGGTTAGTTGACAGTTGACATTGCCTGTCCTTTACACCCCGCTAGTGGCTTGGGAGGCTCAAGATGGCTATCCACAGACTGTACCCATCAATCAAAGTTTTCTATTGACTACATTTCTTTGTCCGAAAGGACCTAAGCCTTGGGAACAATTGTCATTGTCTCCTTCAGTCCTGCGACCTTACCAATTGTTCCTCAGACTCTAACATCAAAGCATAATGGCTTGACGCCACCCTTACCGCAAATATCTGGGTGTAATCTGATGCCCGCTGCTGGCCTCTGGTGCCGGGCCTGCACAGTGCTGGGACAGGGCACAGAGTTCCCATCCTGTGGCCACAGTGGCCAAGTCGTGTTTATTTTGCCTGGAGATGTTGCCCAACTATGTGGAGCCCTGGGAATGAGGTGGGCTGGTTGGCTGGGGTGACTTCTCTGGAAGAGCTCGGGCTTAGCGATAAGCCTGGTATTTCCGCTTATCTTTGACCCTGTCCAGGCCCCAGAAGCTTCCAGAGGCTTCACTCAGTTATCTGCTTTGCTGGGCTGTATCTGCCTTCCCAGGGGGCCCCACTTCCTGCATCACTTAGCAGACTGTCTACTTGTGAAACAAACATCACGCCTACCAAAGAGGGTGGAGGGAGGGAGTCCTGGGGCTGAGCTGACTTGAAACACTCAAATCAAAATCTGGTCCGGGCCTAGATGAACTGGGAATCCTTGTCTTCAACTTTCCGGATCAGAGAAGGTCCCAACCAGCACCAGAATGGGTCAGGGGCTCTCATTTTCTTCTACAGGGCTGCTCACACTCTGGCTGGGAGCCTAATTGATCACCTCTGGGCTAAGAGGCTCCAACAGTTACCTTTCCAAATAAAGGGACTCAGGAAGCCATAACTATAGATTCCGTAAGAACTCGGGCACACTGCCGTTGGGAGAAGGCAGTGACTCCGGGCATCTGCTACATGATGTGCCAAGGAGTCAGTTCTTTCCCAGAGTACCCTGGGGAGGCAAGAGAAACTTCAGATGGTCCAGGTCATCTCCCTTGGTTTTCCGATGGAAAATCTAAGGACCAGAGAGGGGAAGGGTGTTTCTGGAGCTCACCCAGCAGGTGACTGGCAAAGACAGAACCAGATGACTAAACTGATGGCTTTAGAGAGATCATGGAACGCCCCACCTGTTCTGTCGAGAGACCTCGGGGGCAGCTAGAGAGGTCAGACTGGCCTGTGTTCCATAGTCTCAGCTCTCACAGTCATTTGGGGGTGTAAGGAAGGACTGAAATTCAGGGACTCCCAAATACCAAGATGGGTTGCTAATTCTTTCACAGAAAAAAAAAAAAAAAAAAAGTCCATCACTTGGCTCATCATAGCAACCTCAGAAAGAGAATTGAAGCAGCCCCAAATCCTGACAGGATGAATCCAGAAACTGCCCGGAAACAGGACCCAGACCAGGCTGGCTCCTCTGAGGAAGCAGAGTGGGAGGGGCACCTGGGCTGACCCCCCCCCCGGGTGTGGCGGTCCCCTCCAGCCCTTTGGTGTTGGGACATTTGCCTCCAGTCTGCTGCACTGGGTCACCTTAGCCCCGGCTGAGGCCCTCTTGTTTCTTTTCCTCCTTCCCTGCATCCCCAGCGAAATAGCTCCCTGCCTCAGCAAGTCAGACGGAATTAGCCTGACACTGGAAAAAAACCAAAAACCACCACCAGGAACTACTCCAGATGAATAGTAGTAAGTAATTTATGTACTTATTCATCATTTACTGAAAAGCACATGCATTTTAGGGCTGGCAGACACTAGCACTTTCATGTGCCAGGCATTAGTGCAAGATCGCTAGATAGATGACCCTATTTGCCCTCCCAACAGGGGTAGGAGGTAGGAGCTGTTATCCTCGGGTTTAAAGACAAATTCAGGCTTGCAAGAATCAAGGAGATTTCTAAAGTACACAGAAGAACTTCAATTTAAATTTAGGCAATCATCTAGAAGTCTAAAACTTCCTGCCGTCTATCTGGAACCTGCAGTTGTCTCTAGAGGGCTGTATTTGCCAACTGCCTGTGGTGGTAATCTAATTGTATTGAAATATTATTTTGATTTGTACTGAAATATTAATTTGATTGTATGTTAATAAATAAAGTTGTCTGGGGGTCAGAGCTATTAGAGCCATAGCAAGAGTGTGGCGGTGGTGGCACACGCCTTTAATCCCATAGATATCTGTGTGTTCAGGGTCAGAGCTATTAGAGCCATAGCAAGAGTGTGGCGGTGGTGGCACACGCCTTTAATCCCATAAGATCTCTGTGTGTTCAGGGATACAGCCAGCATTGGAGACATATGCCTTTAAGACCTAGGGGGCTGTACATTCAGACAGTGACGAGGCAGTCATGTGTTTGGGTTTACAACCAATGAGAAGGCAGAACAACATACTTTAAAAATACGAACCGAGAGGAAGTAGGTCTCTTTTCGCGAAGCTGGGACAGCAGGAGGAAGGGTGAGATTTTAGCTCTGAGCTCTGACCTCTCGGCTTTCTCTTTTACATTGTTTCTGTGTTTCTTATTTAATAAGACGGTTGGTTACATCTACATCTGGCGCCCAACGTGACAAGAATCCATTAAAAACTGCTTGGCTTGGCGGCAGGTCCGCTTTCCCGCAAGGGCGGCAGGCGGCCCGCGGCGGCGGCGGCGGCGGCGGCGGCGGCGGCGGCGGCGGCGGCGGCGGCGGCGGCACACGGCGGCCGGCGGCGATCGGCTTCTTAGTCCGAGCTGCTGGCGTCCTAGTCCGGGTAGCAACTTCTAGCCCGGGCCTAGGTCTGTGAGCAGCTTGCCTAAAGCCGGTGCTACAAACAACTCAGACCTGCCCTGCCGAACAGGGTCCTGCCTGTAAAGCCAACGCACGTGGTCGGAGCTTAAGGAAGCCAGACCCAAGCCTTGACTCGGCACAAGAGGGAACACGTGGCTGCATTTAAGCTTTAGCCGGCTACGCTTTCTTGTGCGTTCTCTCTTTCCTCTCTCTCTCTCTCTCTCTCTCTCTCTCTCTCTCTCTCTCTCTCTCTCTGGATTTACACCTGGGACACTAGGTGGCTGCTTTGAAAATCCCCTCGGATTTCTACTGTTCTACGCAGATTTGGTAAGTCATAATATATCAGATATTTTAAAGGAAACTATCTAAAAGAGAATTTTTTTCCACATTAAAAAACAAATGGGTTTTATGTGTACATTGGAAGAAAATTGGTTTTTGTTCGAAATTTTAGGCAGTCTGGCAATGGAACAACTATATAATATTAGTATTGGTGGAATTATGCACCTCATCACTATAATAATCCACATTTTAATATTTAAAAAGATAGTCAATTTAAGTGCCAGGATAACAGCGTTAGAAGAACTTGTTAAACCTGTAAAAATTCAGACAGAAGAAATTAACAGTGAAGTTGTTTCAAGTCGGGATCATAAGGTTGCAGAAAGAAAGCCTGTTTTCACACAGTCACCCTTAATTTATCCTGTAACAGTACAGCAGATGCCTGATCAAATGGCTACACAAAATACTTGGGCTCCAATTGAAATGTTGGATTTAAAAAGGTTTAAGGAGGCAATAGTATCTTATGGCATGCATTCCCCATATGTAAAGCAAATGTTAAACACTTGGTCAACATATAATAGGATAGTACCACAGGACTGGCGGGACCTCGCACAAGGTGTTCTGGAACCCAGCCAGAGACTTCAATTTCTGACTTGGTTTAAGGAGGAGGCTAAAAACATAGAAAAACAATGGAGGGATAAAGGAGTACAAGTTTGCCAGGATCAGCTTATGGGCGAAGGCCAATATGCTTCAGCACAAGCACAATGTTTATATGATGTCCAAACCCTAATTTTATGTCGAACGGCAGCCTTGAATGCATGGGACAAAGTTGAGGAACCAGGAAAAAAATCTGAGTCATTTACAAAGGTGAAGCAAGGCCCAAAAGAGTCTTTTACAGATTTTTTACAAAGACTGGCTTCAGCAGTAAAGAGAACGGTCTCGGATTCAGAAGCTGGTAAGGCAATAATTGAATCTTTGGCCTTTGAGAATGCGAATGCAGCATGCAAAAGAATAATCAGGCCATTAAGGGCAAGATCTGCACCTATGGAAGATTGGATTAGAGAAACAATTAATGTTGAAGCTGATGAGCATGATGATACATGGGTAGGAGAAGTAATTTCAAAAGGTTTGAGGAGTGTTAGATGTTTTGGATGTGGAAAGCAAGGACATTTGAAAAGGGACTGTAGACAGGTCATTTCCAGAAACAATGTTTCTTCAAGGAACAATGGCAACAGAATGCCCCTTCCTTCTGGAGTATGCAGAAGGTGTGGTAAGGGAAAACACTGGACCAACGAATGTAGATCAACAAAGGACAGACAGGGTAATCCTTTGCCTCAGTCTTCGGGAAACTCCCAGAGGGGCCTCAGGCAGGCCCCCAGTGCAAATCCAGTTCAAACCTTTCCGGCAGCCATAGAGGAAATGCCTGCTCTGGAGAGCGATTAAATAACCAAATGCCTATTGGAATAAATCATGCTGGTCAGAATGATGAAACAGAGAGAATAGAAAATTCAGGAGAAAACATAAAGAAAATTTTTTGGCAAACTTCTATTAATGAACAAAGACCAAAATTAACGATAAAAATAAATGGTGTTTTGTTGTCTGGTCTGGTAGACACAGGTGCGGACGTTACCATAATTGCACCAGAATTTTGGCATCCAACTTGGCCTCTTCAGGAGGTAAACGTTCAACTGTTAGGAATTGGGACATTATCTCAGGTGAAACAGAGTGCAAGATGGCTCGAATGTATAGGTCCAGAAGGACAGAGAGGAAAATTAAAACCATATGTGGCTAACATAACTATGAACCTGTGGGGTCGAGACTTGTTGCAACAATGGAATACTCAGATTAACATCCCTCCAATCTCAGAAACAAATCATAAACTAGCACATGTTACTGAGAGAAATATTAGAAGATATTGTTCTAATGAGTGGTCACCAGCCATCCATATTATACAAGAACAGGGCACAATAACTGATGATCTTCCAAAGACACCAACAGCTCTACCTTTAAAATGGTTAACAGACAAGCCTGTATGGGTCCAGCAATGGCCTTTAACAACAGAGAAACTCCAGGCTTTAGAAGAGCTGGTAGAAGAACAGTTAAATGCTCAGCATATTGAAGAATCAACCAGCCCTTGGAATTCTCCTGTATTTGTTATTAAAAAGAAATCTGGTAAATGGAGAATGGTAACAGACCTTAGGGCAATTAACAAAGTAATTCAGCCAATGGGTTCTCTACAATCTGGGATGCCTTTGCCTACTCTGTTACCAAAAGGATGGCCTCTCATAGTTATTGATTTAAAAGACTGTTTCTTTTCAATACCCTTACAAGAAAAAGACAGAGAAAGATTTGCTTTTACAGTGCCTACTTATAATAATTCTCAACCGGTTAAAAGATTTCAATGGAGGGTCCTCCCACAGGGAATGTTGAATAGCCCAACTCTGTGCCAATATTTTGTACAACAGCCATTGGAAGTGATACGTAAAAAATTTCCTAAATCTATAATTTATCATTATATGGACGATATTTTACTAGCTGACTCAAATGCAGATACTTTAGAAATAATGTTTGAAGAAGTAAAGAAAATTTTGCCTCGCTGGGGATTACAAATTGCTCCTGAAAAGATACAAAGAGGAGATTCTATTAATTATTTAGGATATAAAATAGAGCTACAAAAAATTAGACCCCAAAAGGTGCAAATTCGGAGAGATAGACTACAGACTCTTAATGACTTTCAAAGATTATTTGGAGATATTTCTCATCTACGAACTATTGTTGGGGTAAAAAATGATGAACTGACTAATTTGTTCAAAACCTTAGAAGGTGACAAGGACTTAAATAGTCCAAGAGAATTATCACCTGAAGCTGAGAAAGAATTAGCATTGGTAGAAAAGAAAGTGCATGAAGGACACGTGAATCGTATTGATCCAAAGCTGGATTGCATTTTGGTTATCTTACCTTCTAGGCGTTCTCCTACTGGAATATTAATGCAGAGGGAAGATATTATATTGGAATGGATATTTTTACCAAATAAACCAAATAAAAAATTAAAAACTTATGTGGAAAAAATCTCTGACTTGATTTACAAAGGAAAATTGAGACTTCGTCAATTAGCAGGCATAGATCCAGCAGAAATTGTCGTACCATTAACTAAGGAGGACATTGAAAAATTATGGACAGAAAGTGAACCTTGGCAAAGAGCTTGCAGTAATTTTTTGGGAGAAATTAACAGCAAATATCCCAAAAGCAATAGAATTGATCTTATAAAGAGAGCTGAATGGATCTTGCCTCGAATTGTACGGCAAAAACCCATATCTGGAGTTCGTACATTTTATACAGATGCCAACAAAGAAGGAAAGGCAGGTTACAAATCAGAAAATTTAAGTAAAGTGGTTCAAAGTACTTATAATTCAGTGCAAAAATCAGAATTGTATGCTATTCTGTTGGTATTAATGGATTTTTCAGAACCTCTCAACATAGTAACTGACTCTCAGTATGCTGAAAGAGTGGTGTTACATATTGAGACTGCAGAATTTATCCCTGATGCTTCAGAATTAACTTCACTATTTATTCAATTACAAGATACAATCAGGAAAAGGAATCATCCTTTATATATAACTCACATTCGATCCCACACTGGTTTGCCAGGCCCTCTAGCACAAGGCAATGAAGAGATTGATAAATTATTGATAGGAAATGTGCTGGAGGCCTCAGAATTTCATAAAAAACATCACGTTAATAGTAAAGGTTTAAAAAAGGATTTTTCCATAACCTGGCAACAAGCCAAAGAAATAATAAAGAAATGTCCTACTTGTTCCTTCTACAATCAGACACCATTACCAGCAGGATGTAACCCAAAGGGTACTCAGAGAAATGAAATCTGGCAGATGGACGTGTTTCACTTTGCAGAATTTGGAAAATTGAAATATGTACACCACACTATCGATACTTATTCAGGATTTCAATGGGCAACTGCTTTGAGTTCTGAAAAAGCTGATTCTGTAATCACTCATTTGCTAGAAGTTATGGCCATCATGGGTATACCTGCACAAATCAAAACTGACAATGCTCCATCATATGTCTCTGTTAAAATGAAACAGTTTTTTGCTTATTACAATATAAAGCATATTACAGGCATACCACATAATCCTACAGGTCAAGCAGTTATAGAAAGATCAAACAGAACTCTAAAGGATATGCTAAATAAACAGAAATGGGTAACAAAAACCCCCAGAAATAGACTGCATAATGCTCTTCTAACTTTGAATTTTCTGAATGCCAATGAGAAAGGAACAACAGCTGCAGAGAGACATTGGATAATAGAAAAAACTACAGAATTAAATCAGCCTATATACTTTAAGGATGTGCTGACCTCAGAATGGAAACCAGGGTATGTATTACATTGGGGACGTGGTTTTGCTTTTGTTTCTACAGGAGAAGATAAGCTGTGGGTACCATCAAAATTGATAAAGGTTCGATTTGAACAAGAGAGACCTCTTAATTAGAGGAGGTGATAGTTCATCAACCAGCATGAACATCCAATTTAAACTAACTTGTATCAATAAAACATGCCTTTTCATTTCATCAGATAATAACTTGCCAAAAAGGAACATCCCCAAAATTAGTCTTGGGGAAAGGTTTTTGTTTTTGTCTTTTAGGAGAATGAAGGTTAAGGAATCTGAAGAACACTGGACAAATGAGACAACTGAAGAAAAGGGACAAATCATCTATCCCAAGAAACAGAGTGAAACGGTGTATGGGTATATATTATCTAAAAAAATTTTATGTCTTTCTAAATGTTTGTTTCTGCTTTTCTCTAAAGATTTAACACTCTTGGTTTTCTAATAGTCCCAGTTCAATTAAAATTTAAAGCTGACTTTGGAGTTGGAGAATGGCTCTCTCCTTCTTTAAAATCAAGCATGTTGTTAAAAGGAAAATGCAAACTCCCTGTATCATGCCAGAATAAGAGCCATCTTCTGCTATGGTACAGGACAAAAGCAAAATTAATTAAGGGACTATTCTATTACTAATCTCAACTCTTTGATTCTATTCTGATTCTTTAAACTTTTCTCAAAGTATAAATTTTATATCAAAATTTACAAGATTAATATATATATATACATTTTAAACTTTGTTAAGATATGAATGGTCACATAGAGTACTAACTAATTCTAGAAAAAAGGCTAGCTGCATATATATGTTTTTGTGTTCGAGTCTCTTATCAGTTTTCTGCAGGAAATCATGGCCAGGCCTAACATCAACTGAAGTCTCCAGAAAGAAGATGGGGCCCCACAACAACAACAATTCCACGTGGACAATAATAATATCATTAAGATGACAAACATCATCCATAGATCAGCTTTGAACTACAAGGTGCTCAGAGCAAATTTGAGATGACTAGCTGAGATGATCCATTCTCAAAGACTACTTGAATAAGGACTTGAGATAAACCCTCAACTTTGGCATTATACACAGACTGGATAATGAAGGATATAGTTACCTCTCCTAGAATTTGACAATTAACCTAAAATTTTTCTTTCAGGATAAAGAAAACTTCGCCCATACCCAGCAGGAAGCAATTTTAAGAATACGACGCCCACATTCCCAAAGAGGTGGTGTGGGGCGGGTGGTTTTTTGGTCTTTTTAATGGGTTTTGGGTCTGGGATAATTTTCAGTATTTAGGGGGGTTGGTTACAAGTTATTGTCAAGGGTTACGAAAAAGGCTAAGCAAAGGAGATTAGATTTAAGGTTCTTGTTTAAAAAAAAAAAAAGAAAGAAAGAAAGAAAGAAAGAAAGAAAGAAAGAAAGAAAGAAAGAAAGAAAGAAAGAAAGAAAGAAAGAAAGAAAAAAAAAAAAGAAAGAAAGAAAAGAGAAAGACAATTACTAGTTTTAAATACTTTACATTGGATTGAATTGTTTTATATTGTACACAAATTTGAAACTGATATTGTTAGAAAATGCTATATGTATATTTCTAATTGTATTTATTCCATCCATTTAACAATGTAATGCAAATTTCTGATCCTTGAATGTTATTATTATCAACTATTAGGATATAAAGAAATGAAAGCTAGTAGTTAGACATTATCATAGAATTTGTAGTCATATTAGATATGTTTTAAAAATTGAGCAGAGATGTTTTAGACAGGTCATCTTCAAACCCTTCAGAGATCTACAGAATATGGCATTTAAAATGTTTTAATAACTTAGAAAATTTTTCTTTTTTGAGACATGTCGGCTCCTGGCAGTACCAATCTACTTTAGAGAAAATATGGGCATTGAAGAAACTGCATATGGAGTCAACTTTCATTCTGGCAAAAGTTAGCCACTGGACAACAAAGTATCCTCAAATCAACAGGACAAAATGGACAGACAGATCACGAAACAAGGGACTACTGATTCTTGCCAAAACAAGTGTGGTTATGGCTTTATCAAAAGGCATCTTCTGAGGCCAGGACAATATGGCCCCATCCCTGAAGTGGCCTTCGCATCCGGAAAAGGTACGGTGCCCTTTTCTTCGAAGGCAGCTTAACAGACAGAGGGCCGATGGATTCTGTTGTACAATGGAACAGCAGCTGAAAGCTCATGCCTCTCAAAAGTAGACTGGCATTTAATAGAGGGATGTGGAGAAGAAGGGGATGCTGAGATGAAGCCATATATACACAGCCAAGAAGAATGGACAGCTGAATTAAAAAACTGTCAACAATTTCCAGAATTTAAAATCCTGAATCATGACAGGACACTAGTGGAATTCAGGTGTTTCTGGTACGTGGACTGCTCTCACCCAATGTGAGGTTGAACTGTTGACCTTGTGTACATCCTACTTCACAAATGAGTCTGTCAGATACACTAAGCCTATAGGCTGAAGATGATGCCCCAACACTGCGGAGAAACCTCAGGTGACTGCCCAGGCAGCTGGCTGTTTCTGTCAACTCACAAAATTTTTTTGGAAGTTGCTTGCATGCACTTCCTGTTTTTATTTTTGTTAGCTAATATTATTCCCTTCTTGGGTCTCTGAGGGAGTTGAAGATTAGTTAGTTATGGTTGAAGATTAGTTAGTTATAGTTGAAAATTAATTAGGATAGAAAGTACATTAGATACATCTTGGAATTATCAAAATAGGATAGATAATGGAATTATTTTCTCTGATTCGTCAAATACCTGTTTAGGTATTTATTACTTGTATATATTGTATATAGTTATTGTACTTTTGTATATAGTTTTTCTTTTGTTAGTCATAACCTTTTGCTTTTTTTCTTTTTATTAAAATAGAAAAGGGGAAATGTGGTGGTAATCTAATTGTATTGAAATATTATTTTGATTTGTACTGAAATATTAATTTGATTGTATGTTAATAAATAAAGTTGTCTGGGGGTCAGAGCTATTAGAGCCATAGCAAGAGTGTGGCGGTGGTGGCACACGCCTTTAATCCCATAGATATCTGTGTGTTCAGGGTCAGAGCTATTAGAGCCATAGCAAGAGTGTGGCGGTGGTGGCACACGCCTTTAATCCCATAAGATCTCTGTGTGTTCAGGGATACAGCCAGCATTGGAGACATATGCCTTTAAGACCTAGGGGGCTGTACATTCAGACAGTGACGAGGCAGTCATGTGTTTGGGTTTACAACCAATGAGAAGGCAGAACAACATACTTTAAAAATACGAACCGAGAGGAAGTAGGTCTCTTTTCGCGAAGCTGGGACAGCAGGAGGAAGGGTGAGATTTTAGCTCTGAGCTCTGACCTCTCGGCTTTCTCTTTTACATTGTTTCTGTGTTTCTTATTTAATAAGACGGTTGGTTACATCTACAACTGCCAATCCAGAAAACCCAAATAAATTCATCAGTGAGAACCAGGCTGACCAGTCCCATGCTAGCAATTGCCTGGTTTATCCTCCAGCTAGCTCGCACCACCAGGGAGCGTCTATCTGGGGTGTGTTTTCACACGTGCTTCCTCACGCTTGCTGCTCAGCTGAGGAAGAGGGATTAGCATCTCTGACTCTTGAGGAGGCTCACAGCGAGCTGGTGGGGAGCTGGGCCTCTGTATCCCTGAAGTTAGTGTTCACTGTAGAGGGGAGAGTTTCTGTAGACCTCTACATCCCCCCCCACACACACACACATTGCTTGAAGACCTTATCTCATGTGCTAGGACTAGTCAGAGTAAGACCTGCAGACCTTTGATATTAAATGATCTTAATTGCAACCATATTTAAGCTCCTTGGCTGTATTTACTTTGAGCTCAGAGTTCTCCTTGTGCCACAAGAAATCCCAAAAGTCTGGATGGGAGTAAGGGTCACACAGCAGAACAACAGATGAAGGGTGATAAAACAGTGACCAAAAGCAACTTGAGGAAGACAGGGCTTATTTCAGCTTACAAGTTATAGTACATTACGGAGGGAAACCAAGGCAGGAGCTAGAAGCCGAAACCAGTGGAGGAGCGCTGCTTACTGCTCTGCCTCCTCTGCTCGGCTGCCTTTCTCTAACAGCTCAGACCCACCTGCCCCAGAGTGGACTGGGTCCTCCTGCCTCAGTTAGCAATGAAGAAAACGCTCCACAGACATGGCCACAAGCCAGTCTGAGGATGAGGCTACTTTCTCAGTTCAGGTACCCTCTTCCCAGGTGTGTCAAGCTGACAGCCAAGGGGTGGTTAGCCATCACAAATCCACCCCTCTCCAACCTGACACACAAACACACCACTGTTAAATCAAAACTTTTCCTTGTCCCCAAGCTCTCATATTGATGTCACAATATAAAACACAGTACAATTTCAAAAGTCACTCAATCTTTTAAAATCTCAACACTTTGGCCGGGCGGTGGTGGCGCACGCCTTTAATCCCAGCACTCGGGAGGCAGAGCCAGGCGGATCTCTGTGAGTTCGAGGCCAGCCTGGGCTACCAAGTGAGCTCCAGGAAAGGCGCAAAGCTACACAGAGAAACCCTGTCTCGAAAAACCAAAAAAATAAATAAATAAATAAAATCTCAACACTTTAAAAATCCAATGTCTCAGCCGGGCGGCTGGTGGCACAAGCCTTTAATCCCAGCACTCGGGAAGCAGAGGCAGGTGGATCCCTGTGAGTTCGAGGCCAGCCTGGACTACAGAGGGAGTTCCAGGAAAAGCACAAAGCTACACAGAGAAACCCTGTCTCGGGAAAAAAAAAAAAAAAAAAAAAAAAAAAAAAAAGAAAAGAAAAGAAAAGAAAAAAAAAATCCAATGTCTCTTTTAAAAATCCAAATTCTCGCCGGGCGGTGGTGGCGCACGCCTTTAATCCCAGCACTCGGGAGGCAGAGGCAGGCGGATCTCTGTGAGTTCGAGGCCAGCCTGGGCTACCAAGTGAGTCCCAGGAAAGGCGCAAAGCTACACAGAGAAACCCTGTCTCGAAAAACCAAAAAAAAAAAAAAAAAAATCCAAATTCTCCTAACTGTGGACTCCTATAAAATTCAAAGTAAGTTACATGCTTTTTTATCCCTACAGGGCAGAACCAGGGCACAGTTACAATCAGATCAAAGCAAAACCAAACCCTAACAGTGTAAAAAGCTGTGTCCAGTGTCTGGGACTCACAGTTCTGAGATCCAAGGACTTGGACAGTCCCACATATCTGCAATCAGCAATGCGTACATGTTGTCTTGTAGGCTCAACCTGATTCTACTCCACACTTGTTGCTGTCTTTGGTAGACGTCCCTGCCTCTCTATTTCTCATAGGTACCTGAACCTACGAGACGTCCGAGGCAGCACTTTCAGTAATGGCATCCTGGCTCTCTGCAGGGACTCCAACCCTGCCACATGGTGCTGAGTCTCAGCTGCTCTCCACGACCTCCTCATGCCCTCAAAACCAGTACCATGTGGGAGACTCTTCACACTATCAAGTTTGACTCCTCTCTTGAAATGCAGCCCTGGCCCCCTCCGGACCACAGCTTCTATGTGCTGATGAGTTTAAAGGGGCCAAGGAAAGACAACTCTAGTGAAGACCAAGCTAACGAACTCCAAGAAGAGCCTGGCAACATCGGGCGTCTGTTTAGGGACTGTCTTTGGGTTGAGGTGCCAGGGAAAGCTTGGTAGATCCAACAGGATGAGATGAAAAATAAGGAGAACTCTTTGGACTGAAGTAGTGAGGAGACAGCCATCCACAAAATTTCTTGAGGCAGGAAGGACCATGGTAAAGTCACTGGGGGAATGGATGGAAATGATCAAGGGTGCCTGACACAAAGCCCCTTCTGGGATGCAGGAGACATTTTAAATCTTGGGTGGTAGTCACATGTGAGATCAATTGCTGGGTCACAGCCAAACAAAACTCTCCAAAGGTGGCAAATCATGGGAGAAAGAGCAACAATTTTTGTGTTTTTAGTTGGTACATTTTTTTTTAAACCACTTTACAACCTAAGCTAGGCTGGAACTCACTACGTGGCCCAGATTAATGTCAAACACAGCAATCCTCTTCCAAGTACTGGTATTGCAGGCTTGAGCCGTGATATCAGTGTTGCTGTTTTGGGTTTGTTTGTTTTGTTTTATTTTTAATAGACTCTCATTCAACTTAGGAAGAAAGGTTCTTGACTTGCACAATTCATAACCTACAAGGTAGAATTAATTTGGGCCTTTTTTTTGTTTTGTTACAAAACAAAGTTAGTAAACTTTGGGAACAGTCACCAGCTACCACATTCTCAAATGATTTAAGCATCTGTATTACTAATCAGAGCAAACAGTTTGAAAACCACTCTGTGAACGCTGAATTACACATGCCATTTCCCAAACCTAGTCAAACTAAAGCCAAATGTATGCATCCAAGACCAACAAGCTGTTCAGTTTTTTATTGTTTTAAAAACCAAACTCTAAAAGCATTTTCTGGAAGGTTTACATGCACCCAGCACACTGCTGAAAACACAAACACACAGTGCATTTGTCACCTGAACTCGAATAGCACCTTCATCCGTGGTCCCAAGAGGCCAGTCAGAAACATCGTCCTCCTAAGTCTCCAGTAAGATGTGTAAATATCTCCATCTTACAGGCAGATGCCCTTAGACCTGGGCAGGTAAGCAGCTCGTCAACAGTTATAACGCCAAACAAGATCTGTGTAGGCCGTCTCCTGGTCTGCCTTCCTCAGCTGGCTGTCCCTTTGAGCCTTCTCACTGGCCCCAGTATAAATCATGCACACGCCGATTTCACTGGTGAAGAAGGGGACATTCTATTTCCTGCCCTGAAGCTGGCCAGAGGCCCTGGCAGCACCACATTTAGACACAAATGCATCAGCCATGTGTGAGTGGGGAGTTTGGCTCCTTGGAAACCTAAGTGGCATGTGTCAGCTGGCCCCGCCCACTGAGGGCCCCAGCCCACTGAGGGCTCCTCTGGGCCATGTTGCTAACTCCTCTATTATCCGCCTTGCACGACCTAATGGGAATGTGGCAGCATCTCTTCATACTGAGCAAAGAAATGAGAACTCACAAGCAGACCCACTGCCTCACACCTCACTGCCCTGGGAACTCACAGGAAGAAATGATTCTTGGCTCTCTGAGACCTATAGTCTAGGGCAGTCCCCCGTTACTTATTTCTGGCCATTGATTAGTTGCATAGTTAGCAACTGAACTCGCTTGTAATTTCCAACTGCAGCATTACTTTTACGTATTAATCTGTCATAGAACAATCAATCAGAATCGAATCCAGAAAACTAAAGTTACTGCAGTATTTACCAGGTATCCCGGATGCTACCAGCATTTCTGATAGCTGCGGTCACTACCAGAAATCAAAGTTGGGGCTACTCAGTGAGAATTCCCTCCAAGCCTGATGAGACCTGAGAGAGATTCTGAGAACTGCAAGCAGAAACACCGAACAAAAAGAACACTATGAAACAAGGGCTTGGTGTGTGAGGGACAAAGTAAGAAGAAGCAGTACTGTAGGAAAAGAACGGGAGAGGAACCAGGAGCTTTTCAGACTTGGGTGTTGGTTCGGAAAGTGTAAACTGGTTCACTAACCCTAAGCAAAATCAGTGAGATTGGTTCTGCATCCCGCGTGAGCTAGAGTAAAATAACATGAATTTTAATAGTCTTGGTGTGTCGGGTAGACAGCAGGCTACAGAGGAAACTTCTAGCCAGCTGTGTGAACCAGGCAATCTGAGAGTTAACAGCAGCCATTTGTCTTCCCTTCCTGACTTACAGTCACTCCAGACATGTTAACAACCATCTGATGCCATTGTCCTAGAGAATCTCGGGGGTTTTAGTCACCAACTTGGTGGCCCCTGAGCAAAGTCCTATCCTATTAATCATGTGGCCTCAGGCTAAAAATTCATTTCAACCTTGCCGTATCTCACCAGAGCACCACACCATAACTCTCATTGTTGAGAGACATCCAATCCCATAGATTCTTTTTCTTAAGTATGGCCACCAGGATATTAGCAAAAGTATCAGCCTGAAAAAGAAACAGCAACATATATAGACACGAAAAATCAATTCTACAGAAAATGAAGGTAATCGGGGAATGGAGAAAAATGACTTAAAATAAGTCTGAAAAATAAGAAAGTTATTAGAAACCAATAATATGATACTTAAAATACAGTGTTCAAAATAATGAGATAAAGAGGAGCTATTTCTCAGAACAGACTGAAAAGAAAATGTGAAAGAACAGATAAAAGACAAGACAAGATCCAAAAGTCCAATATTCACTAAATGGAGTTCAGGAAAACAGAGAGAAAAGGCCAGAAAGAATTGTCAACAAAACCTCAAAAGTAATGAGGGGAGCTTATTCTGGAGCTATTTTGAGTAACCCTAGGGGAACACAAAGTTTGGTTCCATGTTCCAAGGTGGAAGCAGTTTCATGAAGTTTTATGGTTTTACAGAATGAAGAAAGTCATAAATCCAGGCAGGTTTCAAACACAATGATGGGAGCATCAGCGAGGTGGGGACAGTGAGCCTCTTCTATAGGCCCAAGATGCAGTCTGACGACATCTTAGCCTTTGGGCTGGTAGGAGCTGGTGGTCTTAGGTAGGATTTCTATTGCTGTGATAAACACCACCACCAAATGCAATTTTGAGCGGAACAGGTTTATTTCATTTACACTTCCAGGTCATGCTTTGTCACTGAGGGAAGTCAGGGCAGGAACCTAGGAGCAGGAGGAAGGGCTGAAGCTAGCTCAAGCTAGGGTAATTAGTCTCTGGACCTGCAACATTCCAACCTCTCCACACATTGCATTCTCATCAGCCAATCTCTGCAGAGACGGCTTTTCTCCAGGAATTGTCCCTGATGAAGGGATTTGCTATGGATTAACTCCAGGGATTTTCCTATCCTTGTATCACTTGTCCCCAGGGGAACTTTGATTAAAAAAAAAAAAAAAAAAAAAAAAAAAAAAAAAAAAAACATTTGGTGGCCACTCTGGGAGAATTGTTTCTAGACTTAGCAGCCCTCCAAATCAAGAAGTGAACTGAAGGAGAGCAACCAGAAAATAAGAGTTCCATCTTCTCTTTCCTTTTCCTCCTTCCTACCCTGCCCTGCCCCTTCTCTCTCTTCAAACCTCCTTTTGAGAGGGTGACTTGCTACATACATAACATAAATATTTTCTCTTCAAAGGGAGGATCAGGAGAACAGTAAGGAAAGATCAGACCAATGCAAGACAGATGACATCACCACACCCCTCCAACCGGCGGCCTACAGTGTGCACAGCCTCTCTACTGAGTGCCTGTAGTTTTCTTTAGCAGATGTCCCGTGTTCCTGGCACCTCCACCATCCTGGGGGCTCCATTACACCTTTACAATTCCACACATGATCCACATGGGAGCTCCATGGGAATTCGGCTTTTTGGAATCTCGATGCAAGTCTCCATGACCCATTACTCTTGGATCTTAGGCAAAACCAGCACCATGTGGACAAGGTCCAGTTCAGCTGCCAGCTCCAGCAGTAGCATGGCCCTTTGGGGCCACAACTGCAGCAACTTCTGTGTGCCTTCACGACTGAATCTGGGGAAACACTTCCCTGGCAGCCATTTTCCAAGAGGGTACCACAAGGCTCATACTTTCTGGCAGTCTCTTTTCAAGTGTGTTCACACTGTTACACACCGGGGCTCTGGAGGTATAGGATCTTACCCTCCAGACACCTTTCCTCTTGTCCCAGGGCTTGCCTGAGGTCTCTCCCTAACGGCACTAGTCTGGTGCCAGTCTGTGTGGCAGTTTGAATGAGATGCTTTCCCACAGCCTCATGTACTTGAACGCTGGTCCCCAGTTGGGGCACTGTTTGGGGAGGCTAGGGAGGTGTGGCCTTGTTGGTGGAAGTCCATCCCTGGAGGTGGGCTTTGAGAGTTAAAGGACTTGTGACATTTCTAGTTTGTTCTCTCAGCTTTGTGCCTGTGGTTCAAGACGTGAGCCCTCAGCTTCTCTTCTGTCGCCATGCCAGCTGCTTGTTGCCCTCCCTCTGCTCCACTGTCATAGAGGGAGACCCCTCTGAAACCGTGAGCTGGGATAAACTCTCTGTTGGCTGCTTTCCTTAGTGATGTTTTATCACAGCAACAGAACAGTGACTGGCAAACAGCTCCATCCACAGTGGAGCACACACCACAGCCGTGCCTCAGCCTAGATGTTGTTCTGTCTTGAAATTTCCTCTGCCAGACAACTGTGTCCATTGCTTTTTTTGTTGTCATTGTTTGTTTTTTTGATGCTGAGACAGTGTCTCTCTATGTAGCTCTGGTTGTCCTAGAACTCACTATATAGGCCAGGCTGGCCTCAAACTTTGAGATCTGACTGCCTCCTGAGTGCTGGGATTAAAGGCGTGCGCCACTGCATTGGTTTGTTCATTGCTTTTCAGTTCAGCCTGACTCAAGTTTTCAGGACACAGGCCAAACACTGGTTCCGTGCCAGAATTCAGCATGAGCAGCAGAGTCCTCTGAAACCTCGTGTGCCCGTGTTTACTGTCCACCTTTCTATCCGCATTCTGGTCTTCTAAACGCCCACTAGGACGAACCATTTCTCTGCTTCTCTATCTACAGGTCCAAATCTTCAACGTTTCTTCTAGAAATCCATTCCAAAAGCCCAAGAACCAAGTGTCAAAACATGGTCCAAGAATGGAGTCATATGAGGAGATTTCTGAGTGCTTGTGAGAAAACTCCAAGATACCAAGACAAGAGTCTTGTGACCTCAGTTTTTTAAAACACATGGACTTGTTCTTGGATTGCGCTTCCATGCCCCTCCCAGGTGTGGTGGATAGGAGTGAGTTTACTTCAGATTATTCGTTACAGCTGGCTATTATTTGTTTATATGCTTCGAAGGGAAAACATGTTTTTGCCATGTGTGGCTTGTCCTTGTGATTGTATGCTTTACTCATGTGATTTTTTTCTTAACTCTCATTATAAATTGGTCCACTGAATAAAGTTGACTATTGCATGAGACTATTGCATGAGAAAATAGTCTGCCTCATTTTCACGGCCGGCTCTCCCAGGTCCCACCTCCTCTAGAGCAGTAAACAACCAGATGCTCAGGTTTATCACAGAAACACCTCTCTTCTCGGTGCCAGTTTTCTGCATTTGTGCTTTTCTCATTGCTGTGACCAAATTCCTGACAAGAAGCAACTTCTGGGAGGGTTAATTTGGCTCACAGTTTGGGCATATATAATCCATCATAGCAGGGAAGACTTGCTAGAAGGCACGGTGGCCTAAGAGTGTGGTAGCTGCTTGCTCACATCCGTGTGCTCACATCGGTGTGCTCACATCATCAGTGTGCTCACATCAAAGCATAAACAGAAACAGAGGGGCAGAAAGTGGAGCCGAGTCATAGGTCTCAAAGCCACTTCCTCAGCCAGGTCCGACCTCTAATACATTGTTATCACCTCCCAAAACAGCATTACCGGCTGAGGAGCAAATGTTCAAACATGTGAGCCTATGGGCAGACATTTTACATCTAAACCATAACATAAAGATTTCACTTTATTGTCTTATATTACTACAGCCCCAGAAATGACATTTAAAACTTTCAGCTAAGATCTCTAACCAGGGGAGAAGTCATGTATGTGGTGATGTTTTGTGTGTGCTCTAACAAATAAAGCTTGACTGAAGATCAGAGTACAGAGCTAAGCCACTAGTTAGCCATAGAGGCCAGGCAGTGGTGGTGCACACCTTTAATCCCAGCACTTGGGATCTCATGCCTTTAATCCCAGCACTAGAGGGGTTGGAGACAGGAAGTGATATGGCTGGGCAGAGAGAGGAATATAAAATGGGAGGAGAAAGGCGCTCAGGGCCCTTTCAAGCTGAAGATTTTGTAGAGGTAAGAGCTAGTGGCTGGCTGCTTGTTTCTCTGATCTATCAGCTTTTACCCCAATATCTGACTCCAGGTCTTTATTACTAAGACCAATTAGGATTCATACTTGGTCTGCACCGCTGGCACCAAGGTATATTTGGCTTCCAATTCAAGGGATTCACCTGTCGGCACTGATTGGCATGCAAGGAAGGTAATGAGGGTACTGAAGAAACTCAGTGTCCTTCTCTCTGGCTGTCTGGACTCTTAAAACACGGCTCCCCAGGGATGGGCATTCCTCCCAGGAATCTTAAGTTGGAAGATGAAAAGCCTGAAGCCCTGGGGGCAATCAGAGGAGGGATTTTCTGGCACAAAGATTACCATTTGCTAGAGGATTTTGCAAGAGGGACTAGAACTGAGACAGTGGGGTGGGGACCCCACCAGGGCTAGACTGCTTTAGCTGTGTCTCTTGTCTTCTCTTTAAACCTTGTCCTCATGTTAGGACCCTGAAGATGGACTCAGGTGTGGGAGGTGAGTAGGGTAGTATCCTTTGGATTTCTTTTTCCTCTTCCCAAAGCAGCCATATTGAACAAATTTTCACTATTAATTTCTCCTTTAATTGGTTTATCAGAGAGCATTGACTGAACCTGGCTTCTTAGGGCACAGCTGTAAACCTCAGTCCTGCAACAATCATGGCGACCTAGATGGGGCAAAAGGTGCATCTTGGGGTACCCACCATCTGTAGCAGGTTCACCTCAGATTGAGGTGAGACTGGAAGGTCCCAGCAGCTAGTGGAGCCATTTTATTCTACAGACGTTTTCTTCAGACAACACCAGGTTTTTTTGGACTTCTGTTTCTTCCCAGTCAATCTGCCTCAGAAGAGGCAGCATAAAGGATGGAAGGCAGAAAAAGACAGGGATCTGGCCTCAACAGACTGAACTGATTACTTCAGACAGCGAAGGACAGACACTTGCTCATGGGAAAGGGGTGCCTCCAAGGGGAAAAAGGATCGAGACCCTTCACGGGGTGGAGTAAAGGGCTTGAAAATGGGAAATTGTTGCAGCCTTGGGGGCTGGGTGCAGTTCTGTAGTCTCCCCTTTCCTAAAACTGTCTTCTGCCAAGAAAGACAAGTCGTCTTGTGAGATATTATCTCTGCAAGCAAAATATTCCTTGCAGGGATGACAGAGGTCATCTAACCTTGTAGGAATCCAATTGGTTTATCTGACCCTTGAGGTATAAAAAAAGTTGGGTTGGGGGCATCATCTCTACCTTAACTGCTCACAGCTGAGAAGGGTTATATGTGGTGGTGTGTGTGTAGATGTAACCAACCGTCTTATTAAATAAGAAACACAGAAACAATGTAAAAGAGAAAGCCGAGAGGTCAGAGCTCAGAGCTAAAATCTCACCCTTCCTCCTGCTGTCCCAGCTTCGCGAAAAGAGACTTACCTCCTGTCGGTTCGTATTTTTAAAGTATGTTGTTCTGCCTTCTCATTGGTTGTAAACCCAAACACATGACTGCCTCGTCACTGTCTGAATGTACAGCCCCCTAGGTCTTAAAGGCATATGTCTCCAATGCTGGCTGTATCCCTGAACACACAGAGATCTTATGGGATTAAAGGCGTGTGCCACCACCGCCACACTCTTGCTATGGCTCTAATAGCTCTGACCCTGAACACACAGATATCTATGGGATTAAAGGCGTGCGCCACCAACGCCCGGCGGTTCATACATAAGAAATAAATCTTTAAAATAAATAAATAAATAAATAAATAAATAAATAAATAAATAAATAAATAAAACTACACAACTGTCCAACCTCATAAATAATCAAATATATATAAAAAAAGAAAGAAAGAAAGAAAGAAAGAAAGAAAGAAAGAAAGAAAGAAAGAAAGAAAAGAAAAGAAATAAAAGCATAAAATAAATAGCCGACTTCAATCGACCTCACTGTCACTGCGTAGGAATGGTTGGCACATACATACATACGTACATACGTACATACGTACATACGTACATACATACATAATACAGGAAAACAAGAAAGGCCAACTGGTCAACCTCCTTTTTAAATTTAAAAAAAAAAAAAAAGAAAGAAAAAAATTTCTTTTTAAATATCTATCTATCTATCTATCTATCTATCTATCAATCTATGCATCTATCTACCAATAAATTTTTATTAAAAAAAGTCCAGCAGGGATAGATAGATAGATAGATAGTTACGAATTCATGAAAAAGCTGTTTGGCTGTGGCCTTGTGAGCCCCAGCTCAGGCCCAAGCTACACTCAGCCGGTGGTGGTGGCACATGCCGGTTGGATTTGCTGAAGGAGGCAGAGGCAGGAGGATCCCGAGTTTGAGGCCGGCCTAGAAGGCTTGGGAGAAGCTTTGGCCCAGATTGAACCACAAACAGTGGTGGGACCATGGAAGCAGTGGCTACTGCTCCACGTTGCCAGCTCCTTCTCATCGTGTTGGTGACTGTGGTGATGCTGCTACCTGGGACGAATGGTTTACTGCTGCTGGTTCAGAGAAGAATTGCCAGGACCATCGTGTTACAAGAAAGCATCGGCAAAGGTCAGTTTGGAAAAGTTTGGCAAGACAAATGGTGGGGAGAAATTGTTGTGAAGATTTTATGTTCTAGGGAAGAATGTTCATGGTTCCGAGAGACAGACATTTATCAGACTGTGATTGCTCCAAACCACAGAGGAGGCAAAAAAAAAAAAAAAAAAAAAAAAGTCTGCAGGAAACCATGACCATGCCTAACAGTTACTTTGAAATCTTCAAAAAGATGACAGGATCCTACAACGATGATTCCACATGGACTATGATAAAGCCATTAAGCCGATTAACACCATGGAAAAATCGACTTTGGACTATAAACTGGTCCCAACAATTTCGAGAGGACTAGTTGAGATGATCCAGCCTGACAGACTACTCAAACAAGGACTTGAAACAAGCCCTGAACTTTCCTATTATCCAGAGAGTGGACAAACGATACAGGACTTGATGATTAACCCCAAAATTTTCTTTTCAAGATTCCCTAAAGATATCTTCACCCCTAGAAAGCAAAAAGAAAAAGAGAATATAGATATGAGATAGATCATTGAATCTACTCTGAGAAAAAAGATAAAGAAATAATAGGATAAATAGGTAGATCATTGAATCTACACTGAAGAAAAAGGGGAAGATATAAAAATGACAAAAGGTAGACTAATGAATCTATTATGAAAAGAAAAAAGAGAAAATATGGATATGATAAGATAAAAGGGAGATTATGGAATCTACTTTTAAAAAGGAACTACTTGTTTTAAATAAGATAAGTAATGAAAATTTTTTGGTCTGAGTTTATCAGATGTTACTGGACTGGACATTGTTAATATATATAATGGAGTTTTTTATCTGAAAAATGTTAATGGACTAGACATTATTAATGTAATTTTGGCTGTATATATTGTATATGCTTATTGGATAGTTTTTCTTGTATTAGTTATAAGCTTTTTTAATTTTAGACAAAAAGAGAGGAGATGTGGTGGTATTGTGTTCTCCAAAATATTGTGTACCTTAATAAACTTACCTGGGGTCAGAGAACAGAAAAGCCACTAGTTAGTCAGTGATAGCACACGCCTTTAATCCTAGCATTCCAGAGATAGAAATCCCTCTGGATCTCTGTGAGTTCAAGGCCACATTGGGAATAGCCAAGCATGGTGACACACACCTTTAATCCCAGAAAGCCAGCCTTTAATCCCAGGGTGTGGTGGTAGAAAGTAGAAAGATATATAAGGCGTGAGGACCAGAAACTAGAGGCTTTTGGCTGGTTAAGCATTCAGGCTTTTGAGCAGTAATTGAGCTGAGAGCTATTGGGATGAGGACTCAGAGGCTTCCAGTCTGAGGAAACAGGACCAGCTGAGGAACTGGTGAGGTGAGATAGCTGTGGCTTATTCTGTCTCTCTGATCTACCAGCATGGACCCCAATAACTCATCTCGGGTTTGATTTTATTAATAAGAACTTTTAAGATTCCTACTACAGTGTGTGTGTGTGTGTGTGTGCATATCTTGATTCCTCGAGCCCATATATTGTCTCTTCAGGATCATATGGTTCCAGGACTCTGAGGGGTTGGGAGTTCTCAGGAGGAGTTGGGTGACAGCTGAGG
Source organism: Peromyscus maniculatus bairdii (assembly GCF_049852395.1). Lineage (NCBI taxonomy): Eukaryota > Metazoa > Chordata > Mammalia > Rodentia > Cricetidae > Peromyscus > Peromyscus maniculatus. The sequence goes on along the minus strand of NC_134856.1, from coordinate 20,067,168 downwards.
AGGTAAGGACTTGTACTCTCTGCTGAAACAGATAAGAGAGGAACTTTAATACACAAGGACCTAAGATTAGAGTCAGAACTATCATATGTGTGTGTGTTGGGGGGTAATCTGTTAATCCCACCAGGTGAGAATAAGACCACTACCACAGTTTTTTAGCCAAATTCGAAGCAAGCTTTATTAAACAGCCAGGATGATGGACCCTGGCTGGGTCCATCCCCAGGATTTCCAGAGAATGGCCACAAATTATCTTAGGTGCTTATAAAGGCAAGGCCTATAAGACTATATACTTCTTGCCTTCATCCAGTCAGGGGCAAATACACATCCTGACTTAACTTCATGCCTACATACCTCCCATCAATGTGTGATCAAGCACATCTTGTGCAATTGGGGCAACCAAGCTTGTTTACAGAAATGAAAACACATGACTTGTTTACATGAACAACAGCCCCCCACATTCCAAGAAGTCATCTGTCCTTGGGCAAGTAGGGCTTATAGGTTGGAGGCATTTTTGTTTTATAGATCTCTTAATCACAATAATTTAATCTTAAAATATAACTTTAGCCCTCACAATCCATGTTCCCCAAGTGCCCCCCAGAAACTTCTCAAGCCTGGTGGGGGTGTATGTGGCCCATGAGTCTGTTCTTTTAGCTGTCTGGCATTCTCCCTTAGACACCTGGTAAATTCCTGTAGAAGCAACATTCCTCCCCTAACATAGCACAGTTTCCTCCCTTCTCTGCCGTAACAAGATCTAATCCCCAGGCATTCTGTAATGCCATTGCTGCCAGGGAGTCCCACTGAGTCAGGAGTTTTTCAGAGCTGCCCTGTACCAGTGTCAGATCTCCTTGTTGGGTGAGTTGGCGATCTTGTATGCGTTAGAGTCCACTGTCTGGTCTCCCCAGGCCCACAGCCCCTGCTGTGATGACTCCTCATAAGAGTGGAAGTAATATGCTGTTCCTTTTGGTCCAGGCAGGGGTGGAGGCGTCATTTATTTTAGGAATGATTGTCAGATCGAACTCAGTATATGAGGCAGGAACTGGCAGAGGAACACGAGAAGAGGCCATTGGGGCAAGTGAAACAGGTGCCACCGGGGGCTTCTGAGCTGGAGATTAACCTGGTGCAGTTGGGAGGGGCCCCACAGACAGCTGTGCCCACACTTTGTACAGGCAGGGCACAGGGGCAGGTCATGGGTGTGGAGTTGGTAGCTAAAGGGATTTGAGTTAAGCCTGTGTAACTTGTCTTGTTCTTGGACAAATCCAACAGTCTTTTCCTAGGTCAGGTTGAATTTTAGAGAGCATTTCATGGCTGCTGTTTTTGAGGCATTTTAAGGAGGGAAGACTTGGGATCAAACGAGTGAAATCTGCTGGCACTGGAGCGAGGAACTGGGACTCCACATGTATCCCAGGGATGGATGGGAGCAGGAGGGTGACAGCTCTCACCTCCAGGCAGAGGGTGGCCTTTGGAGGGAGATCCTCGCCATTAGCTACCCAACTGAGGCCAAAATCCCACTTTGTTCAGTTTGTGAGGTTTTTAAAAAAACTTGATTATATTATTTCTTGATTTTTTTGTCTAGTCCGTGTCCAGCTAGATGTCCTGGGAGTTCTAGCTACTGATTCGATGTAATCATTGGGGGTAGGGGCCCTCCCAGGTACTTGGGGAGACATATTGGAACAAGGTCGGTCCTGCAGAAAGGACTAGCAGGTGTGCCTATAGTCACCAACAACAGGACTGTGGCCCTAGGGCACACAGCTACAATGTGGCTTGTTCCCATCAATGAGGATAATGACAAGACTGGTACAATTAGGTTGTCATTGCCAAGAAGTCGTGCACCATCTGAAAAGACACTAAGTGGGCTTCCTGCATGCAGGCTGTCTTACTGAGAGCCACAGAAAAGCCGTAGTTTCCTCCCTACGGAGGAAAAGTGTTGTTACCCATGATTCTGGAACAGGGTGACCTCTCTTTTAAGATTTCAGACATGCTTTACAGGGGTAGGTCAGAGGTAGGAGTGAGACTAAGAGAAGACGGATTTTATAATTAAGATGGGGTTCTGACGAAGCACCAGGTAGCACCTAATGAAACAATAATCAGGTAAAAGATTACCAGGAGCTTCTCCCCACAACCCCAGTCATGGATGGGGGTCATCATAGACAGCAGGACCACTGAGAAAAGCCATAATATAGCTAAATGGTAAGGTCCAGGGGTTTCAGAATGTCACAGAATGGGGCTTAGAGAAGGAAATATAGGCAGATGGAGAAAAACTGGATTTGGTCTGGAGTGTCTGGATAAAAGTTCCCTGGGGCCACAAGTCCTACCTGAGGGTAGTCCCAGATGGTGACAGGTTGTGGCTTCCAATTAAGGTCATTCTGGAAGTCCTTTGGGAAGGATGGGACAGAATAAGCATTGGGGTCAGTTCCCTCAGGCTGTTCTGGGACAGAGTGGAGCTGAGTTTTAGTGTAGTAGGCCCAGTTCTGTTCTGGGACAGAAGGGATCTTATTTTAGTGTTGTAGGTACAGTGGGGACTGCTCTGTATGAGCAGACAGGTCTTTGAAGGTGGGACAGGTGTATCCAGGATGAATGCTTTTCTAGTTTGGCATTTGTGGGGATCAGGAAAATAATTTTGTAGGGTCTTGTCCATTTGAGGCCCAGGGTGGGGCGGTAGGCCTCTACCAGGTAAATCAGGTCTCCTATCTGGAGGGCTGAGTCTCCCTCCTCAGTGGGGAAAGAGGCTAGGAAAAGGAAGTATGTTCTTTTTCCATAGCGGCTTCCTGAGAAATGATAGGAATTGAGATGGTATCTGCAGGGGGTGGGGAGGTAAATGCCCCAAGGGAGAACACATGACCTCAAAAGGCTTGAGGTGTGTGGATTTGGGGGGAGGGAGCAGACTCACAAACGGACTAGAAGAAGTTTTATCCAGTCTAATTTCAGTTCTAGGGAAGGTTTGGTCAGTATTCTTAAGAGGTCAGTTAGTTCTTCTCACCTTTCCAGAGAACTGTGGATGATAAGGGACCTGGAACTTCCAGTGTATGTTAAGAAAAGAAATGAGGTGTTGGAGATAACTGAAGAGAACTCACTGGACTGAATTGAGGTTGAGAAGCCAAAGGGGGAATTCCCCTGCCAAAGAGGAGAATAATTGCAGAGAGAGGGAGCTGGGTAATGGTGGAGGAGGCTCTTTTGTTGGCGATAGGAAAAACCTCCACCCACCCTGAGAAAGTATCGGTTAGAACCAAGAGATATTTGTGTCCCTTTTCCAGAGACATAAGTGTCAAGCCAACCTGCAGCTGGCAGAAGTCCTCTCGTCTGGTGAGTGGGGAAGGTGATGGCCTAAGGTTAGTTCACAAACAGAAGTCTCAGGTCTGGGAGAGCTTCCTGCCTGGGCCAGACTGGGTATTGTTTGAGGAATGTGAGAGTCCGATTAGCGGGTGGAATAGGGAGTGTGTAGGTAAGAACTTCGGGTGTGCTGGGGGCAGGGAGCTTGAGGTTTAATGTATGTATTACCACTATAGGGTGTGGGGATTAGCTTTGTCTCTCCAGGTCCTGGTGGCTGAGGGCAGCTTCCCTGGCCAGGCTAGCCACCATTTATCAGCCGGGGAGATACAGTGTCTATTTTTTGATGTTCCCTGCAGAGTACCATTGCGACCGGGATGGTGGGCAGCAATACTTCCTCTGGGAGTTTCTGTATGAGTGGCCTTGGCACTGGGTTAAGAATCCCAGGTCTCCAGACCAGTGTGTTGGAGTGGATGCTGCTGTAGGCATACTTGGAGTCAGCATAGATGTTAACCCCTTTGTCTCTGGCCAGGGTGAAGGCCCAGATGAGAGCTGTCAGACCTGAGAACATGAGAAAAAGACCAGGTCCACAATTTTTGAGCCAAATTTTAAGCAAGCATTAATTAAATACTGGCCAGGATGATGGATTCTGGCCAGAACCATTCCAGGGTTCCCAGAAAATGGCCACGAGTCACATTTTGCAGAAGCTTAAAAAGGCAAACCCATAGGCTACCATATTTCCCAACAGGTCCAATCGGGGCAACCATATACCCTGACGTACTTCATGCCTGCATATCTCCCCCTACATCCAATCAGGCAAGCATACATCTTGACACTGATCTATTTCCTACCCATAAACCTCCCATCTACATGTGATTAAGCACATCTGGTGCAGTTGGGTCAAACTTGTTTAGGGGAGCAGTGAAAACATGTGGCTTGTTATCTTCCATAAACAATACTTTCTGGCATTTCAGGAAGTATCTGTCCTTGGGCAAGGGGCTTAAAGGTTCGAGACATTTTTGTTTCATGGATCTCTTAGACACAGTAATTAAAATTTAAAACATAACTTTGACTCTCACACTGCCTGTGGAGAGAAGGTGTGGCGGCGGCGGTGGGGGAAGAAATTTGGCCTCAATGAGAGTGTGTGGGGTGGGGGAGTGGCGAGGTCCTTGGATAATGGCATATCCAGCTGCATGTGGGGGGGGGCATTGTTGGAACTGCCATATGAACCAGTCCATGGTATGTGGGATAATCAAGGTATTCAAGGATGTGTGAGAAGGGATTCATGGTGAGACCCAGGATCTCATTGCGGGGGTGGTACGAGTCAGTGGCTAAAGAGGTGATGGGTAAAAGGTTGAGTGTAGGGGAGGGTTCAAAGGTGAGGCTGGGGTCCAGAAGACAGGCATGGAGGATCTGCACCCCAGGTGCAGGTAAGGAGAGGAAGGCTTGATGACTTAGAGATCCCTATGTAACTATAAAGTGTGTAAGTACGTGAAGCAGGTTGTGTAGTGAAACTGTGTTAACTTCCAGAATGTGGAACAAAGCGTTAGCCAAGGTTTGTAAGGATGGGGCCAGTGTTTTGACAAATAAGCTATGGGGAAATAGGCACCTCCTGCTGCTTGACAAAGGGCTATGAGCTTGCCCTAAGTGGAGTGAAAGAAAGAAGAGTCTGAGCGGTCTGGGAGCTGCAGGGTAGAGGCCCAGGACAGGGCACGTTTCAGCTGATCTGTGGAGCTTTGCTGGGACTGCAGAGGAGAGGTTCCTCTATGAGCCCCTCGGTGGCCTCACAGAGGGGCTGTGCTGTGCAGAAGTTGGGGATCCAGACATGGGGAAAGTTAAAGAGGCCCAGGAAGGCTATGAAGCCTCCCTGTGTCTTGGGTAATGGGTATGGGAGAGCTGCTGAATGAACCAAAGGGGGAATGGAGAGGCTCTGAGGGGAGGGAGACCTAGAGAGTGAACAGTGGGAGGTGCATACGTGTGCCTTCTCTCTGGACACCCGATAGCCCCAGGAAGCCAGAGCACTGAGGAGAGCTGCGGATTGGCAGGGATCTTCCTGGTGGGTTGGGCTTCAGAAGAGAAGATCATTCCCACAGTGCAGAAAGAAAGGAGGGAAGTCTAGGGAAGACAGATCTTCTTCAGGGCTTGACCAAAGAAGTGGTGGCTGTCTTGGAAGCTGTGGAGGACTGGACAAGTGAGTCCCAGGGGAAGGGAGACAGGGCGGGGGAGCAGTAAAGAAGGTCTTTGACGTTGAAAACGGGAAAATAGGTGGTGCTGGCGGGGATGGACTAAAGGAGAGCACAGGGGTTGGGGACTGTGGTCTCATTAATTTGTCTAAGGTTTCTGGACCAGGCAGAAGGACCCATTAGGTTTAACTCCCAAGACAAGAGTGTTGTGTGAGGAGTGTGTGGGAACTAGGAGTCCTGCCTGTGGGAGGCAATGAATGAGGGGGTTTTAGGCCTCTATGTATTTGGGGATAGGGAGTGTTGTTGTGTAGGAGAAAGGGTCTTTCAGAGAGACAAGGACAAGAGAGTGATGACGGGCTACGGGGGGATCAGCAGTGTCCCATACCCCAGGGTAAAGAGAGGGTAGCACAGAGAGGGGGTGTGGCAGACAATGGCCTGCTGCCGGGTCTGGTTCCATGGCTAAGAGAAAGGTGGAGGTCGTTTCTAAGTGGGGTAATGTGAATAGAGGCTTTAAACTTGGTGAGCAGCTCTCACGATGTTACCCCAACCATAAGATTATTTTGTTGCTGCTCTGTAACTGTAATTTTGCTACTGCTATGGATCATAATGTAAATATCTGTGTTTTCCAATGGTCTTAGATGGCCCTGTGAAAGGGTCATTCGACCTCCAGAGGGGCTGTGACCCACAGGTTGAGAACCACACTATAAGTGGTCAGCTCCCACAGCCTGAGAAAATCAGCCATGCCCCTCTGCAGCTCTCTCTCTATCCTGCTCTCTTTCTGGGACAGGGAGTCAAGGACCCATCTGTGCTTTGGATCTTTACCCAGCATCTGACTCTTCCATCTTGTCATGTAGACTATCCCAGACTAAACCACACTGTGTGGAACTTCCTGCCACCCCCTAAAAGGATAAAGTCAAATATTTTCAGCTGTTCCGAGGACTTCTTGGCAGGCTCTCTTTTGTGGTCCCTTCCCCATCACCTGCCTAAGGAAGTCACTGCTTTTACTTTAAGCAGTTTTTTTCTTTTTCTAATTATTATCATTTTCCTTGTATTCATGTGTATGTATGTGTGCCTCCTGAGTTTATGTGTAGCACACGTGTGCAAATGCCCATGGAGGCCAGTTGTGAGCCGCCTGATTCAGGTGCTGGGAACCAAACTCAGGTCCTCTGCAGGAACAGTATATGCTTTTACCTGCTGAAATCTCTCTCCAGGTCCCATTCTAAGATCTTCACAAGAGAAAGATGACCACCCACCACTTCTGCTCGACACAAAACTAGAAGTTGCACCAAGAGCAATCAGATGGAGAAAAAGCATTAAAATCAGAATATAACTATTAACCATTTGCAGAGAGCATGATTGAAAACTAGAATTAACAAAAGTTTTCAGTAAAATTGAAACATACAGAATCAGTTGAGGTTTTGTGGTGGTGTTTTTTTTTTTTTTGGTTTTGTTTTGTTTTGTTTTAAACACAGGGTCAAAGTTCTTTGTTTTTATTTAATGTGTTTGGGTGTTTTCCTTCATGTATGTCTGTATATTATGTGTGCCTGGAGCCTGTGGAGGCGAGGAGTCAGATCCCCGAAAACTGAAGTTACACACAGTTGTGAGTCACTGTATTAGTGCTAGGAATCAAACCCAGGTCCTCGGGAGAGCAGCCAGTGCTCTTAACCACTAAGCCGTCTCTCCAGCCTCGGGGTCAAAGTTTTGACACAGTCTGGCTTCAAAGTCCTGGTCCTTCTGCCACTATCTCCAAAGTGTTGGAATTCCAGATGTGAGCCACCACTCCTGGATCAGTTGCTTTTCTTTGTACCAGGAACAATCTATATGAAAGAGAAGAAAAACAAAAAACTGAAATAGTATAAAAATAATGAAATAGGTAAAGATAAATTTAGTTAAGGAATTAAAGATCTGTATCCTGGAAACTGGAAAACACTGATAAAATTGAAAGTCACAAATAAATAGATATTTCATGCTTATGGACTTGGATATAATGGATTTAAAGCATACTGTTCAAACATAAGTAGATAAACATAGTTCCTATCAAAATTCCAATGACATTTTGCACAGAAACTGAAAGCAATTTTAATAATGGAAGCAGAGAAGACTCCTCCAAAAGCCAAAACAATTTTCAAACAGAAAACAAAACAAAACAAATAAGAGGTATCACATTTCTTCCATTTTTATTTCATGTGTATGGATGTTTTGCCTGCATGGATGTCTGTGCACCACTTGTGTGCCCGGTACCCCCAAGGCTAGAAGAGGGCATCAGATTCCCTGTAACTGGAGTTACAGATGGTTGTGTGGGTGCTGGGAACTGAACTTGGGTGATCTGGAAGATCAGCAGGTACTCATGGTCACTGAGCCATCATTCCAACCCCAAGATTTCCTGTTTCTTGATTTCCAATGACATTACAAAGCTTCTGTAACCTTTGCACTGCTAGGACAGAACATGGTCAGTGGACAGAACACAGAGCATGAGAAGCCAAAGACGGCAAGCAAACACTGGCATGCTGTTTGCTTACTGCACTTCACAGATCCTTATTTTTTAGATAAGATTTGGGTCTGACACAGCCCACTGCAGGTTGGCTTGGAATTCACTATGTAACCTAGCATGGATTAGAGTTCACAGCAATCTTTCTGTCTCACACTCCTGAGTGCTAGGATCACATGTATGAGTCACCATGCTTTAATGTTTATTATTTGTATGTGTAATGTGCGCACATATGTGCAAGCGTATGCACCTGTGTGTGGGTACAGAGCCCAGAGAACATGAAAGGGAGGAGTCCTGCTCCATCACTCTCCACCTTATACTTGAGACAGGGTCTCCCACAAAAACTGGAGCTAGTCTAGCAGCCAGTGTGCCTGAGTAACTCTCTCTTCCCCTCCACAGTGCTGCTGTTACAGGCACTTGCAGCCACGCCCAGCGTTCAGAGAATGCTCGTACAGCAAGTACACTTCCCCAGTCATCTCCCTGTGCCCCACCCCCTGATATTTTCTTCAGAAATGGGAGATTGGAGGCTGAGATGATGACTGGGTTGGTGAAGTATCTGCTGCACAAGCATGAGGCCCTGCATTTGGATGCCCAGCACCCACACCGCAGCCAGGTGTGGTGGCTCACATCCGTAACCCCAGCACCCACATGACAGCCAGGTGTGGTGGCTCACATCTGTAACCCCAGCACCCACACGACAGCCAGGTGTGGTGGCTCACATCTGTAACCCTAGCACTTGGGCCACAAAGATAAGTACACCCTGGGTACTCATTGACCAGTCAAGCTCCAGAAAGGGTGACTTCTGGATGCAGTGAGAGACTGTCTAAAAAAAATAAGGATGGTCAGTAAGAAGACACTCAATGCCTACCTGTGGCTTCCACAGATGCACATGCATGGGCAAGTGTACCGACACCCTCATATACACACATGTATTAACATATAAACAACACACAGGCAAGTGAACACATATATACATGTTTATGTGTATGCATATATATACAACACACACACACACACACACACACACACACACACACACACACACACATACTGAAGATTCGTTGCAACCCTGTGGTGAATATGTACCTCTTTTGTCAAATATTGGTAGTTCCTGCAATATTTCAAACTTTCAATATAACTATGTGTTGGTGTGATCTGTGATCTCCACAAGCCATACCCACACAAGATGGCAGAAACATGCATGTGCTGTAACTGCTCCACTATCTGGCTATTCTTTTCTGTCTTCTTGGTCCTATTCTGAGACAACATTATAATAAAATCAATTAGCAGCTCACAGTGCCCTCTGGGTGGTCAAGTGAAAGGAAGATTCATGCATTTCTCTAATTAAATAAAAAACTAGAACTGATTGAAGTTCAGATGAAAATAGCCACACAGACTAAAAATTAGAACACCAGTGGCTAACCATGCTGTACAGTATGAGGAAACGTTCCTCTAGTAAGAGGTAGGAAAGCTGCTTAAGAGAAGGCTGAAGCCAGCTGAGGTGGGATCAGGAGGTTTAAAATCCAAGTCCAAAACAAAGGCACACCAGGCAGTGACGGCACGCTAAAGAACCCCAGCAGTCCTGAGGCAGAGGCAGGCAGATCTCTAAGTTCGAGGGCAGCCTGGTCTACAGGCTTAGCACCAGGACAGCCAGGGCTACACAGAGAAACCTTTTCTCAAAAAGCAAAAACAAAAACAAGATGACAAAGTGAGTGCAGCAAGCTAGGGAGAAGAGCTAGCTAAAATCACAGACGAAGGTAGCTACAATACACTGATTTTTCCATGTAGTAATAAACAGCCTTCTATTGCAAAATGCTGTCTAGGACTTTCATATCTCTACAGACATCAATATTTGGCTTCAAAGTTCCAAAGGATCTGCTAGCTGACACTGGGGGGGGCAATACAACTGGGAACTACATTTAAGGCAATGCCCATTATCATTCTGAAAAAGTTCTGTAAGACATACATTATAGGCAGACAGTTCTCTCCTGCCTGCCTATTCCTGAATAACCACCCAGAGGCTTAATATTAATTATAAATGCTTGGCCAGTAGCTCAGGCTTATTACTAACTAGTTCTTACACTTGAATTAACCCATAATTCTTATCTATGTTTAGCTACATGGCTTGGTTACCTTTTCTCAGTACAACATTCTCATCTTGCTTCCTCTGCATCAGGCTGGTGACTCCTAACTCCACCTTTCTCCTTCCCAGAATTCTGTTTGGCTTTCTCGCCTAACTTCCAGCCCAGCTACTAGCCAAACAGCATTTTATTAAGCCAATTCAAGTGACAAATCTTTACAGTGTACAAGAGGATTATTCCACAGCAATACATAATGGATCTACCATGTACTATGGAAATGAAACAAGACCTAGATGACATTGTTTACAGCATGATATTCTGAATCTTTTGAGCTCACTGTTGAGATCTAATGCTCAGTATCACTGCTCATCTGACAATGCACAAGAGTGACAATAAAAATGTGCAAGATGACTGTTTACTTGACTGTTCTCACATCCACTTTACAGAACAGAGATTAGGAGCAAGTGTGACTTTCAAGTCATAGGAAATTTTGCAAGGTGCTAGAGTTGTGGATTCCACTGGATTCGATTCAGATGCCATTAAGATCCATGGGAGATAGTTAAAGTATCAGGAAGAATTTGGGAGAAGCTGATTCCAACTTTCATAGTTGACTTGAAGCAGAACTTAAGATGTGAGTGAATTACTACAACAACAATGTAAGATTTTGGTAGGGGCTGGAGAGACATCTCAGCAGTTAGGAGTGCTGGTGATTCCCAGTACCCACATCTGGTGGCTCATCACCACCTGTAACCCCACCTCCAGGGGATCTAATCTCTAGTCTCTATGGACACCTGGACACATGTGGTATTAACTCACACAGACATGCACATAAATAAGTCTTTTAAAAAACGTGATAGTTGTTTTTCTTTTCTTTTAAAGATTTATTTATTATGCATACAGCATGTATGACTGCAAGCCAGAAGAGGGCACCAGATCTCATTACAGATGGTTGTGAGCCACCATGTGGTTGCTGGGAACTGAACTCAGGACCTCTGGAAGAGCAGTCAGTGCTCTTAACCTCTGAGCCATCTCTCCAGCCCTTATGATAGTTGTTTCTTAAAAATAAGCAAGTGGTATCCTGAAATGGAATCTACCACAGGTGAAGATGCTCTCAACAGAGTTAAAACAGAATTCCATGGGGGCTAAAGAGAGCCTGATGGGGCTGGGAGGAAGGGACTGGACCTGCCTGGACTGAGTCTACCAGGTTGATCGCAGTCCTGGGGGGAGGGGAGGATTTGCCCTGGAGGAGGTGGGAATGGGGGGTGGGTTGGAGGTAAGGGGAGGGAGTGGGAGGGGGGGAATAGGGGAACCCGTGGCTGATATGTAGAACTGAATGGTATTGTAAAATAAAATAAATAAAATTAAAAAAAAAAAGAAACTGAAAAAAAAAAAAAGAGAGAGAGAGAGAGCCTGATGGTTAAGAGCTCTTGTTGCGTATGTGGAGGACTTGAGTTTCATTACCAGCACCTACATGGTGGCTCACAACCATCTGTAACTCCAGTTCTAGGGGATCCTGATACCCTCTTCTGGCCTCTGGGGGGACCAAACATTCACAGTGTGCACATACATACATGCAGGTAAAATACTCATACACATAAAATGAAAATAAAATCGTTACGAGTGGTTGGGGAACTGGAGAGGTGGTTCAGAGTGTTTAAGAGCACCCAATGAGCTTGCAGAGGGTCCCATGTCCTAGCCTCCTTGGCACCTACACCCATGTACACATACCCACACACAATACACATAATTAAAAATGTTTTTTAATTCAAGTATGTGTCCGTTGATATAGTAGCAGCATCTGAGAGCACTGATTCCAATTTTTAAAGAAAGTCTATTGTGGGTTGGGGATTTAGCTCAGTGGTAGAGTGCTTGCCTAGCAAGTGCAAGGCCCTGGGTTCAATCCTCAGCTCCGACAAAAAAAAAAAAAAGTCTATTGTGAGTAAAATGCTGAAGTAAGAATCCATGCTGCCCCAACTTAAGTAAATACAACTGTGACCAGTCAGCAGCCACCAACATCAAGGCAAGGTCCTCTACCAATGAAGATGACTTGCTGAAGTCTCAAATGATCGTTAGCATTTTCTAGCAATAAAGCATTTGTAGATTAAGAAACTTTTTTTTTTTTTTTTATTTGTTTGTTTTGGGGTGTGTGTGTGTGTGTTTGATTGAGACTGGGTCTCACTATGTAGCTCTGGCTAATGTGGAACTCACTATATAGACCAGGCTAGCCTCAACTCACAGAGATCCACCTGCCTCTGCCTCTGAAGTGCAAGGGATTAAAAGTGTGCTCCACCACATCTGGTACATATTTTTGAAATAATGCTATTGGTACATTTAGACTACAATAACATGAAAACTATTTTTATATAGACTGGGAAACAAAGATGTGATTTGCTTTATTTCAATATTCACTTTGCTGCTATAGTTTGGAACTACACCTCTAAGGCATGTTATGATTTCCAACAAGCCACCAAAAAAAAAAATACAATGGAAAAAGACAGATCTTCAGTACACGAAGCAGGGGAAGCTGGATAGCCACATCCAAAGAATTAAACTGAAGCTACACCGCACAAAACAATCAACTTAAAATGGACTAGTTAAGACCTGAAACATAAGACCCCAGACTAGAAAGCAGCCGAGGACAAGAAGCAGCCGAGGACAAGCTTCGGCGTAGGACTCTAACAGTGTTTTGGCCACACAACAAAAGCAGAAACAGAGGCTGTACGCCAAACTAAAAGTCTTCTGCACTGCAACAGAGAAAACAAAATGAAAGGCAACACACAGAATGAGAAAAAATATCTACAAGACATACATGTAAAGGACTTCAAACAACTCAGTAGTAAGAAAACAAATAACCTGGTTAAAAAGTAGGAAAAGGACCAAAACAAACATTTCTCAAGACACACAAATGCCCAACAGGTACTTGAAAAGGTGCTCAGTGTCAATCATTAGGTCAATGAGATCAAACCTGGGGGAGGTGTTATCGTGCACCTGTTACTGCAGCTATCACACAAACAGCGTTAAGTGCGGGCATGATGTGGAGAGATGGGAATCCTGGCACACCAGAGTGAGAATGTAAACCAGAACAACGATTCTGGAAAACAATATGGAGGCTCCTGGGTGAGATGACTCAGTAGGAAAATTGATAAAGGATGTCAGAAGATTATTTAACTGTCTATTATAATTATAATCCATGCACAAATATCTCAAGACAAATGGGGAATCTAAATCGATCACCTATTGAACTCTGCCACAGCTCATTCCTCACTGGAAAAACCCAGCACTTCTCCACCTCGCCTTTTCTTTCAGTCACGTCCATCCCCAAGGAAAACCCCACCTCTTGTACCAAACCACTCAACTGGCTATGGGACCGGTGACAGAATTCCCATAACAGTAAATGCATTTGCTGCCGAGCCTGATGACTTGAGTTGATACTTGGGAGCCATACAATAGAAAACCAACTCCTACAAGGCGCTCTCTGTCTCTGTCTGTCTGTCTCTCTCTGTCTGTCTTTGTCTCTCTCTGGCGCGTGCGCGCAAGCGCACACACATACACACACACACACACACACACACATATACACACACAATCATAACTTGGTTGTTTTTCCAGACAGGGTTTCTTTGTGTAGCCCTGGTTGGCCTAGAACTCACTCTGTAGACCAGGCTGGCCTTGAACTCAGAGATTCACCTGCCTCTGCCTCCCAAGTGCTGGAATTAAAGGTGTGTGCCACCACGGCCAGGCTAAATTAACATAATTTTTTTTAAACATGGAGGGTCCTCAAAAAACTAATAATAGAATTACTATATGATTTAGCAATCTCACCTCTTGTATTAAGCCAATGAAAAAGAGAGTAATAAAATGAAAAGATATCTGTATTCTCAAATTCACTGAAGCAGTATCTACAATAACCAAGATATGAATCAAGCTGTCTGGTAAATAGGTAAAGAAAGTGAGCATTACACACACACACACACACACACACACACACACACACACACACACACACACACGAAAACTGGTATTTAAAAGAGTAAGATTCTATTTGTGACAACAAAGATAAAATGGAGATTAAGTAAGCTGAGTTAGTGGAAGATGTTCAAAGGACATAAAGTTTCAGTCACGTAGGAGGAAGTTCAAAAGACCTGTATATTAGATGACTAGTAACATTTTACTGTCAATTACTTAACAAATGGCTGAGAGCTTTTACCTTTTTTTTTTTTTAATGTATGCAATGTTCTGCCAGCATGTATGCCTGCAGGCCAGAAGAGGGCACCAGAGATCTCACAGATGGTTGTGAACCACCATGTGGGTGCTGGGAATTGAACTTAGCCTCTGGAAGAACAGCCAGTGCTCCTAACCTCTGAGCCATCTCTCCAGCCCTCACCTTTCTTTAAAGTCTTTTTTCGTACAATATATTTTGATATTCTTTTCCTCAACTTCTTCCAGATCCTCCCCCTACCTCCCCAACTTCATGTTCTCTCTCTCTCTCTCTCTCTCTCTCTCTCTCTCTCTCTCTCTCTCTCTCTCTCTCTCTGTGTGTGTGTGTGTGTGTGTGTGTGTGTGTGTGTTGCTCTGTCTCTCTAAGGAAAACAAAACCAAAAAAGGGAAAACAACAAAAAAAAAAAAGGAAAATCAAAACAGACAAACTAAGCCAAGCAGTGGTAGCACACCTTTAATCCCAACACTTGGGAGGCAGAGGCAGGCAGATCTCTGTAAGTTTGAGGCCAGCCTGGTCTAAAAAGCAAGTTCCAAGACAATCAGGGCTACACAGAGAAACCATGTCTTGAAAAACAAAACAAAAATTAAAATCAAATCACTAAGAAAAAAATAACGGAACTAAAAGCACACAAAAAATACGGGGTCTGCTGTGGGAAAATCTTTGTACACTGTAAATCTGTGTTGCTCATTGTTAACAAATAAACAAACAAACAAACAAACAAAAAAACAAAAAAACCTGATCAGCCAATAGCTAGGCAGAAAGAATGCTGGGAAGAAGGGCAGAGTCTGAGGAGTCGAAAGCCAGACTTAGAAGAAGCAACATGTGAAGTTCACAGATGAGGTAAAGAAGCTGCAGTGCTTTATGGGTTAATTTAAGTGTTAAGAGCTAGCTAAACACAAGCCTAAGCTATTGGCCAAGCATTTATAACCATTAAGTCTCTGTGTGGTTATATTTGGGAGAGACTGATGGAACACAGAGAATATCTGCCTTCAAAGAGTCCATTTTGTGCTGGCCAACTACACCTGAGCATGGAGCCCATACCAGAATGGGGTTGATACTATAGTGATACGCCATTGGTGAAAACTGATTTTCCTTCCCCCAGAAAGCATCAAATGCAAATAGCTTTTTGGTTTAGGGGTGGGGCTGTGTTGGCTTCTCCTCTGTAAAGAAATTTTAAGTGTTCTATTCAGAGGGCTGGTGAGACAACTCAGCAGTTAACAACACTTGCTATTCTTGCAGTTCCCAGCATCTATGCTGGGCAGCTCACAGTCACCTGTAACTCTGGCTCCAGGGACCTGAGGCCTTTCTTCTGGCCTCCATAGGCACCTGCACTAATGTACATCTATACACCTACATGTACAAAATAAAAATAAAATCTAAGAGGAAAATTAGAAATGGTGTGATACAACAGCTCAAGGCATCCTTACAGTGGGGGAAATGGTTCATATTTAAAACTAATAAAGAGCAAACTCAAGCCTCAAACTGCTCCCAAAAATATTTTAGAATACCATGAAGTTGAGTTGAGTAGTTAACATTGCTACTGCAGTAATAAAACATCATCACCAAAGGCAACTTAGGAAGAAAGGGTTTATCTGGCTTACAGGTCCCAGATCAGTCCATTAGGGGAAGGTCAGGCAGAAACCTGAAGGGAACAAAGGCAGAGATGGTGGAGGAACACTGCTCTCAAGCTTTGTTCCTCATAGCTTACTCAGCCTGCTTCCCTATGCACCCAGGCCTGCAATGAGCTCGCTCCTCCCACTCAGTCACTAAGACGAAGCCGCAGACTTTCCTACGGGCCAATCTTACAGAGGCATTTTCTCAGTTAAGATCCCCTCTTCCCAGCTAAATCTAGGATTGTGTCAGGCTAACGAAAACCAGCCAGCATAGAGGGCAAGCATCCAGATTTCTGATTCAGCCTACCTCCCAAATTACTTTAATCTTGATCACATTTGAAAATATTTTCAACAAGCCTAACCTAATCTTTTAATCATCTTTAAGAGATCTTGAATTATCATATATGGATAATACCACAGAATAAAGTTTGGGATCAAGTAATTAAAGAACTACCTGTTCCAGGGACATCTGCTAATGCTTCAATGCCAGAGACAAAGTAGTGTCTGCTAATGCTTCAATGCCAGAGACAAAGTAGTGTCTGCTAATGCTTCAATGCCAGAGACAAAGTAGTGTCTGCTAATGCTTCAATGCCAGAGACAAAGTAGTGTTCTGGGATGAGACACCTAGACAGATCCATTAATTTTTTAATGACAGCTTGCAATTAAAACAGAAAATAATCGGGGGTGTGGGGGTGTGTGGTGGTGGTGCACGCCTTTAATCCCAGCACTCAGGAGGCAGAGGCAGGCGGATCTCTGTGAGTTCAAGGCCAGTCTGGTCTACAAAGCGAGTTCCAGGAAAGGCGCAAAGCTACACAGAGAAATCCTGCTTCAAAAAACCAAAACCAAGACAAAAAAGCAAAAAATAAACAACAACAACAAAAAAAAAAGAGAATAAAGTGTTTTGATAAACTGCCTAAATGGGTTATGCTGCAATCAGTAAAAACCTAATTTAATTTGCTTCTCTGACAAAAAAAGTTGAAATAACCTCACAATTTTAATACTATCTAAAGTAAAATAAATTCTACATGGCAAGCTCAGCAGTTACTCATTATCATATTCAATGAAATTTTAACTTTAAAAAATTCAGTTTTGAGTAGATAAATTCTGTTATCTATAATTCTTTTATAAAGAGATGCTTTCTCTACAAGGTATGCTTTACTTACACAAACTTACACAGAGAAACACAGACACAGAGATTCTTATATCACTATTAAACATTTTTGGTAAAAAAACTGAAGGTTTTTATGTTTCAGAGATTAAAAAAAACTTTTATTAGGCGTTACAAATGCATATAACTACAGTAATATCTGCAGTTGCAGACAAAAGAATCGTGAATTCCAGACCAGCCTGAAATACACATCAGGAGATCCTACACACCGAGGACTCGTCTCAAAGGCACTGCTGAGGAGCAAGGGAAAGAAGGGGAAGAGAGAGAGAAGCAAGGATGTGGAGGGAATTCCTAAGAAAATCCTACACCCTGTCTACAGTGTCTCTAAAGCTCCCTCTGCTGGATGCCAATTTAAGGGACAAAAAATGTAGACCTTTTGGGAAATGACAGCTGAAACTAGTCATTCGAATGAGATGTCCCCTCTGCCAGGCAGCTCAATACTTGGTCCCTGTTTGGTGGCTGTTTAAGAAAGACTAGGAGGTGTGGCCTTGCGGGAGGAAGTATGTTACAATGAGAAAGCTTTGAGGTTTCAAAAGACTTGTGCCATTTTGAGCTAATTCACTCTGCTTCTAGATTGTGATTTGAGATGTGAGCTCTCAGCTACTGCCCAGCAGGCTGCCGCCTATTATCTCCACTCTACCACCATGGACCCCAACCCTTTGGAACCATAAGCCCAAAATAAGTTCTTCCTTGTGTAAGTTGCCTTGGTTCATGGCATATTCCCACAGCAATAGAAAAGTAACTACCATGTAACCCATAAGTATGTGTAATTTTACATCTCAAAAATAAACATACATACTGGAGGGGTTATCTTAAACGGGCAAAAATGTCTATCTAAGCAGGGGCTAACAAGATGGCTCAGTGGTTAAGAGCACTTGCTGCTCTTACAGAGGACATTTAGTTCCCAGTCAGTGTAACTAGTCACCTGTAACTAGCTCCATGAGATCCAACATCTTCTTATGGCCTTTTCAGGCATTGGTATGTATGTGTGTGGGTGTGTATGCATTTTAATGCACATCACACACATACAAAATAATAAAATTATTAATCTTTAAAAAAAAAAAAAGTCCAGCCAGGCGGTGGTGGCACATGCCTTTAATCCCAGCACTCGGGAGGCAGAGCCAGGCGGATCTCTATGGGTTCAAGGCCAGCCTGGGCTACCAAGTGAGTTCCAGGAAAGGCGCAAAGCTACACAGAAAAACCCTGTCTCGAAAAACCAAAAAAAAAAAAAAAAAAAGTCCACTAAGCAATGACTCATGTCCCCAAGGCAGCTGTGGGAATTCCAAGCAGACTGGGGAAGAAAGAATGAAAGGAAGCAAAGCTGCAAGTGTGAAGAGATTAATCACTGCATTGCTGTGTCAACATGCAGTGCACTGGTGTGTCAACATGCAGTGCACTGGTGTGTCATCATGCAGGAGGCAAAAGGAACAATGATTTAACACTGGAAAAACTGGCTGAAATATTTTACAAACTTCACTAGGAAAAAAAAAGCTATACCACACTAATCTACTCACTTTCAATATTAAGGTTTATTTTTTTCCAGGATGAAGTAACAGTTTAAATAATTACCAGAATTATGTATAAATGAACATTCATTCAGACAAAACATCACTGTTTATAAGTAGCTAAGAAATATTTTGCATGTAATAAATATATCTTGTGTTTAGGTTAACAGGCACCATCTTGATAACAGAAAAGTTTTTTTTAAAAAACCAATAAATAAACATTCAAGAAAACAAGGTGTTTATATCTGAAATATGATACAGCCTTAAATGCTTTTCTTCATATAGCACCCAAATTTCCAAACTGTCTAGAAAGTTTCTGAAAATATAACTCCTACCTTAAATCATTAAAATAGTGGCCAAGATAAGTCAATTGAAGACAGAATAATCTATATTCGTAATTCTCCATTCAATAAAATATCAATTACCAATTTATTAAAAGTCAATGGATTGTATATATGCAATCTGTTAATGATGAAAGCCTGAAATATATATATTTAAAAGTCACTCTCTTGACAATACTTAAAATATTGCATCTCTGGTGCAAACTTGAAAACTCTGAAGCATTTCAATTGCCCTAGTTTTCATATTTCCACCTTTACTCCTTTTCCTTTAGTCTGTAAATATCTATCCAGTTTTGGGGGCTTATTTTTTTGGTAGTTTTTTCTGTAAATACATTTAGTTATATTCCAACACAAAACACTGATAATAACCCTTGGTAAACAAGGAAATCCCAGCAAAGTCTAAACCCACAGCTTCGCTCCCCAAGTGTGGCACCCGACTACGTAGCAGAGAAAAAACAATCAATGGCCCTCATTCATACAGTCAGAGTGCTCCTGAGAGTCCATAACTGTCTGAGAATTTGCTGATGTAATCCTGAAGAAAGTGTCAACAGACTTTGCAGACAAATATCAGAGAATAAGTCTTTGATTGATAATTTTTCTATTTATTTCTGCCAAGGCGACTGAAAACACGAAAGCCTTTTCATCAGAGAGGTTAGCATAGATGTCAATTTCCTTTTCCTGTTTTTCTGTTAAAAGAAAAAGGGAAATCTTAATACAAAGGTGCAGATGCAGTAGTTTAACAACATTTTTGAGGCTTTCAATATTTATTTGACAAATATATGTAATACTATAATTCTATTGAATTACATAATTTCTATAAAAATCTCATATTTTTCTTTCCCTTTACCAGTATGAACTGTCTCTGTCAAAATTAATTTTCAACCTAGAAGATATCCCCTTCTGAACATCAACGATAATTTTCTGAATATATTAACCTTAGCCTCACTACAGAAATGATAACCAACTTTTTAACTGCCATTTTCTCCACCCAATAACAAATGCAAACCACATTCAAAGTAGAAAATTTGAAAATTAAGCAAAAGAAAAAATCTCCTACAGTCATAAATCAGCTAAAACATCATCTTTGTGTATGTTCCAAATTATTTTTTCATATTTTACAATAATAATTTTTTTGCTTTAGTATTTTGCTATTTGAAACAAAGTTAAGCATGCATATAATTTGGCCAATTCATTTTGGCAAAAAAAAAAAATTGTTTTAAAAAAATGCATCCCTATATGCACATTTCCTAATTTCCAACTACTTCCCCCTTAGTTGTTCCTTCCTTTTTATAAAAACAAATCTTTATCTGTGTAATAGTTACATGATGCTCCTTCTTAAGTTTTCTGCATTACTCATTTTCTACTTTGGAAAATTAGAATTTTACTGTTTTGCATGTCTTATTGCCATCTCAAACACTGCATATCTCTTCATCTTCTTATTCTTTTTTTTTAATAATTTATTTTTATTTTATGTACATTGGCATTTTGCCTGCATGTATGTCTGTGTTAGGGTATCAGATCTTGGAGTTATAGACAGTTGTGAGCTGCCATATTGTTGCTGGGAATTGAACCCTGGTCCTCTGGAAGAGTAGTCAGTGCTCTTAACCCACTGAGCCATCTCTCCAGCCCATCAATTTTCAACGTCTACATTATGATTTTGTGAGTGATTTTCCTTTCTTTGAAGTACTAGTTTTCTCTGCAGAATCCTATGTATTTAACTGAGTGTGCATGTGTGTGCACACGTGTAATACTGCACACAGGTGGAGACAAAGGATGACTAGTCTGTTCTCTCTTTCCAGGTGGCTTTCAAAACTCAAATTCAGGTGGTTCAGGCTTGACAGCAAGGGCCTTTTCCTGCTGAGCATTTCACAGCCTCAACTGACTCTTTGGTTTGCTTAGCTCTCATGTCTAACTCAACTCAAACTGTTCCAGGTGTACAAATCTTCAGGATGTCCACACATAATTTTATCGTCATGGAAAGATCTCTGCAAGTCTCCCCACCTGCTTCATCTGAAATGGCTGCTCTCTAGGATCACAGGGCAATTATTACCCTGTGGCCCCCTCAAAAGGAGATCTGCCATCTCTCTTGAGTTGGCTGCTCTTTGTTCTAGACCCCAGTATTCCTTTTTGGCTCTCTTCTCTGTGGTGCGTGCAACTTTCAGCAGCTTCCTGGGAAAGGAGTATGGGTAGCATACTTTTTGAAACCCTGAATATCACAAAGTATCATTAGTCTATTTTCATACTAAGCTGTAGTTTGGTTGAAAAAGATTTGTAATTTCCCCTTAGAATTATTAATGAAATGAATTGTCTTCTGACCATTGGTATCACTGTTGAGAAAATCCAAACCTTTTAAAGTTATTTTAATTACTGCTAAATTTACATGCCATGAAATAATGCACAAATCCTTTAGAATCAAAATGTGCTCTGACAGATGCATATATTCATGCAACCCAAATATTAATCAAGACATGTATGTTGTTTTGACTGAAAAATGCCTCCCAGTCTTGGGCATTTGAACTCTTCGTTCTCGGTTTGTTTGAGGAGGTTTAGGTGATGTCGTCTCGATGGAGGAAGTATGACATTGAGGGGTGGTCTTCGAGCTTACAGGTGAGGACATGAGCTCTGCATCCTGTTCCTGCCCCTACGCCTGCCACACTTCTCCACCACCATGCTCTTAGCATTCTGGAAGCGTAAGCCCAAACAAACTCTTCTCTATGGTGCTTTTAGTCACGGCATTTATCCCAGCAACAGAAGAGGAGCTAATGCACTCCAGAGACCTTCCTTCACTCTGTGCATTCCTCGCGTTCTTTTCCAGTCACTCCTTACTACTTACACTGCCCTTATTTGGAACATAATAGATTTTGGGTTTTTTTGTTTGTTTGGTTTGGTTTTTCGAGACAGGGTCTCTCTGTGTAGCTTTGGTGCCTGTCCCGGATCTCGCTTGGTACACCAGGCTGGCCTCAAACTCATGAGATCTACCTGGCTCTGCCTCCCGAGTGCTGGGACTAAAGGCTTATGCCACCACTGCTGGGCCGATTTAGGTTTTTCTTGAACTTTAATGACAATCATATATTGTATGTGCTTTTCTTTTGTTTTAATACTTCCTTAATGCTGTTCATACAGCTAGTCAGTATTCCACTGTACTCACTCAAATATTTTAGTTATTCTTTTTGTCTAAAAAAAAAAAAAAAAAAAACCTAAGCATTTATTTTCCTTTAACCAAACAGCGATATGTTTTGTTCTAATTTTTGACCTTCCACTGGATTGGGAATTTCAGGGGCCCTGTTAGTGTCTTTCAGGTTTGGGAAATTTTCCTTGTCTTCCATCTTCTACATTCTATTTTCTGAAACTCTTTATATATAGTCAGTAGATTTTCACATTGGTCCTTTAAGTTTCATATCTTCTATTTTTTCCATCTCTTCCTATTTCTATGCTTCCTGGAGTTTTTCTTCAATTTTATCTTTAAACCTATTAAACTTTTTCATTTTGTGACTCACATTTTGCTGGTTTTCGTATTTTAAAGCAATCCTTGAAGACTGTTTCCAGGCATGTTTTGTCGTCCGTCCATGTCTCCCCCCCCCCCCCATGCTGCCTCTCAAGGCTCATGGTGCTCCTCCCGCCAGGGAAGCATCTCTTTCTTATTAAGGATGTTAACACGGTTCCTTTCCCTGAAAAACACTTTTTCTCTCCCCAGTACCTTTTTCTCCTTTTTCTTTATTCTTGACCTTTTCTACTAGATGCGTTCTTCTAGATACTCAGTAATTTCTGGTAATTTTATATTTAAAAGTACAAAAAAGGCCGATTAGAAGCAGCATGTGTATATGTGAGACCGGACTGTAGCTGTGGTCTACTAGGTACATCTCTGAACTCCTAAGTAACAGTGTGTTTATTGTAGGTCTTTTCTCCTGGGCTTTTCCAGTTCCCTAGGAAGACTGCTTCTGGTTTCTCTTACCTGTAAGATAGAAGCCCGGTCAGAGAACTCAGTATTCACCATGTTCAACCTTAGTCTCCCTGAGCTTTTTTTATACTGCCTTTGCCCACCTTATCACTGCTGGTTCCCTAGACCAAGACTGCTTTTTCATTTCTTTTTCAAAGCACTGACCTAGTGGGTAAAGAAAAGACTTTCCTTTTCCATTTTCTCCTCTTCCTAGTCTTTTTTTTCCCAAAATAGAAAGCAATAAGGTCAATTAAAATATTTTTATACAGTGTCAAGTTTTTCTTAATTCATTGTGTTAAGATTCAATTTTAACTTAAAATTATGCTTACTTCAAAGTTTTCAAGTTCCTGAACAGCAAAGGACCAATAAAGACAAAATTAAATTAACCAGCTGCTTAGCCCTACAAAGCATTAGTAAGAGGTTTTTTATAAAATGCATGGACATCATTAGTTGTGTTATATTTAGAGACCAATGAACTATATCATCTTCCTGTTTTTATGAAGTTTTATTAAAACACAGCTTTCTTCACTCATACACTGTGAGTTCAGTAGTTGAGACATAGCCCACAAAACCTAAAATATTTATGTTTGAGCTCTTTACAGAAAAAGTTTACTGAGGTCCCATGTACATAAAAGATTCAACTTTATTCCAGATGTGATAGGATATGCCTATAATCCCAGCTCTTGGCAGGGTAATACAGGAAGATCTTGAGTCAGAAAACTTGGTTAGAGAGCCTTGGTTAAACAGCAAGATGCCATCTTTTTAAAGGGGGAGGGGGGACACCCAGATTATATCCTGAAATTTTTATCAAAAGCAAAAAAACAAACAAAAAAATTTAAATAATTTGGCTTGTGGGGGTGTAGTTCTGTAGAGGTTCCAGGTTCAAGCTCCAGGAACTGGGGGTTAGGAGGAACAAGGCCTTCTTGGAAAACAGAGATCTACCTGTCTCCAGTCTCCCACATGCTGGGATCAAAGGCATACACCATTACTCCCAGCCAAAAATATTCTTAAACAGAAAATATCTGAAAAAAATATTCACTGGCAAAGAAATGCTTCCCTTTTCAAGTAATAATAAAATACATTTTCAACGCTGCATCCGTAGAACACAGACATGCTCAACAACACAGCCTTTGTTTCCCCAGCCGTCACCAGCCGTTTCTTTAATCTCGTAACCAGAAGCATCCTTCCCCATTTCTTTTCAGCTATCTTCCCTTTACTTCAGTTGAAAACAATGTTCTGTTTTCTGATCAAGTAGAGCTTCTTTTTTCCTTCTCTGTGGACTTTTCTTGTCCAGTTTCTATTCCAAAATAGTCTTTCAAATAAGATTTTCTGATGACCTCATTGCTAAAAACACCTATTTAAATAACTCAAAGTGCCTGGAAGAGTATAGCAGAAGGAAAGAATAAGATTGCTCAACAAAATGAGGAATACCTAAGGGAAACCTTATACAATAATTCATTATGAACTTTATTTCTTTAATTGCACAGTATCAAGACACTTTTCATTTTGGTAAAAGCTAGAGATAGCTATATATATCAGAAAAATCATGAATAATTCTGTGTCTCAAATAACATTTGTATTTATATAGAAAATATTTGTCTATCTAAAATTAAATATCCAAAGATATGCAAAACATAACTAACAAATAATAATTATAAATTTCTTTCACTGAAGATGAAATAGTTTTGGCTGAGGATTCTAAATAAATACAAAGAGCAGCTACCCATCTCCACTAATTATTGACTTCAAAGTCTCAATTTTCATACAGGTATTACAGGGGCTCATTATATCATTCTTCTTACTCTTTAGTGGGGTGTGTCTTTTTGAGACAGGGTTTCTCTGTGTAGCCCTGGCTGTCCTAGAACTAGCTCTGTAGACCAGGCTGGCCTGGAACTCAGAATTCCACGTGTCTCTACACCACCCCAACCCCTCTAACCCCAGGCTACTTCTTGCTCTTTTATATGTTGAAATTTTCCATGATAAAATTTTCTAAAAGATGTACAAATAAAGGAAAAAGAGAAGCAGAAGTTCTAGCAGAAGTCTAGAAATAACTTATGAGTAGAAACACTACTTATCAAAAGAAGAAGACCTGTAAGGGGAGACAGAACACTCTGGAACAAGACCAAACTATACCAGTTGTATAGGAAGCATGCAAACCTTCCAAAGAGCAATTAAAAATGCATAACAAACGTCACTTTAAAAAAAATGCTTTAAATCCACAGTAAAATGGTTTAAAATAACTGCTTAGACCGGTCTTTAAAAAAAAGGTACAATCATTTTTATTGATATCTGAAAGACATATATACAATTATCTTTGAACTTTTCTACTACCAGTTAACAATGTGGATTTTCCCTAATGTAAGCCTTCAGGTTTCTAGTAAGAATTGTTTTGTTTTGTTTTCATTTTAAAAGTAGGAACTTAAGGGCTGAGAGTGCAGCTCGGTGGTAGAGGTTTATCTGGCCTGTGTGCTGGACTCAAAACCCAGCACTGTAATTAAAACAAACAAACAAAAACTACTTTTTTTTCTTTCACAATTCACAAACTATGAGTTGTAAGTCCAAGAGCTCAAAGCTTCCACAACGTTCTACTTCTGTCTCTCATCAATTTACTACTAGAACAGGGCTGTGAGGACTGAGCCATACCTCTCTCTTCCTCGTGTTTTTTGGCAGATGTACTTTTCGGTCTTCCTCTTCCTCGTCTGATATGATCTGAGTGGCTGTTACTTCGAGACCTCTTTCTGTTTTCTAAATCCTTATTTACTGTAGAATTTATCTTCTCTCTCCTAACTCTCTCTGTTCGCCTCCTCTTGGCCTCATGCTTGTTTTCTGTATGGATGAATAAAAGTGATTTATTTTAGGACTCCACAACAACTGTCTGCCCAAGTTTTCATCAACTTCCTTTTACTTTCTAAAAACACACTTCCCGGCACATCATGTACTTTTGTAAAATCTAGCTGTACCCCACACTCACAGAGAACAAAGAAACAACACGATTCACATCTACGGAGGTAGAAAAAGTCTTGTAAGAGAAAATAAGTTTCTTCATTTGGTAACTTACTAATTTCATCCCCTTAGGTCCAAACAACCCCACAACAACCTTTCCACTGTTTCCATCACATTTCCAAGTTTAACATAGTGAACTACATGGGAAGGGGGAAACCCACTGCTTCCTACCCCTCCCTAAGTTACAGATTGAACTACGATGTGAAAGATGAGCCACAAAACTAGCCTTAGGCATAGCAAAGGTTACAATACAAACCAACCACAGAGCAACCAGACAACATAGTTTTAAAGCACAGAAAATAGGAATGTTCACTTAAACCACAAAGAAGGTGACCATTGACGTAACAGAATTTCTTCCATAGAGGAGAAACAAAATCCAGGAACTTTACTAACAGAGTGATTTCATTACGCAAGAAGCCCCTCCCCCATCCCAAACCAAAATGTTAGATTAAAATTTTTTACTTCAATTTACATCTAACTTTAAAAGCCAGAAAATTAACTCCCCAAATACCTAAAATCACAATGATAAAAGGGGAAAAGGTGGAAACTTCAGGACCAGTCTGAGCTATACAGCGAGACTATCTGAAAAAAAAAAAAAAATGCATTGGGGGTGGGGAGATAGTGGTACATACCCTCAGGAGGCAGATGTAGGTAGGTGGATGTCTGTGAGTTTGAGGTCAGCCTGGTCTTCATAGTTTCAGGACAGCCAGAGCTCAGAGATCTGTCTGCCTCTGCCTCTGCCTCTCAAGTGCTGGGACTAAAGGTGTGTGCCACAACTGCCCAGTTAAAAGAACCTGTTTCTATCTTTCTATTCAGACCACATCATTTGGTAGACAAAAAGCAGGCAAAGAGAAAGTTTTCATTCTTAAGTTATTAAACCTACTAAATAAATGAGTGCTAGAGCCAGAGTGTCACCACTTTTTAACCTGCAATGAATTATTAAACAGGAAAAAATAAAAATAAAGAATCCGGTCTCATGGGTTTTTGTTTGCTTTGAGTAAAAGCTTGTGATTTTATTGTCTTTATAACAAAATCAGCTTAGAACTGGCCCTTTCTCCTGTTACAGCCTCCCAGTTCAAATGCTCACATCTCTTCATGGCCAGCATTCCCTTAGATCTACAGTCAGGCTCGACACACTCTTCTCTGTAGTCTTAAGCCTTTTTACTGAGAACAGGCTTAGTCTGCCCATTGCAGTCACACTGTTTCCTGTCACAATGCCAATTTCCCTAGACATACCAAGAGTCTTTTGCCTTTCTCTAATTTGTCACTTTGTGGGGCTGGTGCTTGTCATACTTCTTGCAGAAAGTCTAAAGAATGCTCAACATGTTTGCAGAAAGACAAGAAAGTGTGCAGTTTTGTGAGGAAAGGAATGCGAGCTTAAAGTTGCAGACAATGATGGTGCAGACAAAGCGTCTTCGCTAGAGATTGGTGTCACTAGAAAGAGACGTGTGGTCTGCAGTGGGTCAGGAAAGGTGCTGGAGGCCAGCCATCACCCACTGATGGCCCACCTCATCTTGTGAAAAACCCAAATTCACCTGAATGGGTCAAGACTGACCTGGGAACTCTGCTGAAGGGATCCACCTAATACAACGCTTTCTCAGATTCAATTGCAAAGGCACAGAGGTGGCTCCAACTCTAGTCCAAGGGAGTCAGGCTACATCTAAACTGGCAATAGGACTTGGCATTATTGTCTACATGGTACTAGTTTTGTAGGAATGAAAAATGCAAAAGGAAGTGTTTATGAAGGCCTGTGCAATGTTCCAGAAAGCCACTATGGCCAGGGAGAGTAACAGGGTTGGATGGACAAAGAGGCACCAAGAAGCCATTACATTAACCTTGGAAATTAAAGCCTGAGCTCCAATAGAGACCCCAGGACACGAGACATCCTGGAAAGAAAGCTGCAGCATGCAGTACAGTAAGGCCAAGTGAGAGGCTGTATGTGCTACAGGTGACAGAGACAGGACAGGCAAGGTTATGCAACCCGTGGAGCTCAGCTGACTCCTTCACAAGCACCAGTTGCCAGGCATGGAGCTTCTGGTTTTGGTGCTTTCCCTGGAGGGTTTCCGTCCTGCTTCAGTCTGATCCTCCCCTGCTTTGCCCTCATTTCTTCCTTTTGGAATGTATACTATAGGTATCTAACGGTTCCTTTTGGAATGTATACTATAGGTATGTAACGGTTTGGGTTTTGTCTCATTTTTTTAATTTTGCAGGGGTTCAGTTAATAGACTCTCTTGAGTCTTAGCAGATAATTTGGCTTTTGAACAATGCTAGGATTGTTCAACACTATGAAGACTTACAAAGTTGGAATAGATACATTTTCCATAATGACATGGTCATGAGCACATAGGTGCCAGGGGCAGAAGGCTGTATTTTGAATGTGAAATGTCTCCTATAAGTTCATGCGTTTGAATACTTGGCACCTAACTGTTGTTCTGGAAAGTTGTGGAATATTTAGGAGGTGGAGCCTTGCTGGGAAAGTGGATTGCTGTGAGCATGCTTTAAAGTTGTATAGCCCAGTTCCACTTCCTATCTACTCTCTTTTCTGACCTCACACTCCCATTTACCATGCCTTCCCAGTCCTCATGGACTGTGCCTCTTACAACTGTCAGCCAAGCCGGGCGATGGTGGCGCACGCCTTTAATCCAAGCACTCGGGAGGCAGAGGCAGGTGGATCTCTGTGAGCTCGAGGCCAGCCTGGTCTCCAAAGCGAGTTCCAGGGAAGGCGCAAAGCTACACAGAGAAACCCTGTCTCGAAAAACCAAAAAAAAAAAAAACTGTCAGCCAAAATAAACCTGCATCCCTTAATGCTTTCTATCAAATATTTTGTTACAGCAACAAGAAAAGTAACTAATACCGTGACAGAAAATGAAGAAAACACCCAATAAATCTGTAACATACCTGTGACAAAACTGTTATTCATTTGGGTGGTGTTGTTTGGGTTTTGTTTTGTTTGTTTGAAGAAAGGGTCATTATGTAGCCATGGCCTTCCTGGAACTCAAAGAGATCCGCCTGCCTCTGCCTCCCCAGTGCTGGGATTAAAAATGTGCACCACCATACCCAGCCTGACAGCTGTTAACAAGCTGTTACACTCTCTCAAGACTCTCTTACAAGGAATGTGGCCAGGAAAACTAGCACTGACCAACACATTTAGTGGAACTAGTAAAGTTTCCAGAAAGGTTTTTCTTTAAACATGGCTATTATGTCCCTTTATTCTTCTGTCCTTCCATGTTCTTCCTGTGTAGGAATGTTTATGGGATACACACAGATACAAAAGTTACCTTATAAGAAGTATGGCAGCCCTACCTTTCCTGTGAGAAAGGAGCCCAATCCTTCACCCTTCCTCACTAAGTAAATTAACTATAGCCACTAAGTTACCAACTCCGAGTGGTCTGTAAACTGACATATCACCCACTAAATACACAAGAATAAGGAAGAAGAGAAGAAAAAAAGAAACAATGATTTTAAACTGCTCCGAGGACAGCTCAGTTGATAAGAGTGTTTGCCTTGAATGCACAAGGACCTAGGTGTGACCTCTAGCACCACGTCATCCTAGATGCTTGAGAGGTAGAGGAGTTGGGGGATCATCTTTGGTTACAAAGTAATCTTGAGCTGAAATCAGGATACATTCAACTCTGTCTTCAAACAATAGTTAATTTTCAAAAGATAAGTAAAAACTGCCCCAAGTAGTAGAAGCCTTGAGCTTCAAGTGGAAGACTTGTATATATGTATACATGCATGCTAGGTGAACTATCTACCTTGAGTTACACCCCTAACCCTAAAAGAAAACACTGCAAACCAAGGAAAAATTAGAGTAATATTAGTGTTAATGTCACAATACAAGATAGGAAATACAATGCCACATGGTGGTTTTTTCTAGAACTTTCTAGGTATGAAACAACTTCTGATAAATTTGTTCCAGAAATAGAAACACATGTGATTAAAACACACACATACACACAACCACATGGGGTGGGGTGGGGGAGACAAAGAATGAATGAACGAACAAACGAACGAACAAACGAACGAACGAACGAACGAACGAACGAACGAACGAACGAACGAATGAATATACAATTATCTTGAGAGTATGGCGGGAAGAAATTCCAATGCAAAACTGCACAGGAGACCTTAAAACAATCAAGCTGCTTGGTTTATAGCTTGCCTGCCCTGTGTTTTTCCTCTCAACTAATAAAAATAGTTCTTGAACTTGCTTCTGTTTTTAATTTTTTTTTCCAAGATAGGATTTCTCTGTGTAACAGCCTTGGATGTCCTGGAACTCACTCTGTAGACTAGGCTGGCATTGAACTCACAGACATCTGCCTGCCTCTGCCTCCTGAGTGCTAGGATTAAAGGTGTGCACCACTACCACCTTGCTTTAAATTATTTTATTAACAAGTCTAAGAACCCACAAAAAGGGAGCCCCTGACACTGTTCTTAGAGACCAAGGGTGGTTGGCCTGTAACTCTCAATCTTACCACCTTTATTGCAGAATGTGTGGTTTACACTGTGTGAAGATGTGTCACTGTGACTGGTTTAATAAAGAGCTGACTGGCCAATAGCTAGGCAGGAGAGAATAGGCAGGGTCCTGGGCAGAGAGAGGGACTCAGGATGAATCTAGGTGCTCGAGAGATGCCAACAAGACACTGAAGAAGTCGGACATACAGTACAGAGGCGAGGTAACCAAGCCATGTGACAGAACATAGATGAATAGAAACAGGTTAATTTAAGTTATAAGAGCTAGGTGGGAATATGCCTAAGCTAAAGGCCAGGCTTTCATAATTAATAATAAGTCTCCATGAACTGGTAGCCTAAAGAAAGTCCGACTACACACCTTGGCCTCCTGAGTGCTGTATCTCTCTCTTGAATTAAAGTGAATTTATCATTTTAAGATGTTTTTATTTGTTTGTTTGCTTGTTGGCCTTTGCCTGTTCATGGGTAATCATTGTCCTATTTATCCTGCTCTCAAAAAAATAAGGTGGTAATTTGACTAAACATCTACCCACTGAGAAGTGAACAGGTAATATTAGTGAATTCCCGTTTTAATTGTCTTGAATATTTTTCTCACCTTTAAAGGAAGTCTTATAACTAAATTTGACTTAGAATTCATTTACATTTTCTTCTACAAGTTTTATAATTAAAATTCTAGAAAGGAAAACAGATACAGTCAGGAATCAACTGTAAAATGGCACCTCTGATGAGAATCTACATCTGGAAAATGAAAGTTAAAGATATGGAACAAACTGAGTTAACTAATACTTCCCTTGGTAACAGCAGTTGGCTAAATAGTTGCTTCAGAACTACTCCAGGGAGAGTGAGATGGCTCGGTGGGGAGGGTGTTTTGATCCCTGGAACCCACATGGTGAAAGGAGAGGACCGATTTTGGCATGTTGTCTTCTTACCCTGCCTCTAACATGCATGTCATGACATGTGTCCCCCACACAAGTAAATAAATGTAGATTTGGTACAGATTCACAGTTTTAAGAAATACAGTGTATCCTTTAATTCCTCTTTTAAAGTAATCAATCCCTTCAGCACTGGATGTGGTGGTGCCTGCCTACAAATGCTTTTGGAAGACTGAGACCATCCTGTGCTAACACCACATTCTAGGCCAGCAGAGGCTATATAGCAATAGCCTCAATTTCAAATTTAATTGCAAAGCTTTGTGTAGGGGGAGGGGAGCCTCAGTGGGTCAAGATGCTTGATGTACAAGCCTGACAACCTGAGTTAATCCCTGCATCTATGGTGGAAAGAAAGCACCAACTCCTAAAGGCTACCATCTGACTTCCATGCTCCACGTAGCGCATGGGTGTTATCATACATACATATATACAAAATAGTACTAAACACAACGACAAGCATTAAGCCTAAGGCCTTGTGTATGCAAGGCAGGTTTTCTCCCACTAATCTACATCTCTGCCCCTTCTAGGATACTTTTTAAACTCTCAGTCAACCATTCAACTTAGAAATGAAATCCTGACTTAGTAAGAATTTTTACATTATTACTTTATATGTACAAGTGTTTTGTCTGAAGGTATTTCTATGTAGTACATGCATACAGTGCCCCCAGAGGCCAGAAGAAACTTGGAACTAAAGTTGCAGATGGTTGTGAGCCTCTTATGAATGTTGGGAATTGAACCCAGGTCCTCTGGAAGAGTAGCAAGTGTTCTTAACTACTGACCCATCTCTCCAGTCCCCTGAATTAATGTTAAAAACAACAACAACCAAAAAAAAAAAAAAAAACTTACCTATTTCATACAAAACAAAACAAAACTGCAACACATACCTTATTTGGAAATATGTTAAAGAATAACTGCCTTAGGTTCTATGTTCCTGCACAAAACACTTTTTATTATTATATTTTTGTACGTGTGTTTTTGTGGGCATGTATATGCACAAATGTGCCATGGTGCAGGTCAGAGGACAACATGAGAAAGCTGGTTCTTTCCTTCCACCATCTGGGTCTGGGGATCAAATTCAGATTGGCAGTCCTGGCAACAAATGCCTTTACCTAACACCTGGAGCCATCTCACTGGCCCCCATCACTTCTTTTTTTTTTTTTTTTTTGGTTTTTTCAAAACAGGGTTTCTCTGTGTAGCTTTGCGCCTTTTCCTGGAACTCGCTCTGTAGCCCAGGTTGGCCTCGAACTCAGAGATCCGCCTGCCTCTGCCTCCCCAGTGCTGGGATTAAAGGCATGCGCCACCAGCGCCCAGCTTTTTTTTTTTTTCATCACTTCTTAATACACCTTTATTTATAACACTTATCTCTTCTTCCTTTCACCAAAGTTTATTTTAAACATTTAAAAATTCCGCACTTTATATAATAGGTCATTTATATATATATTTTCACTTCCCAGTGCTGAGGGCTAAGATTAAAGGTATATGCCACCACATAACAGTGCTTTGAAAAGTTTTCCATGGTAAGTACATAAAAATTATCATCATTCTAACTAGTACATAGTGTTCTCTAAAAGATCTACCCAATTTTAACCAATCTCCTACTCATGACATATGGTTGTTAACATTTGCTATTACAATATGTTGCCTTAAAAATTCACATAATTCTTTGTGCTTATAAGCAATTGGGACTCTAAGTGCCTATTCAAAAAGAACTGCAGGTATTAGGCTAGGTACCCTTAAAACTTCTAACAACTGCTTGAAGATTGTGAGATCAAAAGGCTCTGCATCATACTATCCTGTAAGTACTGTGAACAAAAGGTTCTGAAAAAAAATCCAGCCGGGCGTGGTGGCGCACGCCTTTAATCCCAGCACTCGGGAGGCAGAGCCAGGCGGATCTTTGTGAGTTCGAGGCCAGCCTGGGCTACCAAGTGAGCTCCAGGAAAGGCGCAAAGCTACACAGAGAAACCCTGACTCGAAAAAACCAAAAAAAAAAAAAAAAAAAAAAAAAATCCACACTTTCCAGTGAGCACTTTGCAAGGCAGATTAACTGAACAGAACTCACCTGGCTGTGAAAAGGTTGGAAGGTTGCAGGTTCAGACTTAATTACAATGTATCTTGGGCTTTTTATTCTTGTGATTATCAGGGAAAATCCTTTGGAATGTATTAAAGGCCCACTAGCTTCCAGTAAACAGAAATCTCAGTGTCATCAAACAGCATCAGAAACTTGGAGCAGAGCGGTTTCCCCACTTTACTTGAACCAGTCTACCCACTGTGTCTACTAATGTATTTGAAAAGTGTCTTAATTTGTAGCTTTTTTGTTGTTACTGCTGTGGGATGGTCTGTATGTCAAATTGCTCTGATTGGTCAATAAATAAAACACTGATTGGCCAGTGGCCAGGCAGGAAGTATAGGCGGGACTAACAGAGAGGAGAATTGAGAGAACAGGAAGGCAGAGGGAGTCACTGCCAGCCACCGCCATGACAAGCAGCATGTGAAGATGCTGGTAAGCCATGAGCCATGTGGCAAGTATAGATTTATGGAAATGGATTAATTTAAGCTATAAGAACAATTAGCAAGAAGCCTGCCATGGCCATACAGTTTGCAACCAATAGAAGTCTCTATGTTTACTTAGTTGGGTCTGAGCAGCTGTGGGACTGGCGGGTGACAGAGATTTGTCCTGACTATGGGCAAGGCAGGAAAACTCTAGCTATATGTTACTTTTAAAAATTCATCAAGCTGCTACCATTTTGAAAGATGGAATTTGAGTTAACCTAAATCTGTGTTCCTGGGCCACTGTCACTCATTTGGCATCAGAATAAACTTTCTCTGCTTTTGAGGTGAGAATTGTCTTTGTGTTCACCAGACATATTTTGACATGTGCATAAAAACATAGTATAACCACTATGGAAAACAATATATATATATATATATATATATATATATATATAATTTTAGCAAGCTAGAAGTATCATATATAACCTAATGACTATATTATCAGGTACACATACAAAGCAAATAAAATGAACACATAAGAGTTGCCTGAACTCCCATGCTTACTCCAACACCATTTACAACAGTGACTCTCCATATCTTGGAATCAACCCAAGAGTTCATCAACAGATAAACTAGTGAAGAAAATCACAACACACACACACACACACACACACACACACACACACACACACACACACACTCTAGCATGCATGAATATTATTCAGCTATTAAAACTGAAATCCGAGCTGGAGAGATGGCTCAAAGGTTAAGAGCACTGGCTGCTCTTCCAGAGGTCCTGAGTTCAATTCCCAGCAACCACGTGGTGGCTCACAACCTTCTATAGTGAGATCTGGTGCCCTCTTCTGGTGTGCAGGCAGAACACTGTATACATAATAAATAAATAAATCTTTAAAAAAAAAACTGAAATCCAGCTGAGCAGTGGTGGCGCACACCTTTAATCCCAGCACTTGGGAGGCAGAGGCAGGCAGATCTCTGTGAGTTCAAGGCCAACCCGGTCTACAGAGCTAGTTCTAGGACAGCCAGGGCTACACAGAGAAACCCTGTCTCGGGAAAAAAAAGAAAGAAAGAAAAAAAGAAATCCTAGCACCAATCCTAGCACCTGCAGCAATGTGACAGACCAGAAGATGTATTGTCACTCCTGCTGCAGCAGAGAGCAGGGACGAGAGGCAGCTGGTCACACTGTGCCTGCAATTAGGAAGCAGAGACAACACTAGAGCTCAGCTCCCTTGCCCTCTTCCTTTAGTCTAGGACCACGGCCCATGGAATAGTGCTGCCCACATTCAGAGCACATCTTTCCTCCTCAGTTAAAACTCTCTGAAAAAGCCCTCAGACATGCCTAGAGACATGTTTCCTAGGTGATTTGCATCCAATAAAGTAGACAATGAAGAGCAGCCATCACAAAGAGCATCACATCAAATGAAATAAAGAAAGAACAGAATAACATGCCGTATGTTGTCACTCACGGTTCTAGAACAATGGTCTATGGGAAGGCACAAAAGAAAGGAATAAAATAGAATAAGTAATACGTGCCAAAATAAAGTTTGACAGAAGGAATAATTCTAGTGTTCTAAACATAGTTTGGTAACCACAGTATGTAATAACTGACAACATATTTCCAATAACTAGAAGACTCTGAAGCTCCCACAACAGAAGTGATAGTGTTTGAAGAGATGCCAACACTAATAACCCTGGCCACATACATTACATATCACACAAATGTTTGTGTTATACCCCACAAATATTTACAAGAATTATGCATCAATTACATTTTTCAAATGTAGCCGGGTGGTAGCGGTGGCGCACGCCTTTAATCTCAACAGGGAGGTAGAGGCAGGCGGATCTCGGTGAGTTCAAGGCCAGCCTGGTCTACAGAGCGAGTTCCAAAACAGCCAGGGATACACAGAGAAACCCTGTCTCAAAAAAACAGACCAAAAAAAAAAAAAAACCAAAAAACTTTACCCTTCATCAAAAAAAAAAACAAAAAACAAAAACCTCTCTTTGCAACAGATGGAAATCATTACAGAAAACCACAGCCAATTAAAATGCAGAGTTGTGGAGCTCAGACCCACCAACAGATACATCTACAACACAACTCCTGCACCTAAGGCCCAGCGGTCACTGAAGAAAAAGTGTGACAAAAAGATTCTAAGCGCCAAAGTAACAGGAAGTTTGCTGTGAGACTGTTTCTTAGAAATGTCAGAGAAACTACACCCATAAAGTCTCACCAGCACGGCTTGCCTACACAAAACCTGAACAGGGAGGGGTGAAACCAATAGATATGCTAACATGGAAAAGGAAGCTCATGAGGCCTCAACCCTAGACAAAGCTAAGGAACACTGAGGCCTCAACCCTAGACAAAGCTAAGGAACACTGAGAGTGAGAGAAACAGTATTCCTCAAGGAGGGGCATGCCAATTGGTTATCTAATATCATATGGTCAGACCTGAAAACACACACATACAATTAATATTATATGGACTGAACAGGCTGTATTTGTATATTTAGGAATACATTTTCACACACACACATACATGCAACAACAATTAAAGAATAAAGGTCAGGAATTTGAGAAAGGGCAAGGGGTTGTACAGGGAGGGGAGGGAGGAAGGAAAGAGAAGGGAAATGATGTAATTATAATCATGAAAAAAATTATAATTAAACAAAAAAAACTTTAAAGTTATTACAAATTCTACCAGCATTATGAAAGGGAACAAAAATAAAGACAATGGTCCACCAGCAGTGATAAATGGAGGCATATCTATATAAAGAATACTACTGAGCAAAAAACACAAACAAAGTAAATGTTAAATACTTTGTTCAATGACAGAGGCCAGACAGAGTCCCACATACTGTGATTCCACCGACAGGACAGTCACAAAGAGCGGCAGTGGGAGACAAGAAGAGCAAGGGATATGGTGGAGAGGGACTGGGCCCCTACACATCAGAACCATCAAATGGTAGACTATAAGCTGTCCTTCACTTTACATAGTTATCACTCTTAGTAAGCCATTTATAATGTTTTTATAAAAAAATTTAAATAGAAACAAATAAATAAGAACTGTATCACAAACTCTATTAATATTCTAAGGGAGTTCACATTTAAGTGAAATGAACCCATGTCACAAGCTGGTTTTCAAGGGTGTTGTGCTTAATTTTCACAATTACCTGTAGAAGATGGTGATTTCTCTGAATGTTTTGCATTCAGTAGTTTTCTGCTAATAAATATGTAACCACAGGGACATGATTTACATGCAACAGGAATCTGCAGGGAAAAAAGAAAACTTAGATTACTCTTCTCCCATTGTTAGATTTCTCAGGACTTAGGAAGTCTCTTGGTAATAAACTGCTTGAAGAACCACAGATTAAATGAAAACCACTTTGAGATAGTTATCATTTCACAAATATTCACATTTTCCTAGTGCTTATGACACTGAAATACCTTACGGTACCAATGTGATAAATACTAACACAATGTCAGTGTGTGTAATAACGAGAATGGAAACTGAAAAATTGATCAGCCACATTTCACAGAAAGAAAAAACAAGAAATGGATCCAAACCAACTACTGGTCATGTGAGCAGAACACAAACTGAGGGTTATTAACAGCACAGGAGGAAAACAGGTTCTTTTTTTTTTTTTTTTTGCATTAAAGTACTGAACACTGGTCCGGGCATGGTGGCACATGCCTTTAATCAGCAGAGACAGACAGATCTCTGGGAGTTCGAGGCCAGCCTGGTCTACAGAGTGAGCTCTAGAACAGCCAGGGCTGCACAGAGAAACCTTGTCTTGAAAATTAAAAAAAAAAAAAAAAAAAGTACTGAACACTGGCTCTTTTTAAAAAACCTATTCTTACTACTATTATTATTACTAGTGTGTATATGTGTAGGAGAGAGGTGGGGACACTGTAAAGTCCATCCTCTCCTTCCACTTTGACTTGGCTTCAAATTCAAGACATAAGGCTTGCATTCATGCAGACACCTTCACCCACTGAAGCACCTCAGCTGCCCTGGTTGTTGCTTGTAGAGACAGGGTCTCATGTGGTCTAGACTGGCCAGGCTATGTGTGGCAAAAGCTACCCTTGAATTCTTAATTCTCCTGCCTCTCCCTCCCAAGTCCTGGGATTGCAAGCATGGATAACCGTCCCGCACAACGTAAGATCTTTAATTTACACTTAACAGACAACAAATGGGGCCTACAAGATCTTGCAAGTCTGATGACCTAAGTTCAATACCAGGTAAGGGGTAGGAAAGAACCAACCCTGAAGGGCTGTACTCTCTAAGCACACACACACACTATAACCTAACTTATTAGCCAATTAATTTAAAAAGGAGAGAACAGTAGAACCCAGTGATGTGGGCTTATAACCTTATTAGCACAGGAGGCTAAGGCAGGTAGCCCCAAGTTCAAGGCCTGTCTGGGCTATACAATTAGTTCAAATTTAGTTTAGACAGCCTGCTTACACACTGTCTCAAAAAATTAAAGTTAGGAATGTAATGGCTCAGTGGCAGAGCACTTGCCTAGCATGTACAAGACCCCAAGTTCAACACTGAATACCACCAAAAGAAAAATATGAAGAAAATGAAATCATCAGAAACCTGTTTCCACAATTAACAGGTGAAGATTGACTTTAAGACCCAGGTGCCCACTGACTAATTCAACTGATGATTTTTCTTTAATGAGTTCAACTCAAGACACTTTCCTACATCAGAGTTAATGCA
Source organism: Peromyscus maniculatus bairdii (assembly GCF_049852395.1). Classification (NCBI taxonomy): domain Eukaryota; kingdom Metazoa; phylum Chordata; class Mammalia; order Rodentia; family Cricetidae; genus Peromyscus; species Peromyscus maniculatus. Next base: position 20,028,742 of record NC_134856.1, on the reverse strand, counting down.
TTCTAAAGTCCTGTTTAAAAGTGGAATGTCCCTCTCAACTCCTGCCCAAAAAATCTGTAACAAAACCAAAAAAACCCACCACAGCCAGCTCCTACAAAAAGAATCTTCAAACAGGTTGGGCAACTTGAATAACGTTAGTCTCATTAAATTATTTATACAAATGCTCTAAACACCCCTTAAATTTCAGTTTAAGATAATAATTTAAATTCTAATGCTATACTTCCAATTTTTTAAATGGAAAAAATCCAAAGTATTGTTTACTATGATTTATTATTTATCAATTCATTCTTTGAAAAGTATTATTTAGGTTGTTTATTTTAAAGAGAAAGGGAAAAAAGGGGGTCAGCTACACATTTGTTCAATGTCACATTACTGAGGTCTATATGCTGTGGGATATCTTTCTGTATGCTGTGAAAATGTGTTGCTCTAATTGGTTGATAAATAAAATTGCACTGGCCTATGGCAGGGCAGGATGGAGCCAGGCAGGAAAATCCAAGAGACAGTGGGAGGAGAAAGAAGAGGAAGGAGATGCTGCCAGCTGCCGCCAGGAGAAGCAAGATGTAAAGTACCAGTAAGCCACAAGCCACGTGGCAAAGTATAGATTCATAGAAATGGGTTAATTTAAGATGTAAGGTCTAGCTAGCAAGAAGCTTGTCATGGCCATAGTTTGAAAATAATATAAGCCTCTGTCTGTATGTATGTTTATTTGGGTCTGAGTGGCTGTGGGACCAAGCAGGACATAGAAAAACTTTCAACTACATCTATACTCATGTCTAGCACAAAACAGACACTCACCAAATATTTGTGTGTGTTGGGGGGGGGACCTACAGATATAAAAATGACAGCACTGCTAAAATTTGGACTTGAAATTGTTCAGGACCAAAAAGAAAGAGAGAGGAAGAAAGAGAAAGAGAGATGAAAGATTTGAGCACTACAGTATTTCTTTTTAATCCCTAAAATAACCAAAACCAATACAGAAAACTCATTTATAGAAATCTCATTATTTTTCCTTTCTGAGGTTTTAGTTACCTAAAGTCAATAAGAAGGATAAAAATGGCAAAGGATTTAGAAAGAGATTGAGGTTGTTGATGCAAAAACACAGCACTTACATCAAAAGGAGTAAGAGTTATGCTGGAGCTAAATGTGAGTAACCAGGGCCTAGGAACAGATGTAGGTTACCCCAAATTCTATGTTCCAACATGAAAGCAGTTCCATGAAGTTTTCACAGTAACAGAGCAGCGTCAGAGATCAAAGCACTTCTCAAACACACGAGTGGAAACATTAAGTAGGAAGGCACAGCAAAGCCGAGAAATCTTCACTATAGGACTCTCAGACGCTGTCTGATAAAACTTTTAGCCCTTTGATTGGTAGAAAATTAGGTTTTTAAGTTCATTCATTCCAAAAGCTTTTTATCTTTTCAGATTTAGGTCTGACACTGAGCAAGGCAGAGAACAGCTTTTTGTAGGCTAAAGATAGCTCACATTGCAACTGGGCCTGTAACATTCCACCCTCTCCACATAACTGAAGTTTTAATCAATCAGTCTTTGTAGACAGTTTCATTTCAGGAATTCTTGTTAACAAGACATCACAGAACTTTTATTAGAATACATTGTTCTAATCATTCTATTTAATTAATTATTAGCTATTGACTACTTATGCCTAATTTACAGATTTCATTATAGGTGCATATATGCAAAAACACAGTACAGACAGGGTTAGCACTGTCTTAGATTTCGAACATATACTATGGATGTTAATGTATCTGCCCAAAATAGGGGAAAGTATTGAGTTTCTTCTGTGTTAAACAGATCAGAGATGGGTATGGGTACAATACACACACTTGCCAGATATGTCACAGACATGGAAAAACAGTGCATTGTTTAAAAGGAAAGCAAAGCCCAAAAGACACACTAAAAAAAGAGAAAACTGTTCAATATCTTGAATAATAATATACCCAAAATAGTTTAGTAATTTTCCAGTCAGTGAATGAGACCTCCATGAAAGTATAGAATACAAAAGTTTAATACTTTTAAAACTGTATTTTTTTTAAGGACCTACATAAGAGATGTTAAGAGCTGCTAAAAATCACCGGGCAGTGGTGGCGCACGCCTTTAATCCCAGCACTCAGAAGGCAGAGCCAGGCGGATCTTTGTGAGTTCAAGACCAGCCTGGTCTACAGAGTGAGATCCAAGAAAGGAGCAAAGCTACACAGAGAAACCCTGTCTCAAAAAAACGAAAGAAAAAAAAAAGAGCTGCTAAAAAAAATCTAGCTTTCGGCTTCCTTGTACCAGTTTTTTAAAGTGGTCCTATCTAGTCAACTGAAGAAATCTCACTTCAAAGATTTGACATTTATGTTTAGAAATACACACAAAAATCTAATTCAATATTCATGCAGTAACTTCGAATCTTGGCAATATTCTAGTGTCATGTTTAAAAAGTTACTTACAATTATAATTTGCTTCCTAGTTTAAAACCAAAAGCTTCGATTTTTTTTTTTTTTTTTTTTTTTTTTTTTTTTGAGACAGGGTTTCTCTATGTAGCCCTGGCTGTCCTGGAACTCACTCTGTAAAACAGGCTAGCCTCAAACTCACAGAGATCTGCCTGGCTCTGCCTCCCAAGTGCTGAGATTAAAGGTGTGCGCCACCACCGCCCAGCAAGCTTCTAGTTACTTTTTTAAGTAATTAGAAAACTAAAATTAACCTATCACTTTCTTCAACTCAATTACTATATTTGAAAAAAAAAAAAAAATCAGCAAAGGGCTCAAGGCCCTGGATTCAACCCTACCACTGGGAAATCACCAAAAATTCATTTGTCATCATGTGTATTCTCTTCAGTATTGAGTATAAAAGACAAAACAAACCAAAACCAATGTACTAGTTTATAAAGGACTAAATTGTGTCCACTATCCAAAATTTACCCACTGAATCCATAAACCCCACTGTGGCAGGATCTCCAAGTAAGGCTTTTCAAAAGACACTTGAGTTGAAGTGAAGGGGTGCTCCTAGTGGGATCCGTGACCGTAATGGGACTACAGCATGCACTTTTTGCCACATGAGGACACTGGCAAGACACCTCGGCATGTACAAGCCAAGAAAACTCTCACTAGAACACACCCTGGCCTTGAACTTCGATTAATGCTGGTTATTACTTTTGGTATTTCATTAATGGTATTTTATTATTGCAGCCAAAACAAACCAAGATAAAGCTGATTTTGTATGAAGGAATGCATGTGAGGCCTGGGAAATGGATCAGAGGGTAAGGGCATTGCTGCCAAATGTGAATTCCAACCCTGAAAACCTCACATGATGGAGAGAGGGAGAGAGGGAGAGAGGGAGAGAGGGAGAGAGGGAGAGAGGGAGAGAGGGAGAGAGGGAGAGAGAGAGAGAGAGAGAGAGAGAGAGAGAGAGAGAGAGAGAGAGAGCGAGCGCAGACTGCCACAGGCTGTCCTGACTCCCATGGAGGAACACACATACACACAAAATTAAAATGGAAAAAGATAAATGTGTATTTGTATACCAAGATAAACCTGTTTCCGAATAAACCCCGATGTGCTGAGCAGTCTCAAGGACGCCGACACCGTCTTCTGCCCTTCCTTTGCCCGGGGTTTGTGTGTGTCTGCTTTCTTCTGTGCCCACAATCTGTTAGCACTGAATGTGGAGGTCACAGGGCACCTCTGTTCGGCCAGTTCTCTTCCTCTCCCTTTACTGTGTCCTGGGGGTCCACCCCAGGTGGTCAGGCGGGGGCAGCAGCGCTTTCACTGGCCCCTAACCAGGATATTAAAGAACAGGTCTTTTCCCCCAAAAGATTACTTTATGCCAAATAAAACAAGAAAAGAATTCACAGGGATCTGTGCCCTACAGAAACTGAATGCATAATTTCTATTATATAAGCCTTAACTGGGAATTATTTAAGCATCGAAGTAATGTGCCAAGAGACTGACCACAAAGTCCAAGTCTGTTAAAATTTAGTTTGGTGGAAAGAATGAACGTAACACATTGTTTTTAAATTGCATACTGACAGAGCTCTATCGACTGTATACTTGCACAACTTTCCCTGATCGGTGTTTTTAGCACTGCCTATAAATCATACTGAATAAAACATGTAACACTTTGTTAAAAGATTTGATAAACCTACAAGAACGCACCCTAAATAATATATTAAAATCAGCTTAAGTCTCCGCCCATTTCAAATTACTCCAGAGGATGAGAGAAGGAAGGGGGAGGGGAGGAGAGAGAGGTAGTCATTTTGGAAAGATTCATTCAGTGGAAAAATATGTATACCCAGATCTGTATGCTGGTATGAAGGGCCTTAAGGATGGTTTTAATTAAAAGAGTTTTAATTCATTACACTGTAATGAGAATAAGGCGTGCTTAAATGTAGGAAAGAAAACATGTATCATTTTTTAAAAATTACAGCTATTGCTCCATGAATTCAATCTAGACGATTCGTTTCAAATTCACGAACCCGCATAAATATGTTTTTTAAAAATCTGGAAGCAGACATGCCAAATTTACAACAGTAAATAGCAGGAGTAGGATGGGGCGCACGCAGAGAGGAAGAGCCTCCACGCCGACTTCATTCGATCGTGTTCCGTTAACAACGCAATGGAAGGACCAGCCATCACCCATCAAAACTGGTTTTATTGCGGTGTTCCGGAAGTCCACAAATTTGCAAAAAGTTAGCACCATTACTGTCCTTTTGTCTGCTTTATGCTGCCACCCAGGTGGCGGGGGCGACAGCTGAGGAGCCGCACCGCACTCCCCCCAGCGGCGAACAAAGCCACCCGGGGCAGCAGGGGGCCGCGGGCCGGCCGGGGACCAGAACCGGCAGCGCCGGGTCCCCGCTTCCAGACCCCCGCCGCCCCCGCCCGGCCGCGGGCCGCCGCGCACCGCCAACCGCCGCCGAGCAACGGCCGCCCGCCCTGCCCGCCCCGCCCGCCCGCTCGCGCCGGCCCGGCCCACCTGTTGGTCGCACTCGGGGCACGATTTGGTGGCCATCTTCACTTTCTTGGCTCGAGTTGCAGACATGCTCCCCTCCTCAGCAGCTGTGGAAGCAGCGCCGTAGCTCCGCTGCTCCACAGAGCGCTTCCTCACTCCAGCCGCGACCCGGCCGTGGGGGCGCGCGTGCGCGTGCGCGGGGCTGCGTGCGGGGGGAGGGCGGGGGGCGCCGCAGCCCTTCCAGGGAACTCCCCTCGACACGCCCTCTACGGCGGCTGACCGCGCGGGGGCGTGGCTTCGGCGAGACTCCACCAACCAACGCACCGGTGGGCCGGGCCGTGGGGCCGGACACGCCCCCTCGCCGGCCCACGAACTCAAGACCGAAAATGGATACTGGCAACGAATACCTCTGTAAATGTCAGCAATGCTGATCCGTGAGAAATTATAATAGACAGTCGATGAAACCTCTAGGTACCCAGCGTCAAGGATCCAACGTTCATTATTCAATAAATAATTGCCTACGATCACTCTCAGGCACACTGAATAAGAAATCTCTGCCTTCAAGAACAGTCTACAATGCTTTGTTTTTGGCTGGGGGAGGAGAGGGGCTGGGCGTGGGAAGGATGCCCTGTTTTGATTCAGTGTATCACTGATACTTACTAGATTAAAATTAAAATTAAATTATTTGAAAACTGAAACAAAATGTCACGCACTCCTGTAATCCCAGCTTGTACTGCTCTTGTTCAGATCTATAGTAGGAGAACAGAAGGATATTTTTTAAATGTACAGTTTGTTGAAGAAAGAAGCATGACTTGGGTTTGAAGTTGCAGAAAAGGGAGAGGGAAGACAAAGCATCCGTGTACTCTGACCATAGGAAAGGTATCCTAAAGGCAAGACACCATATGTCAAAAAAAAAAAATCTAAACTTGTGAAAATGTAAATCCATTTAAAAGAAGTGCTTGTGTGAATAGAATCCTGCCACAAAGGTTTGCTGCTCCAGAATGGCCCCCTAAGGAAGTCTCCAGGATCACCCTGAAGGAACACAAAAACTACTGCCACTTTGTATTGGTGAAATTATTAAGGCCACTCCACGAAGTTAAAAGGAAGATTTATTTAATGGGTGACTTACAAATGAAGGGATAGGTAGATTGCAGGGGGTCTGGGGAAGGTGTATCGCAGTCCAGCAGTGTTCTCTGGAGCTCTGCTCAGTCAGCCTCCACCATCTAGGGTCCAGGAACCGATCGATCGCTCCCCATCCAGGTCTCCAGACACCTCCCTTGGCCCTGCCTCGTAGGCGTAACAGTTGCCAGAGTCTCAGTCGGGGTTGGAACTTCCAGATCCAAGCTGGAATGGCCATCCACTACAACTTTGTATCAAAAGGACCAGATGACATCTGGTGCTGACAGCCTGTGGTCTTGCAAGCAAGGGAGGTATATGCGTGATAGGGCCAATCGAGCCTTGTGCTAGAGCTGCAGAGACCCTGCAGTGTGTGGCAGGATCAGATTTCCGGAAGGGAGGCACTGAGAGACAGTTTTATGAAACTAGGAAGGTGAAACCTAAGTTTCAACAGAGACCCCAGATGTTAGAAATATCACAAGCACTGTACAACCATGGAGAAAAGCTATCAGCATGGGTCCAGAAAGGCCATCACAGGATGTAGGCAGGATAGCTGAAAGACTGACCTGTTTAAGGGTCTCAGATGAGTCCATGACAAAACCCAGATGCCACACAGGGAGCTGCAGGTTTTAGTGTTTGATCTGAAAGTTTGAGCATTGCTTTGGTTAGATCTTCCTTTGCTATGCTTCATTCTCCCTTTTGGAAGGAGAATATTTACTCTGTACCATTGTGTATTAGAAGTATGTAGCTTGTTCTGGTGTTGGCTTTTGTTTTGTTATGTTTTTTAATTTTACAGAGGCTCACAATTAAGCGTGTGTCCTGGGCCAGACAGTGGTGGCACACAACTTTAATCCCAGCACTTAGGAGACAGAGGCAGGCAGATCTCTGAGTTCAAGACCAGCCTGCTCCACAGATCAGGTTCCAGGACAGCCAAGAGTACACAGAGAAACCCTGTCTTGAAAAACAAAAACAACAGCAACAGAGTGTGTCTTGAATATCAGAAGAGATTTAGACTTGGGGAATGTGATTGTAGTTAGACATAGGGTCTTAAGCAGCCTGGGCCAGCCTCAAACTCACTGTATAGCTAAGTATGAGCCTGGTCTTCCTGCCTCTACCTCTAAAGTGCTGGGACTACAGCCATGTGCCACACATGGCTTCCACTTTGGACTTTTAAACACTTTTGGGACTGTCAAGACTTCAGTGACTTTTAGAGAGACATTAAATGAACTTTGAATTATGAGATGAGCATGAGAGAGTTAATAAATGTGGTCTCTGGTCCCAGGTGGAATAAAAGGGAAAATGTTGGAGAATATTATTTTAAGTTGTGTTACTATTATATATGTTACATTTGTTTAACTCTGTGAAGCAGTGTTACTGTGCCTGTCTAGAACACCTGATGGTCTAATAAAGAGCTGAGCAGCTAATAACAAGGCAGGAGAAAGGATAGGCAGTGCTGACAGGCAGAGAGATTATATAGAAGGAGAAATCTGGGAGGAGAAAAGAAGTAGCCAGAGGAGGAAGAGTATATCAGGGACCAGCCACCCAGCTACACAGCAAGCCACGGAGTAAGAAACAAAAGTATACCGGAATAGAAAAGGAAAAAGATAGACAAGATAATTTAAAGTTAAGAAAAGCTGGTTAGAAATAAGCCAAGCTAAGGCCAGGCATTTATAATTAAGAATAAGCCTCCATGTGTGATTTATTTGGGAGCTGGGTGGTGGCCCCCTAAAACAGCAACATTATGGTGTACCAATGTGGAGCTCAAATTTCTATAGTGCCTGAAAAAGCTTTAAAAAAAAATGGCTCCTTTAAGAGGTTTTGCCTGCTGACAAGCCCTTGAGCAGCCAATATCTTAAGTAGGAACAAAAAACTAAGTAAAAATTCCTACCACAGTGTAAGCCATCAGCATTCTAGAGCTCTAGGAAGGTTGAATGCAGTTCTCAGCATAAACATCTGTCCTACTGCAAGTTTCACACTTGGCTTTCATGGCCTGAGAAGCAGGCAGAACCAGCTGAGAGCTGCATGTGGAGGATCCAGGTTTGCTCACTTGGTGAAAAAAAAAAAACAAAAACAACAACAACAACAGCAAAAAAAAAAAAAAAAAAAAAAAAAACAGCTGAAGATACACAATAAAAGAGATCCAGATGAAAAAAAAAACTCTATACAGATTACAGTGTGTTTAACAATGTGCATAGGCTTAAGAAAAGAAAAAGTTTAAAAATAACAATAAAGTCTTTAAAGAGAGAGTAAAAGTAATATAAAAGAAAAAAGTCATGTAAGATAGGAAATATACAGGGAGTCTGGATCCTAGATGTTATTGTGTTGATTTTGAATTTTTTGATTATTGAAAAGCAAATGATAGCTGCAAAGAGACCTGGAATTGAAATAGGGACTGTTGAAATAAGTCAGCCTATATACTTTAGGAATGCCTTAACTTTTAATAAGTCAAAAAAATTGTCAAATGGAAATAAAAAATTCTTTGGAGTTTTGTTCCCACAGGAGATGAGAGGCTGTGGATTCCTTCAGGGTTAATATGGATCGGGTTTGATCAGGGGAGACCTCCTGAAATTTGATAGGTGATATCTATCAGCAAAGATTATTGCCGGTCTTCCTAGAACTTGGTCACTATTTTAAAATTCTCTCTCTGGGACCCTAAAGATACTTTGTCTACAGACACTAGAAAGCAGTTTGGAGAACACAACCAAGAGGGAGGGGTGTGGGAGGCTTTTGGTTATTTGGTGGGTTATGGATTTTTTTTATCATTTAGGGGAATATGGTATATTGATACAAATTTAAAGTTATTTTTGTTACACTGTATATATGTTTCTAGTTGTTTAAAGGATTTTTGTATATTGATACAAATTTAAGGTTACTTTTGTTACAACATATTGTACATATGTTTCTATTCTTGTTTAAAGTATTGTACCTATGCAGTTTATTTTAAAATGTAAAATAAAATTCTAGTTTTTAAAAGCTGTTATTACAAACTATATAGGATAATCAGGAAACATAGGTTAGTGGTTAGTCATTTATAACAATCAAATTTGTAGATATATTAGGTATGCTTTCCAGATCATATAGATAGATGGTCTTCAAATCTTTCAAAGACCTACAGAATATGGCATTCAAAATAGTTTGTTAACATAAAGTTTTTCATAGCAATGAAACACATCTGTTCCTGGCAGCACTAATTTACTCAGAGATGATGGGCATACAGTAATAGTGGGTGACTTCAACACCTCTCTCACCAAGGGACAAGTCATCTGGGTAAATTAAATGGAGATACATTAAAGTTAAATGATTTCATAAATCAAATGTACCTAACAGAAATCTATATACTCAATTGCTAAATACACATTCTTCTCAACAGCCCATGAGCTTTCTTCAAAATTGATCATATATTAATACACAAAGCTAATTTCAACAAATATAGGAAAATTGAAGTAACCTCTTATATTGTATCTGACCACAATGGATCTAAATCTAGCTACCAACATCAAGAGAAACTACAGAAAGGACACAACTCATGGAGATTAAACAACACATGATTGAGTGATGAATTAGTAAATCCAACATACCGAAATCTACGGGATAAAATGAAGGCAGACCTAAGAAGCAGCTTTATAGCTCTAAGTGCCTGCAGCAAATTAATAAATCAGGGAAAATTCAAATAACTTAATGGTGCATCTCACAGCATTGGGAAAACAAGAATAAATTGAACCTAAAAACAGCAAATGGAGAGAAACAAGATCAGGAAAGAAATTAGTAAAATAATACAAGACTTGGATAGTTTTCAAATATAATTTTTAATGATGTGCATGCGTGTGCTTCTGTGTGTAAGTACGTGCCTGTCAGTTCTGGTGCCCACGGAAGGCAGACTATGACTGGATCTCCTGGAGCTGGACTTATAGGGAATTGTGAACCACTCAGGGCTGAGAACCAAAACCAGTCCCGGTAGGAGCAGCAGATGCTCTTAACTGCTGAGCTGTCTCTCTAATCCAAAGAGTTGGGTTTTTGTACAAATAAACAAAATTGACAAACCCTTAGCCAAAGTAACCAAAAGAAAATAAGAGAAAAATCTAATAAAATTAGAGTTTAAAAAGGAGCTATTGCGCCGGGCGGTGGTGGTGGCGCACGCCTTTAATCCCAGTACTTGGGAGGCAGAGGCAGGAGGATCTCTGTGAGTTTGAAGCCAGCCTGGTCTACAAAGTGAGTTCCAGGACAGCCAGGATAGTTTCACAGAGAAACCCTGTCTCAAAAAACAAAACAAAACAAAACAAAAACAACAACAAAAAAAGAAACATTAACAAAAGCAACTTGGGGAGGAAACATTTATTTGGCTTATAGGTTAGAGTCCATCTCCCAGGGAAAACAAGGCAGGAATACAGCAGAAACCGAGAGGTAGGAACTGAAGCACAATCCATACCAGTTTTCTCTCTTTGGCTTGCCCAGCTACTTTTGTTTACTACATCCCAGGCCCACCTGCCTAGGCATGATGTCACTTACATTGATCTGGGCCCTCCAATATCCACTAGCAATCAAGAAAATGCCCCCTCCACAGACATGCCCACTGGCTAATGCAATGGAGGCGATTCCTAAATGAGTTCCCCTCCTCTCACGTGACTCTAATTTGTGTCACGTTGACAAAAACTACCCAGCTGAGCTGGTAAGGGTGTTTGTCACCAAGCCTGATAACCCAGTTCAAGCTCCAGGAAGGAAAGAAGCTACAAGTTATCCTCTGACCTTCACACAGTGCTGTAACATATGGTCCTATAGACACACACAAAACATACAATGTAACTTACATTTTCTTAAAATAAGGAAGGGGGCTGGAAAGGGGGCTTCACAGAATTTAAAAAGAAGAAATGAAAATGGTTATTAAACACTTAAATGTGTTCAACATCTTTACCCATCAGGGAAATGCAGATTCAAAATCCTCTAAGATTCTACTCTTGGGGATGTGACAGCCAACCCTAACCTGAGGGCACTGGGTCACTGGGTCACTGCCTGCTCTATCCTATCCAGTTAGTGACACTTCCCCCAGAGTGCTCAGACCCCATAGTAATTTACACATAATTCCCTGTGCCGCTAAAGGAACTTAATACGCACCAGGCATCCCTTAAGGGCTGTTGACCTTCGCTGGGGAATGCCGGTGAGATCCCTGGGGCCTGCAGGTGAGGTAAGAACAGGACAATGGTGCTCCTGCTGTGAGGTTTAGCCGCTGGTTTCTGCTTGTGTGAGCTTTACGTATAGCGGTGGGACTGGGATGAAGTGGTCTTTTTATTACTTTTTATTACAACGGGATAGAGAAACAGCTGAGGGGAGTGAAACAGTTTTCTTGCCCAGCTGCGGATTCCATAGATAACTGTAATATACACCTTTGACGTTCATCTTCACAAACCCTCCCTTTAGGAAACCCTTTGGCGGCACAGCGTGCTGTTTGGCTCTAAGGCGACCGTCCTTCTGCTAGCAGTAAGAATAAATTCATTTAATCTAAATTTGAATTGAGTCTAAGTCTTCAGTCTTTCCCAGTGAATTCAACACCTCAACAACTTCATCCAGTCCATCATCAGGAATACAAATGACATTAAATGCTGGTGTGGATGTGGGGAAGGGGAATCCTCCTACACTGGTAGTGAGTGTGTTAGTGAACACCTGGAAGGCCAGTGACAGCAGTCTTGAAGAACAATTCATGCTTTAAAATTTAACTGATTTGGCCGGGCGTTGGTGGCGCACGCCTTTAATCCCAGCACTCGGGAGGCAGAGCCAGGCGGATCTCTGTGAGTTCGAGGCCAGCCTGGGCTACCAAGTGAGCTCCAGGAAAGGCGCAAAGCTACACAGAGAAACCCTGTCTCGAAAAACCAAAAAAAAAAAAAAAAAAAAAAATTTAACTGATTTGCTGGGCAGTGGTGGCGCACGCCTTTAATCCCAGCACTCGGGAGGCAGAGGCAGGTGGATCTCTGTGAGTTCAAGGCCAGCTTGGCCTACAGAGTGAGTTCCAGTACAGCCAGGGCTACACAGAGAAACCCTGTCTTGACCCACATCCTCCGTCCCCTCCCCACCTCGCTCCCAAAAAAGAATCTTTTAATTTTAATTAGACACCTCATACACCTTGTAGAAACTATAAATAATTATTTTGAAAAAAAAAAAAAGTAAATTTTTTCTTTAGATTCTAGGAGCAGCAAATTCTAGAGAGTCACCTCTGAGGAGAGGACAATTGTCTCTGAGGATGAAGTTGTACCTGAAACAGAAGCCACTGTGTCCTGGAGGCCAGTCTATTTTCCCAAGCAATGGGAACAGTTTTAGATTGCTTGTGGAATCAGAGCTGAGACAATGATTAACTAAAGAGCATCTGGGTAAGATGCTGCCTGATGTTTTTCAAAACTTTCCTTACATTGTGAATTAAAAGGGCTTTGGACTAACTTTGTACTTTCAGTTAAGATGACCCTTGATATCAGGTACAAAGGAAACCCCAGTTACCCAAACCCAAAAAGGCTGTCTAAATAGCCGAAAATGAGCTCAACCTGGACTATAGGAGGGTGTCTGGTGGTTAGATAAAGGCCAGCATTCCTTTGGAACTTGTGAAACCGGTTCCCATCTACCAAAAAAAATACTGTGCGAAGGGACATATGGCTGCCTGTGACATCAAGCCCATGCTGGCCTCCAGGACCCCTCAGTATCACAAGAACCTGTTACACATTCAAAGTCCAGGCTAGCATCCTGCCCTTCTCTCCTGCTCTCCACCCTAAACTCCCTCCAGCTCACAGACTTCCCTCCCCCTAGATACTCGCTCTTCTTATAACCCTGCTGTTCTCAGTGTTTTTGCGCTCTCTCCCTCTCTCTACTCCTCTCCTGCTTCCCTCACTGTGTTTCCTGTATTCTCTATCCTCTACCATTCTCCCCTCTCTTAGAGACAGCCCTACTCACGTTCTGTCTACTTCTTTCTCTCTCTGCTCCAGACTCTTGCAGATGCCTCTGGCTATTCTCTCTCTCATATCTACAATAAAAACCTTCCCTTAACCATACCATGGAGCAGTCATGTCATCAGTTTATACAGTTACTTAAGCTAACTTGATATCATGTAAACAATATAAAATATAAGCATATGCAAATAATGTGTGTACACATAGTCATGTACATAGATTTTTTTCTTTAAATTAAAATAACCTTGAAAACCTTGTTTTTTTAAAGGAGCTTACAAGCAGACAGGAAATGTTTCTTATCACTTAATGTTATGTCTAAACTTAAATCATCTGTGCTGCTAGCTTTATTTTATTTTGGTTTAGAGGCAGAGTTTCTCTGTGTAGCCCTGGCTGTCTTAGATCTCTCTCTGTAGCCCAGGCTGGCCTCCACCTCACAGAGATTGCCTGCCTCTGCCTCCCGAGTGCCGGTGTTAAAGATGTGCACCACCATGCTGGTTGTGTTGCTAGTTTGTGTCGATTTGAAACAAACTAGAGTTACTTGAGAAGAGGGAACCTCAACTCAGAAAATGTCCCCACCAGATTGGCCTGGGGGCAAGCTTGTGGTCCATTTTCTTGACTGATGATTGATATGGGAGGGCCCAGCTTACTGTGGATGGCCCCCTCTAGGGCAGGTGGTAGTTTTGAGTGATAAAGCAGGCTGAGCAAGTCATGGAGAGCAAGCCAGTAATTAGCACCCCTCCATGACCTCTGCATCAACTTTTGCCTCTAGGTTCCTGACTGGAGTTCCTGCCCTGACTTCCCTCAATGATAGCTGTAAAATGAAATAAACCCTTTCCTTCCCAGGTTGATTTTGATCATGGTGTTTGAGCACAGCAATAGAAACCCAAACTAAGGCAGTGTTGGCAATGTAAGAGACTAGTGACTATCTTAATAGCACAGCCATCTCTATTATGTACAGAAGAAGCTTACATAAATTTTTATCAGTATCATATCTCCTGTAATCCCCACCATACAAAGGAATTTTAACTGAGATACTTGAAAAACATCATTTTAGATATATTACAGCCTCAATTTAAAAACTTCGGCATTAACATTTTTATATTAAAAATATCTTGATTGGACCAAGAGGTGAGTGACTCTTCTCCCAACCAGAGAGTCCTGCCTCTAGGACCGAGGCCCTGGGGCACACCCAGTGACCCCCCACATCGTTGCCTCAGTTGCAGGCCAGCAAGGAAGACTCCTGTGGGCAGGCCTCCCCACAAACACCCCCCAATAGGACCCTGCAATCTACAAGACCCACTCCCTCACTCAAACCTACCCATCCCCCTGAGACCTCCTTGGCTCCCTGAAACACAGAATCCATCAGCTCTGATTGGACCAAGAATGACCCCCTGACACACAAACGCAGTAAGCACAGATTGGACCAAGAGCAGCTCCCTCAGACACAGACACCTCTTGCACCTACTGGAGGAAGAGATGGGTAGATGCCAGTGCAAAAAATACATACAACAACATAAAAAGCAATATGGCACCACCAGAACCTAGCAGTTCTACAACAGCAAGACCTGAACATCACAACAGAAGAAGCAGAAGAAACCTACCTTAAAAATAACTTTATGAAGATGATAGAGGCCTTTAAAGAGAAATGAAAATTTTCCTTAAAGAAATTGAAGAAAAGACAAACAAAAAAAGTGGAAGAAATCAATAAATCTCTTAAAGAAAGCCAAGAAAAACAATTAAACAGATAAAGGAAACAGTTCAAGACATGAAAACTGAAAGAGAAGTAATGAAGAAAACACAAACTGAGGGAATGCAGGAAATAGAAAATCTGAGTAAATGAACAGGAGCTACAGATGCAAGCATATCCAACAGAATACAAGAGATGGAAGAGAGGATCTTTGGCATGGAGAATACAATAGAGGAAATAGATTTGTCAGTCAAGGAAAACACTAAAGCCAAAAAAGCCATAACACAAAATCTGGGACACCATGAAAAGGCCAAACCTAAGAATAATAGGGATAGAAAAAGGAGAAGAATACCAACTCAAACACACAGAAAATATATTCAACAAAATCATAGAAGAAAACTTTCCCAACTTAAAGAAGGAAATGCCTATGAAGATACAAGAAGCTTATAGAACACCAAATAGACTAGAACCCCCCAAAATCCCCTCATCACATAATAATCAAACCACTAAACATACAGAATAAAGAAAGAATATTAAGAGCAGCAAAGGAAAAAGGCCAAGTGACTTATAAAGGCAGATCCATCAGAATAACACCTGACTTCTCAATGGAGACTCTGAAACCCAGAAGGTCCTGGACAGATGTAATGCAGACACTAATAAGAGGATGGCAGGGTTCCAGCCATCGACTGGGGGCAGCAGGCCCTGGGAAACCCACCAGAGGATGTGCTGTCCCTCTGCCCTTAGGCCTTGGGAAACTCATCAGAGGATATGCTGGCCCTAGACCCAGACATTTAAGAGCCACATAAAAAATGCATTCCAGACATTTCCTGCCATAACCTAAAGGATATGATAGATTATATACCATAGCTGTCAGAGGGAGCAAGTTTCCTGCAGATAAGAAATAAAATGTCTTATTGTCAGAGAAAATGGGTCTGCTGATGACACAGATGTGATGACATAAACTGCTAGAGGACATGGCCATTTCCTTGTAGCTGCAACTCTCCAATCAGTTCAAACCAAGCATCTCTAACCCAAAGTAAGCACCAATCCTGAGCTTGTAACTATATAGAGTTGGAATTCCCCCAGATCCCCTACCCTAACCATTATAAAAACCCTGCTCATTATACTCAGTGTCTCTCCTGCTCAGCTGATGTGTCAGATGGACGGACTGAGAGTCCCAGACTAACTCGCAACAATGAAAAGACTCTTTGCTTTTGCATCAGATTTGGTCTCTTGGTGGTCTTTAAGGGACTCTGGGTACAACAACTAAGACCACAGATGCCAGTCCAGACTACTATACCCAGCAAAACTTTCAATCACCATAGACAGAGTACACAAGATATTCCAAGACAAAACCATATTTAAACAATACCTATCCACAAATCCAGCCCTACAGAAAGCACTGGAAGGAAAACTCCAACCTAAAGAAGTTAGATTCGCCCACAAAAACACAAGCAATAGATAACCCTCCAGTAGCAAATCCCAAAGAAGGGAAATACATACACACTACCACCAAAAAATAACAGAAATTAACAATCATTGGTCATTAATATCCCTTAATATCAATGGACTCAATTTGCCTATAAAAAGACACAGGCTAACAGAATGGACATGAAAACAGGATCCATCCTTCTACTGTATACAAGAAACACACCTCAACTTCAAAGACAGACACTATCTCAGAGTAAAGGGTTGGGAAAAGATTTTCAAATGGACCTAAGAAACAAGCTGGTGTAGCTATCCTAATATCTAACAAAATAGACTTAAACTAAAATCAATCAAAAGAGATTGGGAAGGACATTACATATCAAAAGATGAAGTCTCAATTCTGAACATTTATGCCCCAAATACAAGGGCACTCACATATGTAAAAGAAACTTAACAGAGAAACAAGGGAACTAGCAGATGTTATGACTCAAATGGACTTAATAGATATCTTTTTTTTTTTTTTTTTTTTTTTTTGGTTTTTTTCGAGACAGGGTTTCTCTTGTGTAGCTTTGCGCCTTTCCTGGAACTCACTTGGTAGCCCAGGCTGGCCTCGAACTCACAGAGATCCGCCTGCCTCTGCCTCCCGAGTGCTGGGATTAAAGGCGTGAGCCACCACTGCCCGGCCTTAATAGATATCTACAGAACATTGCACCCTAACACAAAAGAATATACCCTCTCAGCACCCTATGGAACCTTCTCTAAAATCGACCACATACTCAGTCACAAAGCAAATCTCAACAGTTACAAAAAAAAAAATTGGAATAACCTTCTGTATTTCATTGGACCACCATGGCTTAAAGTTAAATTTCAGCAACAACATAAATTCCTGAAAAAGGGCTCCCACACACAGGAGACCACTTCCTATATATAACCCCAGTAGCACAGACAATGAGAGCAACAATTAATAAATGGGACCTCCTGAAACCGAGAAGCATCTGTAAGGCAAAGGGTACAGTAAATAAGACAAAACAACAGCCTACAGAATGGGAAAAGATCTTCACAACCCCACATCTGACATAGGGCTGATCTCTAAAATATATAAAGAACTCAAGAAACTGGACATCAAAATACCAAACAATCCAATTAAAAAATGAGCTACAGAGCTAAACAGAGGATTCTCAACAGAAGAATCTCAAACAGCCAAAAGACATTTAAGAAATTGCTGAACATTCTTAGTCACCAGGGAAATGCAAATCAAAAGGACTCTGAGATACCATCTTACACCTGTCAGAATGGCTAAGATAAAAAACACCGATGACAGCTTATGTTGGAGAGGATGTGGAACAAGGGGAACACTCTTCCACTGTTGGTGGGAGTGCAAACTTGTACAGCCACTTTGGAAATCAGTATGGTGGTTTCTCAGAAAAATTGGGACTCCATCTATGCCAAGACCCTTCTATACCAATCTTGGGCATATATCCAAAGGATGCTCAATTATACCACAAGGACACTTGTTCAATTATGTTCATAGCAGCATTATTCGTAATAGTCAGAACCTGGAAACAACTTAGATGCCCCTCAACTGAAGAATAGATAAAGAAAATGTGGTACATATACACAATGGAGTACTACTCAGCAGTAAAAAACAATGACATCATGAAATTTGCAGGCAAATAGATGGAACTAGAAAATATCATCCTGAGTGAGGTAATCCAGACTCAGAAAGACAAACATGGTATGTACTCACTCATAAGTAGATACTAGATGTAAAGCAAAGGATAACCAGGCTACAACCCACAGCTCCAGAGAAGCTAGCTAACAAGGAGGAACCTAAGAGGGACGCATGGATCACCCTGAGAAGGGGAAATAGGTGAGATCTCCTGAGTAAACTGGGAGTTGGGGAAGCAATAGAGGGTAGGGATGGGGGATGAGAACATAAGGGAATGGGATGGTTGAACTGGAGCAGGGATGGAATGGGAGAGCAAGGAAAGAGATATCTTGATAGAGGAAAACATCATAGGGATAGGGAGAAATCTGATGCTAGAGAAGTTCCCAGGAATCCACAAGGATGACCTCAGCCTAGACTACTAGCAATAGTAGAAAGGGTGCCTGAGCTGGCTTACCATAGTAATCAGATTGGTGAACACCCTAACTGTCATCATAGAGCCTTCATCCAGTAACTGATGGAAGCAGATGCAGAGATACACAGCCAAGTGTCAGGCTGAGCTCCAGCAATCCAACTGAAGAGAGGGAAGAGGGATTCTATGAGCAAGGGGCATCAAGATCATTATGGGGAAATCTACAGAGACAACCAAACCAAGTTAGTGGGAACTCATGAACTTTAGACCAACAGCTGTGGAGCCTCCATGGGACTGGACTAGGCCCTCTGCATAAGCAAGACAGTTATATAGTTTGATCTGCTTAAGGGGCCCCCTGGCAGTAGGATCAAGATCTATCCCTGGTACA
Source organism: Peromyscus maniculatus bairdii (assembly GCF_049852395.1). Lineage (NCBI taxonomy): Eukaryota > Metazoa > Chordata > Mammalia > Rodentia > Cricetidae > Peromyscus > Peromyscus maniculatus. The sequence goes on along the minus strand of NC_134856.1, from coordinate 20,010,185 downwards.
TGAGCTGGCTTTTTGGAGTCCATTACCTGTGGTGGGACACCTTGCACAGCCTTGAGGCAGGGGGAAGGGCTTGGACCTGCCTCAACTGAATGTACCAGGATTTGCTGACTACTCATGGGAAGCCTTACCTTTTTGGAGGAGGGAATGGGTGGTGGGTTGGGGAGGGGAGGCTGGAGTGGGGTACAGAGTAGGAACAGGGAAGAGAGGGGGATCTATGGTTGGTATGTAAAATGAATTTTAAAATCTCTTAATAAAGGAAAAAATAAAGATACAAATTAACACACACACACACACACACACACACACACACACAGAATATCTTTTTAGGTCTGGGCATGATGGTGTATACCTGTAATCCCAGAATGATCCACAGAGAGTAAGTTTCAGGACAGACAGGGCTACATAGAGAAACCCTGTCTTGAAAAACAAAACAAAAAAACTTTTTCAAAGAAACCATGTCCAATACCCAAAGGTATCCCAACTGACAAAAGCAATTTTATATCCTTTTATTTTTGTTACCCATGACTATCACACATATGAAATGAAATCAATAATTTCTCTTTTAAAAATCATTATTTGCCCCTCAAGTGCTGGGATTAAAGGCCTGTGCCACCATGCCTAGCTCTAATGTTAAACTTTATAACCTAATGAGACTTTTATCCTACGACCTTAATGATCTTGTTTTATATAAACAAATAATATTTTAAGATTTTTATTAAATATTTAATAGACCCAAAGATACCATTTTGATAGGCCTGAAGAAGGTAAGCAAGTATCTCAGTTTATAAGTACACACTTTACGGCCTTTTAATACATCTTCAAAACACTTGCATTTACACACACACACACACACACATACACATACACACTCACAGTTTTAAGTATGGCAAGCCATTTACAAAATAATTTCAGCATGCAAAAAAATTAACGAAAAGGAGAAATCTAAGTTGTCACAAGTTTATTACTCAGTTGCTGTGGGGAATTCTAAGGGTACACTGCATTCTGCTCCATGTTGTCATAAAATAGAATGACACACAAGTGACTACACAGAAACACTTATGAACACACATTACACAGTTACGTCAGTGAGGCAAAGAGTTTCCATCTCTGTCTTTGGAGGGAATGGGGTTAACTCCAATGGCATTGAGGAATCATTAGAAGTTTAAGGCCAAATTTCATTACAAATTATACAGATTTTAAACCATACCCAATGAGCAATTTACAAATCCTGAGATAAGAGTTTACAGCATGGTATTATTTATTATTTATTATTTATTATTATTATTATTATTATTATTATTATTATTTGTGTGTGTGAGAGAGCAGAGTGCAAAGACCTCACAGTGATAGATGATTTTTAGGAGTGGGGAGCAGAGCCTTAGCGGTAAGGGACTTTGGAAATGTGGCAGAGCAAGCTTAGGTGTAAGATATTTGGGGACCGTTTGTTTGCGGCAGCAACAGTTGTTAACAATTTGTGAGAATTTAGAAATCAAGTTCGCCAATTTTGGCCATGAATTTGTATTGAGGCCAAACTGTTACAATAAAATCTGAGTCCATGGAGGAAGAGAGAGAGAGTTGCAAAGTGGAACACTGGCAGGTGTGTTCCCTGTAAGTGTGAAGGTGAAGGTGAGCGTGAAGGCAAACTGCAGGTCTGCAGGCTGGGTGTAAGGTGAGAGAAAGCCAGTGGGCAACAGAAGAGAAGGGAGGCGTCCACGTGGGTCTGCAGGCCACAAGAGCCAGAGCCCTGTGGAGAATACAGTGGGCTAGAGCTTAAGCTGTGGGACTCCCAGGCTGCTGGGAGAGGGGAGGGAGGGTGCAGCAGGCTGCAGGAGATAGACCTGCACACTCGTGCCAATGTGGGGGTAACATAGGGTCGAGGGAGGCAGCAGCTGAAGAATCAGACTCTCGCATTTAGAATCAGATTCACTCATAGACAAATCATCCGTATATACCTTCCTGAGGGTTAGATCAGCAGATGTTGCAGGGGGAACAGGTGCGTGTTGAGCACGCCAACTGCTGGCCTTGCCAGCTCTGATTCCCATGTTGCAACCAACAACACAGATGGGACATTTACGAAGTTTAGAGAGGGAGAGCAGACAGAAACAAGCAGATCTTAGAGCAAAGAGAGAGAAAGAGCGGAGGATTCTTTCTTGGTTCTCTGACCGCCTAGTCCATGGTGTACTGAGGCCAGATTTGATCGGAAAGGAGTGGTCAGGGGTTCTCTAAAAGACATCCCAATGGGAGCGAGGAGGTGTAGGACACAGTCCCCAAGGGTGAGGCAGAGAGAGGTCCAGAACCTGAGAGCCTCAGGCGTCCCTGGGACTCAGAGGAGCACCAAACTGTTTGGTGCGCTGTGAAGCAAGAACAGGGGCCCAGGACTAAAAACCCAAGGAAGGTACAGTCGCCTGGAACCAGGACTTGGAAAAAAGCCAGAGAGCAAGGACTGTGCTTGGTGAAAGAAGCCTCACATCCAGGGGAATGGTCAGAGGGGGTCTCCCTACCAGAGAGCCAATCGCTGGTATTGAATGGAAGGCAAAGCTGTCAGTGAACCAGAAAGCAGATCTATTGCAGGTCGAAGAGTGATCTGTTGCGGGTGGAGCAGGCAGGTGGGATCCCAGCATGGCCAGATTAAACGCCAGGAGAGCTGGCGAGTCTCAGCAACAATGTAAAGATTTTTTTAAAAAGAAAGACAAAGTGGGTACCTTTTGGTGGACCCTGCCAATGTATGCCAGTAAGCAAACACGCCAAGCACAACCGAGTTAGTGGAAGAGGTTTATTGGGGGAGGGAAGAAGAGAGGAAAGAGGCAAGAGAGTGAGCTGTGCCTGGCGGACACTTTTAAGGGGTGCACATGTCGCATAGCTGACTGCGGAAAGGCACCCCGCACCAGGTAATGATGCAACTGCTACCGGGGCAGAGACAGGCTGCTGCCTCGGCGGAAGCTAAGACAATAGTGTATGTATTTTTATTTTAATAGCTTAATTTTGTTTATAAAAATTAAAAAAATACATATTTTAAATTGAAATAACATATTAGAGTTGGCATGGTGGTTGCACAGGCCTTTATAAAATTCCAGTACTCAGGAGGCAGAGGCAGGTGGATCTCTCAGTTTGAGGCCAGCCTGGTCTACAGAGTGAGTTCCAGGACAGCCAGGGCTACACAGAGAAGCCCTATCTCAAAAAAAAAAAAAAAAAAAAAAAAAAAAAAAATTAAAATTAACATATTTGAAACACAGAAAAGGCATACATTGTATTTCAGCTGTTCAACAATCAAAGATAGATAGAACACGGTTATCATGTTAAATATGATGTAAATGAGAAACTTACACACAGTTTTTAAAAATTAAATCATACCATTAATCCCAGCACTTAGAAAGCAGAGATAGGTGGATCTCTGTGAGTTAAAGGCCAGTTTGGTCTACATAGTTCCAGGTCAGCCTGGGCTACATAGTGGACCTTGTATCAAAAAAAAAAAAAAAAAAAAAAAAAGTAAAGCACCTTAAAAGTTTACACACACACACACACACACACACACACACACACACACACACACACACATTTATATCCCCATCCATATAGACCTGTGAGCATTCACACATCTTAAAATCAGGGTATCTCTCTGTCACCTTTTTTGTGGTTACCTAAAAGCTGTTGCAGAAGGGCCCGGGGGAAGCAAGGGTGGGGGCAGAAGAAGCAGGTGAGACAGAAGACGTCTTGGTGAGCTAGAGCAGCGATTTAGAGTTCCGTGGACTGAATATAGACGGGCTTTTAAAACTGTAATGGGGTGGGGCTAGGTTCTAAGAACAGTAAAGACAGCAAGAGTGGGCGTAGAATTTGGTACTTGCTTTCATCTGAAAGTGCGGGCTAGGAGAGACCACAGGGGGAGTGGGTTAGCAGGTTTTGCTAGGAAGGAAAAATCCCAGCACAGAAAAGCCAGAGTCTCACCCCTAACAAAGAAGCTATTTGCAAATTGATGCCTGCTGGGAAAGGGAAAATCGATTTTCTTCACTGGAGTGACACTGGGTGTCACCACATTTCAGGGTGGGCCCCATGCTCAGGCAGAGTAGTTGACCAACACAAAGCAGATCCCATGCTCTTTGTGTGATCTTTTCTTGTGGGTTTTTATTTTATGGTTTGATATTTTTTCTTTTTGGTTTTTTTGTTTGTTTTGATTTTTGGTATGGGTTTTTGTTGTTTCTATTTATTTATTTATTTGTTTATAGAACATGAACTTGGATAGGTAGAGAGATGGGGAGGATCTGGGAGGAGTTGAAGAAGGGGAAAGAATATGATCAAAATATATTGTATGAAAAAACAGGCGGTGGTGGTGCACACATTTAATCCCAGCACTCGGGAGGCAGAGCCAGGTGGATCTCTGTGAGTTCAAGGCTAGCCTGGACTACAGATTGAGTTCCAGGAAAAGCACCAAAACTACACAGAGAAACCCTGTCTCGAAAAAACAAAAACAAAAAACAAACAAATTTCTCAGCCAGGCATGGTGGCGGCGCACACACACACCTTTAATCCTAGCACCAGAGAGACAGAGGCAGGAGGATATCTGAGTTCACAACCAGCCTTTGTCTACAGAGTGAGTTCCAGGACAGTAGGGTTACACAGAAAAGCCCTGTGTTGTGGGGGTGGGGGAAAAAGAAAGAAAAAATTCAAAGCCAATAAATAAATAAATAAATAAATAAATAAATAGCAAAAAGAAATGAAAGTGGAGGAAGGGGGTGGTTGTGGCAGTGAGGATAAGAGAGGGTGAGTGTGACCCAAATGTGTTACACATGTGTGCTAAATGCCAAAGAGCAGATTAATTTTAAAATTTTACATTTATTTTATGTGTGTGAGTATTTTACTACACATTTGTATGTGCCCCATGAGCATGTCTACTGACGGTTGTGAGCCACCACGTGAGTGCTGGGAACTGAACCCAGGTCCTCTGCAAGAGCAGCAGGCACTCTTAATCACTGAGTCATCTCTCCAGCACCAAGAACAAATTAATTTCCCCCCCAATCCCCAGCTGAGGATCAAATCCAGGGCCTTGTGCCTGCTAGGCACGCACTCTACCACTGAGCTAAATCCCCAACCCCGAGAGTTTTATTTTTATTTTTATTTATTTATTTAGGTTTTTTGAGACAGGATTTCTCTTTTTTTTTTTTTTTTTTTTTTTGGTTTTTCAAGACAGGGTTTCTCTGTGTAGCTTTGCGCCTTTCCTGGAACTCGCTTTGGAGACCAGGCTGGCCTCGAACTCACAGAGATCCGCCTGCCTCTGCCTCCCGAGAGCTGGGATTAAAGGCGTGCGCCACCACCGCCCGGCAAATTAATTTTAAAAAACAATTTGATACCAAAGATGAGCAAGTCTGACTGATGATTTGCTTGCTTGTTTTTTGTTTGTTTTGTTTTGTTTGTTTGTTTGTTTTGAGACAGGGTTTCTCTGTGTAGCCCTGGAACTTGCTCTATAGACCAGGCTGGCCTTGAACTCACAGAGATCCCCCTGCCTCCGTCCACCCCCAAGTACTGGGATTAAAGGCATGCACCATTATGGCCTGGCTATCACTGATGATTTCTTGTTTTTGAATGGTTTAAACAGAAGCCAGGCCTGATGGCACTTGGTTGTAATCTTAATACTTGGGGGGTGAAGACAGAGATGCCAGTCCGTTCTCAACTACATGGCAAGCAAGGTCAAACTGGAGGGCGTGGCAGAGCCGAATAAATCCCTCTAATGCTAAAAGGAAGGTAATTTTGTTCCCTATCACATCTAGAATTGTCTGAGGCTCACATCCATAGAGAAAATAGGGGAGTCTCAGAAGAACTCTGTCAGTCCTCAAAGAGGAGGAAAGTCCCTTTCTTCACTGGGCTCCTCCCGGTTCAGGACAAAGTCGGGTACGGATACTGCCCTTCGATGGAAGTTGGCCCTCCCTCACGAGGAAGAGAAGGAAACTGTTGCTTCCAGTGGGACCTCACTTTGCAGGTTAGACATGGTTCTCGGGGACACTTGCAGCCCAGTGTCTGAAATATCCCAGCTGACCACGGTAACAGGATGACCCAAGGCTGTTTTAAGTCACTTAGCCACTAGATGGAGCTCTAGCATTTGCTCAGATGGGAGGGACGGCCGCAGTAGCTGTGGCCATAAGGCCGTAAGTTGGATTTGTCTTTTGGCTCTTTGCTCTTTCAGCTGTTCTGACTGTCAGACTCCTCCAACCTTTTTTTTTTTTTTTTGGTTTTTCGAGACAGGGTTTCTCTGTGTAGCTTTGGAGCCTGTCCTGGAACTCACTCTGTAGCCCAGGTTGGCCTCAAACTCACAGAGATCTGCCTGCCTCTACCTCCCCAGTGCTGGAATTAAAGGTGTGCACCACCACCACCCCGGCCCTCCAACCAATTAAAGACCTTAAAGACTGTGTCTCATAAAGTAGAGAACGGCTTCTGGAGTTGCTGGTCTGATTTTGGAAGCTTTTGTCCTGTGGAGCATGTACGCCCCAGCTTCTGAAGAGGCTTGGATTGTAAGTGTACTGTCAGGGTGGCTTGGCCTTCTGTATTCTCAGGGTCCAGGTTAGTATAAGTGTACATGGTTTCAGCTAGGCTAGGCTGAAGGAAAACAGGTGGGGTGTTTGTTTTTGGAAGCTCCCTGTGTTGACAATGGCCTTTTCCATTTCCTCTGATTGCATTACAGTTCCAGTGGGCTCTTCCCTCATCACCTCCAGTGTCAGTGACCAGCGGAGCTCTGCGGTAGGCAGTGGAGCTGGCCAGGCTGTAATTGGATGAAACGCACCAGTCCAAGTGTGTGTCAAAGACTAGTTGTGGGACTTTCCCTCACAGATGCAGCCAGAGGTCTTGCCAAGTTAGGTCAAAAGCCACAGTAAGCCCTAGGAATTCTTAATGGAGGTGGAGGGATCCTTACCAAATCACCTTAATCGGAATGTATCTGGGATTGGTCAGACAAGGGTACCACCATCCCTATTAGCTGCTTCATGAAGGACAATTTCCCAGATGATAGTTCTGAATTGTTCCCAGAGTGTCTGAAAGAGAGTGAACGTGTCTGGGTAAGGAGGAAGTGTGGTTGGAGAGAGCTTCATGGGGGAGAGGAAGGGAAAACGGGTGTTCAAAGAGGGGGAGACATGAGCAGAGCTGGTTGAACTGAGGCTTGTGACAGAGACGTCAAGGATGCCCTCTGGGGCTGAGGTGAAGGGAGATGGGGAGTTAATGTAAGCGAATCCAGGGCACACAGGGCATCCCTTTCTCCACTGAGGGTTCTTTGGCAAGGCCGGCAAGGGCTATGTGTTAGGTACTTTCTGTGGCTGTCTTTAAACACTGTGACTGAAAGTGATTCAGGGAAGATAAGGCTGATTTGGCTTGCAGTTTCAGAGGGACAATCCATAAGTCCATAATAGTGGGTTAGCATGGCAGCAGGCAGGCATGGTGGCGGGAGCAGGAAGCTGAGAGATCACATCTTCAACCACACACAGGAAGTAGAAAGTACATTAGAAGTGGGGTGAGGGTTATAAATTCTCAAGGCCGGCCTCAATGACATACTTCCTCCAGCAAGGTAACGCTTTCCTAACAGCGCCACAGTCTATGGAGGACATTTTCCATTCAAGTCACCACAGCTCAGATATAAAATATCTTAGGATCCTATCCTAAATTATGACAAATGAGGTCTAATTGTAGCATAGAGTTATAACCCAGGATAGCCTAAGGCAGCTAGGGTTCTCGATCTGGGAATAGTATAAAGGCCAAATTTTGTTACAAAGAAAAACAAGCATTTGTTGTTTTTCATTTTCAGAGTCTGAAGAACAAACTTGGGCTGGTTTGGGAGAGTACATCCCAGAAGTGAATTAGAGTCCCGTCACACGAATCGTATCAGGTACGCCTTTAACCCCAGCACTTAGGAGGCAGAGACAGGCAGATCTCTGTGAACTCACCTGGTCTACATAATGAATGCCAAGCCAGCCAGGGCTACATAGTGAGGTAGATCTTGTCACAGAAGAAAGAGCCAGTTAACCCCAGCACTCAGAAGGCAGAGGCAGGTGGATCTCTGAGTTCAAGGCCAGCCTGGTCTACAGAGCAAATTTTAAAAAATGAGGAAGGAAGAGGAGAAGGGAAGGAAGGAAGGAAGGAAGGAAGGAAGGAAGGAAGGAAGGAAGGAAGGAAGGAAGGAAGGAAGGAAGGAAGGAAGGAAGGAAGGAAAGAAGGTCCATTTGGTGAAAATTCCACCTAAGGCAGCAATTTCTGGAATCAAATATGCGCTCAAATTTCATCTCTCCCTAGAAGCTGCTCCAGTCTGTATTATTAGCTAATCACATAAGAATGTGAGGCTGGGCACTTATCAATCAAAATGAGGCACAGAGATCCTTGAGTTAGTAAAAACTCTGGACTTCCCCCGGATGTGCTTGCCTGATTTTTCACAGCAGAAGTTAAAAAAAGAAAAAAAAAAGTTTGTTTTTTGAGACAAGGTCTCACTATGTAGAACTGTCCTGGAATTCATTATGTAGACCAGGTTGAACTCAAATTCAGAGATCCTCTGGTCTCTGCCCCCAAGTGCTGGGATTAAAGGTGTGAGCCACCATGCCAGGCTCAAAAGAAGCAAAACTATGTTGCTTCACTGAAACACGTTGGATTGTGGTCACTTCTCAGGACATCAGACTCATTTCTCCCAGGACTATGGGTGATAACTGTGCCCCACTGTCTACAGCTTGTCCCTTTTCAGAGTTTTGTCAGGAGGCCCCCATTAAGTGCTCCCCAGTCATCCTTCCAGAGCATGCTACCTGTTCCTGCCAGAAGCCAGAATAAACAAACTTGACCGTTATGGAATTTATCTTTTTTAAGATTTATTTTTATTTTATGTGTATGAGTGTTTTGCCTGCACGGATGTCTGTGTTCCACACACCACAGGTGCGTGTCTTCTACCCAAGGAGCTCAGAAGAAGGTATGGGATCTCCAGGAGTTATTTGACTTTTAGCTACCATGTGGGTTCTGGAACTGAACTCGGGTCCTCTGTAAGAGTAGCCAGTACTCTTAACCACTGAATCATTTCTCTGGCCCCAGAATTTATCTTTCAAATGTATAGATAAGGACTGGAAATATAGCTCAATGGTTAGGAGCACATACTGCTCTTGCAGGTACCTGGGTTTGGTTCCCAGCATTCATGTCAGGGGGCTCACTACTCCAGAGGATCTGATACACTCTGGGCCTCCAGGGGCACCTGCACTCACACACACACACACACACACACACATACACACACACACACACACACACACACACACACACACACACTGAAGCCATTAAAAGTAAAATAAAATAAAATAAAATAAAATAAAATAAAATAAAATAAAATAAAATAAAATAAAAAAAAGGGCTAGAGAGGTGGATCAGCAGTTAAGAGCACTTGCTGCTCTTCCAAAGGACCTGACTTCAGTTCCCAGCACCATTATGGCAGGTCACAACTATCTGTAACTTCAGTTCCAGAGGATCCAAAGCTCTCTTCTGTCCTCCTTAGGCACGAGGCGCACAGGGCATGCAGATATACATGCAGGCAAAACATCCATACACATAACTTGGAAAAGCTGACATCTGGCACTAGATAGCAACTGTGGCCTGTTAGTGTGGTTACTCAGAGAAACCCATCAGGTCACCTGTCTGCACGTTCACTATTCATAGCCCAGCAGAAGCCAGCTCTCCACTCTCAAATCCGAGTTTTTACACAGTGTTTCAATGCAGAAGCAGTGGGAGCTTTTTCAGCACCTTGTGTATCTCGTCCTCCCTGCCCTTGTAGGGTCTGGGAAGGCTCTGGTTCTCATCTCCCCACACCTGCCTCCCTTCAGTATACCCATTGCTAGGTACACAACCAACCATGCGGGTAAAGAACCTGGGTATCTAGAGAAAAGGCTGCAGTCTATACAACCTTTGGAACAGGATGCAGAGGCTCATACTTGAGATTCTCGTAATTTGGAAACTGAGGCAGATTGCTGCAAATCTAAGGCCAGCCTGGGCTACATAGTGAGTTTTTGGTCAGCCTGAACTACAAAGTGAGAGTCTGCCTTTTAAAAAAAAAAGAAGAAGAAGAAGCCAGGCAGTGGTGGTGCACGCCTTTAATCCCAGCACTCAGGAGCCAGAGGCAGGCAGATCTCTGTGAGTTTGAGGCCAGCCTGGGCTACAAAGTGAGTTCCAGGACAGGCTCCAAAGCTACACAGAGAAACCCTGTCTCAAAAAACAAAAAAAACAACAAAAAAAAAAAAAAGAAAAGAAAAAGGAAGAGAGGGAGAAGGAAGGAAGGAAGGAAGGAAGGAAGGAAGGAAGGAAGGAAGGAAGGAAGGAAGGAAGGAAAAAAGTAAGAGAAGGAAGGAAGAAAAGGGAAGGGAAAGGACAGGGAGGAAGAGAGGAGGACATGAGGAATATGAACTTTCTGCTGCAGGAAACAGTGTTAAATGGCCTCCTCCAACCTTTGTGGACTTAGCAGAGGTATGACACTTATCGGGATCTATGGGGGTCCAGCCCCTTGCTAGTCCCCTCCCAGATCTGGGAAGACTCTACAACCAGCTGATAATTTAATCTTTGATGATATGAAATAAATCTATGTACACAAAACTCTTTAGTCCATACACTTTATTCTTCTGAGTCAGTTCTCTCTCTACACAGCTACAGTTCTGTTCTTGTGCCTAGATCCTTTCTTGCCTGATTTCTCTCCACATTTATCTACTGTTCCCTCTAAGTTCTATCTTAATTCTCTCATCTTCGTTCTGCCCCATCTAGGTTCTCATCCATCTAGTTCCTTCCCATCTCAGTTTCTCTCCATCTCCTTCGTTCTCATCTTGTTCTTCCCCATCCTCCATCACGTTCCTCTAGTACTTTCTTCTAGCCCTTCCAATCTGGTTCTTCCCCATCTAGTTCTTCTGTTCTCTTGTCTCTCTCCAGGTAGTCCTTCTGTGAAAATAAAGCTGCCGTTTTGTCCCTTTAACCCTTATCTTTCCAAGCTATCTCTGCTCCTGCTGTTTCTGGTGAGTATGCTCCGTCACTAGGCAACTTGGGGCTAGGCACCTCCCATCACAGCTAGATGGACCTGTAAGTTGGAACCCTTTAGCTCTGAATTAATTGTTAAGGGTGGATCTAAAACTAGAGATAAGACTTTGGAAAGGAGAAAGTTAAGCTTAATTAGCACATCCGCCAGGCCAGCTAGTCTCAGATAGTCTAGATCCTTACGTCTGTTCTTAGAGAGTACAGTGGTATCTCTGATAAGATACTTTTGTCCCTCCGGGGATGGTCCTGGCCGGATGCTGCTAATAACGATAATTACAGAAAGGCCTAAATTAGGGATCCTGGCTGTGTTACTGCTCAGAAGATTATCTAAATATTCCTTTAGTAGAGGGGAATAGTGCCCAAAGAATGATGGAAAAGCCACAATAGCACACGAGAAATTCATAGCAGGAAACAGGTAATAAAAGCCAATATCACCAAGACTCCTTGAGCCTCAGGTTGACCTCTGGAAGGCCCTTGGCTTCTTCCGGGTATTAGCTTGTCATAATCAGCTAAAATCCTACTTCATATATTTTTGCGGCTTGCAGCAGACATTAGTCAAAGTTGTTATGTTAATGAAGGTACTTGGTTACAAATGATTGATATCTTGTGTAAACTAGCTTACACTAATAGAAAGATAGGGATTTGGTCAATACAACCATTTTTTGTCATTTTAGACAGGGACTCTGTAGCCTAGGCTGACCTCAACACTGTCCTCTTCTGTCAGTTTCTCAAGTAATGGAATCACAGACATGCACCACCGTACCCAGTCAGTTTAACAGCTGCAGAGGCTATGTGAATTCAAACCCAACCGTTTCCACACGAGTTTCAGGTATCCCTAGGCCCAGGCATTACCTCTGTCCATTCCTACCCTTTCCTTGAGTACAATCTCCCAAGGAAGAAATGTCTTTCTTTACAGTTCTGACCAAAATCCCAGACTTGCCTGGGTTCCAAACTCATCACTAAGGAGGCTTGAGAACCATCACAGTTAATTTGGTTATACCATGTGCCCATTGTTAGAGAGGGAATCCACACGACAGCTTTATGAATCAGCAGACGCCATGATGGCCGGGCAGCTAACTCCCTCTCTGCTCTTTCATCCATTCATTCATCCAGAACACCTCAGTATGTCTTGCCTGGAAGCGCTTCCTCTTGCCCTCTCCACAGGTAACAGTCCTACTTATCCACTCTCTGGGTCCTCCGGCCACATAGCTTCCTAGCATGTGTGTGTTATAGCATTCCTACGTTCTAGGCTGTATAGCGGCATGTGTGTTTATTAACTGACTATGTGTCTTTCTACTAGAGACTTCCCCAGTATAGTGTTTACAGGGATAAGAATTAAACATCTCCAGAAACTATTACAGCAACTGACACAGAGTAGACACTAACTAAATAACTTTAATTCATTCATTTGATAATTGCCCATTAGACACCGTGATCATCAATATCATCACTTTGGTGGGCTCTAGAATCATGTACCCAAGAGACAAACCTTTAGGCACATCTGTGAGGGAGCTTCTACATTGAGTTTATTAATAAGTTAATATAATGGGCTTCTATATTTGTTGTTGCTTTATTTAATGAGGCTAATTGTTGCTGTTGTTCTTTTATATGCAAATCTGTACACAATTACTTAGTTTTCAAATAATAATCCCCAAATGTGGATGCACCATTCCATGGGCGAGGTGGCACAAGCCTTTAATCCCAGTGGGAGGCAAAGGCAAGGGGATCTCTGTGAGTTCCAGGTCAGCTAAGACTATATAATGAGGCCCTGTCTAAAAACTAAAAAACAAAAACAAAAAAACCGCCGGGCGGTGGTGGTGGCGGCGGCGGCGGCGGCGGCGGCGGCGGCGGCGGCGGCGGCGGCGGCGGCGGCGCACGCCTTTAATCCCAGCACTCGGGAGGCAGAGGCAGGCAGATCTCTGTGAGTTCGAGGCCAGCCTGGACTACCAAGTGAGTCCCAGGAAAGGCACAAAGCTACACAGAGAAACCCTGTCTCGAAAAACCAAAAAAAAAAAAAAAAAAAAAAAAAACCCAACTTATTTGAAAACTAAGTAATTGTGTACAGATTTGCATATAAAAGAACAACAGCAACGATTAGCCTCATTAAATAAAGCAACAACAAATATAGAAGCCCATTATATTAACTTATTAATAAATATCAATTTGTATTATTTATATTATAATATAAATAAATAATATAATACAATATAAATATTAATTTAGCACCTACTTCTAAAGGAAACCTTCAAATATTTGGTTTAGTAGGATAAACCTATAGCATCAACAATCTCTACATAAATATAGCATTTAGTAGGATAAATCTGTAAATAAATATAGCATTAGTAGGATAAAGCTATAGCACTGACCAGAGTTTAAATTTCTTACAGGTTCAGAACAGTGTTAGACATTACAAATAGATTAGGTGTAAATGTTTCTCACATATACGATGGCAAATGCTTGTTTTGTCAGAGCAAACACCAGGGTTTCAAATAGCAAGGTTGTCCAGATGCCAGGTTTTTCTCAAATGTCCTTTTAAGTGTGTAAGCCACTTAGAGGTCAGCATTATACTACATTTATAATGAAACCTTTTAAGGCTGGAGATGTCTCAGCAGTTAGGAGCAATGGCTTCTCTTCCAGAGGACCCAGGTTCCCTTGCCAGCACCCACACAGAGATTTGCAATCGTCCAGCCGCAGCTCCAGTTCCAGGCACCCAACTAGGGCATTGCATCCGCATGGTTCACAGACATGCATGCAGGCCAAACACCATAGACAACAAAAATTTAAAGTTTATAAGTGTTGATGATGATGAAAACTTTTTACAGAGGGATTGCCTAAAGCTCACAATTATCCACTTTAAACAGGTGCTAGCTGGTTTCTAGAGTCAGTAACTAAAGAAACAAAAGAAAACATTAGCAGTTTCTCCAATACAGTGTGAAAAGGTTTCGTTATTTATATGAATGTCTGCCATGAATCTCTGCCATGATGAATTCTTATCCCTCTGAGACCATAAGCCAAATAAACCCTCCTTTCTTTAAGTTGTCTTGGACATAGTGTTTTATCATAGCAGCAAAAAGGCAACTAATACGCCTGCAAAACTCCCAGTCTCTGTGAGTTGCCCTCTTTCTCCCCCAGGCCCTGGGGCTGTCCTGCATCTCTCCATCCTCAGTGGAGTTAACCAAGCTATTGAGCCTGGCCCAGGACCAGAGTAAGCAGGTCTGTGCTCTGGCCAGATGTGCCTACTGCTCAGGCTGGCTCTGGTGCCTATACACATTTCTAGGATGCATAAGACACCAAATGTACTAAACTTAAAATAGTTGTTTACAAAGTCACTTAAAAGACGTCAGCACAAACTAATACCGAAATGAATCTTGACTTGGTAAAGACAATTTCCAAAGATGCCAAAAGTCAGAAATAGAAACAGAACTTTTTAACAAAACTTAAAATCTTGTCTTTTTAGTCAATTACAGGATGTTGTGGGGAGAATAATATCCTTAAGAATGTCTTGTTTCTTTTGACACGAAGTGGGTTCTAATTTTACACTGGTGTCTTTACACTAGGAAATTTACAATTTTGTTAAAGGTTTATTTATTAAGTATACAGTGTTCTGTCTGCAGGCCAGAAGGGGACACCAGATATCATTACAGATGGTTGCAAGCCACCATGTGGTTGCTGGGAATTGAACTCTGGACCTCTGGGAGAGCACCCAGTGCCCTTAACCATTGAGCCATTTCTGCAGCCCCTACAATTTTTAAATACATGACTCTCATTAGTTTTTCTCTTTCAGCCTTGGTCTAAAGACAGACCAGATTTTCCTAATAAATACAGAAAAATCCAACAGTTTCAATTATTAATATTTACATTTCATTTCAGAGGATGCCAGACAGCCATCTGTGCATTCAGGTCCCCAATAGATAGGTACTTTATTATTTTTGAGATAACCTCTCATTCCCACCCACTAACTGACCAATAACCTTTCTCAGCAACCTCGTGATTTTCCACAAATAGTTAATGGATGACTGGGAAAAACAGACCAAAGTTTTAACAATATTTAATTGTATTATTTTTATTTATGCTGGGTTATGTGCAGGTGCCCACAAAGGCCAGAGGAGGGTGCTGGATTCCACAGAGCTGGGGCTTGCAGGCAGTTGTGAGCTGCCTGATGTGGGTGTTAGGCATGGAGCTCCAGCCTTCTGCAAGAGCAGCAGGCTGTCTCAACTGTTGACCCACACTCCAGATACCACCCCTCCCCATTAATATCATTTACAGTTTGAATTTCTGCAAGGTTGAATTGAGGTAGGATAGAAAGACGGGGAACTTGGGGAGGGGGGTGGATATGAGAGAGAAAAAAATTCTCTATCTTGGAGTCTTAGAAAAATCAACTTCTTGCCAACAGAGAAGTGAGAATTTCAGTACAATTAACATTTTCTAGAAAGGCTCTGAACAAGAGTCCCTGGAAAGAAACTGTGTCTGCAAAGGCTGATTGACTTGAACCCAGTGATGTGAAGAGGTAGGAATGTTGCAGGTCTAATTGTTGTGGATATCCACCAGAGAAGGCCACTCAGACATGGGTTCAAGGCAACAGTTAAGTCTTTATTAGCCAGCCTGTGACTATGCTGGGTGTTTGGGACCCAAGAGAAGTCCCGAGCCTTTCTCAGGGTAAGCTTTTAAATCCAAAAAGCACATCCTGGGTTGATACATCAGTTAGCAAGAACAGTTAGCCAAAAGCAGAACTCCAGAAGCCAAAAAGCAAGGTCAGTCCAGCCAGGGACTTTCCCAGAACCGTGGACTTCGTGGATTAGGTCTTTTAGTTTTAGGTGGTGCTGTCTACCTGCTGGGTTCCAGGGCCTAAATAGTACTTCCATCATGGTGTCAGTGTGCTGGGGCCTGGAGGCCTTCAAGGGTCTGGGGGCCTGTTACATAATTATAATTTATTTGGGAATATCTTTAGCCCCCTAAATAGCCATTTCTGGCTCACCTCTGTGTCAGACCTAGCAACCTGCGATTAACAGATAAAACCCTGTGGGGATATATTAACTTAGCAGCAGACACTGGCTTTCACCACTTCAAAAAGCTGAGGATGTGATCAGCTGCATCCAAAGAGTCTACTCTGATTTGTAGACCGGTTTGTACTCTGCTGTTATCTCCCTGATGTTTCCGTCAGTGTGTTTTGAAAGTGTCTCGATTCTATGATTTTCTTTGTTCTGTTACCATAAGAACTTCATAAAACTGCTTTTATGTCGGAACACAGAATTTGGGGTAACCTAAATCTGTGTTCACAGGCCAGCTCAAGAGTAAATATCACTTATTCCCTTTGAGGCTAGAGTTGTGTTTTCATTGATAAGGCTGAAGACTCCTTTTACTTATAGGTATTTTATGTTAAAACATCACTGACAGCCGGGCGGTGGTGGCGTATGCCTTTAATCCCATCACTCGGGAGGCAGAGCCAGGCAGATCTCTGTGAGTTCAAGGCCAGCCTGGTCTACAAAGCGAATTCCAGGACAGGCTCCAAAGCTACAGAGAAACCAAAAAAAAAAAAAAAGAAAGAAAAGAAAAAGAAAACAAAACCTGTACTGGGAGGTTTTGTGTGTCAACTTGACACAGACTAGAGTCATGAGAGGAAAGAGCCTCAGCTGAGGAAATGCCTCCTTGGAGGTCCAGCTGTAAGGCATTTTCTCATTTAGTGATTAATGGGGGAGGACCCAGCCCATGGTGGGTGGTGCCATCTCTGGGCTGGTGGTCGTGGGTTCTGTAAGGTGGGCTGAGCAAGCCAGGGGAAGCAAACCAGTAAGCAGCACCCCTCCATGGCCTCTGCATCAGCTGCTGCCTCCAGATTTCTGCCCTGGTTGAGTTCCTGTCCTGACTTCCTTCAGTGATGAACAGCAATGCTGAATTGTAAGCCAAAAAACAAAACAAAACAAAACAAACAAAAACCCTTTCCTCACCGACATGTTTATCGGTCTTGGTATTTTGTTGCAGCAATAGGAACCTAAGACAAAACCCAATTTTTTTTTAAAAGCCAATTTTTTTTTCTATACCAACCATATAGTACTAAGGTGTCTCATACTCACACAAACTGTCATCTCTAGTTCCCAGAAGAAAATTATTTTCAGAGAAACTGGGACAGAAGGAGAAGATGAGCTTAATGTTATTTTTAGGTCTTCCCGTTGCTCCATTTTGAGTTTAACTTAAACTGAAGGAGTACAGAATAATAACGGTAAACACTCCTTTTAGAGGTGTTTGTCCTTTAAAAACAGGCGTCTCCTCCCCATAAGCGCGTGCACGGAGCTCGTGCTGCACCTGGAGCTAGAGCATGACATCACAGGCGTCTCCTCCTCCCAAGAGCACATGTGTAGCTCATGCAGCCCCCAAGTGAGGACATAGCATCACAGTTTCAAACACACAAAACAGTCAGCACCAGACAGAGAGCAAGTTTTCCAACAAACAAGTTTCAGTTCACTGAGAAATGTAAGTATTTGAGCAAAGATCTAGGATAGAGAAGTGGGAACTCACTCCTTGTATTACAATAAGAAAACAGGGGTTACATACATGTTGGGTACCCACAGAGTCCAGAAGAGGGTGTCAGATCCCCAGGAGCTAGAGTTACAGGTAGTTGGGAGCTGCCAGACATGGGTACCAGGGAACTAAACTTAGCTCCTCTGGAATAGCAAGAAGCACGTTTAGCCCCAAACCATCTCTCTAACACCTCATAAGAATATTCTATCTACAAACATGAATGCTGGGTATAATAATTCAATGAACAAGAAAAAGAAAAAAAAAGAAAACTGAAGATGAACAAAGAAGTTTGATAACACACATACACACGCATGCACAAATAATAATAATTCAATGAATAGAAACTCTAACATTGCCCTTTTGTGAACAGTATTGGTTCTGTCTTAATTATTTTTGCAGTGTACATTTATTCCAAACTGTTATTTTGGGCAGGAGATAGCCATGAGCAGACTTTGAGGTCAATGGGGATGGACTTCATTGTCACTTTTGGAACCCTACACCCCTAGTTCCCAAGCAACACACACACAAAGGGAAGTCCTACAATTGCCCTGTCAAAAGGTCCAAGATACCAGCTGAAAGGGAGGATGTTGTGGAATAATCTTTTTGTACACTGTGAAGATTTGTCACTCAGATTTTTTTTTAAGCTGAGGATGGAACCCAGGGCCTTGTGCTTGCTAGGCAAGTGCTCTACCACTGAGCTAAATCCCCAACCCAGGGGATTTAATAAAGAGATGAACAGTCAATAGCTAGGCAGTATTTTCAGGGCAGAGAGGGTGCTGGGAAGAAAAAGGGCAGAGATGCAGGAGTCGCCAGCCAGATGGAGAGGAAACAGCATGAGCAGTAAAAGTAAATTGATAGAAATGGGTTAATTTAAGTTGTAAGAGCTAGTTAGTAACAAGCCAAAGCTATTGGCCAAGATTTTATAATTAGTAATAAGTCTTGGTGTCTTATTGGGAAGCCTGCAGTCCCAGTGAAAAGGTTTTACTACACAAAAAGGCTGGAGGTATCTGAGCCAGGGCTCATTAAGAGAAAGCTCCCTGGATCACAAGAATAAAATGGGAGTTCTATATCTTGTCTGGTGAGGATGCAGCACACTCATCCATCCCAGTGACCATAACATACTGTGTCCCCTCCCTCAGTACAGTGATTTACAGATCTTCACTGTCAAACTTGCCTGCTTTGTTCTGGCTGAAAGTGTTATACCCAGATTGTGGGGACCCCCAAAAGACCACCACAGAGACCAAATCCCACATGTAATAGCAAAGAGCCTTTATTTCAAGCTCCAGAGCTTGGTCCCTCTGTCTGTCTGACACAGAGGTGAGAGCAGAGAGCCCCCAGCTCAGGTGGGGCAGAGTTTTTATCATAGCAGAGGTTGGGGTGAGGGGATTTCCAGGGTCCAGGATCCTGATTGGCTGACAATTGTCTAGGGGTATCTGTAAAACAAAAAATAGGTGTGTGCTAGACTCAAGGACATCTGGCCACCTTATCTAATGGTTGGAATGTTTGGGATGTCAGGTACTTCCTCACCCCTGGGTGGATTCCTGGGTGGTATCAGCTTAAGGGTTTTCCTGGATCTGGGTGTTGCCTGCCAGTAAGCCTGTCACAGAAGTTGTGTCTAGGTCCCTAAGCCTGTCATGACTGCTGTGTGGTCAAGCTATTTTGGGGTCCCTTCACAGAAAGCAAAAAAGCAAGAGAAGCCACCTAACTTTTCCTTTCCCATTTTTATCTCATCTTCAGATACTGAGCAAAGTCCCAAGCATGCCCATCCTGACACTGGGATTTTTTTTTTTTTTTTGAGACAGGGTTTCTTTGTGTAACAGCCCTGACTGTCCTAGAACTTGCTCTGTAGACCAGGCTGGCCTAGAACTCACAGAGTCCCACCTACCTCTGCCTCCTGAGTGCTGGCAATCAAGCCATGTGCCACCACCACCCAGCTGACACTGGGAATTTTTGTTTGCTCTCCAAGGACAGTTCCACACTACCCCATGGCTATTCCTCCATGAAACTGTGAATAGACCTCCATTCCTGAGCCTATCTATTTTTCCCTTCTGAGTCCTATTTCCAAATTCCTGTATCATGGAGAGTAAGAAACTATAAAAGGGAACACTGATTCCCCAGCAAGGCATTGAAGATACTAAAATATATAAATTGGGAGGAAGAGGCAGTCAGATCTCTGTGAGTTCAAGGCCAGCCAGGCTACACAATGAGATCCTGTCTTTAAAAAAAAAAAAATGAACAGAATAAAATGTATGCATATTATGCATATTATAAATGGACCAAGGCAAAAGTATTATTAATCCCACTGAGTGAAAATAAGACCACCACCACAATTTGAGCCAAATTTGAAGCAAGCTTGATTTTATTGGGGTACACCTGAAAGGGAAAAATCAGTATCCATCTTGAGAGATGCTCCCTTCGGGGGGGGGGGCGCCCCAAAGGTATTTTTAGAAGTTTTTTTAGACCAGTAGTTTTAGAACTAACTAGAAGTTGAACTCATGGGAAGATAACAATAAATCTATGTATCCTGGACTTGGTAAAACAGGATATGGGGAGTAATGGACTCAACTGACCAGAAATTGAACTCATGGGAAAATAGGACTAGAACAATAAATCTGAATGTATATATCCTGGGTTCAGCAAAAACAAGACATAGGGAGTAAAAAAATTATGTCTCTGTAGATCCCCTGAATCCTGTTATCCATCAGTAGCCTCATGCTTATAGTTCAGCCAGTAATTTCAAAAAACTACCTCACCCCTACGCCCCTCGTCCAGTCCCAAGATATGTAACTCTCTGCATGCAAACCTTTCCTATGTAAACCCCTCAAGTGAGTGCTTGGGGTCGTCCTCCTCCACCTGCTATGTCGAGTGCTTGGAATAGGAACCAAGCCCTGGGCTTGCTTTGTTATTAAAAAAACCTCTGTGTGCTTGCATCGGATATCAGCTCTGTGGTGGTCTTGCTTGGGGGTCTTGTGACCTGGGCACAACACACCCAAGAGCTAGTGAGCGACTACCTAAGTCAGGTTAAAGAGAGCAGCCCCAAATCCATTTCTTGGGGTCCCTTTAAGGAGTAAAATCATGAGTCCTTGCAAAGCAGGTTTGCAGAAGAGAGACAATGGGGCAGTAAGGAAATGCAGAAAAATCTCTAAACAAACAAACAAAACTACCTGTGGTTTGTGAGTAGGGAGGGTCAGAGAGAGTAGGGGTATTCTCAAAACCAAGTCAAGGTCCTGGGTTGGGGCAGGTCAGGATCCAGAAAACAGACTTAAAAACAGCAACTCAGCTCTTACTGTAAAAGGAAACCTATTTTTGACAATACAGCATAAGGACTCCTGCCTTCAAAATGGAGTCAGGCAGGCTCCTCAGTATCTCAACATATAGGCCAATTATCAAGTTTATATATATATATATATATATATATATATATATATATATATATATATATATATATATATGGTTTTTCGAGACAGGGTTTCTCTGTGTAGCTTTGCGCCTTTCCTGGAACTCACTTGGTAGCCCAGGCTGGCCTCGAACTCACAGAGATCCGCCTGCCTCTGCCTCCCGAGTGCTGGGATAAAGTTAATATTTTAACTTCAACATTTTAAGTTTGCCTAGCAAAAGCAATTGAGAAAAATCTCTGAAATTTTTTGGTATTTTGAGACAGGGTTTCTCTGTGTTGCCCTGGAAAGAACGTTTAATAAAAACATTTTCAACTGTCTTCAGGTTATCATCACTCTAGAGACTGGCCTTGTAGCTCAAAGGCAAAAGATAGTCTCAAGAGACTCTAGCAGGCTGGGCAGGGGTGGTGCACGCCTTTAATCCCAGCACTCAGGAGGCACAGGCAGGAGGATCTCTATGAGTTCGAGGTCAGCCTGGTCTACAGAGTGAGATCCAGTACAGTCAGAGAGCTACACAGAGAGATCCTGTCTTGAAAAATGAGAGCAAGAACCAGAGCCAGAGCCAGAGCGAGAGTGAGACATACAGAGAGTTATAAGCTGCCGTGTGGGTGCTGAGAAGCCAGTGGTCTCAACCTGAGCCATCTCTCCATCCCCACCTACTCTTTTTTTAAGAGAAACAAACGAGGAGTGGATTCAGGGGAGAGAGGAAGGTGGGGGAAGACTGGTGTTAGTTATTTAGCTGCGTTGTGTTCTTACCCTGCAAGGAAATGTCACGAAACACGACAGAATCCACTTATAAGAGTTTATTAGAGATAAAGGGATAGAGAGTGCACAGGCCTGTGGGAGAGACACGTGCATGGAGAAGGAGAGAGAAGAGAGAGAGAGAACCGGGAATATGGCGCTCCGCTTTAAAAACCGTCTGGGGGCGTGGCCAGGTCACGTCACTACTCCACGCGTGTGCGTAGATCACATGGTCACGTTGCGCGCTTACGTAGCCATGTAACGTCACGGATTCTGGTCACGCGAGATGCCTTGGCCGGAACTTGCTAGGTGGAGGTGTCCAGCCTGACCGGAATTGGCTAGGCGGAAGTGTCCGCCTGGTAAATGCGACCGTGGGGGGGGGGGGCGTGTTGTGAACCCTTCAACTGGGAGGAGGGGAGAGAGGGGAAACTACAGTCAGAATGTAATGTATGAGAGGGAGAAAAAAGCAGGATTTTTATACATTTGTGTGTGTTGAGGTCATTGGACAACCTATGGGACTTGTCTCCTTCCACCATAGGGTCCTGAAAATTGAAATCAGATCATCATGCTCAAAGGCATGTACTTACTGTTGAGTCACCTGGTCTACCCTTTTCCTCTCCATTTTGGGTCTCATTTTTCTACAATTAGGTAATACCTTGACGGCTGTGATTTCCTGGGTCCCTGTGATTCTGACATCCTTCCTCAGGCCCGTTGAGTGTTGCATTCTTAGAGAAAGTATTGCAGTTGGACTATGGCCATAGATTTACATGTCTGCCTCCCTCACTAGAGTCAAAGTTCAGGAAAGGACACAGCCTAGTTGGGCTTACTATCTGTCCAACTTAGTTATCTTCCACCATGTTGTAAAACCACGATAAAAGTACGAGGAAAAGGGTTTGACTCACAGTTTAAGAGTACAGTCCGTCATGGTAGGGGAATCATGGTAGTAGATTGTGATACAGCTGATCACATTCCATCCACAGTGAGGAAGGAGGGAGGGAGAGAGAGAGAGAAAAAGAGAGAGAGAGAGAGAGAGAGAGAGAGAGAGAGAGAAAGAGAGCCTCTGCAAAGCAAAGTGGGGGCTCATGAAGCTGAAGCCCAGTCTCTCCTTAAGGTCTGGGTTTGTTTGTTTGTTTGATTGTTTACGTCTTTGAAGGGTCTTCAGAGTTGGTCAGTTTGAAGAAAGTCAGGATGGCTGCTTGGCCAACAACTGTTGTGTAAACATGTCCTAATAAAGCCTTGAGTTGGTTGGTCCTATCCATCAGCAAGCATGGGCCCTACTAGCATGAGCAAAAGCCTACAAGGCCTTTGTTTTAAACTTTTGTCTTAGGTCAGGAGGATGAAGTAGAAGCCAGACATCTTGGAAGTTCACCATCTTTATTACCTGGTCATGACACCTCTCCCTGTCTCTCTGCCTATCAGAGAAGCTAACTCACAGTCTCTCAGTGCCATAGCAACCAGACTCCTTCCTTTTGCCTGTTGTGTTTGTCGATATCCTGGGTCTCTGGGCTGTCCTGCCTCTTGTTCCTGGCCATCCAGGCAATGTCAGGCATGGGTTCCCTCTTGTGGTGTGGGCCACAAGTTGGACCAGTCATTGGTTGGCCACTCCCACAAGTTCTGTGTCACCATTACCCCAGGACATCTTGCAGGCAGGACAGATTGTAGGTTGAAGGTTTTGTGGCTGGGTTGATGTCCTAATCCCACTGCTAGGAGCCTTGCCTGCTTATAGAAGATGGCCGGTTTGGGCTCCATATCCCCCATTACTAGGAGACTTCACTAGCATCAGTCTCCTAGATTTCAGGCGTTTCCACTGTACTGTTTCTACATTGCCCCCCAAATGCCCCCAATTCCAGTTATCTTTCCCAGTACTCTACCCCCCATCTCTCCTACCTACTGCCTGATCCTTCTGTTCCCATCCACATTCATCCCCAGTTCACACAAAATCTATTCTATTTCCCCTTACCAGGGAGATCCATGCATTCCCCTCCTTGAGTCCTCCTTGTTACTTAGCTTTCCTGGGTCTGTGGATTATAGCATGACTATCCTTTACTTAACAGCTAATATCCACTTATAAGTGCATACATACCATATTTGTCTTTCTGAGTCTGGATTACCTTACTCAGGATGATCTTGTCTAGTTCCATCCATTTGCCTGCAAATTTCATGATGTCTTTGTTTTTAACAGCTGAATGATACTCCATTGTGAAAATGTACCACATTTTCTTTATCCATTCTTCAGCTGAGGAACATCTAAGTTGTTTTCAGTTTCTAGCTATTATGAATAAAGCTGCAATGAACATGGTTGAGCAAGTGTTCTTGTGGTAGGATGAAGTGTCCTTTGGGTATATGCCCAGGATTATTACAGCTAGATCTTGAGGTAGATCGATTCCCGATTCTGAGGAACTGCCATATTGATTTCTAAAGTGGCTGTACAAGTTTGCACCTCCATCAGCAGTGGATGGATGAGTGTTCTCCTTGCTCCACATTCTCACCAGCATAAGCTGTCACTTGTGTTTTTGATGTCCTTTAAAGCATGTTTGAAAGACAAGGAAACATTACAAAACCTGGCATGTTAGTGGGAGGTATACTGGCCTCAATATCAGGATTTCCATTCTCCTGAACAGGAAGTAGCTATGCAGAAACTAGAACATTCAGATAAGCCGATGTCTTAAAGAGAAGGGCAGGGGGAGGTGAGTCAAAAAAAAAAAAAAAAAAAGCTTTCTAGAAGGAACATGGAGAATGCCTCTAATTTTATCAGTGTTGTAACAAGTTTTTCAGAATGAAGATATTCTAGAGACACTTATGTCTCTTAGTTTTACTGTCAGGACCTCAAAGAAACGAGAATTTCCCCAAGCATCTAACCATGGAGATGGAAAAATGTGACAGCCAGTTGGGAACCTCCATGAAGGATTTCACACAGTTCTAGCAACCTGCCAGTCTCCCTGACAGGATGAGACTGAATGAAGCCTGTGGGTCAATGATGGGCAGGACCACACTGTGACTGGAACTGCTTAGATGTGCATATCCTTGAGCCTCTATTTAAAAATCTATCTATAAAATGATTCCAGGACCCCAAAGACAGACTTGAGGGGTTTGCTGGATCTCTTTGTTCCTCTTCCAAATGTGACTACATAGAATGAATCTCCTTTTTCTGCTTTTCACTATCAATTTGGCTATTTTAGTTGGCTTGTTAAGGACAGGTGGCCAAACTTGATATGACCTTCAAATTTGTTAACAGTGCCTGATAGGGTAATCATTATACAGTAAGTTCTCAGTAACTATGTGAATGTCTGGATTTTTAAAAAAATGTGTTGCTTAAAACAAAAACCAATTCTAGCCAGGTAGACCACACATTAGGATCCAAGCAGATTCCCAAAGCCACACAGAAGAGGACCAGGGAGATGGCTCAGTTAGGAAGCTGTCTAGTAACCATCTCCCAAATCATGACGTGGAGGCTTACTGTTAATTATGAATAATTGGCCTTATGTTTGTCCCACTAGCTCTTAAAACTTAAATTAACCTGTTTCTCCTCACCTGTGTTTTGTCTCAGGTCTTTTCTCCTTTTGTTCCTTCTTGCTACTCCATGTCTGCTGGCTGGTAGCAGCCTGGCTGGCTGGCCCCAGGCATTGCCTTCCCTTTCTCCCTCATTCTCTCTTTGTCTTGTTCTCTCTCCCTAGCCTAGAGTCTTCCTCCGACTTATTCTCTCTGCCTGCCAGCCCTGCCTATCCCTCTGCTACCTAGCTATTGGCCATTCAGCTTTTTTTTTTTAAAGGAGCCTCAATTGAGAGATTGTTGTTTTGTTTGTTTGTTTATTTATTTATTATGTATAAAACATTCTGCCTCCATGTATCCTTGCACGCCAGAAGAGGGCACCAGATCTCATTATAGATGGCTGTGGGCTACCATATGGGTACTGGGAATTGAACTCAGGACCTCTGGAAGAGCAGTCAGTGCTCTTAACCTCTGAGCCATCTCTCTAGACATTTTATTAGACATTTTATTATTCAGTGTTTTATTAGACTTTTTTTAATCAGGTGCCTTAGGCTGGCAAGGTAAAACAGCAACATCTCTTTACATCATTGAACAAATGCAACATAAACAAACATTACACATCTTTGCATCGTTGAACAAATGGAGCATAAACAAATGTAACACATCTTCATATAGTTAAACAAGTGCAGCATAAACAATTGTAACACATCTTCATATAGTTAAACAAGTGCAGCATAAACAAATGTAACACATCTTCATATAGTTAAACAAGTGCAGCATAAACAAATATAACCCATCTTTGCCTAGTTAAAGTAATATTCCGCAACAGTGTTTTGCCACGCAAGCATGAGGAGCAGAGTTTAATCTCCAGCATCTATATAAAAAAGCCAGGGGAATGGAGAAATGTTTCAGTAGTTAAGAGCACAGGTTGCTATTCCAGATGACCCAAGGTTCAATTCCCAGCACCCATATGACAGCTCACAACCATCAGTAACTCCAGTTCCAGGGGATCCAATATCCTCTTCTGGCCCCCAAGGCACCAAGCATAAATATGGTGCATAGACATACATGCAGGCAAAAGACCCAAACACATACAGTAAATATATTGATAAAAAAAAAAATCAAGCTGGGTGTGGTAGCATGCACTTGTAATCTCAGCACTTGGAAGGTGGAGACAGGAGGATTCCTGGGGCTTGCCAACCAGCTAACCTAGCCTAATAATTGAGTACCAAATCTCTGTGAGACTATCTAAAAATAAAACAATGTAGACAAGTTCTGAAGGACAACGCGGGTGGGATATTTGTATACTGTGTGAAAATGTATTGCTGTGATTGGTTAATAAAAAGCTTAATGGCCAATAGCTAGGTAGGTGATATAGGCAGGACTTCCAAGCGAGGGGTTAGGGGAGCAGGAGATGAATCTAGGCACATGAGACATCAATGAGACATGGAGGGAAGATGGACATACAGAATGAAAGAAAGGTAAAAAGCCACAAGGCAAAACATGACTACTATAAATGGGTTAATTTAAGTTATAAGAGCTAGTGAGCAAGCCTAGGCTAAGGCCGAGTTTCATAATTAATAAGGAGTCTCTGTCCTTATTTGGGAGCTGGCTGGTGGGACAGAGAAAGACTTGTTACAAACACCCAAGGTTGACTTCTTGCCTACACATCTATATGCCCCTACCCTCCACAGAACACACAAAAGAAATAAAAGGCAAAAAAAATGACTTCAAAAAGGAAGATTTTGTATATATACCTTTATATAACAAGAGAATATGCCTAACAGCACATTCTAATATCTAAGAAAAGGATGGGAAGAGCTTTGAGGGAAATAAGATGCCAAACCAGGACACAGGCGCAGAGAATTTAGCATTTGAGTTTTGAAACGAAGACCAGGAACACAATCATCCTTTGTGTCTCAGGCCTAATTAGCATGTTTGAGGCCTGGGATTTAAAAAGTTCTATTCAGAAGGAGAATTTACACTCCATTATAGCGAATGTTCAGTTGGAGTCCACAACTTCCATCCAGCTGTGAGTTAGCTGTGTTTATGAAACAGCTGTGCAGAGAGGCAAGGACAGTGACAAATGACAGATGGTTTATTAATCAGTGTGTTGTATCATACAGCCCAGACTGGGAACAAAACTGTGACTCAGAGTCCTAAGGTCTAGAGCAGTATTTGTGAATCAAACTTCACGTTGGATGGTCCATAAAAGTAGTTATTCATCAGCTTTCCCTGAAACTCTAAAACAACCTCAAAACAAAACAAACTCCATCCTGCAAATGGCAGGAACTTGGAAGCTGATTGGGGTAGGGTGGGGCAGGGAAAGAGATAATGAAAAGGGCCGTTTCCAGTCCGTCTATCCCAGACACTCTAGGAACCTGCTTGGATCCCCAATGTTCTGCCTCCCTGGCTAGAGTCAGTCTTTGTTTTAAGCAGCACACACTGGTCTTTATCCAGGTAGTCACGTATTTACTGAGTACTTGGCTGTGTAATGATTACCCTATCACACACTGTTACCAAATATGAGGGTCACGGTAATGGTAAGGACTTATCTAGACCTTGTCCCATGCAAATCAATGTTCTAAGCATATTAAATCAATTTTGTGTCACAGGATCTTAAGAGGGGGAAGGCTGATAGCTCCCATTTACACAAAGAAGTGTGATAATTTATCAAGGTCATCCATTCTTAATTGGGAAAGCTGGTATTAGAACCAAATGGTCTTCGCTACAGTCCACACTCTCAAACATGTGATATATGCTGCTGCTTAAGAAAGGATGCCATCGTCCCTGTCATGGTCCCCTCTGATAAGCATGCCTGGTTTTCTACCTACCTCTTCATTCAAGAGTTTCTGAAGGAGCTGCCCTCTCCATTGCTAACGGCAGCAGGGTAGCCTGGGACTAGGTGGGAGCCCCCCCAGCATGCCAGCTGCCCCCTGACCCTGGAATTGTCTCAGGCTGGAATTCTGACCCAATGAGAGCCAGCAAGTTATGAAAGAGCTGCTTCTTAGGCTTCCACGAAGAAGAGCCCCGTTTTCTTTTCTCGGGTTTGGCCTATGAGGAGCACTCACTTAGTCTCTTGTTGCTGTGCGATAGGTTTATCCAGGGGACAAAAAGCAGAAAAGACAGAATAGAGAAGAACATAGGTTCTGTACCAGACCTACAGCACTCAGTTTCAAGAATACAGGGCCCCAGGGGTTGCCCAAGCCTTTCCTTCTTTTGACTTTATTTATTTTTATTTATTATTATCATTACCATTATTAATTTATTCATTTTATTTATTTATGTATTTATTTATGTGGTTCTTTGAAATGGGTAACACTGTGTAGCCCTAGCTGGTCTTGATCCCAAAGAGAGCCACCTACCCCTGTGTCCCTTTTGCTGGGAACCAAGGATGTGTGGCCACTGCCATCCCCATCCTGCTAAATGTAGCCACTTTTTTTAAAATCCATGAGTTGGAGAGATGACTCATCAGTTAAGAACATGGACTGCTCTTTCAGATGACCCAGGTTTTATTCCCAGCACCCACATGGCAGTTTATAACCATCTGTAACTCCAATTTCAGAGGATCCAGTGTCATAGTATGACTTCTAGGAGTACCAGGCACATAATGTGGTATGCATATATACATGCAGGTAACTCACCTGTACTCATAAAATAAAAATAAAAATCTATCTATTCATTTAACAGTTAAATATCATTGACTTTCTCAATTTTTACCCAGAGCCAAGTCTATCTGTGGATAAGGCCACAGCATCAAGCTTCTATCTGGGGAAATGCAGGTGCTCTTTAAGTCCAATACCTCCACACAGTTTGGGTCTGCTAACCAATATACAGTGGACATTCTGTTTTTGTTTCTGAGCTTGCTTTGTTTTTGCAGTCAATCAGTGATTGAACCCAGGGTCTTTTTTTTTTTTTTTTTTTTTTTTTTTTTCCTGGAGCTGAGGACTGAACCCAGGAACTTGGACTTGCTAAGCAAGCGCTCTACCACTGAGCTAAATCCCCAACCCCAGAATCCAGGGTCTTATTTATATTAGGCAAGTGCTCTACCACTGAGCTGACATGCCCAGCTCTGTTTCCTTTTATTTTGAGACAGGATCTTTCCAGTATGCTCAGGCTGGCTTGAATCTTGTCAGCCTCTCCAGTAGCTAGGATTATGGTGTGTACCACCACACCTGGCCAATATATACCTTTTAGTTTTGTATTGTGTGCCAGGGACAGGGCTCTAAAATTGCAACCATTCTTGGGTGTTACACTTTTATCCAGACAAAGGACAGCAAAAGCATAGATAATCCTTCAAAACTGTTCCTTTTCATCATCATCAACGTCTGCTGTTAATGTTAGAATTCCCCAAAATGCTGTCTCAGCAGGGCAATGGTCAGGGACCAGAGTCTATTGAACAAAGGGCGAAGTCAGTTCGTTCAGGCATCAAAAAACAGTTGTCAATGATGAGATGACGCAGTAGCAGGTAAGAGCACACACTGTTCTTGCAGAGGATCCAAGTCTGGCTCCCAGCACTCATATTGGCTAGTTCACAACCGCCTGTAACTCCAATTCCAGGGGATCTGTGGTGGTTTGAATTAGAGGTCCTACATATTCTCAGGTGTTTGAACACTTGGTCCCCAGTTGATGGTTCTGGGGATCTTAGGAGGTGTGGCCTTCTTGGGGGAAGGTCTGTCACTGGAGGGTGGCTTTTGAGTCTGTTTGCTCTGTGGGGTGTGAACTCTTGGTTTGCAGCTCCAGCCTCCTCACTTGCTGCGATGCCTGCTGCTTCCTCATGATAGCCATGGTCTCTATTCCTCTGGAACCTTACGCCCAAATAAATCCTTCCTTCTGTAAGTTGCCTTGGTCATGGTGTTTTATCACAGCAAAAGAGAAGTGACCACTACAAGATCCAAAGCCTTAGTCTGAACTCTGAGGGTGCTTGCACACATGTGCACATACCCGTACACACCACACACACACACACACACACACACACACACACACACACACACCCCACCCCACATTAAAGTAAGTCTTTTTAAAGATGTAAAACATAGTGATTTGAAATATGAACATCATGGAATGACTACTGGTCAAATGATTTACACAGCCCCTATCTCACAGTTATTTTATGTGTGTCTGGGTAATAGCATTTGGCTTTTAGATTCTGCCTTCTGAGATAGGGTCTTGCCATGTGGCCTCGACTGGTCTCAAACTCACAGCCATCTTCCTGCTACAGCACCCCAAGTGCTGGAATTATAAGTACGTGAGTGCTGTCATGCTCAGCCATTTCTTAAAACGGAGTATGCATTAAAAGGGGGGAACAAGTCATGGGTGACTTCATTACTTAATGATAAGCATTATTCATTCCATTCATATTAGATGATGTACATTTCAGACATTCTAATCTACTCAGATACCCACAGAGAAGATAAAAATCTCAGCTATCACTCTAAGCCCTTTCAGCATCCCTGTGAGGCAAGTATTGTCACCTTGGTAACCTGTGAGGAAACAGGCTCACTGTATAGGAAGCCAATCTCGCTGGAGAGGCCATGTTCATTCTTACAACACAAAGTAGCTCAGAAATCAGATGGATATTCAAGAAATTGTGCACAGAGGATCTCAAGGATAAAACTGGGAATGACAGTGTCAGGAGATTATATAGCTACACTGATGATAAATTTGAAACCAGAATGCGGACCTCTGGTGCACATTTTCCCACTGTGGCTCATCCAATCTGGTTCTGAGTCTATTATCTTGAACCTTAGTGCATAGACAATTCCAGTTAAAGGGAATTTGGGTTGGTGGGAAGCTAGGGATCTGCTAAGTTAATAGACTCCAAAAGGGTTTTATCTGTTAGTCACAGGATGTTAGGTCTACCCCAGAGGTGAGCAAGGAATGACTAATTAGGGGTTAACTTTAGCTGGAAATAAATAGTAATTAGGCTCTGGATCTGCAACATTCTAACCCCTCTACATCACCACGGTACTCATCAATCAGCCTTTGCAAACTCAGCTTCTTTCCAGGGATTCTTGTTCACACACATTGTGTGTGTGTGTGTGTGTGTGTGTGTGTGTGTGTGTGTGTGTGTGTGTGTGTGTTAATAATAGCCTTCTATTGGGTGAGATGACATCTCACTTTGGTTTTGATTTGCCTTTCTCAGATGACTATTAGTGATATTGAACACCTTTTCGTATATCTGTTGGTCATTTTCTTCTCTTGAATGTCTGTTCAGCTCCCTGCCCCCTTTCTCTCATGTGTATACGGCATATGCATGTGTGTGGGTACATCTGCATGCACACGTGTTTGGAGACCCCAAGTTGAAGATAGGAGTCTTCTTAGATCACTCTCGACCTTCCTCATTGAGAAAGGGACTCTCAGTTGATCCCAAAGCTTGTGATATGGTTAGTCCACAAGGTAGCTTGCCCCCTTCTCAAATCAGTTTATTATTATTATCATTGTTTTGTTTTTTGTTTTTTCGAGACAGGGTCTCTCTGTGTAGTTTTGGTGCCTGTCCTAGACCTCACTCTATATACTAGCTCTGCCTTCCGAGTGCTGGGATTAAAGGTGTGCGCCACCACCACCCGGCTTATTATTATTATTATTATTATTATTATTATTATTTTTGTCCCTCAGTTTCTTGGATTTCTGGGTATTCCTTTGTTTGTTTGTTGGTTGATTGGTTGGTTAGTTTTTCGAGACAGGGTTTCTCTGTGTAGCTTTGGAGCCTGTCCTGGAGCTCATTCTGTAGCCCAGGCTGGCCTCGAACTCACAGAGATTCGCCTGCCCCTGCCTCCCGTGTTGGAGTGCTGGGATTAAAGGCGTGCACCACCACCACCTGGTGCAAATATCTGGGTATTAAGCCCTTATCAGATTTGAATTCTGTATGTTGCTTTGGGGGTGGGGTGGGGAGAGATTTACTTATTTTGTGTATGTGTGCTCATGATGTATGTGGATGGGGACGTGTGCCTCAGTCATGTGCAGAGGTCAAAGGGAAACTTTAGGAAGTCAGTTCTCTCCTTCAGTCTACATGGGCTAGTCTGTTTCCTGCTTCCAGAAGACCCTTGTCCCCTCGAAGACTACACTATCAATACTGCTGTCCATCATTCTCCAGAGCTCACAGGCCACTTAATCTGGCTAATTCTCGCTCAGGCCTCTTTGCTCTCCCAGAATGCCATCTCGTTCTCGCCAGCAGTTATTACAGTTTGGGTGTGGGATGAATTCAATGGCATCTGCTTTTGTTATGAAACAGCTCCATGCAGGGACAGTCTGTCTGAGTTACTGATGTCTTAGTACTCAGCACAGTGCCTAGCACAGGATGAGACTCCAAAAAGACCTCGTTGCATTAAGGAATGAAGTACCAGGTCTTCCAAACTCATAACCAACTGTGTGGGTAGACTGCATTTGCTGTGTGTTTGGAACACTCATCTTGCTTTGGGGAAGGACATTCATGATCATTTCAGTCAGGTTTTATTTTCAGTATTTAGGCTCTTGTTCATACTGGTCCCCAGCTGGGAGAGCAAAATAAAAACAAAGTTCACAGAATTACCCCCTATTACAAGTACCATGAAGAAACTTTTCAAAGCTTAGTGCATTGCAATCAACAATTCCAATTTCCAAATTCAGATTGTTGCACAAGCCTGGTCCTAAAGTCCCAGCAAATTGGAGGAGCAGGAGTGCATAGGCAATGGGGGGGGGGGGGGGACAGGACTATAATGCCTGGTTTGAAGCATCGTTCCTACTCCATGCTCCTGGCTGGCTGAACAAGTTGCTTAACCTGAGACTGCAGAGCAGAAATATTGCTGCTTGCCCTTTTGTGCTTTGTACACAGTTGAGGGTGGCTCACAGGAGAGGCGTTTTGTTTGTTGTTTCTGTCAGGGCTCTCCCCTCCCCACCTCAGAACTGAACTCTGGACCTCAAGAATGCTAGACAGGCCGTCTACCACTGAGTCACACTCCCAAGCCTGGGGGTGCTTTCTTATGCAATCTCAGAGACACAGTGGCACTGGACACGTTAGGGACATGAACTGCTCGTGTTTTGCAAGGATGATGTGGGAGCGGGTGTTAAGTATGCAGCGTGCTGGGTGGTGTATCTTCTGAGAAGCCTCCTCCCAGAGCCCTTATTCCTACCGATGAGGGTAGAGACAGCTAGGACAGGACGGTGACTCAAAGGACAGTGAATAGGTCAAAGTTAAGTGTGTTTTGGAGGTGGAGGGGTGTGTTTGTGTGGTGCTTCAACTAGTCAGCGTGAGTAATAATGGGACATAGAAAGCAGTGAAATACTCAGAGGTCCGACGCCCCTGGGAGAATCTTCAATCTGGAGACTGAATGTGTGGGCACTGAGACAGAAGTCAGGAAGGAGACCTGTTGACAGAGGTGCTGGTCAATTAAAAGCCCAAACATGGACTGAAGAGATGTTCAGTGGTTAGGAGCACAGATTGCTACTCTAGAGGACTCAGGTTTGGTTCCCAGCACTGACAGGGCCACTCACAACTGTCTGTAACTCCAATTTCAGGGGATCCGACCCCCTCTTCTGGCCTCTGCACTGTACCCACATCCATGAAGATAAAACACTTGTACACATAAAATAAGGAAAAACAAAACAAAAGCCCAAACAGCGCCTCTTCCTTCTTGCTTTCTGGGATCCAGGCCACAGGGAGGGCCTGGCTCACCTCTGTGCTCCTCTGCCTTAATAAACTCTTTTCTTGTAAGAGAAGAAAGATGACGGAGACAATGACGAGGGAGCGGAGTGGGGAGAGGCGGCAGCCCCCTGTGCCACCCAAACAGCCGCCGTGCCGGCACTTGAGGAGTCGGGCCAGTTTGCTACCTTTGGTTTCCGTTCTCCCCGACACATCCCTGCCTCAGGAGTAATTAATTGGTTTGATCAAAGCATTCGGTATTCCCTTGAGGAGAGATCAACAAGAGTGGTGTGCAGCTTCAGGATGCAAGTTCTGCCAGGCTCCTTTGGAAGCTTCTCCTCAGGTGCACACCGTAGGTACTGTTACCCCCATTTCACATATGGGGGTGGTGACCGTGCTTAAAGTCAGGTGACTCAGAAGTGGTTATAGGGGCTGGAGAGATGGCTCAGAGGTTAAGAGCACTGACTGTTCTTCCTAAAAGACCCTGGTTCAATTTCCAGCACCCACATGACAGCTCATATATGTCTGTAACTCCAGTTCCAGGGCATCTGCCACCCTCATACAGACATACTTGTAGGAAAAATACCAACACACACAATAAATAAATAAATTTAATTAAATTACATTTTTTAAAAAAGTGGTTGAATGAAGTTATTCTCAGCGCCCCGATTTCCCGCCACTGTTTCCCCTACACTGATGTGTTCATTCAGCGTCTCCTCTCCCCAACTTTCACAAGCCTTATGTGTCTGTTTGTTGGGGCTGAGCAAGCCCTGGGCTGTTCTGTCTGAAAACTCCCAGAATCACACAATTTCCAAGGCAACCAGGGAAAAGACAGGCCATTTAACCCAATTTATTTTGCAGATGGGGAGTCTGAGGCAGAGAGAAGGGAAGCACCTCCTCCACCATGTCCTCTTTGTAGATGTTTGTGGCTCAGCCTGGGTGACTCTACATTTGCACCAATTGCACACCCAACCTAGTCTTGTCCCAAGTTTGCTCCGCACATTCAAAGCGCACGGGTGAAGGACCCTACTGGCTGGATACTTTTGCCCAAAGTAATTGCCACCATGTCCTGTGCATTCATTGTTCAACAAATATTTACTAAGTGCCTATGTGCTAGAGATGTGAAAACAGGCAAGAAAGACATTGTTCCTGCCCTTCTGAGCACGAGCACGTGAGAAGTATCTAAACGAGGCAATTTTAGATGCGGGGAAGGATAGAAAGAAAATAAAATGGAAATGATATAGGTGAGGCTTCCGACAGTGGTATTGAAAAACCTTACCACTCGGTGTGTGGTCCTTTCTGATATCCCCCCTCCCCCAGCTCTTTGCTGACAAGAACCCTGAAAATGAAAAGAAGCCGGGATGGCACATCAAGTCGTAGTGGCCCTACTCCCTAACCAGCTGCCCCTGAGCGGCCGGCCAGTAGAACCATATGGCCTGGATGATGAAACTCAAGGCGAAGGCTGCATCACCTCGCCCTCCACGTCCCCGTAGGTGTCGCGAGGTGAGGGTGGAGGGAGGCGGAGTCTGCGTCTAGGGAGAAGCAGCCAAGCAGCAAATAACTAAATTCCAAAAGCCTCTGGAAAGGACAGCTGCCGCTGTACAGTCGGGATTCTCTGTCCCCACAAGAGCCCGCCCAGACGGCCACTCCCCGCCCCCTGCACAGCCCGGTCGGGCCTGCGCCAGGCCTTAGAGGACTTGTAGTTTATCTGGCTCCTCACAGCATCCTTGGTACATCCAAGACAACTACAAGACCCAGAAGCCAGCGCGCAGGCCGGAGGCGGAGCCGGCGGCGGTGGGTGTGCGAATGCAGGGGGCCAGGAGGTGCGGGTGCCTGGCGCCGGGATGCGGTGGTGGCTGGCCACTCAGCTTGGGAGCAGCCCAGGAGCTCACTAACCGGAGCGGTGCGGGCGGTCCGGCGGCGACAGGCACGTTGCATTCGCACCTTAGGTTCAGCCCCGGCCACCCAGCGGTGCAGCGTCTTAGTGCTGCAGTGGCGCGGTGCGGTGTCCCGGTAACCAGGGGGTGGGAATCCAGCCCTGGAGCTAGGCTGGCGTTGCTGGCCCAGAGCCTTGGGCTCTTGGGGCACTAGCGTCCACCCGGGGCTGTGCGCGATGTCTTGCTCTTGTTCTTTCTGGACCAGGGTTATCCTCGGCAGGTTCGCGATGCAGCGGGCAGCGGTGCTGGTGCGGCGGGGCTCCTGCCCCCGCGCCTCGGGCCCCTGGGGCCGTAGTCACAGCAGCGCTGCAGCCGAAGCCTCCGCCGCGCTCAAGGTGCGACCGGAGCGCAGCCCTCGGGACCGCATCCTCACTCTGGAGTCCATGAACCCGCAGGTGAAGGCGGTGGAGTACGCGGTGCGCGGACCCATCGTGCTCAAGGCCGGCGAGATCGAGATGGAACTGCAGCGGGTGAGCGCGGGGCCTGCGGGGCGCGAGGCCAGGGGGCGCTCGTGGCGGGAAGAGCCTTAGGAAACCCCTCTGGGGTCCTCCAGCAGGACCTCCACCCCCGGCTTCCAGCTCCTTCATTGTGCCATTTTGGGCTGGAGCGAGAGAACGCCCCCTCTCTCGCCCGTCACCCACCAGTGCCCCGCATCTGGCACAAAGTGAGGCCTTCCGACGGTTCACTTGTTGAATTGTACCCAATTATTGAGCGGCCTATGCTGCCAGGCACTGCATGTTCCCTAAGTGTCCTCGTGGAACCAAGATCCCTTGGAAGGAGGAAAACGAGTGATTATGGAAGTGAGAGTTTCAGATAGTGAATAAGTGCTTTGAAGAAAGTAAGAAGAAAGAGCCTGGGGGTGGTGAGAGGAAAACCCTATTAGGTAGGAGCCGAGGGAGGGAGGGAGGTTGTGCGGCTAGTTTGTTCCCGAACCTTTTTTCAGGCTGAGGCCCATTGGGTCTTTGCCAGCCACAGTTGCTTGACAAGAATGGGACTCTGCAGAAGAGACTGGCAGAATTCCTTCTTTGTACCCCGAGAACCGTGACTGCTATAGTCAGAGAGTTGGGTCCTTGTGGCCTTAATAAGGCGACCCTGGGACTTCATCTTGGTGGTGTCAGGGATGTTGGCTTGAGTTCACAGCTGTTGTAAAAATTGTGGGGTGATCTCTCCCTGCCCCAACCAGGGTGGCTTGGCTCTATGTAAGACATGCCCTTGGATGAAACCAAGTTCTTTGTTCTGGGGACAAGGTCTGGCTGCTGTAGCCCAGTTGGCCTTGAACTTCACATCCTCCTGTCCTCACCTCCCATGTGTTGGGGCGCACAGGCACATGCCACAGCACCCTGCTAGGAAACTGAGTTTTAATTAACCTGGGTGGAATTTGGAAGGCAGAGTTAAGAGGGAAGTCAAAAGGAAACGCTCCTAAAATGAGTAAGAATAGCCAGGTGGTGGTGACGCACGCCTTTAATCCCAGCACTTGGGAAGCAGAGCCAGGCAGATCTCTGTGAGTTCAAGGCCAGCCTGGTCTACAGAGTGAGTTCCAGGACAGGCAGGGCTACACAGT
The DNA here is from genome assembly GCF_049852395.1 of Peromyscus maniculatus bairdii. NCBI lineage: Eukaryota > Metazoa > Chordata > Mammalia > Rodentia > Cricetidae > Peromyscus > Peromyscus maniculatus. The sequence goes on along the minus strand of NC_134856.1, from coordinate 19,972,916 downwards.
GAAACCCTTTATCAAAAAAAAAAACAACAAAAACAAAAAACAAAAACAAAAAACCAAACAAACAGAAGGAGGAGGAGGAGAAGAAAAAGAAGAAATCAAACTAAAATGTTAGCAGATTGTTTGTTTTGACCCAGAATGTGGACAGATGGGAGGGTTTCTTGATTTTGGTCTCAGAGTCACCAGATCCCAGTGTCTCCAGGATAGTGTGGTCACTCAGTATCCTTGAATAAGTGAGGAACTCTCAGGGTCTCCTCTTTCCATGGAGTTTGATGAGGCCTACCAATACCTCCTCAGGCACTCAGTTCTACTCAGACAGTGAGTGAGACAAATGGGAGTTCAGTGTCTGTTGCCGACCCTTTGTGGGCTGGTGTCGCGCCCCCCCCCCCAAGGGTTTCTCTGTGTAGCTTTGCGCCTTTCCTGGAACTCACTTGGTAGCCCAGGCTGGCTTTGAACTCACAGAGATCCGCCGGGCTCTGCCTCCCAAGTGCTGGGATTAAAGGCGTGTGTCACCACCACCCAGCGAAAGTAATTTTTTTCAAGGTTTATTTATTTTACCTGTATGTGTGAGCCTGAGTGATGTGCGACATGTGTGTGCAGGAGCCTGCAGAGATCAGTCAAAAGAGGGTATTGGATCCCCTCAAACTTGAGTTGCAGGAAGTTAGTTGTGAGGCATCATGGGGGTACTGAGAACCGGACCTGAATATTCTGGATGACCAGTAAGCATTCTTAACCACTAAACCATCATCCACTAAACACTCACTTTGGAGACCAGGCTGGCCTCGAACTCACAGAGATCTGCCTGGCTCTGCCTCCCAAGTGCTGGGATTAAAGGTGTGCGCCACCACCACACCAGCGATTTTTGTTTTGTTTTGTTTTTTTTTAAGATTTATTTTTATTATTTTTAAAATATGTGTGTGTGTAGTTATGTGCTCATGAGTTCGGAGACCAGAAGTTGGACTTCACTGGGGGATGGGGGGTATGACACACACCTTTAATCCCAGCACACAGGAGGCAGAGGCAGGTGGATCTCTGAGTTCGAGGCCAGCCTGGTCTACAGAGCGAGTTCCAGAACAGCCAAAGCTACACAGAGAAACTCTGTCTCAAAAAACAAAACAAGAGTTGGATCTTCTTGGAAGCTGAAGTTACCGGCGCTAGTGAGCTAACTAATGTGGGAACTGAACTGGAGTCCTCTGCAAGAGCAGAATGTGCTGTTAACCCCTACACCTTCTCTGCCTCGCAGGGCTGTTTAACGGTTGACCCAGAGAAGGCTGGCTCCACTCTGTGCCTGCCTGACATGCTGGTGGGCATAGAGCATGTGTTTTTCCCTTCCAAACTTTGGTATCTGGGAGGCTGCAGCTGTCCCTCCTTGAGGCAACAGTTTCTCTGCTAACACAAAGCTAGGATTAAAGTGTTCCCTGTTTTATCACGGCACAGCTGATTTCTCTGGTTCCAGAGCTGGGAGAGATTCCAGGAATTATCTCTACCTTTTGCGAAATAGCAGCTTCCGTGTTGGCTCCATAAAGTAGAGGATGATGAGGACCAAGGGAACCTTACTTTCGGGAAGTTGTGAAGTTCTAGGTTTGGGGGAGGGGTCAATGCACTCAGTAGAAGCCTGTGGCAGAAGGAAGCAAGGTGAATGAGATGGAGAAGACAGAAGTCATTTGGATGACTCAGGACTTTACCATGCAACTCCATGCATCTTGGCTGGACATGGGGGCGTAGGAAGGATTTCCAGCAGTGGTATATAGCTCAGGTAGATACATGTCATGGTCACTGGGCCAGAAGCATCCTGAAACGAGCCAAGTTCAAGCTCCCCAAGTTAGCTGAGGAGTTCTCTCTGTCCACCTACATTCTCTGTTGTCTGTTTTTGTTTTAAGACAGGTTCTCACCATGTAGTCTTAACAGAACTGGAACTTTCTATGTAGATCAGGCTGGCCGAGAACTCACAGAGGTCCATCCACCTGCCTCTGCTTTCCAAGTACTGAGATTAAAGGTGTGCACCACGCCCTCTCTGGTCCCATCATTTGACTTTGTCGGCCATCTTTGAGTGTTATTTCTTTTCTTTTGGAAGGGTGCTGGTTGGTGCTGAGGACTTGAATTTAGGGCTTTACTAATGCTAGGCAAACACTCTACCATTGACCTAGAGCTGTAATCTGAGCCCTGTTTATTTTTATTTATTTTTTGTTTGTGTTGGCTTTGCACAGGCTTGTTTTTTCTGCCTCTGTTTTGAATTATAGCAGTCTAAATTGAATGAATATTCTAAGGGGTTTTATCTGGTCAAGAGGTTTGCATGGCGTATGCAGACTCCGGGCAAATTCCATGTATTCTTTGGGCATCAGTTTCCCTGTCTACAGGAGGCAAACAGCTTAGCTGGCCCACTTGTTGCAGTCTCTAAGCCTCGTCCTCGGGGATCTGAGGTGACCTCTGTGATGGGTCCCAGCGCCTTATGCTGCTTATGGAATTGTTTCAGGGAGTGCTTGCTGATTGTACTGGCTGGACACGTGGCCTGGTGTTTGTTTTCAGGGTGGCTGGCAGGGCTGAGTCCCCAGGCTTTTTGCTTCTCTGATAAGGTAGCCTGAAGGAAGAGGGGAAGAGGCTAAGGGGTAAGAGCCAGGCCAGGGGCCATTTCTCCCTGAGAGCAAGCAGCTCCACCACGGGAGAGCCTGCTGTGGGGTTTCAGACCCCATTGTTCATTGGGAGCAGCTCTTTTTAATAAGCTGTACTTAAACAAGGGTTTGAAAGGACCTGACAGTTTGCTCAACCCAGTTCTTTTTTATGTTGCTTATTTAGAGACAGGGATCAGGACTTGGCACCGTAAAGCAAAGGAATGGCTTTACTTTTCCAATTGTAAAAGCAAACACCATCGAGGGGTGGGACTGTAAATCTAGCTACTTGGGAATCTGAGACAGGGGGATTACTTGAGTCCAGGAATTCAGGGCTAGCCTGAGCAATATAGGAAAGCTCTGCTTCAACAATTAAAAATATAAAAGTGTTTGCCTGAGTTTGAGCCCCAAAACTCAAATGAAAAAGCCAGGCATGGTGGTATGCACTTGTATCCTCAGTGCTGGGGAGGCAGAGACGGGGATCCCTGGGGACCCCTGGCCATCTCAAGACCCCCTCTCCAAACACGAGGTAGAGAACCACTCCTGAGGAACCACACCCGAAGTTGACCTGTGACCTCCAGCTGCACACTTATACACACCTGCACCTACAGAATACATACAAAGTAAATAAAACAAAAAAACCGAAAGCTCACAAAGAGCAAAAGGTTTAGAATTAGGAAAGACTGGTTGCTTGTGTTACCATCAGTGTGTGTTGAGTGTAAACATGGGGTCCTAGCACGTGGCTATTGTTAGCTGGATAAAATTCATAGCCCGGGGTGAGCTAAGCACAAGTGGCTGAATCTCATTGGCCATTTTCAGAGTTTAGATTTTACTTTAAAATATGGAAAATTGCCAGGCATGATGGTGCACATCTTTAGTCCCAGCACTGGGGAGGCTGAGGCAGGTGGATATCATCTGAGGATTTGAGGTCAGCCTGGTCTCCATAGTGAGTTCCAGGTCAACCAAGCAGCCAAGGCTACAAAGTAACACCCTGTCTCAAAATAAAAGGAAAATTGAATAGTAAAGAAGAAAATGATAAGATTTCCTTGACAGGATGAATGCTGTACCCGTCCACCCTGTGGTAGACCCACATCCCAGACCTAAGGGCTGTGGCCCTCGGGCATTCATCCAGAGTGTGTTGACCTCCGTTCACAAACCGGTTTGCAGTTTAAACAGAAGCCAATTAAAACTGTTAAACAGTCTTTGTTCTCAGGCCACTGTGGCAAAGCCTGCAGTCCTAACTACTCAAGTGACTGAGGCAGGAGGATCCCTTGAGTCCAGGAGCTCCGGACCAATCATCGTGGGCAGCAGAGCAAGACCCGACCCCTCTTTGTTCTCAAACTTATTATTATTATTATTTTTGTTTTGTTTTTCAAGATAGGGTTTCTCTGTGTAGCTTTAGCTTTAGCTGGCCTGGAACTTGTTCTGTAGACCAGGCTGGCCTGGAACTCACAGATATCGGGATTAAAGGAATATGCCACCACCGCCCTGCTTTTTCTCAAACTGTTACAAATTGCTTGAGTGTAGAAGTATAGAAGATTGCTTCCTACCTCTGACTCTTGGTATGGGGCTTCCTGGGTCAGCTGTGGCTTTGCTGGAATAAGGATCCTGAATGGAAATCATTCAGCTTTTAGATTTATTTTATTTTATTTTTTGTTTTTTTGACACAGGGTTTTTCTGTGAAGCTTTGCGCCTTTCCTGGATCTCGCTCCGTAGACCAGGCTGGCCTCAAACTCACAAAGATCCCTGGCTCTGCCTCCCAAGTACTGGGATTAAAGGCGTGCGCCACCACTGCCCGGCTTAGATTTATTTACTTTAAAATTTTTATTGTTTTTTGTGTATGTGTGTTTTGTCTGTCTGTATGTATATATACCGTGTGGGTGTCTGGTGCCTGTGAGGCCAGAAAAGGGTGTCAGATCCCCTGGAACTGGAGTTAGAGATAATTGTGTGCTGTTATGTTGGTGCTGGGAACCAAACCCAGGTCTTCAGAAATAGCAGCAAGTACTCTTTTCTGCTGGGCTATCTTTCCAATTCTGCTCCGTATAAATCTTGATCTTCCTGGTTGTCTGTGGGGATCAGGGGCTTGCATTGTGTTGAGTCTTAGCGTCTTCTGTGAACTGTACCTGTTTTCAGGACCCGTAGGACCTGATAGGATTTTGTCTTCAGAGCGTCTTTCAGGACTTCTTGCCTGCTCTAGTCTGATTAATTGTCCGTTTGAATCTGGGAGGGAGGGACCTTTCATACAAGGTTTCTTGTATGGAGTCTGGAAAGGCCATGCTCCCACCCTGGACCCAACCCCTTTCCTGTATCCACTTTTGGTAAAGATTTATTTGTGTGTGTGTTCAAGTGTATGTTAGTAGAGGTTCCCGCAGAGGCCAGAAGGTGTGGAGCAGGAGTTACAGACAGCTGTGAGCTGCTGGCCGTGAGTGCTGGGAACTGAACTCGGGTCCTCTTACCCGATGAACTATCTCTGTAGCTCTGTACCACTTCTTACTCTTCCTGTTTTTGCCTTGGTTTTCTCTCTGGTCCCCACCTGGCTTCTCTCACTATCCTGTTTGCTCTATGGGAATATTTGTTGAACAAAAGGGAAACTGGTCTTCTTGAGCATAGGTCTCAGGAAGTGACTGGGCCGTCCGTCCCTTGAACAAGGAAATTAACTTGCTCTTGTGCCTGCCTCCTCTCCAACTCTGTTGGGGTGTGCGTAACTGGCAGATACAAAGTGTGCCTATTTAAGATGTTCACCATGGGGGCTCAGTGGTTAAGAGCACTGGCTGCTCTTCCAGAGGATCCAGATTTGATTCTCAGAATCTATATTGGGAAGCTCACAACCACCTGTAACTTGAACTCCAAGGGATCTGATAACCTCTTCTGGCCGCTGAGAATACTTGCACATGCCTCCCAAGCCCTGGGATTAAAGGCATGTGCCATTACACCTGACTAGCTCTCTTTAATAGTGTTTTCCTCGTGTGTGTGTGTGTGTGTGTGTGTGTGTGTGTGTGTGTGTGTGTGTACACATGGTAGGGCACACGTAGAAGCCATAGGACAACATTGGAGTCATTCTTTGGATGCTGGTCACCTTAGACTTTGAGACAGGCTCCCATTTGCCTGGAACTCATTGAGTCATCTAGGCTGTGAACCCTGGGAGCTCACTTGTGTTTGCTCCCCAGCGCTGAGACTGCAAACATACACCGTTGCGTTTGAGGTTTTTTTCTTTTTTCTTCGTTTTTCGAGACAGGGTTTCTCTGTGTAGCTTTGGAGCCTGTCCTGGAACTCGCTCTGTAGCCCAGGCTGGCCTTGAACTCACAGAGATCCGCCTGCCTCTGCCTCCCGAGTGCTGGGATTAAAGGTGTGTGCCACCACAGCCCGGTGAGGTTTTTTTCAATGTGATTCTGGGGCTGGAGCTCGGGTCATTGTACCCTCCTGAGCCATCTCCTCAGCCTTGTCCCTGTTTGACTCGTCTGCTAGTCTGGTGACCTTTGGAGGTGCTGGGCTGTGGACTGGAAGGACAGTGATACATCTTTTTCTTTCTTCCTCTGGAGAAATGTTTTACCACTGTTGACCCCTGCCCAAGTCCAAGTGGTAGGAAGAGAGCACCCTCCATCCGCTGGACCCCCTCAGTGCCGCCTGGGATGCAGCTGTGGGTTGGACATGGGAAAGTGCAGTAGACAGATGAACTCTAGAATGCTCTGAGAGACAACCAGCATGCTGCATGCTTGTTAGCCCCTCTGTCAAGTGCTGAGCTGGGGCAGTGGCACCACTGAGTTACATGCCGGGCCTGGATAGGCACTCTGGGTTGCTCTTGGCTGTGCAGAATGGACTGCTTGTCTATTCAAGGGAGCCGATTTCCTGGCCCCAGCTCATCTATCATTCGAAGTGTCCATGGTCTGTAGGCACAAAGACCCAGGAAAAGGGGTGCTTGGTGTTCCCAGGCTTCGTGTCAGCAAGCCCTGAATTGGCTAAACGGTGCTAAGGGAAGGGCACAGGGAAGGGACGTCAGGGCTGGATTCCAGGCATTATGTTCTTCTCTATTGGGCTGGCCCAGGGCCCAGGCCTGTAACTGTGTGTTGTCTTGGCCTTGGCTGTGACAGATTTATTTCTTACTGAAGAATAGGCTCTGGCCATACCACACACAGAAGTCACCTATGTAGGCTTAGAGCTACAGTGATTTCAAGGCTGATGTAGGGCTCCTCAACAGGAACCCAGGCCAGTGCTGGGGTGGGGTGGGGTGGGGAGCCTGCCTTTTGTACGTAGTGACTTAGGTAGCCTTTTCATAGCCCCTCCAGCCTTCTTGGCTCCCACCTGTAGGGCGAGCCTTGCAGTTTACGTGCCCATCTCCTGCTCTCACCCCGACCCAGCCTGGTGCAACACATGCTGCCATTACCTGCCTTGGTCTAGAGATGTTTGACTGCCGGGGGTGGAGGGGGGGTGTAGATGTAACCAACCGTCTTATTAAATAAGAAACACAGAAACAATGTAAAAGAGAAAGCCTAGAAGTCAGAGCTCAGAGCTAAAATCTCACCCTTCCTCCTGCTGTCCCAGCTTCGCGAAAAGAGCCCTACTTCCTGTCGGTTCGTATTTTTAAAGTATGTTGTTCTGCCTTCTCATGATTGTATGTTAATAAATAAAGTTGTCTGGGAGTCAGAGCTATTAGAGCCATAGCAAGAGTGTGGCGGTGGTGGCACACGCCTTTAATCCCATAGATATCTGTGTGTTCAGGGTCAGAGCTATTAGAGCCATAGCAAGAGTGTGGCGGTGGCGGCACACGCCTTTAATCCCATAAGATCTCTGTGTGTTCAGGGATACAGCCAGCATTGGAGACATATGCCTTTAAGACCTAGGGGGCTGTACATTCAGACAGTGACGAGGCAGTCATGTGTTTGGGTTTACAACCAATGAGAAGGCAGAACAACATACTTTAAAAATACGAACCGACAGGAAGTAGGGCTCTTTTCGCGAAGCTGGGACAGCAGGAGGAAGGGTGAGATTTTAGCTCTGAGCTCTGACTTCTAGGCTTTCTCTTTTACATTGTTTCTGTGTTTCTTATTTAATAAGACGGTTGGTTACATCTACAGGGGGGGGACACTCCACCTTGGCCATTTCCGACTAGCTCAAAAGATAGGACACAAGGCGTTGCAGGGTCCCCTGTCCCCCAGACACACCTTTCAGAGACTCGGGCCCTGTTTGTGAAGCGCGGAGGCCCTTTCTAGGCTTCTTTACTCACCTACTATGCCTTGTAAATAAGGGCTAGAAACGAGGTTCAGGAAAAAACCTACTTGGCAGCTGCTTTAGTTTCTGGAGCCCACTCTCCTTGTATTTGTTTATTTTAGTTGAGGGGTACATTACTGATCGTAAAAGAAAGCATGGTGGAGAGGGCCAAAGAGAAGACTGAGTGAGTGCCCATTATGTAAGCATGAGCCTGAGTTCAAATCCCCAGTGCCCAGGCAAAAAGCCAGGCCTGGTCCCACCTGTACCTGAAACCCCAGTGCTGGTGGGAACAGAGTGCCAGGACTGGCTGGCTGTGAGCCTGGCCCAAAAACAGCGACTTCCAGGGGCAGTGAGACACACTGTCTCGGGGCAGCAAGGTGGAGAGATGTGGAGAAAAGCTAAAATGCCCCTCTGGCCTCTCCGTTTGCCCATGCTCAAGCGTGGTTTGCATGCATGCACACACATGTGCAGACACACAGATACACTTGTACACACACACACACACACACACACACACACACACACACACACACACACACACGGCTTCACCAGGGTCAAAGCCGTAGAAGTGGATCTGTAAGTGTTGTGTCTGGAAAGCACCACTGGAAGCGGGGAGGCTGCCAGGCCTCCCACCCTTATCCCTTCCTCCTCCGGTGACACTCCAGCCTCCTTCCTGGACAGCTGTGTAAGCTGCTGTTCGCTCCTGATCATCTTTTCAGTCACCCAGGGAGGTCTTTGAACCTGTCTAGTCTATTCCTCCAGAAGCTAAATCTGGATTTATTGGGGAGCTGTGTAGAATCCCACATTTCCACATCTCCGTGATCCATTTTACCTTGGTAGCAGCTCAGGTGTCTGTCACTGACTTCCTCCCTCGTGTCATCCAATCTCTCTTTGTTTTTGTTGTTTTGTTTTGACAGGGTTTCTCTGTGTAGCCCTGGCTGTCCTGGAACTCACTCTGTAGCCCAGGCTGGCCTCGAACTCAGAGGTCTGCTTCTGCCTCCGAGTTAGTCCCTCTGTGGTTCCAGTCTAGTGCTCACTTCATTGTCTTTTATCCTTTCTGCTAAAAAAGAAAGAAAAGGAAACTAGCCATTCTGCAAAACCAGGGTTGCGAGAGAACAAGGCCAGGACCTAATTCCCAGGCCCATGAACTCAGTGTCTCACAGGGGACAGGGACATCGAGGCTCTCCCTCCCTGGCATTTGTCATGTTTTGCTGCTGGCCTCTGCCACTTTTTTTGGACATCTCGGTGGGGTGACAGGCTGTGGAGCTGCCTCAGGATGCACCAGCCACCTAACAGCTCTTCTAGTTTGTCCAGAGCGGGGGGGCAGAGGGGGGGCGCGGGGGGCCGGGGGGAGGGGGCGGGGGAAGGGGAGGGGGCGGGCAGGCAGGCGATAGAGCAGAGCATCCTGGGGCCTGGCTTCCAGAGTTCTAATCCTAATGCTTGTGTTTATCACTTGTGTGACAGCGAGTTTGTTTGTCTTTTGGAACCTCAGTTTTCTCATTGTGGAATGGGTTGCTGCTAGCTCTGCCTCATGGAAATGGTTGTGAAGATTAAATGGGACCGGGCATGTCACAGGCTTAGTTAACACTGCTTGACATTTGGTGGGGCTCAAAATAGGATTGCTTATTAATATCTTGTGGTAATTCTACAACTTGGCCTCGGGAATGTGGGGTCTAAGAGTTGTTAAATAACCACCTGCCACCTTCTCTCTGCAGGGTATCAAAAAACCATTCACTGAGGTAATCCGAGCCAACATTGGGGATGCCCATGCTATGGGCCAGCAGCCAATCACCTTCCTTCGCCAGGTGAGCCAGCCCTGGGGAACAGGCCTCCTGGAGCCCTAAACTAGAACCTGGGAGGGGCCAGTACAGCAAAACACTAGAATCCCTGAGGGATGTGCCACAGAAGTAGCAGCCCTTTCAGGCTCCTATGTCCCCTATTTTTCTCAGCAATCTCCTTCCAAGGGTATCAAAAAATGCCTTAACCCATTTGGGGTGGTCTGGGGTAGGAAGCTTCCAGGAAGGCTCTTCTTCGGTGCTCAGGTGGGGGTGGGGTAATGCCATGGTGAAAATACAGCCCAAAGGGAGCCCCTGGGTTTGAGTGCTGCCTGGCCTTGTGCAAGTGGAAATCATCAGGGTGCCTTGGAGGGCAGATGGAGGTCTTCCTCCAGCCCAGCAGAGAGTTTGGGCTATAGCTGTTACTGCTTCCCGCTCTCAGTCGCCTGCAGTCTAGCTCCTCTCCCTCGTAAGGGTTCTAGGTGATGGCGGGTTTCAGTATTTATGTCTGAGCATCAGTGACAAAATGTTGCATGAGCTAACGGTGCCGGATCAACAGGCTAGAAAGAGGGAAAGCATGGTAGGAAAATGCCACCGGGCACCCTGATCAGGAGTAGGAGACCTAGCTATGGAAAGCTTTTTCCTGGAGAAGGATTGGGGCTGTTTTGGAGTACTGTGTGTGGTTAAGGTACAGGCAGGGCAGGTAATTAACTTTCCCTTTTCCCTACTGCCTTCAGAAGTGGCACAGAGTGGGGTCCCCTAGCTTTGTCCTGTGGGGACTAGAAGGCCTCAGCCACAGCCCCTGTAAACAGAGGAGAGCATACAGCTCGTCCTGGGCCGAGGAGTGCCCTGCCACCGTTACTGCTGACCTTCATAGGACTGTGGATATGAGTGGATTAGGGCCCAGGATGCGGAAGTGGGGAGGCAAGCAGTAGCTCTGTCAGAGCAGAAGCAGGAGGAAGGCCGACAATCCTAGATTGTCAGCAGAGGTTCCAGATGTGGACCTGGTCTCAGGTTGTGAGTAGGTTCCCAACAGTACTTACCTTTCCCGGCTCTCAAACTCATCCCCAAAGCCAACCCAATCCTGGACCCCAGTTGTCCTAAGTTGTCTTGCATGGCGTCAGCCACTTTGTCTGCCTCCTCTGGTCTTCATGATGCCCCTGGGAGACGGGTAGGCTAGACTATTGCTCATTATCCAGAGGAAGAAAAGCCAAGAAGCGGGTTGGTCACCTGACTGGTATCAGAGCTTTGCCCTGTTCTCCCCTGTAGTGAGCCTGGCTTGGTTTCTCAGCTGCCAGCTTTAGGCAGGTGTGCTGGGCTTCACTGGCACCTTGTCACACACGGCCTTGGTTAATCCTCTCAGTCTGTGTGTTTAGGGTGATTTTATGTTACAGGGAGGAAAAAGCCTTTCCGGCTTTCGGATCTGAAGATTAGTCTAGAGGAAGAACAGGCTGAAAAGGACTTCAGGCTGTGTGTCTGCAGGGGGGTTACAGCTTTCTTCCTGTCAGCAAGGTTTTGCCGCCTACAGAGGCCTGGCCCCTTACCCAGGAGACCTTCTAGTTCTTATGATCCTGGATGTTTGGGTCCAGTGTTCTTCATGGATGAGTGGAGGCCAGGGTTGTGTAGCACTCCCACACTCTGCCGTGGCTCCTCTTCTGGCACCTCATCCTTGGGCCAAGCCTGGGGAGTGGTGCCTTGGCCATCAGAATCTCTGCTGCTGCTGCAGAGAGCCAGCATCTTCCTGTTTGCTACCCTCAGCTCCCACAGCCTTGGCTCTGGTGGAAAGGCGTGCTGCGGCGTGGTGTTTGGAGTTGTGGTCTTCTCATTGTACCTTGCCCAGTGCCCTCTGGGCTTGGGGTACCATGTTATAAGCTCAGCTATACCCTGTTTCTTTAGGTGATGGCCCTCTGCACCTATCCAAACCTGCTAAGCAGCCCCAGCTTCCCAGAAGATGCGAAGAAGAGAGCCCGGAGGATCCTGCAGGCCTGTGGTGGAAACAGCCTGGGTGAGACCCAACTTGCAAGGTCCTCAAGGATGTGAAATGAATGTGGGTCCCAGGAGGGGTCTGGGCCCATCACCAAGCAAAGGGCTATGAGGTGGCTGTGCTGTGTGTGTGGACAGTGCTGATGTGCAGAGTGTGTGCAGATGTGGCTGATGTGCAGAGTGTGCAGATGTGCCTGCTCTTCCTCCCTCTAATTTACTAAGTCAGCGGTATACATGCCATCTTCTGGTGGGTCGGATACTCAAGTACGGGTACCTCCATTCCTCTGGATTTGGGTTTGTTAGGCTGGCAGAGATTTATTTAGTTCGGTGACCAGCTGGAGGCTAAATAAAAGGGAAGTTCCCAGCCTTGCTCAAGCTTCTTGTGTCTGTGGCATTGTCTGAGAAATGGCTGCCGCTTTCTGAGGACTGGAAGCATCCAGGTCCCTTCTGCGCCGCTTTGTTTGGCTTTCTTCTGTTTAAGTGTCCCGGTTACCCCTCCCACTCTGTTGAATCCCTTCCAGCCTGCCTCTGTTCCCCTTTGTGGAGAGTCCAGGCCCAGGCCCAGCAGTCTGCCTCCTGACAGAAGCAGGTGCCCTCTGGCTCCATGCGAGGAGGCTCTGACTTTGACCTCTGTAGATGTGAAAATGATATTCTCCCTCCCTACCCTGCTTAGAGTCCGCCGCTTGGCCCCTAGCTCTTTGTTCTCATCTCATTTTCTTTCCTGTGTGTATCCCCCCCACACACACTTTTCCCAGTGCCTGCACAGCATGTCTCAATCAAAATTCTAGTTGTTCTTAAAGCTTTCTTAGGAAATGTGCCCTAATGTTCTGAGACCTAGAATCAAGAGCGAGACAGATATTTTTCTGAATTGCTCAGTCAGGGAACAGCCCCTTGGTCTCTGCCTCCCTCCCCAGTCTCCTCCCCCTTTTCTGCTCTGTCTCTTACGGGCTCTGTGCTTACCTGCTGGCCATGGTGACCCTATCAGCACTCTCGGTTTGGGCACTGTGGTATCTCCCTTAGGAACAGCCAGTGCCCCCTGCTTCCCTGCCTGCCCACCTGAGGTCTAAATCATGTGGTGCAGAAGCATTTCTTGTCCTGTACTCTCTGCCCAGCACGGAGGACAAATGTATTTCTCAGAGACCCGATGGCCCTGAGATCTCCAGAAGTTCCACCGGAGAGGCAGGAGAAGGGGAAGGAGAGTTTGCTTTAAGTGTGTCTAATGTGAGGGGTAGGGAATGGGCCTTTGCTCCACCCACTAAACCTTATCTGAGTTTTGTCCCTCCTTGTCTGTCAGCTAGAGCTAGGGGGTAGGTGAGAGGCTATGTCTATGGAAGGGTTGTCTTGGGGTGTTATAGCGAGACACCAGTAGACCATAAGGGGTTTGTGGCCTACACTGGGCTCTGTCCCAGGAACTCATGAACACAGATGAGGGAAATGCATTCTGGGCCGTCCTTCTCATCTTTCAACTAGGAAGGATTTTGTCTCCATCTCCGGGACTTGTCAGAAAGACTGATGTGTCTGCTAGAGCCTCTTATTAGATGGAGAGAGGTAGCCAGGTCCTGCCCACTGCAAGGAACAGTTAGTGTGGTTACAAGGGTAACACGATGGGAGGTGTCACGTTGGCCGGCTGAGCCTTCGGCAGCCCAAACTGCTACCTACTATAGAAGTAAAAGGAAGTGGAGTGTGTCAGTGTCCTAGGAGCGTGCTGACTGGAGTATGAATTACTAAATATGTACATGAAGTTTTCTAATTTCAAACATTTTTGTTTTGTATTTTGCATATGGGCATTTTGCCTGCACGCATGTCTGTGCACCATTTGCAAGTCTTGTGTCTGTGGAGGTAGGAGAGGGCATTGGGTCTCCTGGAACTTGGAGTTATAGATGGTTGTGAGCCACCATGTGGGTGCTGGGAGTTGAACCCAGGTCCTCTGGAAGAGCAGTCAGTGTTTTTAACCACCGAGTCACCTCTCCAGTCCGTTTTGAAATGTTTAAAATGTATGTGTTTATGCCTGCTTCTCTCTCTGTGTGTGCCCCGGGTGTGTGCAGTGCCCACGGGGCCAGAAGGGGTGTTGAATCCCCTGGAACTGCAGTTACAGGAGGCAGTGAGCCACCGCATGGGTGCTGAGGATTGAATCTGGGTCCTCTGCAAGGACAGCTGGTCCTCCTCACTGCTGAGCTGTTTTTCTAGGCCCTGTGCATGAAGTCTTAAAGTTCACCCATGTTTTTCTCATGACCTTTAAAATCATTTCTTACTTGGTAGGGCGTGGTGACGTGCCCTTTAATTCCAGTAGTCATGAGGCAGAGTCAGGCAGATCAATTTGAGATCAACCAGAGCTAAGTAGAGACACCCTGTCCAAAAAAAAAAAAAAAAAAACAAATTGTTTCTTGCTAGTGCTTTCTTTATTGTCCATCTGACAGGTAGTTCAGTCCTTAGGTTGTGTCCTGGATGCTAACTACCCAGGAGGAGGTGGGAGCTGTGAGCTCTGTCTAGCCTGACTCTGGGCACATAGCATGTACCAGGTGCTATTCCTCACACTGAGGGACACAGGTGATTGGGGTGAATAGTTTCTGTGCTCATGGAGGTACTGCCACTTTTGAGAGAAGCAGACACTGACGATAGTCAGGCCAGGAGAGGCGGCTTAGCCGTTAAGAGCATGTTACATTAAGTACTGTGTTTGCAGAGGACTGGAGTTCAGTTCCCAGCACCCATGTCAAGGCTGCTCAAAGCTGCCTTTAACTCTTGCTCCGGGGGTAGAGGAGTGTCCAGCGATTCCGGCTTCAGCAGGCACCTGCACTCACATGCATATACCCACACATGGATACACACACACATATGTAATTCTTAAGAAAATAATTACTATGAATTTTATATGTCATTCCCAGCTTTCATGACTTATTGGAGAAGGGACGTAAAGCTATAGGATCAAGGGGTCCAAATGTAGAGGAAGAGTTTAAGAAAACAGATTGGAGCTTGGTGTGATGGTACACACCTTAAATCTCAATGCTCAGGAGGCAGAGGCAGACAGTCCAGTGTGGTTTACATGGTGACTTCCAGGCCAGCCTGGGCTAGATGTAGAGACCCCGTCTCAAAACACCAGAAAGAAAACAAGGGGACAGGGTGACATTCAAGCTCAAGAGGAGGTTGAGAAGAAGAGAATTTGCAGATGCCTTCCAGGTGGGCGCAGCCTGGGTAAAGACCTTGAGGTGCAGGACAGTGTGATCCAGGGAAAGGACTAGGTTATTCAGGGTGGCCAGGGAATCTGGCAATGGTGATGTGCCAGGTTATAAACTAAAGAGTAGATGAGCACTCACTCAGGGGAGCGACTTCTAAGCAGAAGTGTGGTGTGGAGGGGCCAGTGGTGACCAGATACTCGAGGATCAGTCTCTAGGATCTGTATTGGTGCCACTTAAGAGTCCTGAGCTATTTTGGAGTACTAGTGTTAACCCATTCTCTCAAGTTCTGTAAAACCATGTGTAAGGAACTAACTAAAGCATAGAAACCCCAGATCTAATGGGTACTGGTGTCATAAATCATCTCTGTATCTCAGGTATGGGCACTACTTGAGACATTAGAAGCCAGGGCTTACCGTATAATAGATGCTCAGTAAACATTGGGTGGAGAGTTGGGTGGATGGATGGATGAGCCCAAATAAATAGGTAAGCAGCTTGCCACAGTTCCAGAGCCCAGAGCAGCAGGAAAGAGGCCCTACTTAGTGTCCACAGCCATCTTTATTCCTAGTTAATTACATGGATGTCATACCCACTTTGTTGAATGAGACATCTTGCCTCTAATCATTATCTTGCTTTTTTTGTCTCACAGGATCTTACAGTGCCAGCCAGGGTGTGAACTGTATCCGGGAAGATGTGGCAGCCTTTATCACCAGGAGAGATGGTGTGCCTGCAGACCCAGACAACATTTACCTGACCACTGGAGCTAGCGACGGTATTTCTGTATGTGCAAAGATGGTCCATTCTTATCCCAGAGTTCACTCGTGTGAAGAGCAGCCTTGCAAGTTAGGACTGTTTGAACTAGCTGGCCAGGAGAAAGACTGGGTGGGCAGAGTGGGTCATCCGCTGGTACCCCTGTCCCAGTAGCTTCTGGTGCCTGATAGTTTCATGACCCTGGAACAACTGCAGTTTCAATTGCCCTGCAGGGATCCACCGGCAGGTCTGACTGGTAGGGAGCTATAGGAAGCTTGAGGGTGCCCCTCGCTCGGCCTCTCTGTTGTCAGCACTACTGGTGTTCCTCCTCTGCTAGGCATTGTGCGAGGTGCTGGGGAGATCTTAGGGAACCAGGTTCACCACTTGGCCTCTGCCAACATGCCAATGTTCTGTGACATTCTAACATTAACACCATATACATAAAGGTCAGCTCATGAGTTTTCTGTTCTGTAGTGAAGAGAAAGGCAAGTGCTGTACTGGTTGCAGCAGGGGCTGTAAGGCTCCTCTGGAAAAGTCTAAAAGATGCAGGAATGCTTGGGGAGGTGGGAGACAGGGGAGTTTTCTAAGCTGAAGATCATTGTATGAAAAGATCTTGATCTGGAAAGAGGCTTACTGTTTCAGAAATGAATTCAAGGTGGGTGAGCTCACACGGTGAGGGATAGTTACCAGAAATAGGACCAGGGAAACAAGTAATGGCGAAGTTCTGTAGGGTCCTGGAAGCCATGCTGAGGATTTAGGTCATCCCGAGAAGAATAGAGAACCTTTGGCACTTGAGTAAAGGGAGGGAGGCCACATGAGTCAATCCATAGTCAGTTCAACTCGGGCCTGGGCAGAAGGAGCTAAGGAACCTGAAATGAAGGAGCCCATAAGAGGTGAGAGAAGAGCTAGCCCAGGCTAGCAGCCAGTCAGCAATGGCATGGGCTATGTGGACTGGAATCAGTGGTTACGTGGCTGATGAGTCAATGATGACACAAGGGCAGGTGGACTGGAATCAATGGTTACGTGGCTGAAGAGTCCATGATGGCAGGTGGACTGGAATCAGTGGTCACATGACTGAAGAGTCCATGATGGCAGGTGGACTGGAATCAGTGGTCACATGGCTGAGGAGTCCATGATGGCAGGTGGACTGGAATCAGTGGTTATGTGGCTGAAGTCTAGAATTCTAGGCTTGGGGAGAGGGCTCGTGGCCTCCTGGGGTTTTGTTGTTGGCTTGTCCTGTTATTTCTTCAGTGCTGAGGATCAAATCTGGCCCTCAGTGTGCTAGGCAAGTGCTGTACCATTTAGCTGCACTCACCCTGGCCCTCCATCCACTTTCGGCGTGTTTCTCTCTGGCTCCGGCTCTGTACTAAGTGCCATTAACTCACGTATTCTCCCGACTTGAGCTGTTGTGATTATCTTTTCCATCTTATCGGGGCTCTTGGTCTCCTGACCTTACAGGCTCTTGTTTTGATGTTGAGTGTTTGTTTCCCAGAGCCTGTAAGTAGAAGCATTGATCCCATGAGGAAGTAGGCCCAGAGCCAGTAAATATCATCATGCTTTCCAGTCTGGTGGGATTCTTGCAGCAAGGAATTGATCCTGAGGTGGACCCTGTGGCCACGTGTGAGATAGAAGGTCTTCCTGCAGAAGATTTTGGCTTACTAATTCAGTGAACTATTGCCACTTTCCCCAACACCTCACTGGATGCCCGTGTTTTCTTAGGGTGTCTATAAATATGCGCCTTGCTTAGCGTGAAAACAGGTGAAAGTGCCACCTGGTAGCTGGTGATACCGTTTCAACACTCTCCTATTTAGAAGTCCATCCAGCCATGTGTGGGCAGCTGATGATTGTTGATAAAGTGGAGTTCAAATGAGAATATCGGGGTGAGGTCAGAACTAGGGCAAGACCGGCTGGGATACTGTTTTAGAAAGTGGTTGGTTGGTTAGGTCTTTGGGAATAGGATCTCACAGTGTAGCCCAGGCTGGCCTCAAACTCAAGCTGGTCCTGCCTCAGCCACCCAAGTGCTGTTATTATGCATCTGTTGCTCCATACCTATCAAGTGTCCAGTCCTTTACTCCATGCCATTCATATGTCGAGAACTTGAAGACACTTTGTGTTTTGCATTGCCTACAGCACCCCTCATGTTCCAGCTGAGGAAACAGGGAAGTGATGCAAACTTGATGCCACGCCACCACACTAGAAGCAGGCAGTCGGGTGGAGAGCTGGGACTGGGCCTCCTCAGGCTTGTCTGCTCATGGCCTCTT
Organism: Peromyscus maniculatus bairdii; assembly: GCF_049852395.1. Taxonomy (NCBI): domain Eukaryota; kingdom Metazoa; phylum Chordata; class Mammalia; order Rodentia; family Cricetidae; genus Peromyscus; species Peromyscus maniculatus. The sequence goes on along the minus strand of NC_134856.1, from coordinate 19,955,169 downwards.
GAAGGATGAGGAGCAGCAGCAGGGACCCTGTAGATGTTACTTTGTGTTGCAGACGATCCTGAAGCTCCTGGTCTCCGGGGGTGGCAAGTCGCGGACAGGCGTGATGATCCCCATCCCACAGTACCCTCTGTACTCTGCGGTCATCTCCGAGCTGGATGCCGTCCAGGTGAACTACTACCTAGACGAGGAGAACTGCTGGGCCTTGAATGTGGACGAGCTCCGGCGGGCAGTGCGGCAAGCCAAAGACCACTGTGACCCCAAAGTTCTCTGCATTATCAACCCCGGGAACCCCACAGGTCTGCATTTCACTCTCTTGCCACTTTCTCGGGGACGTGGAGGGGCTGGTATGCCGGATGCATGACTCCGAAAGAATTAAGTGACACAAGGTTCTCTCTGTCCCAGTTTCCCAATTCACCCCACGTTTGCTCACAGCTGTGAAACTCGCCTCAGGCCACCTCGGGAGATGAGGAGCAGGCGGTTTTTTAGGGTTGTCTTACCAACAGGACCTGTTCTTTTTCCTATTTTACCTCCATTTGTAAAGACTCCCCTCCTCAGGTAATCCACACACACTGTCACCATCCAGCCGGGGGTGCATTTTATGTTTACTTCCTTTTGTTTTTCTCAACTGGCTTCAGAACGCCAGTGCGTGGAGTTTGGCTGGTTCCTTGAGAAGAAAATGCCGTATTAAAAACAAACAAAAGAAATAATAAGCCTGTTTCTAGACGTTGAAAAGCACCCCAAATTCTGCATGTTTTTCTTAGGAAAAAAAAAAAAGAAAGTATACAGTTCTGCCTGTTTTCGCTCCCAAGCTGCTGGCTCATGTGTCTCCAGGGCTATCTGGATGAGAGGACAGGAACTCCCTTCTCCTTTGTTGAGCTAAGTTGGATTGGGGCCAAAATACATCCGAGTTGATGGTGGAATCTGCTTCTCTAAAACGTGAAATGTTGCTTCAATCAGCTGAAAGCAGCCACTTTAATTCCTGGACGCAGCAAAGGTGCACCTGGTGCAGACACTGGTTTGGATGCTCCCGTGCCTTGTAGGAGGGGTGAAGAGTCTCTTCTACCCGTGTGCAGTCAGGGAAGTGACACAGAACTCTGTTCTCAATTAGGCTGTAGATCAATATCACAAAGCGAGCTTTGCAAGCCTCCCAGGCCAGTCCAAACGTCCATGTTCTTAATGCTGATGAGAACTACTTCCTTAGGACACTGGTTCCTAAATGTCTAGCTTGTTAAAGTGCAGAATGTGGACTCTGCTCACCACTGTTTTAATGACTGGGGTAGGGCTGGAGAGCTGGCAGGTCCACCCAGTCCAAGATGACGCTTGTGCTGGTCCCAGGGCCACACGTGGAACAGCAGGTTTGTCTGCTGAGTCGGCTCCTGAGTCAGTCCTCTTATGTCTGTGTCTTTGGAGACAGTGTATTCCTAGCTGGTCTAGCATGTGCTTTGTCATCCAGGCGGGCCTCAGAGTCACAGCAGTCGCCCCCCTCCTTCAGCCTCTGAGTGCTGGGATGATGGGCATATGCCGTTGGCCTGTCTTTTGGGTCAGGGTTTTCTGCTCTGGTATTTATGTAAATCTTTGTACCTCCCTGCCTGGGAGAACATACCTCCACCAAAGACTTGCCTATTCTAAGTAAAGGAATCCTGTGAATGTGTATTATAAGTAATTCTCTCTCTCTCTCTCTCTCTCTCTCTCTCTCTCTCTCTCTCTCTCTATCTCTCTCCTTTGTTTGTTTGAGACAGGGTCTCACTCTGTAGCCTCTGCTGTCCTGGAACTCGCTCTGTAGACCAGGCTGGCCTCAAACTCACAGAGATCTGCCTGCCTTTTCCTCCCAAGTACTGGGATTGAAGACATGCGCCACCACACCCAGCCTTATAAGTAATTCTTAAGAAGAGTGACTTATGAGCAGGCGCCATCTGCCCTTGTTCCCTGGGGTTTTAATGTTTGGAAGTCAGTCAGCTGCTAGGAGAGGGGTGGTAGGAGTGGACGCTTCCCAACCACATATCATAACCAGCTTGGCTAAAAGCTGTCAAAGTAGCCTGAGAGGTTAAGCCAGGGTGCTTTGGCTTTCAAGAGAAAAACCAGCTCCAGACGGAAAGGCCCTGTGGTGGGGCTTGAAGTCTGGTCGTAAAGTGGCACCTGAATCAGCACTACTGGGGAAGCGATCTCAGGTCACATCTCAGCTCTGCTGTCATCGACTGAGTTGGACTCCTTTCGCGAATCTGTCCTTGGAGGGCCTTCAGCAACTCCATCCCTTGCTCACCAGATGAAACCTTAGAGTCCATCTTTTCCTGTGATTTCACTGAGTCCTGCGTACTGGCCCATCTCAGAACCAGTCAAATCACTAGGACTTTGATAAGACAGCTCTTTTATTTATTCCCTCCTAGATAGGCTGGCCTAGAGCTCCCAACCCTCCTGCTTCGGCATACCCAGGGCTTGGATTAGAGGTGTGTGTCTAGGCCGGCACCATTCCTTTATCTCCTGCTGGGTGGGGGTGGGGGTCTCCACAAGACAGCCGTGGTATGCTACAGGCATGAGGAGGTAAAATCACCGATGCCCCTGTCAGTTTGTGGGGAATTCCTTAGGCCATCTTCTGGTGTGATGCATCAAAGCTGTGTCTTGTGTCACCCCAAGCCAGGCATAGCCGGCCCCTATAAAGTCATCTAGACTTTCTCGTATTCTCCACAGCTGTTCATGTTTGTCTCTTCGGTGTTTCGTGGCTGTGCCCTAAGTGATTGCTGAATCCCAGGCCCTGGCTAAACATAAGCTTGTCTTTATCTTCAAGTGTGCGTCGTGTATATCAGTGGCATTTTTGCATCCATCCGACCTCATTTCCTCCACCAGGCTGAAGCCCTTTCAAGACTCTGGTCCTTCAGTTTCTCCTTGTGTCCCCCTTAGCAGTCTGTGAACATGGTTTAGTATATTCCAGTGCTCACATCTCTGCTGGTGTTCCAATAGGATGTAGTTAGGAGAGGACGAGACTCACAGAGGGTTTGCAGGCAGGCTCTACCCAGAGAGGCCAGGCCCATCTATGAGAGCAATGCTGCTAACATATGGCAACCAGGACCTGCCACTCTGCCGAGTCCCAGAGCCCTGAGCTTCCTTCCTATGAAGCCTGGCTGGCACTCTGTGGCCAAAGAAAAGTCAGTCCCTTACTAAAGAAGTCGGCTCATTCTTAAGTAGAGGAAGGTAGAAATCCTGGCTGAATCATAAGATACATTTCTATACTTTTATAGACATTTTTCATATCATTCCATAGATAAGTATATGACATTTTTTTTTCTTCTTAGCCAAACGAAAACAGTCTACATGCTTCTCTGCATTAAGATGGCTATACGTGCAGAAATAATACATGTATATATGTTTATATTTGTGCATCTATGTATAACACAACATAAATAAATATGCTGGACACACGGTACAGAAGTCAGCAGGCCTGACTGAGCACACCAGAAGGCCCTGGTGTCCCACTCAGAGCAGGAGGAACTACAGGGAGGGCTCCACTTCCGTCTTCTTACCCTTGGCTCCCTGCTCCTGTGGTGTGCCTGTGGGCTGCTGACTCAGCCGTCTTGCTGTTTGACCCATTCTCCGCCGTGAGTGGTGGGTGTCTTCCCTGCTGGTGCTGAGGCACGTCCTGAAGGAGACAAGGAGCACTGCAGGGTGCTCGCTCTCAGGGTCCCTGATGGTGCCAGTTCTCTCTGCAGTAGCAGCTGACAGGAGACACCAGCCTGGCTCGTTCATTTGGTATTCTGCAAGTACTGCTTTGAACACTTGCCAGCGCTGAGGGTAAATGACGAGCTGAGCTGGGACAAGCCTGGCGCTTCCTTGTGGGCGTGTGCACCTGCCTTTCTGGGAAGACACCCACAGTTCTTCTCAGTACCTCCAGCTCAGTTACCATATCAACCAGCACAGTCTTCTGCGTTACTTGCCGCTGGTGCATAGTATAGGAGTTGGGGGTAGCTGACGAAATTAACGCCTTCAATTTTATTTTCCTGTTCACTATGACATGCTCATGCCCTTCTGTCCTCCAGAACAGGCAAACATCATGCACACGTGTGCATACCTCAGTCGTCAGAATAATGAACAAGTTAGGTGTTACACAGAAAATCTAGGAGGGTGGTCTCCTGGGCTCTTCAGGGAACTCAGAGCACCCAAGTGATTTGGGTGGGAGCATTACTTGGGGACAACTTGAGTAGCATTACAACCTACATGTTGGTTTTTTTGGGGATTTTGTAGGCCAGGTACAAAGCAGAAAGTGCATAGAAGATGTGATTCACTTTGCCTGGGAAGAGAAGCTTTTCCTCCTGGCTGATGAGGTAAGAGCAGTCCCAGAGATGGGTGGGCAAGCTCAGAGAGGGAGGGGGCAAGCCTTCTCTTATAGGGGAGGGACCCAGGTCTGATTATCCTATAGCCAGAGAGAACTTTCTAGGCAGAGTGATTCTGGGTAAGCAAAGGTGAGGATGTTCATTCTTAACCTATGAATTTGGGACTAAAATTATCTCTCTGTTGGCTTGGATTCTAGTTGTAGTGTACACACACACACACACACACACACACACACACACACATACATTCTCCATATATGTAGAGAAAGGGAGACTGAGGCTTTGTTATGTAACCCAGGCTACCCTAGAACTCACTGTATAGGCCAGGCTGGCTTTAAACTCACAGCAACCCTCCTGCTTTAGTCTCCCAGTGTTGACATTACAGGTGTCAGCTTTAAATCACTTTAAACTGGGAGGAGGAGGAAGAGGAGGAGGGTGACGATGATGATGATGAGGGTCACAGATATATGGCAAACTATGTCTTCCAAATCCTTCTCCTTTCATCTCTGTATGTCAACCTCATGCACAGACTGATTATCTTCCCAGCCTAGAAAGCAGCTTTTCATCCCTGTAGTTCCATCAAGTTTACACCTGATTGGTTCAGCTTGAGCCACAATTATTGAACCAATCACTATAGCCTGGCGTTGTAACATGCAAATTGACCAGGCCCAGGCAAGGTGCAAGTTTGTCTGTTCTGCCCTTCGCTAACTTCCACCCAGAAAGCTAGGGAGGGCCGTCCCTGAGGGAAATCCATGGGCTCCTACCTAAGAGTGGGGTGTAGCTGCCCTGTGTCAGCAATGGCTGACGCCACTCTGAAGGTGCAGCTTTGTAGTTCTCATCGTTATCTCATTTACTCTCCGAGCCTGTGAGGATCTCAGGTCTGTAATCGTGAGGCCTAGGCTTGCCCGTTCTTTGTCTGCTTTGGAAGAAAGGAACTGAGGATCCATCGTATTCCATTGCCACTTTACCTTCATCGCTACGTGTTTTCTGGTTAGCCGTAGTTTCTAGAATACTGCTTTCTTTTCTTCTTAAGCATTCCGCTCTATTACCACATTTAAATTGCCATAATTAATCATGGACCTAAAAACCTTAATTTCTAAAGAAAAAGAGGCCGCAGAGAGACCTGGGGGTTCCTTATGACAGTGTACTAACTACCCACTGGTCCAGAAAGCTGATTTCCCTGATGATGGAACAGGCAGGGTGGTCCATGTAGGCTGTGAGTGCTAGATCTAGAGAAAGGGAAGAACAAACTGAGTGTGGGTTCTGCTCTGGCAAAAAGAACAGAGGCAGAGACAAATGATTCCAAACCTCGTAAGTGGCATGAAGGACACCCGATGGCGTTAACCCCTAAAAGAGAGAAAGCAGAGGCAGGAGGCAGCTGACACTGTTTCTGTCACTAGAGGAGTGAACTATGCTGTAGGAGAAGAGTTTGCTTGGGCGGATGGGAGCCCCTGGTGTCATCACTGGCCCAATGCCTTAAACAGGCAGCCTAGAGATTGGGTAGGGGAAGTGTGGGAGATGTCAGGGAAGCTCCTAAACTGTCTTCAGCTGAAGCATCCAGTCCGAGGCTTTTCCCTTGCTTGTTCTGAAAGGTTCCTTCAGGCACATTCTGGCTTCTCTGTGGAAATAAAGCTGGGCTGGTTGGTTTGATCAAGGCTGGGCTTTGTGACCCACATCTGATGACCTGTACTTATTCACGTTGTACCTACACATGACAGGTTCACCCTGTGCACCCCTCTTGGGTGTGGACCCTTGGCTACTCTCAGCCACAGCCTTTACTTGTTCATAGCTTCCAGGAGAACTCATTGCAACTGTCATGTTTCCCCTGCAGGTGTATCAGGACAACGTGTACTCTCCTGACTGTAGATTCCATTCCTTTAAGAAAGTGCTCTACCAGATGGGGCAGGAGTACTCCAGCAACGTGGAGCTCGCGTCCTTCCACTCCACCTCTAAGGGCTACATGGGCGAGTACGTTGACCTCCCCTCCTCTTCTGCCGCTGGCGGGTCTGTTTTCCCAGCACTGCTTCCTTCTGTCTGCCTGCTCCTCTGTTGGCCCTGTGGTCCACCCGCATGCTTGGAAAGCAGCCCTTATCCTTTGCTGCTGCTGTAAGTCAGGAGACAGGCTGCATCTCCCTGGCAAATCTAGTGTAAGAACTATCCTTGTGCAGGGGCTCAGGTCAAATGCAGCCATGCTCAAAAGAAACCAGCCTGTGAGCAAGTGATGGGAGTGAAAACAGGTTCCTCTAGCAGCTCTAAGCTTGGGATCTTGTACTGTAACATGGACGGGATCTGGGGGCCCATGAGGAGAGGAGTTGGGTGGACCAACCCTGTGGACTCAGCTCTGTGTCCAAGGCTGCCTTAGCACAGGGGGGATTATGAGGCCTAAGGGCCAGTTTGGGGCCCATCTTTGTTTGACTAGCATTTCCCAAGCACCCCGAGTTTGCAGCACCGAGGACCCTGCCATCCATAGCCAATACGTTATTGAGAAATGAAGAACTAGGCAAAGAGGAAAGTCATGTGACAGATGGAGAACTGAGGTCACAGAGGAGGTAGAAATGCCAGAGGGTGGGACTGGAGTTGGAAGAAGGGAGACATTTGGGTGAAGAACATTCTAGGTAGAAGGAGTGGTATATGAAGTCTGAAGACATATTTTGCCTAGGTCATGGGAGCTGTCTTCTTAGATTGTTCTTGGCTTAATTTGATGTAGACTAGTGTATGAATTAGGTTTCAGGGTAGGCAGCTGTAACAATATGGCTCTAAAATTTAGAGGCTCCAAAGGGGGTGAAAATGTATTTATTTTTGACATAATGATTCAGACCCCAGGAAGACAAGGCTGCACTCCTTGAGGGCATTTGAGGACCGTGGCTTGTGAGTCTGCTTTCTCAACAGTCTCCATCTCTAGGATGAGCACTGTCTCCACCTCCCTGGAAGCAGGAAGGGAAAAGAAGAAGGAGAGCACTTGCTTTCCCTTGTAGGGAAGTGGCTTTGTCCTATCACATGTTTACCTACCCCTGGCAAGAACTCAGCCGCAGCTGCCTGCCTGGTACCCAGGGTGTGGTGCTGTAGACTCTGGTGTCCAGTCTGCATTTGTGAGGTCTTCCTCTAACTGGTGGGTGTGCTCCCTCTCTTCATCTCCCCAGGTGTGGCTACAGAGGGGGCTACATGGAGGTGATCAATTTGCACCCTGAGATCAAAGGCCAGCTGGTAAAGCTGCTGTCAGTCCGTCTCTGCCCGCCGGTGTCTGGACAAGCCGCCATGGACATCGTTGTGAACCCCCCTGAACCAGGCGAGGAGTCTTTTGAGCAGTTCAGCAGGGTGAGTCTGCTTAGCCTGTCTGCGTCACTGCTGTTGTCACGGTCATGGTAAATTAACAGCCACCACTCCAGGTGGCCATACATTCCGGAGTGTGTCTTTGTGTGTCCGTCCACGTCCATCCTTCAAGGGGCACCCATGATGTTTCTTGGTGGCTGAACCACCCTCATGAGTTAAGTCCAAAAATGCAACAGAGAGTATGTGTAGAAGTGGGAAGACTTTCTGTGTGAATGAACGGACTCTTTTCTCTCATCTGTGTGCATCATAAATGGGTAGGATCCCAGAAGGAGCACCCCATGTCTTGCAGACATTTTTGTTGCTAACCTGAAAAGAAGGGAAAGTAGATAGGAAGAGCAACATCAGTTAAAAAAACAACAAAACCATTTTAGATGGTAGACTCTAAAAGTCAGTGCCCAGATGGTGTAAATGCCCCCCCCCTCTCTCTCTCTCTCTCTCTCTCTCTCTCTCTCTCTCGGGAGGTTGTAGGGAGAGATTTGCTTGTTTATTTTTTGGACACAGGGTTTAATAGCCCTCACTGTTTTTGAATTCATGATCCTATAGCTTCAACCTCCCAAAGGCTAGGATTACAGGCATCTACTACCCCCCCTTCCTTCATCCTCTTTTTTAGAGTAAAATACAAATAAGTAAACTTTTTCTCTTTTTAAATACATGGTTCTAGCCTGCTGTAGTGAATGCGTCTAATTCTAGCACTTAGGAGACAGAAGCAGGAGGATTTCTGTGAGTTCGAGGCCAGCCTGGTCTACATAGTGAGTTCCAGGAGAGCCAGAGCTACAGTGAGACCCTGTGTAAACAAACAGTTCGGTGTCATTAAGGAAAGACATTCAGATTGTGCAGCCATCTCTCCCATCCATCTCAAGAGCTTTTCCAACCTCCCTAATTGAAATTTCAGACCTAGTAAATACATAGCTTCCCACTCTCCATTTCTCCAGTTCCTGGAAGCATGAATTCCTCTCACATTTGTATGTAGGAGTGGACTTATACAATGTTTGTTCTTCTGTGACTGACTTATTCCACTTGGCACAGTGTCCCAGAAGAGTAGCTATCTCTTTGGGATTGAAGGCTGGGTCGTATGTCATTGCATGGACACACCATGTTTCGTTTTTGTGCTCATCTTCAGGGCCCACCTTGTCATCCCTCTTATACGGTAGTACTTGCAGGAAGCCTGATTGATCTGTTCCAGCTTTGGACGCTTTTCCAGCTCTGCTGACTCTGTTCTGTCTGGGTCTGGGTCCATATACACCACACTGACAGAGAATACTATCTGTCTGTCTGTTCCTCTGTCTGTCTGTCTGTCCCTTGATTACATCATGGGGCTGGGCTGATCTCCAGGGGGATCCATGACTCTCATAGAAGTGTTTCTAGGGTATTCCACCAGGGTCAGGGCCATTCAGACTGAATGAAAAAAAAGAAATCCCTAAAGAAAGACGTCTATCTGTCCATGTCCACCCCCTTCCCCTTGTCCTATTCACAGTGCCGTGCACACACAGTTCATCTCCTGTCAATGTGTTCTATTGCCTATGTGTTGAAAGAAGAGCCTTCCGTAGCTTTTCTAGGAGTATTGATATCTGTGCTTTCTGTCCGTCATCAGGAGAAAGAATTCGTTCTTGGAAATCTGGCCAAAAAAGCGAAGCTGACAGAAGATCTCTTTAACCAAGTCCCAGGGATTCAGTGCAACCCCCTGCAAGGAGCGATGTATGCTTTTCCTCGGATCCTCATTCCTGCCAAGGCTGTGGAGGCGGCTCAGGTCAGTGGAGAGCTGGCTGTCTTCCTGGATTCACTTGAGCTGTCTGGGTCAGGGTTGGCTTTTTGCTTTGGCGAACAGCGGTGCTGGCCTCGGGGTTCTGGACTCTGATCCTCTTGGACAGCTTCTTAGTCGCAGCTGCCGCAGAGTATGGTGGTGTGAGGCAAGCAGAGGCTAACCCCAAGTGGGAGTCCAGTGTGGCCAGTGCTGCCCTGCGGGTCGGGGCGTAGCTCAGTTGGTAAGCTGTTAAGACACGCTGCTTGCAGAAGATCTGAGTCTGGCTTCCAGCACCTACGTGGTGCCTCACAGCCATCCATAACTCCAGTTTTAGGGGAGCCAACACCTTGTTTTGTTGTCTGAGGATATACGCATAGTACGCAGTCCAACATCCGGGTAAAACACTCATACACATAAAATAAATTTAAAAAATATTAAAGCCACAAGACATGCTGGTTCTGAAAGGCAGGACCCGAGTGGGGTGTGATAGTGACGGTGGAGAAGCAATGAGTCCTCCCCTCCCCCGCCGTTGCGTCCTGCAACAGTGATTCCTAAGCCTGAGGATGCCCAGTGGGTACCTTGGATTTGGGGAAGAGCCACTTCTAGTTCACGGAGGCTTTGAGGAGTTGAGCCTGTACCTGCAAGTCCTCAGATGGTGTTGCAGACCCCACTTCGAGGTTCAAGGGCAAAGCACTATGTCTGAAAGTAGCATCCTCATGCTGCCCTGGAATACCTGACTACCTTGTTAGACAGTCGCTGGGAATTCCCAGACACAGAATCAGACGCCCAGTGTCAGAACCTAGGCATCCCAGGGACTGTTATATAACCTTCTGTATTTGTTGCTGTTTTCATTGCTGTGACCAAACACATGACAAGGTACAATGTAAGGGAGAATGGATTTATTTTGGCTCCTGGTTTATGAGTATGGCCGTCTATTGTAGATGTAACCAATCGTATTATTAAAATAAGAAACACAGAGCCAAGGTAAAAGAGAAAAGCCGAGAGGTCAGAGCTCAGAGATAAAATCTTACCTCCTGCAGTGCTCCTAGCTTCCCCGAGAGAGGGAGGTACTTCCTGTGTCCCTGTTTAAATAATCTTTCTGTTCTGCCTTCTCATTGGTTGTAAACCCAACCACATGACTGCCTCATCACTGCCTGTAAGTACCGCCCTCCAGGTCTTAAAGGCGTATGTCTCCAATACTGGCTGTATCCCTGAACACACAGAAATCTACCTAGCTCTTCTAACCACCACGCTCTCACTATGGCTCTAATAGCTCTGACCCCAGGGCAACTTTATTTATTAACATAAAATTAAAATAACATTTCAGTACAAATAAAATATCACCACATTTCCCCTTTTCTATTTTAATAAAAAGAAAAAAGGCAAAAGGTTATAACTAACAAAAGAAAAGCTATATACAAAAGTACAATAACTATATACAATATATACAAGTAACAAATACCTAAACGATGTCTAGTCCATTTGTATTTGACAAATCAGAGAAAATAATTCCCTTATCTATCCTATTTTAGTAAGTCCAAAATGTATCTAATTCACTTTCTATCCTAATTAATCTTCAACTATAACTAACTAATCTTCAACTCCCTCAGAGACCCAAGAAGGAAATAATATTAGCTAACAAAAATAAAAACAGGAAGTGCACAAAAGCAACTTCCAAAAATTTTGTGAGTTGACAGAAACAGCCAGCTGCCTGGACAGTCACCTGAGGTTTCTCCACAGTGTTGGGGCATCATCTTCAGCCTATAGGCTTAGCGTATCTGACAGACTCATTTGTGAAGTAGGTTGTACACAAGGTCAACAGTTCAACCTCACACTGGGTGAGAGCAGTCCATGTACCAGAAACACCTGAATTCCACTAGTGTCATGTCATGATTCAGGATTTTAAATTCTGGAAATTGTTGATGGTTTTTGAATTCAGCTGTCCATTCTTCTTGGCTGTGTATATATGGCTTCATCTAAGCATGCCCTTCTCCACATCCCTCTATTAAATGCCAGTCTACTATTGAGAGGCGTGAGCTTTCAGTTGCTGTTCCATTGCACAACAGAAGCCATCGGCCCACTGCCTGTTCAGCTGCCTTCAAAGAAAAGGGCACTGTACCTTTTCCAGATTGTGAAGGCCACTTCAGGGATGGTGCCATATTGTCCTGGCCTCAGAAGATGCCGTCTGATAAAGCCATAACCACACTTGTTTTGGCAGGAATTGGTAGTCCTTTGTTTCGTGTTCTGTCTGTCCATTTTGTCCTGTTGATACGAGGATACTTTGTTGTCCAGTGGCTAACTTTTGCCACAATGAAAATTAACTCCATATGCAGTTTCTTCAATGCCCATATTTTCTCTGAAGTAGATTGGTACTGCCAGGAGCCGACATGTCTCAAAAAAGAAAAATTTCTAAGTTATTAAAACATTTTAAATGCCATATTCTGTAGATCTCTGAAGGGTTTGAAGATGACCTGTCTAAAATATATCTGCTCAATTTTTAAAACATATCTAATATGACTACAATTTCTATTGTAATGTCTAATTACTAACTTTCATTTCTTTATATCCTAATAGTTGGTAATAATGTAAAGTATTTAAAACTAGTAACTATCTTTTTCTTTTCTTTTCTTTCTTTTTTTTTTTTAAACAAGAACCTTAAATCTAATCTCCTTTGCTTAGCCTTTTTCCTAACCCTTGACAACAACTTGTGACCAAACCCCCTAAACAATGAAAATTATCCCAGACCCAAAACCCATTAAAAGAACCAAAAAACCACCCGCCCCACACCACTTCTTTGGCAATGTGGGTGTCATATTCTTAAAATTGCTTCCTGCTGGGTATGGGCGAAGTTATCTTTATCCTGAAAGAAAAATTTAGGTTAATTGTCAAATTCTAGGAAAGGTAACTATATCCTTCATTATTATCCAGTCTGTGTATAAAGCCAAAGTTCAGGGTTTATCTCAAGTCCTTATTCAAGTAGTCTCTGAGACTGGATCATCTCAGCTAGTCATCTCAAAATTGTTCTGAGCACCTTGTAGTTCAAAGCTGATCTGTAGATGATGTTTGTCAGCTTAGTTATATTATTATTGTCCACGTGGAATTGTTGTTGTTGTTGTTGTTGTTGTTGTTGTGGGGCCCCATCTTCTTTCCGGAGACTTCAGTTGATGTTAGGCCTGGCCGTGATTTCCTGCAGAAAACTGATAAGAGACTCGAACACAAAGACATATATATGCAGCTAATTGAAGCCTTTTTTCTAGAATTAGTTAGTACTCTATATGACCATTCATATCTTAACAAAGTTTAAAATGTATATATATATATATCAATCTTGTAAATTTTGATATAAAATTTATACTTTAAGAAAAGTTTGAAGAATCAGAATAGAATCAAAGTGTTGAGATTAGTAATAGAATAGTCCCTTAATTAATTTGGCTTTTGTCCTGTCCCATAGCAGAAAATGGCTCTTTTATTCTGTCATGATACAGGGAGTTTGTATTTTCATTTTAACAACATGCTTGAGTTTAAAGAAGGAGAGAGCCATTCTCCAACTCCAAAGTCAGCTTTAAATTTTAATTGAACTGGGACTATTAGAAAACCAATAGTGTTAAATCTTTAGAGAAAAGCAGAAACAAACATTTAAGAAGACATAAATTTTTTTTTTTTAGATTATATATACCCATACGCCGTTTCACTTTGTTTCCTGGGATAGATGATTTGTCCTTTTTCTTCAGTTGTCTCATTTGTCTTGTGTCCTTCAGATTCCTTAACCTTCATTCTCCTAAAAGACAAAAACAAAAACCTTTCCCCAAGACTAATTTTGGGGATGTTCCTTTTTGGCAAGTTATTATCTGATTAAATGAAAAGACATGTGTTACAGGTACAAGTTAGTTTAAATTGGATGTTCATGCTGGTTGATGAACTATCACCTCCTCTAATTAAGAGGTTTCTCTTGTTCAAATCGAACCTTTATCAATTTTGATGGTACCCACAGCTTATCTTCTCCTATAGAAACAAAAGCAAAACCTCGTCCCCAACGTAATACATACCCTGGCTTCCATTCTGAGGTCAGCACATCCTTAAAGTATATAGGCTGATTTAATTCTGTAGTTTTTTCTATTACCCAATGTCTCTCTGCAGCTGTTGTTCCTTTCTCATTGGCATTCAGAAAATTCAAAGTTAATAGAGCATTATGCAGTCTATTTCTGGGGGTTTTTGTTACTCCTTTCTGTTTATTTAGCATATCCTTTAGAGTTCTGTTTGACCTTTCTATAACTGCTTGACCTGTAGGATTATGTGGTATACCTGTAATATGCTTTATATTGTAATAAGCAAAAAACTGTTTCATTTTAACAGAGACATATGATGGAGCATTGTCAGTTTTGATTTGTGCAGGTATACCCATAATGGCCATAACTTCTAGCAAATGAGTGATTACAGAATCAGCTTTTTCAGAACTCAAAGCAGTTGCCCATTGAAATCCTGAATAAGTATCGATAGTGTGGTGTACATATTTCAGTTTTCCAAATTCTGCAAAGTGAAACACGTCCATCTGCCAGATTTCATTCCTCTGAGTACCCTTTGGGTTACATCCTGCTGGTAATGGTGTTTGATTATAGAAGGAACAAGTAGGACATTTCTTTACTATTTCTTTGGCTTGTTGCCAGGTTATGGGAAAATCCTTTTTTAAACCTTTACTATTGACATGATGTTTTTTATGAAATTCTGAGGCCTCCAGCACATTTCCTATCAATAATTTATCAATCTCATCATTGCCTTGTGCTAGAGGGCCTGGCAGACCAGTATGAGATCGGATGTGAGTTATATATAAAGGATGACTCCTTTTCCTGATTGTATCTTGTAATTGAATAAATAGTGAAGTTAATTCTGAAGCATCAGGGATAAATTCTGCAGTCTCAATATGTAATACCACTCTTTCAGCATACTGAGAGTCAGTTACTATGTTGAGAGGTTCTGAAAAATCCATTAATACCAACAGAATAGCATACAATTCTGATTTTTGCACTGAATTATAAGGACTTTGTACCACTTTACTTAAATTTTCTGATTTGTAACCTGCCTTTCCTTGTTTGTTGGCATCTGTATAAAATGTACGAACTCCAGATATGGGTTTTTGCCGTACAATTCGAGGCAAGATCCAATCAGCTCTCTTTATAAAATCAATTCTGTTGCTTTTGGGATATTTGCTGTTAATTTCTCCCAAAAAATTACTGCAAGCTCTTTGCCAAGGTTCACTTTCTGTCCATAATTTTTCAATGTCCTCCTTAGTTAAAGGTACGACAATTTCTGCTGGGTCTATTCCTGCTAATTGACGAAGTCTCAATTTTCCTTTCCAAATCAAGTCAGAGATTTTTTCCCCATAAGTTTTTAATTTTTTATTTGGTTTATTTGGTAAAAATATCCATTCCAATATAATATCTTCCCTCTGCATTAATATTCCAGTAGGGGAATGCCTAGAGGGTAAAATAACCAAAATGCAATCCAGCTTTGGATCAATACGATCCACGTGCCCTTCATGTACTTTCTTTTCTACCAAGGCCAATTCTTTCTCAGCTTCAGGTGATAATTCTCTTGGACTATTTAAGTCCTTGTCACCTTCTAAGGTTTTGAACAAATTAGTCAGTTCATCATTTTTTACCCCAACAATAGTTCGTAGATGAGAAATATCTCCAAATAATCTTTGAAAGTCATTAAGAGTCTGTAGTCTATCTCTCCTAATTTGCACCTTTTGGGGTCTAATTTTTTGTAGCTCTATTTTATATCCTAAATAATTAATAGAATCTCCTCTTTGTATTTTTTCAGGAGCAATTTGTAATCCCCAGCAAGGCAAAATTTTCTTTACTTCTTCAAACATTCTTTCTAAAGTATCTGCATTTGAGTCAGCTAGTAAAATATCATCCATATAATGATAAATTATAGATTTAGGAAATTTTTTACGTATCACTTCCAATGGCTGTTGTACAAAATATTGGCACAGAGTTGGGCTATTTAACATTCCCTGTGGGAGGACCCTCCATTGAAATCTTTTAACCGGTTGAGAATTATTATAAGTAGGCACTGTGAAAGCAAATCTTTCTTTGTCCTTTTCTTGTAAGGGTATTGAAAAGAAACAGTCTTTTAAATCAATAACTATGAGAGGCCATCCTTTTGGTAACAGAGTAGGCAAAGGAATTCCAGATTGTAGAGAGCCCATCGGCTGAATTACTTTGTTAATTGCTCTAAGGTCTGTTACCATTCTCCATTTACCAGATTTCTTTTTAATAACAAATACAGGAGAATTCCAAGGGCTGGTTGACTGTTCAATATGCTGAGCATTTAACTGTTCTTCTACCAGCTCTTCTAAAGCCTGGAGTTTCTCTGTTGTTAAAGGCCATTGCTGAACCCATACAGGCTTGTCTGTTAACCATTTTAAAGGTAGAGCTGTTGGTATTTTTGGAAGATTATCAGTTGTTGTGCCCTGTTCCTGTATAATATGGATGGCTGGTGACCACTCAAAATAATGCCTTCTAATATTTCTCTCAGAAACATGTGCTAGTTTATGATTTGTTTCTGAGATTGGAGGGATTTTAATCTGAGTATTCCATTGTTGCAACAAGTCTCGACCCCACAGGTTCATAGCTATGTTAGCGACATATGGTTTTAATTTTCCTCTCTGTCCTTCTGGACCTATACATTCCAGCCATCTTGCACTCTGTTTCACTCCAGATAATGTCCCAATTCCTAACAGTTGAACGTTTACCTCCTGAAGAGGCCAAGCTGGATGCCAAAATTCTGGTGCAATTATGGTAATGTCCGCACCTGTGTCTACCAGACCAGACAACAAAACACCATTTATTTTTATCGTTAATTTTGGTCTCTGTTCATTAATAGAAGTTTGCCAAAAAATTTTCTTTATGTTTTCTCCTGAATTTTCTATTCTCTCTTTTTCATCATCCTGACCAGCATGATTTATTCCAATAGTCATTTGGTTATTTAATCGCTCAGAGCAGGGATTTCCTCTACAGCTGCAGGAAAGGTTTGAACTGGTTTTGCTATGGGGGCCTGCATGAGGCCCCTCCGGGAGTTTCCCGAAAACTGAGGCAAAGGATTACCCTGTCTGTCCTTTGTTGATCTACATTCGTTGGTCCAGTGTTTTCCCTTACCACACCTTCTGCATACTCCAGAAGGAAGGGGCATTCTGTTGCCATTGTTCCTTGAAGAAACATTGCTTCTAGGATTGACCTGTTTACAGTCCCTTTTAAAATGTCCTTGCTTTCCACACCCAAAACATCTAACACTCCTCAAACCTTTTGAAATTACTTCTCCTACCCACGTATCATGCTCATCAACCTCAACATTAATTGTTTCTCTAATCCAATCTTCCAAAGGTGCAGATCTTGCCCTTAACGGCCTGATTATTCTTTTGCATGCTGCATTCGCATTCTCAAATGCCAAAGCTTCAATTATTGCCTTACTAGCTTCTGATCCTGAGACCATTCTGTTTACTGCTGAAGCCAGTCTTTCTAAAAAATCTGTGAAAGATTCTTTTGGGCCTTGCATAACCTTTGTGAATGACTCAGGTTTTTTTCCTGGTTCATCAACTCTGTCCCATGCATTCAAGGCTGCCATTCGACATAAAATTACGGTTTGAACATCATATAAACATTGTGTTTGTATTGAAGCATATTGGCCTTCTCCAATAAGCTGATCCTGACAAACTTGTATTCCTTTTTCCCTCCATTGTGTTTCTACGTTTCTAGCTTCCTCCTTAAACCAAGTCAGAAATTGAATTCTCTGGCTGGGTTCCAGAACAGCTTGTGCAAGGTCCCGCCAGTCCTGTGGTATAATCCTATTATATGTTGACCAAGAGTTTAACATTTGCTTTACATATGGGGAATGCATGCCATAAGATACTATTGCCTCCTTAAACCTTTTAAAATCCATCAGTTCAATTGGAGCCCAGATATTTTGTGTAGCCATTTGATCAGGCATCTGCTGTACGGTTACAGGATAAATTAAGGATGATTGTGTGAAAACAGGCTTTCTTTCTGTAACCTTATGATCCAAACTTGAACCAACTTCACTGTTAAAATTAACAGGTTTTTCTAAAGCTGTTATCCTGGCACTTAAATCGACTATCTTTTTAAATAGTAAAATGAGAATAAGCATGGTGATTAACTGCATAATTCCCATAATACTAATCTTTTCATATAGTTGTTCCATTGTCAGACTGCCTAAAATTTCAAACAAAACCCAATTTTCTTCCAATGTACACAGGAAACCCATTTTTTTAAATGTGGAAAAAATTTGTCTTTTAAATAGTTTCCTTTATGACTTACCAAATCTGCGTAGAACAGTAGAAATCCGAGCGAATTTCAAAACAGCCACCTAGAGTCCTAGGTGTAAATCCAGAGAGAGAGAGAGAGAGAGAGAGAGAGAGAGACAGAGAGACAGAGAGAAAGCAAGAGAGAAAGCGAAAGCGAAAGCGAAAGTGAAAGCGAAAGTGAAAGCGAAGGGGTAGCCGGCTAAAGCTTAAAGCCAGCCACTTGTTCCCTCTGAGCCGAGTCAAGGCTTGGCTTTACAGCCAGGGGCCCTGTTTAGCAGGGCAGGCCTGAGCTGTTTGTAGCACTGGCTTTAAGCAAGCAGCTCACAGTCCGGCCTGAGCCCAAGCAGACCTGGGCTGGGGCTAGGGAGCCGGCTGCTCCGGCTAGGGAGCCGGCCCCAAGCAGTTTTTAATGGATTCTTGTCACGTTGGGCGCCAGATGTAGATGTAACCAATCGTATTATTAAAATAAGAAACACAGAGCCAAGGTAAAAGAGAAAAGCCGAGAGGTCAGAGCTCAGAGATAAAATCTTACCTCCTGCAGTGCTCCTAGCTTCCCCGAGAGAGGGAGGTACTTCCTGTGTCCCTGTTTAAATAATCTTTCTGTTCTGCCTTCTCATTGGTTGTAAACCCAACCACATGACTGCCTCATCACTGCCTGTAAGTACCGCCCTCCAGGTCTTAAAGGCGTATGTCTCCAATACTGGCTGTATCCCTGAACACACAGAAATCTACCTAGCTCTTCTAACCACCACGCTCTCACTATGGCTCTAATAGCTCTGACCCCAGGGCAACTTTATTTATTAACATAAAATTAAAATAACATTTCAGTACAAATAAAATATCACCACAGTCTATGGTGGGGAAGGCATGAGTCACTTCATGGGATTCAGAATGCAGAGGAAGGAGAAGCCAGTCTGTGTGTGTGTGTGTGTGTGTGTGTGTGTGTGTGTGTGTCTGTGTCTGTCTGTCTGTCTCCTTATATCCCAGCCCATGGGCAGGTTGTCCACAGTCAGGACAAGTCCTGGAGTTACCTCCTCTGGAAATGCTTTCAGCCACATCCTTAAAAGTGTGTTCCAGGGGCTGGAGAGATGGCTCAGGTTAAGAGCACTGGCTGATCTTCCAGAGGGCCTGAGTTCAATTTCCAGCAACCACATGGTGGCTCACAACCATCTATAATGAGATCTGGTGCCCTCTTCTGGCCTGCAGGCACACATGCAGGTAGAATATTGTATACATAATAAGTAAATACATCTTTTTTTAAAAAACGTGTGCTTCCCCAATGTCCTAGGCGTTTCCTAACCCAATCAAGTTGACTTCCTTAGCCGTCATTAGCAGTGTCAGTGGTGGCTCCAGGGCCCATCCCCCTCAAGCCTTCACTGGGTTTAAATCCCAGGCCTTGTTTGCAGATCATTTTTGTGACTTGGCACATGAATGACTTTGCACTGTGTCTGCAGTCGTGACTGTTCAGCAGTTAGTGGGATAGGGACGGGAAATACCTGACCCCTTGAATGAAGATCGAGAGTGTCCTCAGATGTCTGGGCCCCAGAACCAGCTTCCTGACTGTGGCCTGGTATCTTGCCTTATTTTGTAGGCAGTAACTGGAGAAGGAAAGGCTCTGTCACAGAAAAGAGGGCCTGGCATTCTGCATTCTGGTTCTGTCTGGCTTTGATCTCCCCACTCAACGGGGTCTTTATAGCCCAGGTGGGACTTGACCATGTAGGTCAGGTTGGCGCTGAATTCAAGGCATCCTTACTGTTTGAGCTTCTCAAGTGCTAGGATTATAGGCATGAACCAAAACCAGCTCTGGCTTTGTTTTGGTTTTAATGTGTGCCGGTCTAGTGTAAAGCCAGGCGTGAATCTCAAGTTTTGTCCTCCTCCTGCAGTCCCATAAGATGGCCCCAGACATGTTTTACTGCATGAAGCTCCTGGAGGAGACTGGCATCTGTGTCGTGCCTGGCAGTGGCTTTGGGCAGCGAGAAGGCACCTACCACTTCAGGTAAAATATTTTCTGTGGGGGCGGGTGGTGTTGGTCCCTGGCTTGTCCAGGGAAACTTGGGTTCCTGCTTTAGCTGCTGATGAGTATGAGCCTCTGTTCTCCGTGAGTGGATCCCACCATGGCAAGCTCAGATCCTCTGTCAGAAGAAAAGGAAAACTAGGACACTGCACAGCCGTCTCCTCTAAGTATTCCTGGACTGTTCAATCTTTCTGGGGCTTCCTGTCCCTTGCACACCCCATGCTTCTGGATGCATGGGACAAAGCCTGTGCCTTAGTTAGATTTCTGTTAGTATCGTAAGCACCATGACAAAAGCAACTTGGGGAGGAAGGTGTTTATTTGGCTCACACGTTACAGTCCACAATCAGGGAAAGCCAATGCTGGAACCTGGAGGCAGGACCCGAAACTGAGACCACAGAGGAACACTGCTCACTGGCTTCCTCCCATGGCTTGCTCAGTCTGCTTCCTTATATAATCCAGGACATCTGCCCAGGGATGGCCCCACCCATGGCCCACTGGGTTCTTCCACATTAATCATCAGTCAAGAAAAGGCCCCACAGATTTTCCTGCAGGCCAATTGAATGGAGTTATTTTTTCAAGTGAAGTTCTTCCCAAATAATGCTAGCTTGTGTCAAGTTGATGGGAAAACCAAAGAGAACAGCCTGGCGCAGGACAGGTGCTCTGTAGCCCCTTGGCTACACTGTGGGCCATGCCACTACTCTAGGCCCCAAGGCCTGTTAAGGTCCTACACTGAGTTAGATCTATATACTGAGAGGCTGTTCACAGCCATGCCTTGTCCAGCCCTGTGTAGATGTGAACATGGATTCCCCAAGTTGTTGAGCAAATGTTCCACACCAAGGCAGCTCTGTTCAGAATACTGTCCTTTCTTCACAGCTCCTGTGACAGTGTCTCTTGTAGCAGATGCTAAAAAAAGAAATGTCATGAGTGGCTGGCATCTGGAGCAAGTCTTTGCTTAGTCAAAGATATGGGTTGTGTCCTAAGAGGGACAAACTGTCTCCCTGGCCCTTTTTATCCTTGGTCAGGTTCTCTGCTACGATTTATGATCCATCCATAATAAGCTGGGATTGCAATTAGCTCAGTGGTAGATCATATGACGACTGTGAGTCCTGGGTTCCATGCCCAACATACCACCCAAAGTGTTGTTGAGTTGGGAAGCCTGTTGTCAGGACCAGAGGGAGAGGTTAGGTTATTGTGGCAACTGGAAATGTCTTTGAAGAAAAAGCTGTGATTTGAGGCTGGCTTCCTGTCAGAAGCTGAATACTGGGACACACACCCACAACCAAAGAGTGAAATGTTTAAATTCTAAAAAAGACTAAGAGTTATACTCTAGGATAAGGACGTAGTTTGACCATTTGCCTAGCATCCATGAAACCCCGGATTCAATCCCTAGCACCACAGAATGGGGGAAATGGTCATATTCTAGAAAGTTCTCTATACTAGATAGAATGTGGATGAATGTTAGAGCCATCCTCCTATGATGCAAGCACTTTAGGAAGCTGAGGCAGAAGGATTACTGCGATCTCCTCAAGGACAGCCTGAGCAGCAGGGTGAATTCCAGAACAGCCAGTGCCATATGAAACCATGTTTTATAAAGGAGGAAGAAAAGGGGGGTGGGGAGTAGAGGCAGGTAGAGCTCTGTGAGTTCAAAGCCAGTCTAGTCTACATGGCAAGTTCTAAGGACAGCCAGGGCTACCTAGAGGGATGCTGTCCTAAAACAAATATACAAGCAAATAACAGCAACAAAACCTGACAAACTGGCTTTCTGCAGTAATGAAAAATACATTTTGGTGAGTCCGTCTAGTTTATTGCTTTAGTAGACAGGTTTTACTGTAGTAGAAATGCCTGTGTGTAGGTCACTATGGTGGTATGTGTCTCTATTCCCAGCTTCCTAGAGGCGAAGGCAGGAGGATTGCTCAGACTCAGGGCTTCATGGCTCGTCTGGGCAAAGGATGAGAACGGAAGGAAGGACTAGAGGAGACAGTAGTTTCACAGTGATAGGTGCTCTCCAAATCAGACAGGGCAGGGCTGTGTCTGTGCACAGGGCTCACCCTCCCACCCTCCTGACCTCCTCTCCACTCAGTAGTGCAAGGAATGTTGTTGGAGTCATCCTGTGAACAGCCAGGCTGATGTCGTTTTCTTTCCTGACAGAATGACAATTCTCCCTCCCGTGGAGAAACTGAAGACGGTACTCCATAAGGTGAAAGATTTTCACCTCAAGTTCCTGGAGAAATACGCATGAGGACGCCTCAGGCGCCAGAGGGTCTCGGTCCCAATGCTACCCAGGCCTTCCTCATGGACTCTGCCTCAGACCTGACGCAGGTCGCCAACCCTGTTCATCATCATTTTTCCCAGGAGACTTCTTTCTTTGTGCCTTGATGTTGAGAGCTCTCTTCTGAGCAAACAGTGATTTTGCAATGTCTCACAGGCCCTGTTTTTTAAATGCAACCAAAGCAGAGTCAGCTTGCTCGGCAGATGTGGCTGGAATTCTCTGAATCACCTCTGTTTGTTGTATTCGGAACGTTCCTTTGGGTTTTGAGCAGCCAGGGTGCACTGAAATAAGATAGTTCAGATCTGCAGAAACAAGCTGGTGTTGGGAAATGTGTGACTTAACGTGGTGAGGGCTGGAAACCCGGAAATCAACTGTGAGATCCCTTAGCAGCCTGGAAACATAGTGTTTTGAACGGTAAACCTGCAAATCCAGCAAGAACCCAGAGAAAGCTTGTCATTCTGGTCTGGAGATAGGCAGCTTGTCACAGACCAGAACACTAAAGTCAGCAGTGGCACAGGGGTCACATCAGATACCAGGCTAGATTGTACTGCACACGGGACAGGCATGGCCTAGGTCAGAGATCCTGAGGGGAAGTGGGTAGACGGCAGGCTGCAAGTTGAACTGGGTCTTCTGAGCCGCATGGCAGGTGGTGACTGAGCACACGGAGCTTTGCACATGCTTTTGCTGCGACTTGGGATGTAAGGTCTCCCCAGGCTTCAGGGACACCGGGGAGAGCCCTGAAGTAGCTTGGTGATATGAAGATTCTCTGTCGCACTGGTAACCTAGGGAGAGTTTTCTCCCAAGGGTTAGTCTGAGCTTTTGTACCTATTGCCCTCTGCTGGTGGCAGCAGAGATGAGCAAAGGCTAAAAATGCCCTACATTAGGAGGAGGTGATCTTTGTAAAGATCTGACAGTTAAGCCCATGCAGGTCTTTTTAATTGTTTCAAATTAAGTTTGGTTCATTTTGTAAACTTAGTTGATCACAGTGCCTGGTACACTGACTGCAGGAAGGAGTCCACAATCTGAGTCTTCGTATTTCTCTCCACATCAGTTTCCTGCCTCTCTCTGATCTGTGGACATCATCAGCCATCCCTCCATGTCACAGAGTAGCAGCCACCAAGCAAGTGTATTTCTTGAATTAGCGCACTTGGGTGGAGCCATGTGCACTCCAGGGAGCACCAGGCCAGGTTTTCTTCCCCAGCATCCCCTGATTGTTTACCTTCTTCATGAGAAGTGAGGGAAGCCATGACTGGCTCAGGAGCCTGGGGACCCAGTGAATCTGGGGGAGCGCAAGGAGCTAGAGAGAGCAATGTGAAGGACTGTGGGGTAGGGCTGGAAACCTACCTCCTGCGCTGTGATTCCACACTGGGTCTCTGCAGGATGATGCAGTTTTTGAAAAGAACTTGAAGCTATTAACACTCACGAGCATTACATTACTGTGAAGGAAGCAGCCACGTTATTAACAAAATGGAATGTTCTGGAACTTTTCTTTAAAAAATTGAAAAGGCAGCATGTGTGCTTGCTAGGCACATAAACCAGATGTACTCCGGCGTTCTGAGATTTCTCAATGAAAGGTTAACTAGAAGCTAGTATATTTTTTATATTTTTGTAACAATTGCTTTTTTCATGGGGGGGGGGTGGTGGAAGGGTTAGTATTTATAGTCCTAACAAGTCCAATAATTTTTATAATTCTCTTCAGATTATAAATAATCCTCCAAATTTTGCAATGTTTACATGTTTTTTTTAAATGATGATAAATATGCTAGGTTTGCTTTTTAAATAAAACCTTAGGTGTTATGAGAGATTAATAACTTCAAGTAGGAATACTGGTTATGGTAGTTTGGACTTTCTACAGATCTTATTCCCATGCCTTTTCTGTTCCAGCATCACTCAAGAAAGTTGTTTGTCGTTTGGGGTTTCCCTTAAGAGTCTACACCTGAGAGGTTTCTGTCCCTCCAGGGATGCATGTGGGTGGTGCTGTGGAAGCCTGAGCCAGGCTGGACCTGGGGCAGTCACACGCCAAAGGCATTGTTTCTGTTGGGTGTAGGAGCGGGTGCAGACCTGCCTGTTGTCCGTTGTCAGTTCTTCAGGCCTCCCCCCCCCGAGGTCCTTGGTAATAGCTGTGCTGGGAAGTTCTGAACAATAAACTATGTGCCCAGAATGGTGACTGTTTAACTGTGTCAATTAAATCTAAAAGCTGAGTGAGGTTGAATATGGTGGCATACACTTTAATCCCAGCACTGGGGAGGCAGAGGCAGGCCGGTCTATGAGTTGGGAGTCCTGCTTGATCTACATAGTAAGACCCTGTCTTAAAACAAAATCAAAAACAAACAAGCAAATAATAAATGAATAGGTGAGTGGATGTCACTAATTCTTTATATTTGTTCCTGAACAGCAAATCTGTTAAACAACCCAAGCTCCAACCAACAGCTTCTGGTTAGGGTTTGACCGTAAAGACGGAGTTGCCGAGCTGGAGGAGCTCCACGCATCTTTGAGTTTTTGCTTTGAATCAGTGTCTTGCTCTCTGGCTTCCTAGCATAATAGTTCTTGCCATGTACCCTGGCTGGCTTCAGTCACTGTAGGCTGAGGACGCCCTTGAATTCCTGGTGGTCCTCCCTTTGGTTTCTGAGTGCTAGGATCATAGGCATGTACCTCCAGTCCCTGCTCTAAGAAGACGTTAAAACAAATACGGACTTTGGCTTCTGCTGGCAGGGAAAAAAGTGATAGAGTTGGGCGGTGGTGGCGCACGCCTTTAATCCCAGCACTCAGGGGGCAGAGGCAGGCGGATCTCTGTGAGTTCGAGGCCAGTCTGGTCTACAGAGTGAGTTCCAGGACAGCCAGGGCTACACAGAGAAACACTGTCTCAAAACAAAAAACAAATGTGCATGCGCACGCGCACACACACACATACACAAAGTAATAGAATCTTCACAGGGCTGGGAGGGGGAGAGGTGGGGTTAGGAGCTGATAAATTGGTGGGTGTGGGACAAGTGTATCTAAACAAGACATTATTAGTTTTACCCAGGTTTCCCATTCCACATCAATTTTGCAGTATGGCTTTCAAATGTAAAATTCTCCAAAACTAAGCTTTCTATATATTTATTAAAATTTAAAAAGTATACACACACACACACACACACGCACCAATTAGGACTCTTACTTGGAATCATTAGGAACCCACTTACCATAGTTTAAGCAGAGAAACTGACTGTCCTATGTAAGTTGTGGGGAAACTGGCTCCGTTTCTAAATGTTTACTCTGGTCAATGTAAAGACTGACTTGTACAATTGCACATATACAAATCTTAGGGTCCCAGCCAGGCGGTGGTGCCTTTAATTCCAGCACTTGAGAGGCAGAGGCAGGTAGACCTCTGAGTTTGAGGCCACTTCCCATTGAAAAGGGGTTGGGCAGTGCTATGCCAATAAACCTCCTTCGCCACAAGGCCACTTTAGTGTGGGGTGGAGGAGTGTGTGTTCAAGAGGTGGGAGTCACGGCCAGTTGACAGCTAAGTGGACAGGAACATGTTTTGTATTTTCACTCATCACAGAACCCAACTATCTAGGGGTAAAATAGTTTTTTAATTGAACAGAACTATAATTACCGATAATAATTAATAATCGGTGGAGGATAGTGTTGAGACAGGGTCTCACTGTGTAGACCAGTCTGGCTTTGAATTCAGCGATCAAGCCAGGTGGTGGTGGTGCATGCCATTGATCCCAGAAGCAAGCACTTTCTGTGATTTTGAGGCCAGCCTGATCTACAGAGCGAGTTCCAGTACAGCTAGGACTATAACAGTGAAACCCTGTCTTGAACGCGCGCACACGCACGCACGCACGCGTACAGTCACCTCATATCTTATGCCTGGTTTTAAAAAGTTGACTTTTTTTCTTCCAGACTATTTAAATCTTAGTCACTATTATCCCTAGATAATTCAATGTGTATCTCCCCCCTCCCCCCGCCCGTTTTTTTGAGGTAGCATGTAACTCAGGCTGGACCTGAATTCCCCATGTATCCTGCTTCAGTGTTACTAGGATTATAGTCACGTACCATGACACTAAGTTGAGTGTCCACCATTTAAAAGGACATTGCTTATTTGTTTGAGAAGGGTCTTGTTATGTAGTCCTGGCTGGTTTGGAACACATTGTATAGACAGTGATCTGCCTCCCAAGTGCTGAGATTAATGGTGTGTACCACCTCATCCTGTGCTTATGTGTGGGATTCTTTTCTGGTTGTTGTTTTGGTTTAGGGTTTTGTTTTGTTTTGTTGTTTTTTGTTTTTGTTTTTTGAGACAGTCTCACTATATAGCCCTGGCTGTCCTGGAACTTGCTTTGTGGACCAGGCTGACCTCAAACTCACAGAGATCCGCCTGCCTCTGCCTCCCAAGCGCTGGGATTAAAGGCATGCTTCCATGACTTCAGTGCCATTATCGTATCTAACAAAATTAACATACCATATTGTGCACAACTCAGGTTATATTCACATTTCCATGAGTGATTTTTTTTTCACTTTGTGTGTGTGTGTACATGTATGTGCATACGTCATGGTGCACATGGGAGGGTTGAGGACAACTTATGAGTTCTCTCCTTTCTCCATGTGGGTTCTGGGACTGAGCTCAGCTCATCAGTCTTGGCAGCAAGCACCTTTATCCAGTCAGCCCTCTTGCTGGCCCCTTAGTGCCTGCCATTGGACACCCAGGACCAGCCCCAGCTTGTTACTGCTCTGACAAAAAGAACAATCGCCACTGTGGACAGTGCCCACCTCCCAGGCCTCTACACTGAAAGACAGATATTTACAGACCATATTTTCCATGTGTATGCTAAGGTGGTTTGGCTGAAAATAGTAGAAACTTAACTGATATGAACAACAACAAAAAAGACTTCATTGGCTCTTAAAATAAAATTAACTAGCCAGCTGGTGGTGGCTAATCCCAGGCACATCTCTGTGAGTTTGAGACCAGCCTGGTCTACAGAGCAAGTTCCAGGACAGACTCCAAAGCTACACAGAGAACCCTGTCTCAAAACAAAACAAACCAAGCAAACAAAAATTCCAAGAGCCGGGTGGTCGTGGCGGCACACGCCTTTAATCCCAGCACTCAGGAGGCAGAGGCAGGCGGATCTCTGAGTTCAAGGCCAGCCTGGTCTACAGAGCGAGATCCAGGACAGGCACCAAAACTACACAGAGAAGCCCTATCTCCAAAAAATAAAATAAAATAAATAAATAAAACTAAGAGCATGCCTGGTGTGGTGGCACAGGCCTGCACTCAGGAAGGTGAGGCAGGATTGACATGAGCTCAGTGACAGTCTGCACTATGGTGAGACCCTGTAGCAAGAATTGTTAGAATGTCTTATTAATATAAACAAAGGGGTGAGTGCTGGAAAATCAGAGAGACAGAACAGGCCACAGCCACCTCACCTTGCCAGTTCCTCAGCTGATCCTGTTTCCTCAGACTAGAAGCCTCTGAGTCCTCATCCAGAATGAATCTCAGCTGAACTGCTGCTGCTCCAAAGCCTGAAACTTTAACCAGCTAAAAACTTCTTGTTTCTGGTCTTCACGCCTTATATATCTTTCTGTTTTTGCCATCACTTCCTGGGATTAAAGGCATGAGTCACCATGCCTGGTTGTTTCCAGTGTGGCCTTGAACTCACAGAGATCCAGACGGATTCTACCTCTGGAATGCTAGGATTAAAGGTGTGAGTGTCACCATTTTCTAGCCTCTATCTAGTGGCTGTTCTGTCTCTGACCTCAGATAAGTTTATTAGGGTGCACAATATTTTGGGGAACACAATACCACCACAAGACCCTGTCTCAATATTTTTAATAAAAAAGAAAATGGGCCAGAGAGATGACTCAGTAGAAGACATCATGCACTGCTCTTACAGAGAACCAGATTTAGTTACCAGCACTCACGAAGCTAGCTCACAACTTCTACAACTCCAGCTCCAAGTCCTCTGTGGGCTCCTGCACACACGGGCACACGCCCATACAGACACACACTTACACATAATCTTAAAAAAAAAAAATGAACTCTAGGCCGGGCGGTGGTGGCGCACGCCTTTAATCCCAGCACTCGGGAGGCAGAGGTGGATCTCTGTGAGTTCGAGGCCAGCCTGGGCTACCAAGTGAGTTCCAGGAAAGGCGCAAAGCTACACAGAGAAACCCTGTCTCGAAAAACCAAAAAAAAAAAAAAATGAACTCTAAAAAGTCATATTGAATGCATTAATAAATTATTACATAACTACCATGTCATGAAACAACACATTCTCTGGTAATATACTATCTCTTGATGGGTGTAACAAAACATCACGGGGCATGCTCAGGTTACTTTCAGTGTTGCACAATTTTAAGCAGTATTTCCACAGTCTTATCATCAAATTATTCACACTGCTGTAAATTCCCAAAAATAATAAAAAAAACAATTCCTAGATGGGAAAACTTTAGGCACGAGGGGTGTTTTGCCACACACACAGTACTCACAGTAGATATGTTAGAGCAAATCCTTTTTTTCCTAACTTAGTATTCACTTTACATGACCAGAATGCAAAGTACTCACGGCAGGTTCTTAGCGCTGCCTGGCACCCAGGAATGCTACACAGATGCCCCAGTCTTTGAAGGCCCTCCCTACATACATCCTTTACTATGGAAAATTGGTATTTCTCCTTCATGTGCCAAACCTTTCTAGTTAAGGTTAAACCTGCCTGCCCTTGTGTGTACTGAGCACTGAATCCAGAGCCTTGGGGTGCTCCCCAAGCCCGTGCTATGTGGACATGCTGGCAGTGCTACTGTCCAGTCCTGCCGCTTAGGAGAAAATGGCCCTACCTCAAGGTTCTTAGTTGGGCATGTGACCAGGCCTGGCTCATCAATGTACACGGACCACAGTGATTGGCTCAGGATGACATGTCAGGATGACATGTAACCCACACATCAGTGAGAGCCCCAGGCAAGATTCATCTTGGAAGTATAGAGTTGCCGTTATCATGGGATTGCTGACATGGCTCTGTGCGTCCTGTTGAAATACAGGGTCTTTTGCAATTTGGACTTGAACAGGAATTTCCTCTTCATCCAAGTGACCTATTGGACCTACCTTTCTTTTTTCCTTTTTTTTTTTTTGGTTTTTCGAGACAGGGTTTCTCTGTGTAGCTTTGCGCCTTTCCTGGAACTAACTTGGTAGCCCAGGCTGGCCTCGAACTCACAGAGATCCACCTGCCTCTGCCTCCCGAGTGCTGGGATTAAAGGCGTGCGCCACCACCGCCCGGCTTTCTTTTTTCCTTTTAAACATCTACTTATTTTATATTTTACATGTGTGTTCACTTATGTGTATATTAAGTGTACCAGATGTATGCAGTGCCTTGCAGAATCCAGAAGAGGACATCAGATCTCCTGGAACTGGAATTACAGATGTTAGTGAGCCACCATGTGGGTGCTGGGAACCGAACCCAGGTCCTCTACAAGGCCAGCCAGTGCTCTTAACCTCTGAGCCATCTCTCCAGCCCCTTGGAAATTTCTTAATCTCTGAAGTGTGGCTTCCTTGCTTATAAACTGGGACAGCCAAAATCCTTACTTTATAGGTTGTTGTCAGTTTCAGATGAAATAACACATATAAACATTAAATGCTGAGCTTGGTATGTACAAATCATTCTATGAGTTGACTGTTAGACATGGGCCACACCAGCCTTTTAGGCCACAGCACTGTGATGTTCTTATGTATTTCCCTTTTCACTGTCAGTGCGTGTATAAAGGAAGTATCACCAGGGAGGGGAAGAGTTTTACGAGAAAAACTCTTTTTCAGACCTTTGAGCCTATTGGCAGAAAATACATCGCAGCCTCTGGCTCAAGGGGTATAACCCTGCCTTTCTGGAGTGGACGGACCTGAGCTACTGTGCAGGTGTGCGGGTGAGGCCTTGCGAAGAGAAAAGGTGACTTGTGCTAGGCCTGCCTTCTGTCGGCAGGACATGGCTGTTTGTCAAGGGATAGAAAACCTAGCCCGTCAATTACAGGATAGCTCCAATTCTCTGGACTGAGAATTAGTACGGTTGTCTCTTTTAACAGAAGTCGGCAGACTTTTTCCTATAAAGATCAAGATATTAAATAGTCTTTGCAGAGCATTGGGTGATAGATGATTTGGATCTTAAATGTCCTCCAAAATGTCGTGCCCTCAAGCTTGGTCACCAGCCTATGGCACTATGAAGAGATGGGATCTAATGGAGGAATGTGGGTTGGAGGCACACCCTTGAAAAGGGATATTGGCTCCCCAGTCTCTTCTCTTCACTGCTGTGTGCTCCCCACTATGAGATGCTGCATCAGCAGAGGCCTGGAATGAGACAGCAAGCCTTTAAATCTCACTCGTTCAGGCTTTTAAGACACTGGCAAGACACGGACAGAATATTTACCAGAATGTGACATGAATGACTCCATCCTTGATCCTCCCTGGATCCTGCTCCTCTGGAACCTCATGAACCAGGTCTCTGCTGTCCTCATTTCTCTGTGTTATTCTCCAGGCTCTCACAGGCATGGCCCATTAAACTCTGCTTGCAGTATTCAAAGGGAGGGTTTATTTGCGACTTATGGTTCCAGAGGAATGAGAGTCCATGATGGCCGTGCAACATGGCAGCAGGTAGCAGGTATCCTGGCTGGAGCAGTGCTGAGGCACACATCTCTAACCACAAACAGGAAGTAGAGAGCTGACTCATAACAGGGAAGAGTCCTTTGAACCTCAAAGTCCACTCCTGGTGATAGCACTTCCTCCAGCAAGGCCACACTTCCTAATCCTCCCCAATTAGCTACCAAGTTGAAGCCAAGTATTCAAATGCCCAAGACTTAGGGGCGAGATCTCATTCAACCACCACACCGGGGGACCTAGAATCTGAAGTTTCAGCTAGAAGTCTGTATCTTTCTGGAAAGAATGGGATGGGGTTATTACCACATTGTCCTAGCATGCCATTCTCACTCAGATTAACACTTACTAGAGACCCCAGGAAGCAAGATCTGGGGCCAGGGGCCAGCTCTACCTTCAGAAGGACTAGCTGTTTTCTTGATGCAGAATTAATCTTTAGATGCCCATGAAAAGGCCAAAATTTAAAGATTCCAGTCCAGCTACATCCGCGGCCCACAAAATTCACCGTCTAGTGTATCAGCTTCTTCCGCTGTGTGAAAACAGATGGGGCCTGATATTTTAGAACCTGTTTATGTTGCTTTCACAGCTGGAGTTTTTCTAGGTCTTAGCTTGGAGTGTAAGGTCAACAAAGCAGTGTCTCTGTGTGTGGCCATTACACAATTCACTCTACCCATGAGAAAGAGGGTGTATGAGTTGAAATGTTTTTAATAGGACATCTGGAAATGGCCATTAGTTTCTGGACCTTCCATGACTTAGTCCAGTCTTCATCCAAGTCACAAACTCTGCAGCATCCTCATGTAGCTTCCTAAGTAGACATCGTTAAATACAGACCCCATTTTATGGGTTTGGCTTTATTATGAGTTATGTCAATTTTCTATATTTAAAATCGCACTTAAGCACAAATGCAAACAATCTTTACTTGTTTGAGAAGCCAAATATTTCAGCGTGAGAGCCTTGATGGTTAAAAACATTTACAAAAAATTGCTGGTGTCCAGCACTGCAGGATTACATTCATTTTAAACGTATCTGAGAGCCAAGCATGATGGCACAAGATAATAGTCCCAGGAAGAAGTGGAGGAACCTTGAGTCCAGGTTTTGGGGATCAGCCTGGGAAACACAGCAAAATCCCCATCTGAAAAACAAAAAATCCAAGCATAGTGGGACACGCCTAGCCTATAATCCAAGATCCCAGCACTAGGAAGGCATAGGGCTCTATTGTTCTTCTGGAACTTGTTTTCAGGTTATCATTTCAGATTCTCCATATCTGAGATTTAGTTAAAAAAGCATATGAAGTACTTCCATCAGTAAATATGTACTTAGTGTCTACTTTGTACCAATGTTCTGTGCACTAGACATGTTTGTGTTTGGTGCTGCAGATCCAATCCAGTGCCTTACTCGTACAAGGCAAGTGCTCTGCCACCAGTCCCATGTCCAGTCTTAGAAACTTTGCAGTCTGGCTCACAACCCTCTATAACTCCAGTTCCAGGGGAACTGACGCTCTCTTCTGGCCACTGCACAGGCACCAGGCACCGACATAGAACACAGATATGCAGAAGAGACACCCACATACACAAAATAAAACAATGGTTTAAAAAAGAATAAGGAAGAGCTAGTTCTCTTTCCCATCTCGTAAGATGGCAAGTGAGAAAGCCGGGAAGCCATACACCGGGAACTGGAAACATGGAGTCACAGCTGGTGCACAGTGTGGTTAAACAGTAACCCTACAACGGAGGAGCCCAAGAACAGTATCCAGCAAGCATTCTCTACAGGAAAAGAAACGATAGCATGGCATGACTGTATTAGACTGGCTTACATGATAGGACCTGAGAAGGCCAACAAAGGCCAATACGACGCTGGAGGGCCAAGAACACAGTAGCTGCTCAGTCCAGAAAGATGGCTACTTCAGCAGTCCCAGTCTGGCACTGAAGGCCTGCGGGATTAACTCCTTGCACACCTGAGTTCAGACTGAAGCTGGATTCAGATGTCACTTCGGGATGGTGGCAGCCAGGTCAGCAATGGTATAGACACAGCCACTTAGCAAGAAGCAAATGCAGGTAGACAAGCAAGCAACACTGGTTTTTTTCTGGCCACTTTATATCCGGGCCAGCTGCCAGAGGGTGCTGCTGCCTGCTCTGGAGATGGGCTTCTTCCCTTAATCCCTTCCAGAAATGCCCCCAGACATGCCTGCCCTGAAACATGCTTCTTAGTTATTTAAGATACCATCATGTGGACAATCCGGATCCACTATCACAATGGGGAAGTTCACCGTTTTGGTCACACAAGTGGAACGGACAGATACTCTCCATCTGCCATGCATTTAAGAGTGGCCCTGTACTAGAGGAAGTACTCAGTTGTTCACTTCAAAGTTGGAACTTGTTCTTGCTTCTGTCACAAAACCAGTTGGTGAAGACAATGATAGTGGCTAGGGTTAAATCTTGCAAAATATCCTAAGATGCGCCGAGGAAGGAAGTGTTAAGTTATGGCAAAAACCCCTTTAGTGAGCGAGGAAGCTGCACCCTGGCACTGTTATTGAACTTGGTGGTTACAACTTGTGCCCCAAGTCAGGTCTGGCCACTCGTCCTCAATAAGCCAATAAAAAGAGCCAAATAGTGGAAAGAAGAAAAAGATCTATTTATTCAATGTGGCCACATTGGGGAATGGCACTGGTAATCCCACTGGTTGAGAATAAGACCACTACACCACAGTTTAACATCAAAATGAAGCAAGCTTTAATTAAATACTGGCCAGGTGGATAGGCTCTCTGGCCAGGTTCATCTCTGGTTTCCCAGAAAATGGCACCAAGTCATGTTCTGCAGAGACTTCAAAGGGCAAAACCCTTAGTTCACTGTGTTTCCCATGAGGTCCAACAGGGGCAAGCAGACAGCCTGAT
The DNA here is from genome assembly GCF_049852395.1 of Peromyscus maniculatus bairdii. Lineage (NCBI taxonomy): Eukaryota > Metazoa > Chordata > Mammalia > Rodentia > Cricetidae > Peromyscus > Peromyscus maniculatus. Next base: position 19,921,669 of record NC_134856.1, on the reverse strand, counting down.
GTACTTCCTGAGTACCTCCCTGCTACATTCAATCAGGGGCAAGTGTACATTCTGACGTATTTCCTGCCCACATGTGATCAAGCCCACATTCGGTGGGTCAAACTAACTTGTTTAGGGGAGTGAAAACATGTGGCTTGTCATCTCCCATAAGCAATAGCCTCCAGCATTTCAGGAACTATCTGTCCTTGGCTAGGGGCTTGCAGATCAGAGGCATTTTTTGCTTCATGGATCTCTTAGGCATAGTAATTAAAACTTAAAAGGTGACTTTGGCTCTCACAGGACAAGAGATTCATCAAATCCCTTAAGTCCATCTTCAGGGTCCTCAGGGCCAAGGATATGCACATCCAAGCAGTCCCAGTCAGGGTGTGGTCCCACCCACCACTGACCCATGGTTGGGCTTCATTCTCATCCTGTCAGGGAGACTAACTGTATGAACTCCCGTTCCTGGAAACAAGCTCGTGGTCTGCCTGGCAACCCCTTTCTTTCCCCCAGCATGAGATTCCTGGGGAAATTCCCATTCTTTGGGAGGTCTATTGTTTGGTCAGATAGATTCAGAGACACAAGCTATGTCATTTCTGCCAGATGGGTTAAAGTATCATCCTGAGACCACCACACAACCACGAGTAGTTTTTCTGAAGCAGCTGAACAGTGGCTTGCTACCAGTGCACGGACCTCACGCCTCTACAAAGTCCCTTTTTGTAGACTGCACCAGAACTTGATCACACCATCACAAATCCCTAGATACACTGATTCCTACTTCACACAGGGGCTGTAGAAACCATGACAGGAAGGTGAGTTCTTTCACACAGAGAAAAGCCCACAAAGGTACAGCGGTACAAGGTTAATCAGGTCAGGGATGTGGATCACCCTGCACACCCTCCCCGCACTGCTGGTAGGGTAAGAGATGCAGCCACCCTGTTTGGTAGTTCCTCAGTTAGTTACCATGACCTAATTCCATTCCTGGGTGTGCATCTAAGTGCATTTATCCCACACAAAACTTTCATGTAGCCACAGTATACTCCAAATGTCCACTAGGAAGTGAATAGAATGTATGACATACACTGAATACTACTTGTTTTTTTTTTTTTTTTAAAGTAATGCTATATGCTGGATAAAAGTAAAACCCAAAACCAGATTTCAGTGCAATATTTAGAAACAGAATTAGTAACTGCATAAAGGGTTGGAGAGAAAATGAAATGGGACTAATTAGGACTCAGTGTGTTTTTATTTTGCTACACAAATCTTAATAAATGGAGGTAGAGTGAATAGGGCAGTAATTTAACACTCACAGGTCTTGATTAGTTTGGGGACACTTTTTTCATCCAGGTTCTAATATCTCTAGAAATGTACTCCAGTACCATTAGGCTCAGAGATGGTAGAATACACTGAAAAAGAATCTGAATTTCCTGTTGTTCCTTTGACAAATGTAAAATGTCTGTACTTGGTGTCGCTTGGACCTCAAATGAACGTTTTAAAAAAATACTCCAGAGTGAAAAAAGTAATCATCAGAAGATGGAAACACATCCTTTCATTCTATTAGGATGGTTGTAATTAAAGCTAGGTGCTGATCAGGACATTCAAACTGAATACTCCTCACCGCTGTTTCAGCCACTTTGTGAACATCCGCTATCCTAAGCGGATGAGTTTTCTACATCGACTATCAAAAAGCCAATGCTTCCTCAAATTCAGAGATTCAACTTAATGAGACAGCAATTTCTCCTAATATTTAATTAAAACAATGTTTCAACAGGTCTGTGTAAACATGGTTCTACTATTTATCTGCTATTACCTTATTTTTCAAAAAGTGGGGTGCAAGAGAATAACAGAGGCCTGGGCTTGTCCCAATTTTTAGGGTAACCTGGGAGTTAGATAACTTGGATATTCTTGGTGCTAGAGTCAATAAAGCCTGTTTCAACCAACCTTAGTGTTTGTAAACTATAAAATGGGCAGGTACCTGAGGCATAAGCTTCAGGCCAATGGATTTTTAAGGGCTGTTTAAAAACCAGAACCAAAGACTCACTCTTCAGTGTAAGGATACTTTTTTATAGTTCAAAATATGCTTTTCTTTCTAAAAATGTGACACAGAATAATTTACACCAACTGCTTTTTATTATCAAGTTTCAGAAACCTTTCACAAAATGGTTTTTAAAAAAAAGCCAAAAAACTTTACAACCATGGCTAATGTAATTTTTTCTACTGTTCTCAGTCAGCTTCAAACCCATTGTGTGCAAAGCCCATTTTTCCATGCATCTGAATGATAGATACAGGCTATGAATTCTTTATTCTAGTTGTAGCAGCTTATGCAGGTGCAGCCAAACACAAAGCTTCAGGACAAATTGTACAAACTTTACAATGCTGGATTTGAGTTTAAAATATGAAACATAAAGTCTACACAAAACTGATAAAAATCAAGCAGATACCAGGACTGAGACTTGGAACCCACATGTGAAAGGGAGTCTTATTTCAAGTGCTTTACTCTGCTACAGAACAGTCGAAATGAAGATGGAAAGCTTCGTGTTAGTTTAAATTATACACTCTGTGGATACTATACCAATTTTAGAAGTTACACATAGATCAACAGACGTCCGTCAGTTCATCTGGACTCATCAGGTACTCCAGCAGCTGGCAAATCCGGCAAATGTGGAAAGAAAATCCACCTGTGCAGCGGCCACCTGCGGTTTACTGATGGGCACACTGCACTCCAGGTCCATGATGGCTGCTGCTCTCTTCATCAGAGCTATCGTTATAGGCCTCACGCCTCTGCCCACCTCCAGAGCCTCGAGTACTATCAAATTCCTGAAGCTCCACTTCTTCTGTCTCTCCAATTACATTAGGAACTTCTGGTCTAGATGGCAGGAGATCTTCTAATTCCTTCATGAAATAAAACAGGAGATATGTCTCATGACGTATCTGACATTTGCCCAAATTAAACATCCGTATTTAAACACTAGAAAACTGCAAGGAGGAAAGGTTCCCTGATACTTCTAAACAGAATGCCAGCTGAGGGATCTGCTCTCCAAAGAATTTAAAGACTCTCACCAGCACCTCATACCCAGCCTGCTTGGTCCCACAAACATTTATATTAGCCAATTTCATCTTCAGAATGACCAGAAAAAACATCAACCATGCAAACATTAAAAAAGCCACCATGGGGACGAAGTCTCAAAAGAGCTGGGAGTGGTTGGTCACATCTATAATCTCAGCAATCAAAAGGCTGAGACAGAGGAACTGCCATGAATGAGTTCTAGGCCAGCCTGGGGCGCAGGCAGAGGTCCTATATAATAACAAAACAAAGAGAAAAGAAGCACACAGGAAGGAAGCAGGAGTGAATGGACAACCACATTAGCTGCATGAGGAACTGAAAAACACTTACAGAAAGCTTGTCTGGGTTAATCCAGTTGTTTTCAGGAAACTGCACATCAAATTTTATGTAAAGATCACCCTTTTCAAAGGGATTACGATACTGCGGCATTCCTTCACCTCGAACAACACGAACACATCCTATTATTTAAAAAAAAATTAGGTAAGAATTTTACCCAAGAAAGGTATTCAAAAATATTCCTTTGTTACCCACTATAAATACAAATTTTAACAACACATGAACAACCTGGATCAGATGAAATCCTTTACCTGGTTCAATTACTTTGCCAGGGGGGTATTTCACCACAATCTGACGAGCATCAAGATGCTTAAATGTGAACTGAAATCCACACAGAGCTTCCACAAGTCCTATCTTATATGTCATATGCAAATCATTCCCGTCTCTCTGGAACACCTAGGGACAAAGCACATGCAAAGCAGGGTTTTTTGTTTGTTTGTTTTTAAAGATTATGAACCCATACCATCCTGTTGCATTCAAGTCAATTTCAGAATCTTAATTCTACCACCCACTGCAAGAGCTAAAATGCCACTGTCTCTAATTTCCAAAATTTTTATTGGCAATGCTAGGTATTCTAAAGGAGTATGCCAGAAACTTCTATTAGGAAGGCCTGACTATTAAGAAAAATACGTAGGACACAGCTGAAGGCACTACTGCAACTGTATTCCATTTCCTAAATCTAACACCAAATGGGCTTCACAAGAACAGATTCAACCTGGAATGTCCCCTAGACATGATCCCAATGAAGCAAGAAGGGAGTTCAAGTTCAATGTTAAAAGTGCTCAACCAATTAGACCCAGCCATTTAAATTACGGGTTTAATTCTGCACTTCATACATGTACAATGAAATTTTATCTCACTTAAAATTCAAACTTGGGGATGGAGACAGTCAGTGGTTAAGAATATTTGCTGCTCTTGCAGAGGTTTAGTTCCCAGCACCCACATGGTGGCTCACTACTATCCATAACACCAGTTCCAGAGGATCCAACAAGGGCCTCTTCTGACCTCCAGTGGGCACCAGGCACACATGTGGTACACATATATAGATGCAGAGAAAAATGCATAAACATAAATTAAAAAACAAAAAAAAAAAAATTAGGCCAAGTATAGTGGTGCAAACTTTTAGGCCCAGCACCCAGGAGGCAGAGGCAGGCGGATCTCTGTGAGTTCGAGGCCAGCCTGGTCTACAGAGTGAGTTCCAGGACAGTCAGGACTGTTACACAGAAAAACCTGGTCTCAGAAAAACAAAAAACAAAAAAGAAAATCTTAAAAATTCAAACTTGCTTAATGTAAATTACACAGCAAATGCTAAAGTTGTCTTATTTCATCTTATAGTATAAGCTTATAGACTACAAATTGCTGTGACTCAGTTTCCAGAAAGAAGCTACATCTGTGAGGATGATAAAACCAGAACACTGCAGGCCCAGAGCTCGATGACAATTTACCTTGGGCTATCTTTAGTCCCCAAATTAGCCATTTGCCTACTGCTGTGTCAGACCAACATCCTGTGACTTACCAGATAAAAGCTTTTTGGAATGTATTAACAAAAACCTGTAGTTTCTACCTAGCTAGGAGTCATCAGACAAGCCTCCGAGGCCTGTCGCTGAGGTTGCTGTACTTTGCTATAACTGCCTACATTTGGATATGTATTTCCTGTTTGGATAGTGTCTTGGTTTATGACTTTCTTTGTTCTATTACTGCCCCCATGTTGGAACATGGATTTTGCTGCAACCTGAATCCATGTTACAGGTTATGGTCGTTCATTTAGCTCCAGAATAAATTCTCTTGTCCCCTTGAAGGTGAGAGCTGTGTTTCTACACCAATGTTGCAGAGGTTACGGAGGAAGTCTAAGAATGTCCTGAGCTTTGATGTTTAGAGAAAAAAAAAATCAATTCCAAAATATCTAACTTGTAATTTTTACTTAAACTTGCCAAATCTACACTTAAAATTTGAAATTTAAGTTGAAATAAACTTAACTGTAGTGAAAAGGTCACCTATATTTGTTCAATAGAAAGTGTGCTGGAGCCAAGAGTGGTAGCACACATCTTTAATCCCAGACGTTGGGAGACACGATGATCTCTGAGCTCAAGGCCAGCCTGGTTCACATAGTGAGTTCCAGGACAGCCAGGGCAATAGAGACACTGTCTCATAAACAAAAACAAAACAAAGCAAAACAACAACAACAAAAAAGTCTTGGTTATCCCGAGTAATAAATGAGCCAGCTTAATTTCTACCCAAGCTAATCTTAGATATCTATAGGCAATAAATAGGCTAAAAGAAAGTGGTTGGACCAAAGACAGGTACCAAAATGGCTACCAGATCATCTTTAATTTCATTTAATCCCATCTGTACGCTAACTGATCCTGCAATGCCGAAAGGAGAGACATGGCAACCACTAGAAAGAACCACGAGAAGAATTAACACCTACATATCAAGGAAATCTCGTCTCGGTCCTAGAAAACACACGACTACTTCTTCCATTTATAAGCCTCTCCCATTTCTTTTCTTTTTTTCCAAGACAGGGTTTCTCTGTGTAGCTTTGCACCTTTCCTGGAACACACTCTGTAGCCCAGGCTGGCCTCGAACTCACAGAAATCCCCCTGCCTCTGCCTCCCGAGTGCTGGGAATAAAGGCGTGCACCACCACCGCCCGACACTTCTCCCATTTCTTCAGATGGGCTTTCTCTTCTGTGAGTGTGATTTATGCAAATGTGTGCACAGAGGTGTAGAGAAGACTTCCGGGTGTCCTGCTCTATCACACTCACGGAACCTAGAGCTAGGCTAGTGGCCATTAAGACACAGCAATCCTGTCTGTCATCCCCATGTCAGAGGGGCACATGGGGTCATGCCAACCTTTTATGTGAGTGCTGGAATCCAAACTCAGGTCCTCATGTTAGTTCAGCCAGTGTTCTTATCCACTAAGCCAGCCCTCCAGCATGGTCTCCCATTTCTTCATTAACCTCTAGCCCTCTGAGGGTTTAATAACATGATTTGCAAGTTCATTTCATACTTCTATTTTGGCAAAGAGTAGAAATGCCCTCTGTCAGTCAATTGGTGCTCCCTCTTACTGGTTCCAGAAATCTGAGATGCAGGACCCAGTAACATCTCTGAAGAACAATCTTGGATGGTTTGTAAGATACCTGAAAAAAATTGTTCTTTTCCTAAATGATTCTCCTACATCTATCCATGAAATAAATTATCCTAAGCATGGTTTCAGAACATCAGCTTCAACAGTACTAGAAGCATGTTAGAAATAATGTTTTGGCCCAGCAACCCAGAATGTAGGTTTAATGCACATTTACTCAGGGTCTCTCATAACAGGATCATCAAGACTTTAAAAAAGCAGAATGCTTCGGGGCTGGAGAGATGGCTCAATGGTTAAGAGCACTGGCTGCTCTGCCAGAGGACCTGGGTTCAATTCCCAGCACCCACATGGCAGCTCACAACTGTAACTCCAGTTCCAGGGAATCTGGCACCTTCACACCAATGCACATAAAATAAATTTTAATAAATTATTAAAAAAAAAAAAAAAGCAGAATGCTTCAATGCTATTAAAAAACATGCGAGGGGCTGGAGAGATGGCTTAGTGGTTAAGAGCACTGACTGTTCTTCCAGAGGACACGAGTTCAATTCCCAGCAACCACATAGTGGCTCATAACCACCTGTAATGAGATCTGGCGCCCTCTTCTGGCCTGCAGGGACACATGCAGGCAGAACACTGTAAAAATAAATAAAATAAATCTAAAAAAAAAAAAAAAAAAACATGCTAGCCAGACAGTGGTGGTGCATGCCTTTAATCCCAGCACTCAAAGGCAGGCAGATCTCTTTGAGTTCCAGGCCAGCCTGGTCTACAGAGTGAGCTCCAGGACAGCCAGGGTCACACAGAGAAACCCTGTCCCAAAATACCAAAAAAACAAAAGCAAACAACAATAAGCTATAAATACTACAAAATGCCAATGCCAATGTTTCAGGATACCAATAATCCAAGAATAATTTTTACCAAATACCAAAGAAGGAGCAAGAAGTAACACCATGTTCTGGTATAGAAGCGTTCAATCAAAGTAACTACAACTAAAATAATACCAGAGCGGTGGTTGTTGTTTGGGGGCAGGAAGGATGAATGACTTGATAATTTGACACTAATATTTAAACAGATAAATGTCTAACTTCCCCCCCTTTGTGTTGCCAGAGAACTTATGAAGGACTACCAGGCACTACACAATAAAACATTCAGAAGTTGCAATAATTTCTGAAGCAGTTATGCACTTGTGCCGTACAGACAGACACCAGCACTCAGAGAGCAGCACAGCAAGGATGAACGTACACAACACAGCACTCCCAAAGCTCATTAGCTTTTACCACATTTGTATCAATTCAGCCACTGCACCCACCCAACCTAATAATGGTCTCAATTTCTTCAGTTAGCTACTTGGAGTGAGGGGAGAAAGGTCAAAATAACCAATGCTTTTCTTGAACATTAGCAAGCCCTATGTTCTAGTTCAAACCACAGTAGGTTTGTTGGTGGTTTTTTTCTTCCAAGGGAGATGAATTAAGCAAGCTGTCTAAACCTTGTCCTTGGCTCACACTGACTGCCCTGGTCACAATAAAACCAGAACCTGCACTCTAACTTCTGCCCTTTACTACTTTCTAGCCTAGGCAATCAATTCCATGCAATCCTACTGCTGATTAAAGGTATGTGCAACACTCAGGATACCCAAGTGACATCTGTTCCATAAAACACCGTTGTTTAATCTACACTATCAACTTTCAACAATATGGCTATTTATTTAGCTTTCTACCTCTTATGTCTTATAGGTATTGTGGATACTAACATTGAATAAACAAGGAAGTAGCTAAAATGCCATCAAATAAGAATCTTGAATAATAAAATTTAGGGCTTGGAAATGTGGCTCAGAGACAGAGCATTTTCTAATACCTAACAAGACCCAGGCTTCATCAAAGAATGATGAACATTTTATCCTTTATGACCTAAAGCAGAGTTCTGGAAACTGTCTTTATTTTCCAGCCATCTAGAAGATCCTTGTCATCTCAAATATGCAACACCGAGTGAGGAAAAGGGAAAACAACCAGGAACACACCTCTCTTCATGAGAACAGAAAGGGCAGTCCAGAGAGCAAGTCACAAGTTTGTGAGAATAAGTCAAATTCTACACTGTGCTTTTCAATATGGCCTAGTTCGCTACTGAAATTTCAAAATGATTTTACTTTTAAAATTGCAGCTTCTTCCTCAGGGGAAAAAAAACAAATGGTGAATAGAGGAAGGCTTGGGAGCCCACAGTGGCTACAGGATTTAGCCCTGTCTTGGTATCCAGCACTGAGGTTGTGGAACACAAGGAGGCAAAGCCTAAGACAAGGAGTGGATCTCTGTAACCAAGCTCGACTGCCGATCAAGGACACGAAGATCCAGCCCCAGAGATCTACTTTGTCTTCTCTGCTCCTCACAGAATTCGAGATTGTAAAATTTTACCTAGCAATTATCTCTATGTATGCTATGTTAATTGTGATGACTATTCTTGATTGTCAACCTGACTACCTAAAACCCAAACGGCTGGGCACACATTTGAGCTTTTTTTTTTTTTTTTAATTAGTTAAATCATTTGAAATGGGAAGACCCTATTCTGGATCTGAGATGGGAAGATATACTTTTAATTCAGATCTTTTCAAGTGGAAAGACCCATCTCTGGTCTAGGCCACACCTTCTGCTAGCAGCCTATATAAAGGACATGAAAGAAAGCAGCTTGCTTTCTCTTTGCTTGGTTATTCTCACTCTTGACAGCAAGTCCATTCCTTCACTAGCATTAGAGCCTACTTTGGGATTCCAGTGTACACTGAAGACCAGCTGAGGCATCCAGCCTTGTGGACTGAGCAGCTACTGGATTCTTGGGCTTTCTGTTGGTAGACACACATATATATATAACATATATGAATATATACTATATAAATATATATATTCATTCTATAAGTTCTGTTCCTTTAAAGAACCCTAATACATTAATTTTATTTGTGTGTGTGTGTGTGTGTGTGTGTACACGTACATATGTGAACCACATGTATGCAGGTACCCAAGGATCAGAAAAGGGCATCTGATCCTCTGGAAATGGGAGTTAAAGAAGATTATGAGCCACCACGTGGGTGCTGGGTACTGAACCAGGTTCCTCTACAGCAGCAGCAAGTGCTCTTAACCACTCAACTATCTCTCCAGCTTCTGGCAAGCATCTCTTAAGGATGAGGTTTTAAAAGATCGAGCCAGCCGGGCGGTGGTGGCGCACGCCTTTAATCCCAGCACTCGGGAGGCAGAGCCAGGCGGATCTCTGTGAGTTCGAGGCCAGCCTGGGCTACCAAGTGAGCTCCAGGAAAGGCGCAAAGCTACACAGAGAAACCCTGTCTCGAAAAACCAAAAAAAAAAAAAAAAAAAAAAAAAAAAAAGATCGAGCCAGTGCAGAAGCAGATTTGGCCTGGCCAGTAGACAAAATCAAGGCTACTGGGGGATCAAGATTAGAAATCCCCACACTACCACATGATGGGCCCTGGGGCTCTGTGCTGGTGTATCTCATTCTTGCCAGAGGCAATGGCACTGTCTCTTCTCCTGTGCCCAAGGAGCTGCTGCTGACGGCTGGGACTGATGCAGCTACAGGCCGCACTGCCAAGGGCAACTTCGCCATCTGATGCCATCTGTAAGACCTACAGCTACCTGAACCCTGACCTCTGGAAGGAGTCCATGTCTATCAGAAATTCACCAACCACCTTGTGTGAACCCACACCAGTCTCCAGGAACCAGCTGTGGTTAGCACATTCTTATTCTTTCGAAACAGGGTTTCTCTGTGTTAACAGTTCTGGTTGTACTGGATCTCACTCTGTAGACCATGTTGGCCTTGAACTCACAGAGATCTGCTTGCCTCTGCCTCCTGAGCACTGGAATTAAAGGTGTATGCCATTACTGCCAGGCTTTATTAAGTTTTTTTTTGTTGTTCGTTGTTTTTTTTTTTTTAAATTTTATGTGCATTAGTGTTTTGCCTGGGTGTGTATCTGTGTGAGGGTGTCAGATCCCTTGGAACTGGAGTTACAGACTGTTGTGAGCTGCCATGTGAGTGCTGGGACTTGAACTCAGGTCCTCTGAAAGAGCAGTCAGTGCTCTTATCTGCTGAGCCGTCTCTCCAGCCCTGCACATAGTTTGTGTATGAGAAAAACAAAGTGAATCAAGTCTGTCTAGAACCCTGTGTCAAATGTTTTCACATGCAAGGACTGTGTGCTTCCTGAACAACTCTTTTATAAACAAACAGCCACAGACACATTCTTTAGGACAGAAGTTGACAGGATACTACAATGTAGGCCATTAATTTTGTTTGAGGAAGAGTCTCCCTATACAACCCTGGTTAACCTCAAACTTGTTTTCTCCTGTCTTGGCCTCCTAAGTGCTGGGATTATAGACATGGGCCACCAGCAATTACAAATTATAGGTGAGCCAAGCATGGTGGTAGAGGACAGAGAAAGGAGGATGGCAAGTTGGAGGTCAGCCTACTGATAAAACAGAAAAGGGGGTAAGGGGAGTAACTAAAAAAACAAACAAACAAAAACAAAACATGTTCAGTGGTATGATCAAAATAAAAATGGCACACGATGAACCTCATTGCTAGACAAGTTCATTTTGCTCAAACATAATAGATATAACCAATACACATTCAATCACAAACTAATTAAAAATGTTTTAAAGCTCTAGAACTTGGGCCAATGAGACAGCTCAGAGGATAAAAGTACTTGTCACAAAAGACTGACCACCTGTGCTTGACCCCCAGAGCCCACTGTGGAGAACCGATTCCAGAAAGCTGTCCTCTGATACATACTGTGACATGAATAAGCTTCCTGTTCCCACCACACCAATAAGACAGAGTAATGTAAAAAACAAACTCCTGACCTCAGAAAATTAGCTGCCTATCCAGTTAGTACAGTCAAATTAGTCAAAGGGGAGGTGCTGAGGAGTGGAGCTCTCTCACCCACCATGCATCCAAGAGCTCTACAGTGAGACTGTGTTTCTGGCACTATAGTCCAGCGCTCTATGTACATAAGGGAGAGGGAGGGGCAGAGGCAGAAGGACTGTTGAAGGCACGTGCTGAGCTACAGTCACGACGGGGCAAAGGGACACTGACACTGACGGCGTCTGACTACACCTGACATAATAATGGTTTTATTACACAAGTCCTTCTTTAAGTAAGCCAGGCTCACCGTGAGCTACACATTAACTCAGCCATGCTCCCTTAACAACTTCATTTGTTTTCAGTTTCACTCCAAGGTATCTATCCTGTTTCTCATAAGCAAGGTCAATTTTTAATGAAACAAAAAGGGAAAAAAGGGTAAAAAAAAAAAAAAAAAAAAAATCAAAAGGAAATTACCTCATGTTCCTTTTCCTGTAGCAAAAGAACAATGTCTCCAGGTTCCACTCCTGGGGCCTGGTCTGCTTCCCCAGTGAACGTAATCCTCTGTCCGTGTTTCATGCCTTTGTCGACATGAACTTCAAGAATCTTGACTTCCTTGATCACCTTCTTCCCCTCACATTTTTTACAGCGGTCTTTCTCATTAATGACCTCTCCTGCAAAGAGAGGGCATTCAAGCTTGTGGAAGAAAGAATACCCCAGTCTTAAGCTGAGTCTTGACAGGGCCCTTAATTCAGAAAGATACATTTTAAGCATCAATGGTTACAGTTACTGTGAATGACAAAACTTCTATCTTACCCAAGATACCAAGCTACCCAAGAGTACAGAGTAAAACACCTTGACATTTTCTTAATTCCTAGCTCTACTCCCTAAATTAACAGGAATATTTGGGCAGTCAGATGCTGGAGCATCTATGAACACTTTTGCAAAAGTTTTCAGTTTCAACTCCAAGCAGGTTACTACCAGACAGAGACAGTCCAAGCCAAACTTTTTCTTTCCAGTAGGGATTACTGAACCTAAAAGCTCGCTATAGATCTGTATTCAATCCTTAAGTATCCTTGATGGCCCATTACTAAACTGTATAGTTGGTACTAGAGTTTATTTGAAGACTAAATCTTGCTCAGATACTAGCGGGGCATTAGCCCCAGGTCTCTGCTCTACCACTGAGCCGTCCTCCTACCCCAATCCTGCTTTTATGTAGCTTGATTATTACTGAAAATTCTCAAAACCAACTAGAGATGTCTGAGTGTTTAGCTAGTGCTGAACACCTCTGTACCAAGTTCAGGGCAACAGTTTTTCTTTTGCAGATATTCTCCTCTAATATTTGTTTATGGTATAATAAATTAAAATTCCAGATGTATGTAACAGTATAAAAAAAAGGCAAGGCTTTCTAATCACTGAGAACTGGTGCACTTGTGACAAAAAGAGGTCATGTTATGTTGCACCGGCAGGCCTGAACCTCACTATCCTCCTGCTCTGCTTCCTGCTGTTGGAGCTCTGCTGACTGGTTTCTTGGTAGTGAAGCTAGTAATTTTAACAAGGTAATGAAGAGGCACCTCAGGAGAATACAGCATGCAGCTGGGGAGGGTGACAACCTCAAGATGTCATTCCTCAGCTGTCCTCCACTCTACTTTTTACAACAGAATCTTTCACTGACCTAGAAGTTAGTAGGTTAGGCTGGCCGGTCAGTGAGCACTTGGGATCACCTCTCTCCTGAGCACAGGGATTTTAAGGGTGCACTACTGGCTTTTCTTCACATGGGTTCTGGGACTGTACTCATGGCAAGGCTCTCAGGCTAGCAAGGCAGGCACTTGTTGGTACACTTATCTCAACACTTCAGAATTCAAGATCATCCTTGAATACACAGTTCAAAGTCAGCCTCAGTTAGAGACACTATGCCCAAACAGTAATGGTATAACAATCTTCTGTTAAATCTCACTTTTAGAATAAAATGAATATAAGCATATTTAGAAAATTACAAATGTTTCCAACTTCCAGGTTCCCAACAGACTCTAATAGAAAAGCAACGAAAACACTGGTGCATTTACCTTCCCCATTGCAATCGGAGCACACAGACTGCATCTGCTGCACCATCCCCGGAGCCAGCTGTCTGATCATAATGCGTACACCTCGACCCCGGCAAGCACTACATTTCTGAACAGCTCCAGACTTTCCACCTTGGCTAAAGCAGAAGTATAAATTACACTCTTGTCCACAAACAATTACAGTCATTAAAAAATAACAAATTGGCTGGGCGGTGGTGGCGCACGCCTTTATTCCCAGCACTCGGGAGGCAGAGGCAGGCGGATCTCTGTGAGTTTGAGGCCAGCCTGGGCTACCAAGTGAGCTCCAGGAAAGGCACAAAGCTACGCAGAGAAACCCTGTCTCGAAAAACAAAACAAAACAAAACAAAAAAAAAAAATTGTGTTCTTTACTCCCCACTATAATTACTTTATAATTGGCCTTCAGAGGTATCAGAAAATGCCTGGCTGCTTATTAAGCTTTAAAATCAAGAAAATATTTTACCTGATATAGATTTTGAGCAGGCCATTCAAAAAGCAGACAGAGATACTGCCTAAGCAGCAATGTACTTACCCACTGCATGCACTACAGAGCACATTCTTGCTAAGCTGTAGTTTGGTTGTCTTGCCATTATACAGGTCTTCTAAGGATACTCTGAAGAAAAAAGAACAAGGTTCAACCTGATTTTACAAACATTATTAAAAGATAGAAACAGCTTACAGAGCAAATTTCACTCTGACTTTATAACAAAGAACCCAAGAAAAATTTTATGAATATGGACAATACACATGGTGTTATTACCACTCTTTAGAGGACAAAAGCTTCTCAACCCCACCCTGGACCACCTGTAACTACATCTCTAGGGGATCCAATGCCTGTGATTTTATCAGGCACTTGTATACACATGCACATACCCAGATGCAAGCAAGAAGGCGCGCGCGCACACACACACACACACACACACACACACACACACACACACACCCTAACCCAAAACAGGGACTCTCTGTATAGCTGCCCTGGAACTTGCTCTGTAGACCAGGTTGGCCTCCAACTCAGAGATCCAACTGTCCCTGCCTCCAAGTGCTGGGATTAAGGAAGAGTGTGTGCCACCACCACCCAGCAAAAATAGTAAATCTTTGGACCTACTTGCTGTAATTTATAAAGTGATGACTCCAAGTCATTAGTAACACCCTAAAGACAGGATTTTTGTTGTTCACACTGGCTTCAAACTCAAAATGCAGCAAAAAATTACCTTGAACTTAATGGATGTCCGTGCCTCTACTCCCAAGTGCAAGTATTACAGACATACACCATCTTGCCCAGTTTTATACAGAGAGAACCCAGGGACTCCTTTGTACCAGACAAGCACTCTAGCAACTAGGCTAAATCCCTAGTTACTAATCGTAATTATTATCCAATTTTATATGATAAAACCAAAGGAGAAGTTAACTAACTTGATCAAGGTCAGGGCTTTTAAGTGGGAGCAAGCTATAGAAGATTAGATTACAAATGTATATTATAGCTTAAGATAGGCTCTTAGGGAGCTGGAGAGATGGCTCAGTGGTTAAGAGCACTGCTGTGCTTCCAAAGGACCTGGGTTCAATTCCCAGCACCCACATGGAAGCTCACAACTGTCTGTAACTCTAGTTCCAGGGAACCTGACTCTACTTACCTCCACAGGCACAAGACACATGTGGTACACAGACGTGTATACAAATACTCATGCAATAATTTCTTTAAAAAAAAAAAAAGGCACTTAGTTGTGTATGTTTAAAAAATCACATACTGGCTGGGCAGTGGTGACGCACGCCTTTAATCCCAGCACTCGGGAGGCCGAGCCAGGCAGATCTCTGTGAGTTCGAGGCCAGCCTGGTCTACAGAGTGAGATCCAGGACAGGCACCAAAACCACATACACAAAGAAACCTCTGGGGGTAGGGGGTCACATACTGTTGCAGAAGAGGAAAGAACAGTTTCAACAGAGAAACTTTCAATCTTTTCAGTTTCTAAAGATCCTGCCAAATCATAATACAGTATATCTGAACAACTTTTATTTATTTATTTATGTCTCTAAACCATTGATTTCTCCTGTTAGGAGGTAGACATCACTATGGATATATATGAACACAGAACACTGCATGTAGCAAGGCTCCAAGAATGGCAGTGCAGATAAGTCAGGTCAGTATTCAAGTGAAGATGGAAACATTCCAGCCCTGGTTGGGCAAGTTCAAGTCACAGAGTTGATGTAGATCTGGTCTGGGCTGATGCACAGGCAATCAGGCCACTAGGTCATATAGCAGCTTGCTATAGGAGTGGCCAAATGTGCTGTGATGTACTGGGTCAGCTTGCTGGTGGCCTGTGCTAGCTGCTGGGTGAGCACAGAGGAGGCCCTCTGACATGGAGGCAGGGCACCTTGGTGTTCATGATGAACAAGAGCATGGTGGCCCTGAACATTTTTTAATATATCTTCAAAGTACCTAACTCAAAAGGTAAAAGGTTGAATAAAAATTACCAGTCATTTGTATATATCAAAAGTATACAATATTTTATATTTTCATCATACCTTAAAAGTGGTACAGGAAAAAAAAAAAGGCTATATAAAAATATACATGGAGGCTACAAAGAGGGCTCAGCAGTTACTTGCTGTTCTTGCAGAGGACCTGGGTTCAATTCCCAGCACCCACACGGAGACTAACAACTGTCTGTAATTCCAATTCCAGAGGATTCAACATCTTCTTCTGTCCTCCACGGGCACTCACTGCACATGGTACACAGATATACATTCAGGCAAAACATCCATACACATTTTTTTAAAGTAATAAATGGGGGCTGGACGGGCGGTTGTGGCGCATGCCTTTAATCCCAGAACTTGGGAGGAGGCAGAGGCAGGCGGATCTCTGTGAGTTTGAGGCCAGCCTGGTCTACAGAGCGAGATCCAGGAAAGGCACAAAGCTACACAGAGAAACCCTGTCTTGAAAAACAAAAACAAAAAACAAAACAACAACAACAACAAAAATGGGGGCTGGAGAGATGGCTCAGAGGCTGCTCTTCAAGGGGACCTGGGCTTAATTCCCAGCACCTACATACAAGGCAGCTCACAATTGTCTGTAACTCCAGTTTCAGGGAATCGGACACCTTCACACCAATGCACATAAAATAAAGTTACATAAACTACAAAAAAAGAGCAATGTTTCTTAAACATAAAACAATTTAAAAAGTGGATCTGCTAGGTGTGGCAGTGATACCTACAATTTCAATACTGAGACAGGAAAACTGCCAAAAGTCCAAAGCCAGCCTTTTCTACATAGGCCAGACAAGTTTAAGTAGGAACACTTAGTCCTAGGCAAACAAACTATATGTACATGTGTGCATATGTACATAAATAACTCATAAAACACAACTCAATTCTATTTATATTTAGCATACTTCAATTATAGGATCAATTTCCAAACTAATCTCAAAAAAAAAAAAAAAAAAAAAACAGCCCCACCCCTCCCTGAGGAGCTGTAGCTAATGGTTGCTGAGGGAGGGGACTCTCATTCTCAGTGATGCTGCCAATGGTAAGTTGCCCTTGTTCAAGTAAATAGCCCCACCATCCCGTTCATGGAGGAAACTGTAATTAAATACAAAGGACCAAGGGAGGAACAGACGGAAAGCAGGAGGGGCTTGTTGGGAAGAAAGGAGGTTCAGCTGGAGGGAAAGCACAAGAAAATGTAACAGGAAAATCATTTGTGTATGAAACTGTGAAAGAATTAAATAACCTAAAGACTATTTACCAATATCATCCACTTATAGATTTAACAATACTCTTGTGTGTTTTTTGATTGGGTTGTTATACAGAGTTTTACTATGTAGCTGTGTAGACCAGGCTGGCTTCAAACTCAAGAGATCCACTCGCCTCTTCCTCCCTTTGTCCTTAGTGTTGGGATTAAAGGTGTGAGCCATCACGCTTGGCTATTCTTGTGTTTTGAAATCTTTTTTACCCCACATTACTTGGGGTGAACCCAGGACCTCACCCATGCTAATAAGTAGGTGCTCTGCCACTGATCTATGCACACCCAGCCTTTAAGCCTTCCTTACTACTTTAAATCCCTTGAATTTAGGTAAAGGAACAAAGAAATAGTTCAAAATCATTCTCCAAGGCACCAACATTAACAATTTTCACAGAATTGTTACTTTAAGCTTAAACTTTCCTATACTGCAGGCAGCATAAAAGGAACATTTATAGGTGGGCAAGATGGCCCTTGCTGGTGACCTAAGTTCAATCATGGTGGAAAAGAACTCCCACACAAGTTGTCTTCTGACCTTCATATCCTCTCCCTGGTTCATGTGTCAGTGTGAGTGTGCAGTGAAAAATGTAAAACCACTATGGATGAAAAATGATCAACAACACACCATCACATCCAATTTAATGACATAGTGATCTACATTCTTGAGTCTTACAAAACAAGGAAAGGAAAACTGTCAAGAATGATCTGAACACTGGCACTTTCTGGTGAGGCGTAAACTGGCAAAATTCCTCTATAAAGCAAATTAGGTGGGTTTTTTTAAATCAGCTTCAAAAACATGGATGTCAACTCAGGAATGGTGCCTCACACCTGTACTGCTGTGAAGTTAAGGATAGCCTTGGCCAGTGTGATACTCTACCTCAAAAAGAAAGCAAGCTATGGATGCTTGGCTGGGAATCTGCCAAAGAGAGATAAAATTATACAAAGAAATGCACAGCAACAATATCTATTATAGGTCACCTGCCCAGCACATAAAAGATGAGTGATTAATCATCATGAAGTGAAATTACAAAGCCACTCAAACGAATATGTTAGCAGGCAGTTATGGTGACAATACCTGTAATCCTAGCATTCAGGAGGGAGAGATGGGACTATTGTGTGTTGGAGGCCAGCCTGGACTACTTAACAAGCTCCAGTTCAAAAAAAAAAAGAGGGTGGAACACTCTGAAGATAGATCAGCTGGTAATGTACCTGCAGCACAAGCATTAGTATCTGGGTTCAATCCCCAGCACTTGTATAAAAAGGCAAATATCACCGGTGAGGCTGGAGAGCTTATTCTTGCAGAGGACCTGGGTTCTATTTCTAGCACCTACCTGGCAGCTCACAACCACCTGTAACTCTAGCTCTAGGGGACCTGACACCCTCTTCTGATCTCCTTGGGCACCAGGCACTGGTGTAGTGCACATACATACATACATACATACAGGCAAGGAAACATTTCAAAATCAAATAGATAAATCTAAACAAACAACAAAAAAATCATACAGGCAAGATGGCTGCAGATAAAGGCACTCACCACCAAGCCTGCCTCCCCGAGTTCAATCCCTGAAACCCACAGGGGAGAAGGAAAGTTTCAACCAACACAATCACTTCCACATCTGTCCTCTGATCTTCATGTGCACTGCAGCAAGCGCGTGCCTCCATAACAACAACAACCATAACTGAAATACTTTCAATAAACAGCTGAGAGCCAGGCATGATCATACACCCCAGTAATCCAGCACTTCTGAGGTGGAGGCAGGATATCAGAAACTCATCACACACACACACACACCTCTCAATTCAGTCTCTAGCATTTGTTACTAAAACAATTATTCATGAAAAAATTTACAAAATAAAGTGAAAGTACAAAGTGAAATGGCTATTTTCAGATTGTAGAGGGATTGTGGAGTCTTAGTCCAAAATCAAGGTCCACATCATTTGTTTGTTGGCAGGTTAATGCCAAGCTGAAAGCCTTAGTAAGCTCCATGGAAACCAACTTAGGAGAGTTAGCATTGAGGATCAAGTAATGAGGGACTTTACCATGTAAATAATCTAAGCAAACAACCATTCTTTTTAAAGCTTGGATTTAAATACTTCAACAAATATAATCGTCACACTTCGAAATTGTAAATCACATAATAACAAGCAACCTCAACAACACATGAAAAATAAATCTCAGTAAACAACAACTATTCTTTAAGATCTTAGTTGTTTTGTTTACAGACAGGCTCACATGTATCTCAGGTTAGCCCTAAACTAGATACTCAGCTGAGTATATATGACCTTGATCTGCTGATCCTCTCGTCTCCCCCTCCCCAGTGCTGTAGTTATAGGTAAACCAACCAAACCTGGTTTACTAGCAGTGCCCAGATTGTGTGTGTTCAGCACTTTACCAACTGACCTACATTTCTAGAGCACCCCCTTCATCCTTTAAGATCGGATGCAAAATACATTCGATTAACTAATTTATTTAGTTACTTTCTGAAAGCACAGTAAAAAATCTAAAATCAATTCGATAGTTAACTGTGCTCTAAGCACCAGCACTTGGAAAAGCACCTACTGGAGACAAAACAAGACTCACTTCAGGGGATGCATCATGTCCTCGCCTCTTCTTCTGCCATTCCGACTTCGACTCTGGTTGCCCATGAAGCCAAACAATCCTCCACCAAAAATATGTGAGAAAATATCATCCATGCCACCACCTCCGCCGCTACCTTCTCGTAGACCTTGTTCTCCATATCTGTCATATAGCTCCCGCTTCTCTGGGTTTGACAATACTTCATATGCAAAACTTATTTCTTTAAACTATAAGGAAAAAGTAAAAATGAAAACAATTGGGTTTTTCTGTGCAAGAAAGTAAGAAAAACTTCAGAAACACAGAGTCCATTTAATTCTAATAAAAAGCTTCAAGTTTCCTTTGGTTTCATTTTGAACCTCTTTATCACCTATTGCTCAACATCTTAGTATTCTCACTGTACAACTAAACTATTCCTCTAAAGTCATCATTACTGTACATACGTGGTGAGTGTGGAAGCGTGGTGGACGTTGAAGGACAACTTTCTCTCCTTCCACGTGGATCAAGCTCAAGCTGTCAGGCTTCCGTGGCAAGGACTTGTAAGGCTGAGCTATCTCAGTGGCTATAATTTCTCTTTCTCTTTTGAGATAGGGTTTCTCTGTACAGCCCCTAGCTGTCCTGGAACTTGCTTTGACCAGGCTGGCCTCAAAATCAGAACCCCACCTACCTCTGCACCCCAGGCGCTGGGATTAAAGGCATGTGCTACCCACCACCTGGCTAATTTTTCTTATTTTTAAAGAATATTACAAGCATTAGGTTTCATTATGGCATTTTCAAGTAACTTAATAACACAAGTTTTGCTCTGTAGGCACAAATGGATTTTCTTCCCCTATCACATTCCTTGTTTCTGTGAAGGTGATTTATTTTAAATTTCAGTTTAAATAAAACTTCAAATAACTTACTTTGTCTCCAGCATTTGGATTCTTATCAGGATGGTATTCTTTGGCTAACTTTCTGTACGCCTTCAAAAAAAAGATTTTGAAAAAGAGTTATACACAGACAACAATTTAAGAAATTCACTTTTCTGAGATACAATGTTCTAAAGTTACAAGCCTTCCATAAAACGCCACTTACTGGTCAGAACCTATTTGACATTTTCCATTTCAATATTGCTTACTTGCTAATAATGTACCAAAACAAAGTTATTGCTGAAAAAAAAATTATAATGAAAACTACAAATAGAACAAAACTACAAAGAAAGATACAGAAACATTATTCCTTGTTTTTTTTTTTTTTGTTTTGTTATTAAATGTCTTTGATGGCCAGTAACCAGACCACGACCACAAACCTAACAAATTCCAGATTAATTGACTACATTACAGAAACCTAAGCACTTATACAAATTAAGCAAAGGTAGAAGAAGTATCCTTGCCGGTACTGGCTCCTGCCTGCCCTCTAACAGGAAAAGCCCCAGATGGTCCTAGGTGATGATGTACTAGCACATGGTAGGTTGACTGGGGTCGGAGGTGGTAGTGAAACCACCGATTTGGGCAAGCACCATTTAAGTCTTCACACAGACTCATGAATTATATAACACAGCCTACCATTTCCGGTAGGGTAACAGGAAGTCTATTTTACTTTGGACTTTACCAGTCCCACTGCTTACGGGACAGTCTCATTTTTTTCCAGGTTCACAAATTCAGATTCGATACCGACAGCCTGAGAAGATGCTGCGGGACTTTTTTTTTAATACGTAAAGTGCCCTGGAGTCCCGAGATGGTTTTGTACCACTACGAAGGGCAACAATGAGATCTGTCTTATTTTCAGTGAGTGCACACTCAAGGGTTTGGCTGGGACACACGACTCATCCCTGCTGCCACCGCGGGGTATCTGGATCACCTGCCCACAGAACAATGCTTCCAAACAGACCCACGCTGCTCCGGCCGCCGGGCGAGCGAGGCCGAGGGAGGAGCTTCAGCGCCGGAGACTGCGGCCCTCAGCCCCACACCGGCGCCGGCGGTCAGCTCCTCCCCGGCCGGGCGGCGCGGGCACCGCCGTCCGACCTGTTTTTCCGGGTGGCCCGGGGCGCCGGGCTGGCGGGCCGCGTCTGCGCAAGGAGAGCGGGCGGGCGGAGGCCCAAGGTCAGCCGAGCCGACTGCGCCCCCGCCGCCGCCGCCGCCGCCGGGCCTCAGCCCGGCTCAGGCCGCCCCGACCGCGCAGGCCCCGCGCCCTCGCCCCGCCCGCCCGCCGGCTCGCTCCAGTACCTTCTTCAGCTCGTTCTCGCTGGCGCCGGGAGGGACGCCCAGGATGTCGTACAGCTTCGTGTCGGCCACGTTCGCCATGGCGGCCTGCCGGGCAGCACTCGCAAGCAGGCGGCGGAGCGGAAGGAGCGCGACCCGGACCACGAGCGGCGGCGGCGCAGGCCGAGGAGACGGCGCGGGGACGCGGGCGGGGCTGAACTTTGACCCGGCGCAGCGCCGTGACGTAGGCGCACAGGCCCGCCCCCGGGGCCGGGCGGGGCGGTTGGGCGGTGGGCGCCGGTGAGCGGCAGGTGGGTCCCTTCCCCGGCGCCGGTCGGCGACGCGCGAGCTCGGTGGACGGGAGCCCGGTGCGGCGTTCCTACGGAACTCTCGGTGCGGCTGAGGCCCGAGGGAAAGAAGCCGGCCTGGAATCCTCCTGGGGTGGAAAACAGCACGTGGGTGTGAGTGTGTGAGGCTCCCACAGAGCGTGTGACACCCCTAATGTGATTTTATCAGTCCGTTCACCAATTCATTCCATCGTCTTAACTCCCCGCTTAGCACCCCCGAGTACGGCAAACACAGGAAACAACTTCATTCTTAAACACTCGAGTATATATATACCTAGCAGATGAATTTTTAAAGGCATAGCCACGCTGTCACATCGAAGAAAGGGACAATTCTTTACACATTGCCAATAGCGCCCTTTTACAATTGGTTTGGGGCATCCAGATAAACCAAGGTCACCCTGTTCCACCGGGATCACGTGTGCAAGTGTCTCACTTGACAGCTTTAAAATTAGCTAACAACAAAGGTTTGGTTGGCATAAGGCAGTATGGCTGCGTGCCCTCACTTGGTGACTGTCAGTCGATTTTCATTTGTCTAGCTCAAAAGATTGCTGTGCTTCTACCACGTGCCAAGATGTACAGCTTGCCTTCTAACTGGTTTTTCCGATAGTAAACCTGGTCCGTTGAAACCTGAACTGATAAACAAATGCTTGATGTAAGTCTGCCAGTCGAGGTAATATGCCTTTCTTGTCATTCTTCCTGGTCGAGTTGTGGAAGGCCAAGGACGTCTGAAATTTAGCCTGAAAACTGAGGAGTCTGATGGGAAGTTAAGGTGCTCCTCCTACCGTTCAACATGCTCCTTCACCTGTGACATTCTCCTTGATTCATAACCTGGTGGACCTTGTCTTATTTGAGGCCCCACTCTGCTTGTTTTGTAGACAAGTATGATAAATAATATGAATGCTCTTCTCAAATGTGAGTCTAAATTCTTTATCTGGCTTTGAAAACTTATTTGCAGGTTCTAGCAAATGATCACAGCTATACCTAGACCAAAGATAAGTCTCCCTCTATTGGGGAAGGTCATCCTTTTTGACCAAATATCTGGTTTCATGGGACAATGAAAAGGAAAGGGAATACCCGACTAGACACCCAGATCAGCCAAATCAACCCTGCTGACAGATGTCAAGGCTAGATTCACTTACGGCTTTGGGTGTTACAACCCCCCCCCCCAATAATTCAAGAGCGTAATTCCTATTACTGTTTAAAGGTTGGCCAGGAATTTTCTCTCATGTAATACTATGAAATGCCTTTCTCCACTTTTCACCTATCTGAAGTGTTCCTATAAAACAGTATAAAAGTGCGAAGTTAGACAATATAAGCTGGTAGCCTGGCCCTGCCTTCTTTTAACAGGGAGCTGTAGCAATTTGTTTTTCTGGGGTTATTTCCTTAGTGTAAGATGGTATTTATCAATAGTATTTACGGTCTGGGGGTGTGGCTTGGTTGGTAAAGTGCTTGTGTAGAGTCACAGAGACCCTGGGTTCAGTCTCTAGAAAAAAGAAACAGAGAAGCTAGAAACACAAAAGGCAACTTTTGATTCAGCTGCTCTAAATTTCTCATTTAGGCTGCCCTTTGGCTTTGTAACAAATCAGCGAATAAATTGGCTTTTTGAGGTCCTGATTCTATCCCCAGAACCACTTGAATGCAGTGTGGTAGCTCACACTTGTAGTCCTAACCCTTGACAGTAAGAGCAATGACGTGTTAGCTTTATTTTTCGCCCCCTTACCTACAGGCTGTTTCTGCCGTCTGTATTCACCGACCTATCTGGCTTCCCTGCGCTTCCTCGAGTCCTCCATTAATGATTAATGCTCTTCCGTCCTTCTCATGTTCTCACATTCCTAGGGGTCCTGCTTGCTGATTGGCTGCGTTTCTTTTCCCTTTCGGTCAGTTTCTGCCGCACACGAATGCAAGTACCTTTATGTAGTTACTATTTTTATCTCATTTCTGTCCATGAACAGTTGGAAACAGCAGGATGACCCCTTTGGTTTCACTTTTAGTTTAGTTTATCCTTTTTCTTTTTGCTTTGTTGTAAGGGAAAAAAAAATCTCCACTTGATTCAGTTTCAGCTTATGATATTCTGGTGACCAGTGTCTGGAAATTCCCTCAGCTCTGTTATTTTATTTGTTTATTTATTACTTACCTCTAAACAACCGTTTTTTATTTTCATTTATTTAAAATGTTTTGTAATTGTAGTCAGCATTTTATCTGCTAGTTTCGTAGGGCTACAAGTTATTTCAGAATAGCTCTGTGCATCATCTGCCACGTGCTGACATCCCTGATCACGTGAACCTGAGTTAAACCTCTGTCAGGATGAGCATCTTTTCACTTCAGCCATTTTCTGCGTTTCGGAGATGCTTCATTTAATTTAGCTCGATTATTTAGTTAATGCCAGGAAAGAGGAAATACCTTCATCTCATTTCATGACTCAGGATCCTAAAATGCTGAGTCACAGTGCATATGAGGGCTGTTCTCATTAGGCAAATAATGGAGTTTGAGGCTAAAGTGATTTCCGATTTCTGCCAGGCGTCCACTGTTGTTCAAATCCTTTATTTTATTTGATTCAGTATGCTTGTGATTGGGTGATATTGGGTTGAGATGAGGGGATGGATAGGGCCTAGGAAGGCATGTATGAATTACATTGTTATATTTTGAAGGCCATTCCTATTCACAGGTAATTAAATGTAGAAATATGCAATTGATTATTTTAGTCAACACTGTATGTATCATTCAGGCTACTCAGAAAGTAGTCCTGCTTTCTGCCTTTAACTAGCTCTTCGTTTTATTTAACTTTAAATTTTTCTTTTCTCAGGGCTGACCATTTGGTACTGGATAACCGGTTGGTTTCTCTTCCCTCAGTTGCCTGAGGTCCTTGGTGTAGAGCTGAGGCTTCGTGGGATCCCCCTGTCATCTTCAGCGTGTCTGTTGCTGTTGTCCTTGCTCAGCCCACGGTTGGGCAGTCACGTGGGTGAGACTATGGGTGTAGCTTCTGACCTTAGTGGAGATGCAGTCTCACAGCAAACTCCCTGATCCTCTGGCTCTTACCGTCTTTCCATCCCCTTTCTCAATGTTCCCTGAGCCTTAGGTTCAGAAGTTGTTTGGTAGATGTAGCCATCGGGCCTGGGCTCCACAAGTCTGTGCTTTGATTGGTTGTGGTTTTCTTAATGGCCCCTGTCTGTTGCAAAGAGAAGCTTGCTAGATGAGGATCGAGGACTGCACTTACCTGTGGGTGTTAGGACAAATATTTAGAATGTAGTTAGGGCTTAGTCAAGTAGTGGTTGGAGGTTCTCCTCCAAGATCCGTGACTTCACTAGGACGAAGGAGGCTAGGTTTCCAGCAATGGTTTCTCTGTTGTTGAGCAGATCTTGAGTCTAACTAGGAGCTGTTGGTTAGCACCAAGGAGTGTGTGTGCTACTGCTGTACCCTAGGGCTGCTGGGCCCTGCTGGCTGCTGTTGTAGTTCACAGGCATCATAGCGGGGCAGGACTCTTCGTTGGTTGCTTCCCTCCTTTGGAAGCTTGCATGGCAATCTTCTGCTGCTGTGAAAGCTAGTCCTCAAGGAGGTTTGCTTTCTTTTTAAAGATGGGGGGTCTTTTTTAAATTCCTTAAGAGTTTCTTACGTGCATATGTTTTAATCAGATCCATCCCCTATTTCTTCCCTTCCAGTTTCTTCCTTATCCTCTCTACCACTTTTTCCTCCTAACTTCATGTACTCCTTTTAAAAAGAAATTTATTTTATGTGTGTATGGGTGTTTTGCCTGTGTGAAAGTCTGTGTGCCACTTGTGTGCCTGCTGCCCACAAAGATCTGTAGAGTATTTTGGGTCACCTAGAACAGGAGTTACAGATAGTCTGGAGCCGTCATGTAGGTACTGGCAGTCAAACCCAGGTCCTTTGCAAGAGTAGCCAGTGTTCTTAAGCCCTGAGCGTCTCTCCAGCCTCACTGAGTGCTTTCAGTGCTGCCTATATGTGCCGGGTGTAGGGCCATCTGCATGGTAACCTCTGAGACTACACCCCTGAAGAAAACTCCCCCAGTGGTTATCAGTTGCCAATTCCACAGTTATGGGTGGGAGAGACTTCTTGATCTCCTCTCCCATCCATGCTGAAGTTGTGGCTGGCTTGATCTTATCCGGGCAGTCCCAGTTGCTATGAGTTCAAATGTTCGATGACCCTGTCATACAGAAAATACTGTTTTATAGAAGTTATCCACTACCTTTGGTTCTTACAGTCTTTCTGCATTTTCTCTTCTGTGATGATCCCTAAGCATTGCTGGGGGTGGGTAATATAGAGATGTTAAAAGGTTGAGCTCTTCGTGGTCTCTTATTCTCTGCATGTTGACTAATTGTGAGTCTCTGTTAGTTGTTATCTACAGGGAAAAGAAGCTTCTCCGATACAGATTGAGAGGTGTTATAATATATGGGTATGAAGATAAGAACTTAGTGGGCAGTTTATCACTATGTCCACTTAGCAGAACAGTCGTGTTAGGTTCTTCCTTAGGGCATGTGACCTAGCCAGCCACACATTTTTGGCCCAGTTAAAGGTACCAGGCATGAGTACCATTTTGTGGAGTGGATCTTATACCCAATCAAAAAGTTGCTGGTTACTCCCATAACATTCATGTTACTATTGCACTGGTGGGTGGATTTTACCAGGATAATTGTCATACTTTGCAGGGCCCACAGCTGAGTAAGACTGTTGATTATTCTGTCCTTCATTCCCCAGGTACCACGCATAGCACCTTCCAACATTATGAAAGCTAGCCAGTGTAGAACAAGCTTCTAGACTGGTACCAGTTTTATTTCCCCATGCAAGACAGGGTCTTAGGTAGCTCAGATTGGTCTCAGTCTTGCTATGTTGCTAAGGATGACCCTGGTCCTTCTGCTTTCACCTTCTGAGTGCTGGAATTACGGGCATGTGCACCATGCCTGATTTATTTGGTGCTGGGGATTGAACCCAGGGCTTCCTGCATACTAGGATCTAGTTCTATAAATTGAACTCAATCCCCAACTAGATTTTAATATATAATAGGTGATGAAGTTAAACTACTTTTCAGGATACAGAAGGTATTAATGGCTCTTGTTATGAGGGTGTCAGACTATGTTAAGATTTGCTGGGTACTCTGAAGAAATACACATGAAATTTGCATCTTTGCACAATCTCTAAATACCTTGCAGTGCTTAAATAAGATTATTCATCAAGGGGACAGCAAGGTAGTATATTGTATTCAAGCTCTACCTTTCAAACCCTGCTGAGGATGGCGCCGAGCTTCTGATTCTACTGACTGTACCACCAGTGCATACCTAGTTTTCGTTTTGTTTTTTTTTTTCTATCCTTCATTCTTTCTTTCAAGACAGGGTTTTAGGTTGGCATCTAACTCATGGTCTCCTGCTTTCATCTCCTAAGTGCATGCCATCACACTTGGCTCAAATATTTTAATTAGATTAATTTATTATTCTGTGTGGTATATGGGCATGGAAGCCCATGTGGAGGTCAGAGAACAACTTTGTGGAGTCAGTTCTCTTCCTTAAGTCATCAGGCTTGTACAGCAAGCACTTTTACTCACTGAGCCAGCTTGCTGCCCCTTAGATGTTTTATGTTATCGCAGTGGTATAGGAAGCAGAGGAGCTGATTGCTAAGTTCAGCTGTCTGATCATTTGAGTTGGGAAAATAATGGAAAAGAGTGAAATCCGAGGATCTTCAATCCCCAGTACAGTGAGTATGTGGTGCACACTTGTAATCTGAGTGCTGAGGAGTCAGGGAAAGGTAGATTTCCTGGGGCTTGCTGATTAGCCAGCTTCCTTAGCCTAGTCGGTGAGCTTCAGGCCAGTGAAAGATCCTGTCTCCAAAACCAGGGTGTGTGGAGGGAGGTAGTGGGGAGGGAATAAAAGCCTCATGGGGGTCAGGGGGGACACACAAACAAGCCTGGTCTTCATTGGGAGTTCCAAGCCAGCCAAGGCTATGTAGTGAGAGCCTGTCTCAAAACAAGCAAACAATAAAAAGTGGGCTGTTCCTGAAGAATGGCATTCAAAGTTAACCTCCGGTCTGCTGTGGGATGTCTTTCTTTATGCTGTGAATGTGTGTGGTTTCCATTGCATAATAAATAAAGCTGTGTCGGCCTATGGCAAGAAAGCTTACTGCCAGGTGGGAGATTCAAGCAGAGATACAGAGAGAGGAAGGGCGGAGTTGAGAAGAGACACCAGCCCGCTGCCCAAGGAGCAACATGCCAGCAGACTAGTAACGCCACAGCCATGTGGCAAAACACAGATTCATAGAAATGGGTTAATTTAAGATGCTAGCACTAGCTAGCAAGAAACTTAAGCCATTGGCCATACAGTGTGTAATTAATATAAGCCTCTGATTATTTTATAAGTGGTTGTAGTACCGTGGGGCTGGGTGGGATTGGAGAAACTTCCGGCTACACTGGTCTCCAAGTGCACTTACATACATGTGTGTACACCACACACATATACACAAAATTATAGAGAAGGTGTGTTGATATTCATTCAGTCATATATATAGTGGCCCTACTATGTGCCAGGTACTGTTCAGTGCTGTAGATACCACCATAAAAGAAAATCCATCCTCTTTTCGGAAATTACATCCTAGTGGGGAAGGCAGGCAGAAAATAAGTAACCCCATAAGGTATTTAATGGTAATGTGCCTTCTACAGAAAAAGAAAGGTGAAACCTTGAAATTTAAGCTGATCTTAACAAAGTGAGGCAGTTAACTGTGAGGACATTTGAGGAAAGAAATCCCTAAAGGCAGAACATGCCTGGCTTATTACAGGAAAGAGGCCAGGATGGCCAGGAAACAATTTAGGAAGGTCTTGGAAGAGCTAATGTCAGAAAAGTTGTGGGGATTTGGATCCGTTATAAATCTGACTAAGTCTGAGTGAGAAGGGAAGGTCATTTAAAGGTTCTGATTAAAGTGAAAAGTCACAAGGGTTTTTGTTTGGTTTCTCTTTTCCTTTCCAGTGCTGGGGATTAGACTAAGGACCTTTGCCATATTATGCAATTGTAGTGCCTCTAAGCTAAATCTTAAACCCACAAGCTGCATCTTGAAACTAGCACTCAGCTTGATTGAAAAGCTGTTGTAATGAAACCCAGTCTGATGAGTCAGGAAATGATACCACAGACCTGAATCTTAACACCCAGGAGGTGGGGGCAGCAAGATCCCAAGTTCCAGGCCAGGTTGGGCTATGGAGCAAAACTCTGTCATAAAAATCCAAAATAGGGGAGTTGGAGATTTAGCTCAGTGGTAGAGCACTTGCCTAGCAAGCACAAGGCCTTGGGTTCGATCCTCAGCTAAAAAAAAAAAAAAATCCAAAATAGGGGCTGGATAGATAGCTCAGAACTTAATGCTCTAACAGAGGACCTGAGCTCAGTTCCCAGTATTCATGTCAAGCGGCTCACAACCATCTACAATTCCACCTTTAGGGACTCCAATATCTTTGGCCTCTGTGGGCCCCAGCACTTATGCATAAACCCACATGCATATATACACATCATTTAGAAAGTGCATAAACTATATATATGATATATATCATATATATAAAACAATATATAACATGTATGTATATACACAAAATAAACAGGAGCCAGGGAAAAGGCTCAGACGGTAAAGGTACTTGCCTCCAGGCCTGATGACCTGCATTCAATCCCTGGGTCCCACATGGTAGAAGGAGAGAAAAACTGATTCTTTTTTTTAAATATTTATTTTATGTGTGTCGGTGTTTTGTGTGCATGGGTATCTGTGCACCATGTGTGTGCCTGGTGCCCTTGGAGGCCAGAACAAACCATCAGATCCTCCAGAACTAGTGTAACAGATGAGTATGATCCACCATGTGGGTGCTGGGAATCAAACTCAGATCTACTGGAAGAGCAGCAGTGCTCTTAACCAATGAGCCATCTCTCCAGCCCCAGAAAACTGATTCTTGAAAGTTGTTCTCTGACCTCCATATGCATGCTATGGTATGTAACTGTACAGGTGCACACACATAAATAAATGTAATAAACTTTTTAAACCCCAAATAATAAAAAGACCCAGGTTAGAAATTATTTGGACTAATGTAGAAATGATAGCGTTGGTGAAGAATGGTTAAATTCTGGATATATTTGAACTTAAGGTGGAAATGAGGGTGAGGTAAAAATAAACATTCACTTAAAGTACTAATATAGCCCATGTGGTGGCTCAGGCCTATAGTTCCAGTAATGAGGCGGGATGATTGCTATTAGTTTGAGGCAATCCTGTCTCAAAAAACAAAAAACCCCACTATCAACAAACAAATTGTGTTGTCTGCGTCTCCTGTTTCTGTGATAAAATACAATACAAAAGCAACTTAAGGGAGAAAGGTTTATTTTGGTTCATAATTTGAGACTACAGTTCATTGTGACATAGAAGTCAATGCAACAGGAGCTTGAGTTGATCATATTGCATCCATAGTCAAGAAGCAGAGATGGATGGGTGGTGGTGCTACACGCCTTTAACACTAGCACTTGGGAGGCAGGGGCAGGAGTGCTGCTTACTGACTTACTCCTCATTACACAGTCAGCCAGCTTTCTTAGGGAACCCAGGACCACCAGTCCAGGCAGGCCCCACCCACAACGGGCTGGGCCCTCCCCCATCAATCACTAATTAAGATGATGCCTTAAGGTTGGATCTTAGGGAGGAATTTTCTCAATTGACATTCCCTGCTCTCAGGTGACTAGCTTGTGTCAAGTTGACTAGCCAGAAGGATAGTGTATTACTTACTTCTTTGTCTTTTGGTATTTTAAGATAGGATGTCACTGTGTAGCCTTGGATAGCCTGACACTTTCTATGTCGCCCAAACTTTTGACCTTTTTTTGCCTCAGCAGATTGAGTCTGGAGTGACTAAGAGAAACATTGTTTTACGTCATCCTCTGTTGTGAACCAAGTGATGATGGCGATTTAATCCAGAAGGAACTTCTCTAAAAAGTTTAAAAGACAGGCTAAAAATATAAGTGTGTGGATAATTAGGAGGAAGGAGGTGAGTAAGAGGATAGCCAGGATAGGAGGGAGCCAAGAACCCATCCAGAGGAGGAGGCTTGTTGAATTCTGTCTGTTTGGTGTAGAAGCAGCATCGTTTCTGGAGGAGCACAAATCCCTCTCTGGGCAGCAGTCGGGAAGTCTAGTCCTCTTTGATTTGGCCTTGGGCAGTTAAGACTCTAGGCCTGTTTTTCACCGCTGCAGGTGGACACTGCAGTGTTGGATTGAGCCAAGGTCAGGTCTTATATATGAGCAAATTTTTTTTTTTGAGAATTATCAGTGAGAGATACAGTGATATCTGAGGAGTGCAGTCCCTTGGATTGTCTCAGAAATGTGCTGATTGTTTTAATCCTGGTTATACTTGTCTGCTGGGTGTTTTAGGCCATGTAGGTGACCAAAATGAATTACTTTCATTTTACTTCCAATTCCAGTTGAAGATCTAGACCTCAGGGGCTGGGCTCTTAGGTTGGGGAGGATCCTAGGCTCCTCTAGTTGTTCCTCTGCCGCTTGTTCCATCTCTGTGAGGGTAACTGGAGGCCTTTGGTAACCATTGTTTCACTTGGAAGTATGGAAGAAATTTCTCCTCGTTTGACCTTCCTCTTTATAGACTAGACACTGGTTAGAGTACACCAGATACATCTCCACACTGTCCTGAACAAGAAATAGGTGACTCTTCATGGTTACAGAATATTCCAAGAGATGCTCCCACAGTTCCTTGGGATGTAGTTGACCTTGGAGGGGGAAATTCTTTTAATCCTTTTGACCACATCAGTATAGGCCTCTAAATATGGTTATTGAACACCTAGAAGGTAAGTCACACCAGGCTGGTATTTTAACTACTGTCTAATATTTTAAAAACCACACTTTTCTAAATAGTTTAAAGAGATACATTTTAGCCAGGCAGTGGTGGCACACACCTTTAATCCCAGCACTGGTCTACAGAGTGAGTTTCAGGACAGCCAGGGCTACACAGAGAAACCCTGTCTGAAAAACAAACAAACAACAACAACAAAAAAAAAAAACAAAGGCAAACAAAAAACCATTAATGCCATATGCATCATCTCTAAATTTCACCCTTTATATCTCTTAACTAACTCATTCAGACCTTTACAACTTATACAAGCTTTCTCATTCTGGAAATATATCCAGCCATCTCAATCATCATACAAAAATGCTTTACTAAAACAATTTAAGTGGTTTTTTTTTTTTTTTTTTATTACTGATTACTACCCCTCCCCCCCAGGAGGGTTTCTCAGTGTAGCTTTGGTTGTCTTAGAACTCTCTCTGTAGATCAGGCTGTCCTTGAACTCACAGATCCATCTGCCTCTGTCTCACAAGTACTGGGATTAAAAGCGTGTACCACCATGTCTAGCCTTTGATTTCCTTTCTTAATAGCATAGACATAATAACTTTAACAAATAAATTTTCCATTTGTTGTGAGGATTTTCTTCTGGGGTGTTGGAGGGAACTAAGTGAGGTCTATCCCTTTCTCATAAAGACCCAGTGACAAACGAAGTTTGATTTCATCAAAGATGAACTTGGAGAACCAGTGAGCTTATTGGGTTTACTTACAGAACATGAGTAAGGAGTGTTGATGACCCAAAAGCAGTTACCCTGGAAAGGCTTCACCTGGTATTATGAGGGCTTCCACATACTCAACACTGGCAGAACCAGAGTTTAACTTGGAAGATCCTGTACTTATAATTAGTTTGTGTGGGCCTGCAGACAGGCAGACAACCTGAAAAGCTTCACATATCTGTATATATTTTTTAATGTTCCCTTTTCACCTTGTCCCTAGGACAGATGAAGTTGAGATGCCCAGCATCCTAAGAGGTAGACATTAATTGCCTTTGACTCTTACCTGTGGGACAGATCAAGGTTGGCGCCTGAAGCTGAAGAGAGAGAACCTGCAGTGGGTTAAGGTCCTGTTGTTTGTTGTGATGTTCTGTAAACTAAAGTCACCTCTTGTCTGTGTAGAGGGGAGTGTCCCTCTAGCCCAACACATCTCAAATAATAGCCTGAGGAAGTGTTGGCTGATGAGAGTGCACCAGGCCTGGCTTGGCCTGACATGAGCTCTCAGAGTTCCCAGCAGGTGGAAGGGGGAAGGAAAGGCACATGTTCTTCCAATTGAAAGAGAAAGGAGAGGAATTCCTCTGCACCATGCTCCCTGACCTCATGGTTGTTTTCTTACTCTGTAAGAAAGTGCACACTACAGTTTTAGAAATCGGATAGATAGGAAGCAGGCATGATAAGCACTCATGGTGATCCTCTTTTTCTTTTCTTTTTTTATTTATAGGGAATTATCTTCATTGGGAAAACTTTTTTTTCCCTATTAAATTTTTTTCATTTTTTTTTAACATACCAACCACAATTTCCCTACCTCTTCTCCTGTTCCCTCCTTCCACCTCCTTCCTATCCCCCGCCCCCATCCATGCCTCCATTCAGAAAGAGGCAGCCCTCCATGGGAGTCAACAAAGCATGGCATATCAATTTGAGGCAGGACCAAGCTCCTCCCCCTGTGTCAAGGCTAGGCAGTGCATCCCAGCATGGGGAATAGGTTCCAAAAAGCCAGCTCAGGTGCCAGGGATAGGTCCTGGTCCCACTGATAGGGATCCTACAAACAGACCAAGCTACACAACTGTCACCCACATGTGGAGGGCCTGGGTTGGTTTCATGCAGGCTCCCTGGCTGTAGGCCCAGAGTCCATGAGCTCCGACTAGCTCAGGTCAGCTGTCTCTGTGGGTTCTTCAGGCATGATCTTGACCCCCCTTGCTTGTACAATCCCTCCTCTGTTTAGCTGGACTCCCAGAGCTCAGCCCAGTGCTTGGCTGTGGGTCTCTGCATCTGCTTCCATCGGTTACTGGATGAAGGCTCTTTAATGACAATTAGCGTAGTCACCAATCTGATTACAGGAGAAGGCCAGTTCAGGCACCTTTCCACGACTGCTAGGAGTCTTAGCTAGGGTCATCCTTGTGGATTCCTGGGAGTTTCCTTGGCACCAGGTTTCTCCCTAACCCCACAATAGCCCCCTCAATCAAGATATCTCTTCCATTGCTCTTCCCCTTCTTTCCTGCCCCCAACTCTACCAACCAGTCCCTCATGTTCCCATCTCCCCATCCTCTGCCTTCCACTCTCCCCCTCCCCCTGCCCCCAGTTTACCCAGGAGATCTCTTCTATTTCTCCTTCCCAGGGAAATCCATGTGTCCCTCCCTCTTAGGGTCCTTCTTGTTGCCTAGGGAAAGCTTCCTTTCAATCACCACAGGTAAACTGGGTTTAAGTCCCTTTAAGCTAAAGAATATTAAACACAGGGGGAAAAAAATCTAAGAACTCAGATGGTGATGCATTTTAATCTTTTTCTATACTGTGGGGCAGCCAGTGCCTGGCAGTTTGTCCCTGTTGGAATCTGTGCCTTACCAGTATTCTGCTGGTGTTGCCTGCAAATTTCAGAGTGTTAGCTGTCTTTGTTAGGAGGCCAGTGTTGGAGGCATGTGGTGGGAAAATGCTTCATGTTTTTTGTTTCGTTTTAGTTTGGTTTGTTGAGACAGGGTTTCTCTGTAGCTTTGGAGCCCGTCCTGGAACTCACTCTGTAGACCAGGCTGGCCTTGAACTCACAGAGATCTGCCTTTCTCTGCCTCCTGAGTGCTGGGATTAAAGACATGTACCACCACCACCTGGTCTTTTCAGTTCTTTTTAGAAGCCAGTAAATATGGTCGTTTAAAAACAGTGTTATAATTAAAACAAAACACTGAAAATTAAAAAAAAAATCTTGACTGTCTGGAATTACCTCCTTATTCTGATTTTTTAAAAAAAGGAGGGGTGCAGTAATCCCCTGAGGGCTCAGTGGGATGGGGAAGTTTTATGGTGCCAGCATTTTGGTTTATGCCATGTGGTTATAGTAAGTAACCAAGATGGTGGTGAAGTCACATATCATTTGCCGTCTTTATGATATCATTAGCCAGGGTGGTGATAAACTACAAGGTTGTTTTGCTTATGAGCTCAGCTCCATGATAAAGCAAGCCCATTCCCCATCAGGGCATGGGTCCCCATGAGAACTCCATAAGTGAGCCCATCCTCCCTTAGGGCATGGCTCTCTGTGGGATCCCCACATCTCACAGATTAAATCTGGACAGTCTTGTTTACGTTGGGATGAAGGCCCAATGACCCTCCTTTCTCCCTCCTCCTACAAAGGAAGACCTACACTCAGCAAGCCAATCATCACGATCTTTTATAAGCCTCCATAGATGATCTTATGAAGATGGTAGTTGTTTGGCCTAGAAGATAGTGTTGTGTAATGCCATCTTAATAAACAAAGTTCAATTCAAACTACATATACAGGTGTGGTGGTTTGATTGGAAATGGTCCCCTTAGGCTCAAATATTTGGATGCCCCCTCAGTTGCCCGCTCCCCTGCAGTTGGTGGAACTGTTCTGGAAGATTAGGAGTTGTGGGCTTGTTGGAGCCTGTGTGTTACTGGGGGTGGACTTGGAATTTTAAAAAGCTCATGCCAGTCCCAGTGAGTCATCCCTGTCACCTCCTGCTTCTGGATCAGATGAAACTCTCAGCTACTGCTCCAGCACCATGCCTGCCTGCTTCCATGTTCCCCTCACCCTCTGAAACTGTAAGCAAGCCCCCAGTTCAAAGCTTTCTTTTATAAGTTGTCATGGTCATAGTATTTTGTCACAGCAATAGAAAAGTAAGACAGTAGGATAATGTAATAACATTTACCTGTATACATGCTGTGAAACTCAGGCTTTGTAAATTTCCAGGTAAATCTTAGAGAAAACACAAGACAGTATTTCTACAATGCATGGTGTCATCTATAATAACCATGCTTTTGGCTTTGAATGAGTCTATGTAGCATTTACATACCTCTTATAGAAATCAACCAAGGAAGCCCTGACAAAACTATTATATTTGGAATTATTGGTTAAAAGACTTTGAGGTGGAAAGTCCTTTCTGTTTTCCCTGTGGCTGAGCACCCCATTAGCTGCTTATATTATAGACATCTCTGTATTGACATAAATAGTAACCTATGCTGGATATAGTTAATGTTAGTATTCTGACCCGGCCCTTGGCACCGCCTTGCATCCTGACGTAAAAGCCTTATTTTAAGGAAAAACCCTCCCTTTCCTCTCTTCCGCTCTTTCTTCCCCGCCACGAGATGTGCACACCTCTGCTTTTCCTCTTCCTCCTTCCGGTCTCTTTATCTCCTGTTATAATAAACTCATTTCCACGAATGACTGCTGCAGCCCTGCCGTCCTGCCTGCATGGCATGGATCTCCTGCCAGCCCCCCACCTCCCCGTTGCATCTGCCCTGCATGCCAGCATGTTTTCCTGCACATGTGGTTACCCTCAGGGTCCCCCATGCAATATATCATAACAGTTCATCTATTAGCTGACCTTAAGGGCACAGTGCCTTTACTCTTGGGTTGCTTTATTATTCTTTTCCTTGCCACAGAGTTGGGACCAGCCTGATGACCCAGGACGGAGGACATTTTGATACAAACATGTTTGAGTCTGAAGTGGGCCAGATCCCATATCCAGGGTCAGCTTCTCAGGAATCTTAAACAGTTCATGATAATGTGCCAATATAATATATAGATAAAAGACATTTGTTTTTCTGTAAAATGA
Organism: Peromyscus maniculatus bairdii; assembly: GCF_049852395.1. NCBI lineage: Eukaryota > Metazoa > Chordata > Mammalia > Rodentia > Cricetidae > Peromyscus > Peromyscus maniculatus. The sequence goes on along the minus strand of NC_134856.1, from coordinate 19,884,824 downwards.
ACTCAACGGTCTAAAATCCAGACACCTTACAGAATCCGGGAACTGGTGTCAGGGCCACGGGGAAAGATCAGGTGTTTGGACCTGCACAGCTTACACAGTCTGGTCTGCTGGGGACTGGACCTGAACTAAAAACTGGCTGGGACACTTCACTTTGCAGTGAGGCCCTGGTCTGCAGCTGGCCAGCTTGCTGAGACTCCTTGGGTCTCTTGTCACAAAGAGGCTGCGGTCTGTGAGAGGACATGGCTGTGCACCCCTGCTGCCATGGTTTTTACTCCAGCAGCTCCTGGTGGGTAGCAGAGCACAGGTGACATTTTATTGTGGCACACCTGGGGTAATTAAAAACCACCAGCAACCATGTGGAGCAGAACTGTCTTCTTGTTCTGGGCAGGATCTGGGGAGTCCTCCAAGAGGGAAGAGATCACAGATCTCAATGGATCTTTTGTGTCAAAGAAAAAGAGGTCTATGGACCATCAGTTCAGTCCTGAGGCATAGAGGGGACAAATTTAAGAAGCTGAGGAAGTTAGAGGGCAGTGGTGGATGATTGTGGAGATGGGTGTGGGGGAAGAGAAGGTGTGTGCGGAGAGGCAGAGTGGGAGGGAGCCTTGATGAAGTTGCTAGGGAAAGGGCTCATCTGCTGCGTCAGACTCTGTGAGAGGATCCCAGGAACTGGGTGTAGAAGTTCAAGCTTAGTAAAACCTGATGTGTGGAGCAGAGAAACAGGGAAGAACAGACATCGAGGTAAAAGGAGGCTTGAAGATGGAGAACCTGTCACCATTTATTTCTTTTTGGACTCAAGAGGTTGCAGGTTTGAACATGCCAAACAGTAGAGCAGTTTTGCTTGTTGAGGGCATATTGGGGCCAGATCAAGTCCAGCATGAGGCACAAATGTTTGAATTTTTTTGGAGATAGTCTAAAGGTCTATCTTTAGGAATAGGGACTGTTGCACATGTTATAGGTCAAAATGGGCTAAGGCTAGTTTCACACATTGTGGAAGTTGGAAGTTTCATCAGAATGAAGTTTCTGAGGGGTCCTGGATGAACTATTAGGAAGAACAGAAGACCCCCAGGATCTGAAAGGAAGTAAAAGTCCCAGGGTCCTACTGGGGATGGACGGGGCCTCTAACAGATACCTGTGTCTGAGAAGGACCCAGGGGTGCAGCAACAGCAGGGTGCAGAGCCCCGAGAACAGTGTCTGTAGCCAAGAGTGAGTGAGAGCAAGGGCCTGGCTTCACAGACTCACAAATTGCTTTTGAAACTCCGTGGACCCCATATTTCCTGGAGCTGTGGGCCTGTTTCATGGCCATGTCTTTTGGGTAGGAGATTTCCTTTATTAAAGTTTCCCTTATTCCGACAGTGTATAAGGCTTCCCCTTTCTCCCATATAAGCACTGGTTGTCATTTGTTTCTTCCATTATAACCATTCTGACTAGCATGAGATGGAATCCCTGAGTCATTTTAATTTGCATTTCCCTAATGGCAAAAAATATAGAACATTTTCCTAAATATGTTCTTTTCATTTATATTTGTTTTGAGTACTTACTGTGTGTTCAGTTTATTGACCCATTTATAGTCTTTTTGGGTAGCTAATTTTCATAAATCTTTATATTTTCTATAGCCTCTATATTGACCTTTCATTGAAGGATAGCTGGTAAAGATGTTTCTCCTGTAGACCGTTCACTCTGCTGCTATAGCTTCCTTTGGCTTATAGAAGCTATTTATTTATTATGTGTGCACATGTGTGCCCTGACATTATAGAAGACAGAGGACAACTTTGTTGGTACCCGCCTTCCACTTTATGTGGGCCACCAGGTTTGCACCACAAGAACCTGTATCCACAGGCCATCTCCCCAACCCCTGCAGAAGCCTTTTAGTTTAATGTAACCTCATTTTTTCAGTTCCTAGGGCTATCTCCTGCTCTATTGGGGTTCTTTTCAGAAAGCTTCTGCCTATACTTCTATCTTATATTTGGAATTGTTTTCTCTATCACTTTCTGTATTTCAGGGTTTTGTGTGTGTGTTCTGGTTGAGGAATAGGGTTCTAATTCCATTCTTCTGTAGGTTTTGCCAGCACTGGCTATTGAGTAGGTGGTCTTTTTTCCAGTGAATATTTTTGACATCTTTGCTAAAAAGTAGGTGTCATAGCTGTGTGAGTTTATTACTGGGTCCCCTATTCTGTTCCATTGGCCTACATTTTTATTTTTATAGCGTTACTATACTGTACTATAGTAGTGCAGGCAGATATTACAAATTCAGAGTCAGCCAGGTCTACACAGCAAGTTCCAGGCTGCTAGTGAGGCCCCTCCCCCATAATAAGAATGTTAAGATACAGCAAATTAAATGCTCTTAAAGTCCCAGACATCCTTAAAGTTAGAAATATCCAAAGATTTGGGTTAGCTCTTGTCCAAATTAAAATATATTTTCCTCATCTGCTACCTTTACTTTTTTAGGTCACAGTGTGTCTTATTAACTTTAGAAATAATACACATATATTACAGGTAAATGTTACTCAGATACATAGGACAAAAGAAAATATTCAGACCTAAACCATGATGGCTAGTAGATTCAGTATGATCCACAGATTTCTTTTTTTTTTTTTTTTTTTTTTTTTGGTTTTTCAAGACAGGGTTTCTCTGTGTAGCTTTGCGCCTTTCCTGGAGGATCCACAGATTTCTTAACAGCTTTACCAACCACCTTACTTTCCTGAAGACTGACCTCCTGCATAGTCAGCCTCATCTATAGCATGTCCCAGGAAGAAGCCTTTCTAGTACCGAGAGACATAAGACAATATGTTCTAAATACACAAAGTGACGTGCTTGACTAACAGGAGAAGTAGAAACTCAAATTCCCAGAACAAAAGTCACACCTTGGTAATTAGACTTTCAGCAACTTACTTCAGCATTTGTGGAGAGTTACAGGATTACAGGCAGGCCCAGAGCTGTATTGGAGATCAACTTGACAAAACTTGAATCATCTAGGAAGAGGGAATGTAGTTGAGGAATTGCCTCCATTAGACTGGCCTATAGGTAAATCTGTGGGGCATTTTCTTGGCTAGTGAATGATCAATGTGGAAGTGACCAGTCCACTGAGTGCCATACCTGGGCAAGTGGTCCTGGGGTTTATAAAAAGCAAACTGAGCAAGCCACGGAGCAGCCCTATAAGCAGCACCCCTCCATAGCCCTGCTTCAGCTCCTGCCATGACTTCCCTTCATGATGGACTACAACTGTAAGCCGGAATAAACCGCTTCTCCTCCCCAAGTTGCTTTTGGCCATTGTATTTATCACAACAATAGAAACCTAACTAAAACAAAAGCCCAAATGATTTGGGGCTATTTTAATCTCTTAACATAGCAATTTAATATTTTTTTTCAAGAGAAATTTTATGTGCATGGGTATTTTGCCTGCCTCTACATCTGTGAATTACCATTTGTGAGCCTGGTGCCTGCAGAGGCCAGAAGAGGGCATTTGATTCCCCTGAAGCCAGAGTTACAGATGTTGTGAGCCACCAAGTTGGTGCTGGTAATCTAACCCTGGTCCTCTGGAAGAGCACAGTGCTCCTAACCACTGAGCCATCCCCAGTCCCCATAGCCAATTTATTACCTACCTCTGTGTGTGATCCAACATTCCTATAACAGGACTCCTGGCAAAAAACGGTCAGTCCAACAGCTTGCCTCATGTGAACCAGTGAAACATCTGCAATTCCTTTCTAGAACTCCCCCAACCAAAGAGATAATTGATGATTAATGGGGCTGCCCTGAGACATAGTGTTCCGGGCTGTAGTTCTAGCATGCCCCTTTTCATGCTAGGCCTTGTGTATGAGCACTTGCTTACTTTCTCCAGAGGGAAGTCATTCTTTGTATTCCAGTGTTACCTTAGCCAAGCCTTTCTCTTCTTTTTGATGTCATAAACACCCTAAAAGTCTTCCTTTTGCCTTTTTTATTCCCTTCCATGTTCTCCACCTCTAATACCAGATAATCAAATTATTTCTTTCCAATCTCACCCTTTCTAGCTATCTGACTTTACTCAAGGCTGGAGCTACATACAAATGGCATCTGCTCAAGAGCAGACTTTATGAAACACAGGGAAATATATGAGACCAGCCATTATGGTTCTCTGCCACTCAATGATTATTACCCATCTTTTCCTAAAAAGGTTTCTTAAGACAGTGCCTAAAAATGTGCTACATTCATAAACTGACCGTAGTGGAAATTTATCTCACAGGGGCTCTTGTTTAACCTAGAATCCAGCTAACATTACCTTTCTGTTTTTATAATAAAGGGTCTGTGACCTACATGTAAAAAAAAAAAATTCTAGCGGCCGTGTGGTGGTGGCGTATGCCTTTAATCCCAGCACTTGGGAGGCAGAGGCAGGCGGATCTCTGTGAGTTCGAGGCCAGCCTGGGCTACCAAGTGAGTTCCAGGAAAGGCGCAAAGCTACACAGGAGAAACCCTGTCTTGAAAAACCAAAAAAAAAGAAAAAAGAAAATTTCGGGGACTGGAGAGATGACTCAGTGGTTAGGAGCACTGGCTGCTCTTCCAGAGGTCCTGAGTTCAATTCCCAGCAACCACATGGTGGCTCACAATCATCTATTATGAGATCTGGTGCCCTCTTCTGGCCTGCAGGCAAACACGCAGCCAGAACACTGTATACATAATAAATAAATTAAAAAAAAAATTCTGCTAATCTCTGCCAATATATTTTCCTAGTGGAAACTCCAAAACTATGTAATCATTTAGCCAAGATTAACCTTTCGGGCATTCTCAACAACTCTATTCCAAACTATCTTTACTCTGATGCCTTCCCCTCCAGCCTTCTCTAGCCTATCAAAATACCAAATATATTCTTCAGGGAGCTGATACAATAGAAGCTTGGGTTTCATAGGCATTCCTTCCTCTGATGGCATCTGTTCTATATTAACTATTAACCTTTCTATTCACTCTCAACCCTTTCTTCTTAAACTTATGTATTGATTTCTTCTAGAATTCAACAAATCCAATTCCAAGTGGCTTTACAACACATGGACAATGTCCTCCTGATGCATAAATTCAGTTACAAGCTACTTACCCAAAGACTAATATCAGACTACCCATTACCAGATGAGAGGGGACCACCCCGATCCATTGAGGCCTCACTTCAGCAGGCAGCATCCAGAGATTTGAGTCATATGCCCCCCTTATCCCTTTATCCTTCCATCTCCTTCCCTATTAAAAATCCCTTATTTTTTATTTTTAAGATTTACTTTTATTATATCTCTGTGTGTTTTTTCAGCATGTATGTATGTGTATCATGTACATGCCTAGTGCCATGGACCAGAAGAGAGTGTTGGGATCCCCTAGTACTGGAGTTAGAGGTGGCTGTGAATCACCATGTGGGTGCTACAAACTGAACCCACATCTTCTGCAAGAGTAGCAAGTTCTTTCAACTACTGAGCCGTTGTCTTAGTTACTTTTCTATTTCCATGACAAGACACCATGACTAAAACAACTTACAGGAGAAAAGTACTCAAGTTCCAGTAGAGTCCATGACCGTGATGGTAAGGAGGAGGCAGCAAGAAGCAGGTGTGGTGCTGGAGGAGTAGCTAAGAGCTCTCATCTGATCTGTAAGAATGAGGCAGAGTGGGAACTGACAATAGTTTGGGCCTTTGAAAACTCAAAGCCCACCCCAGTGACACACCTCCTCCAACAAGGCCACACCTCCTAACACTTCCTAAAAGTTCCACCAACTGAGGACCAAGCTTTCAAACATAGGAGCCTAATGGGGCTATTCTCATTCAAACCACCATCCCATCTCTCCAGCCCCACTCTGTCTTTTAAAAATACTTTTTATTGTTTGAAATTTTTATACATGCATAAAATGTGTTTTGATCAAGCTCCCTACCTTGTTCCTTCCACTCCAGTTCCTTCTGTCTTCCTGTCACTTTCCCCTCCCACTATATGTTTTCTTTTTAAAAACTCACTGAGTCCACTTAGTGTTGTCTGTGTGTGCATGAGTGTAGGACTGTATTAGTCACTGTTCTATTGCTGTGAGGAGACACCATGACCAAGGCAATTCTTACCAAAGGAAGCATGTAACTGGGGGCTTGCTTACAGTTTTAGAGGGTCAGTCCATTGCCATGGCGGGAGCATGGCTCAAAGTGAGGACTGGTGCTGGAGAAGTAGCTGAGAGCTACATCCTGATCCACAGGCAGCAAGCAGAGAGAGAAATAGAGACTCGGGCCTGGTGTGGGATTTTGAAGCCTCAAAGCCTGCCCCCCAGAGACACACCTCTTCCAGCAAGAACACACCTACTACAGTAAGGCCACACTTCCTAATCTTTCCAAACAGTTTGCCAACTCGGGACAAAGCTTGAAAATATGTGAGTCTAAGGGGGCCATTCTCATCCAAACTTCCATGGGGACCATCTACTAAGTCATGGGTAGTCTCTCACAGGCCACATCCCTAATAAAAACTGTCACTCCCTCTCCCAGAAGACATCAATAGCTCTTCAGATGAGGTGGGACTTCCTGAGCACCTCCCTCCCTCATGCATGCTGGGATTTTGATGGCTTAATCTTGTGTATTCTTGTGCCTGGAGTCTCAGCTGCCGTGAGTTTATGTGTGTAATGGCATCATCACGTCTGGAAATCGGTGTTTTGCCACTGGCATCAACTCCCTCGGGCTTTCAGTCTTTCTGCCCCTTGTCTGTGATAATCCCTGAGCTGTAGGGGAAGGGGTATGATCCAGATGTCTCTTTTAGGGCTTAGCTTTCACAAGTTTGGGGTAAACACATTCTGGTATGGCCTTGAACTTGTCAGACTGGTACATAGGCTGGGGGGCCCTAATGGTATGAGAAAAGGCTGGTCAGGCCTTTGCTTTAAGCTACCAGATTTTGCTCAGGTGAGCAGGTTGAGGAAGAAGCCAGCCATCTTGGAAATTTGCCATCTTTATTGCCTAGTCATGGCCTTTGTATGCTATCAGGGAGTCAGTGTATCCTAGTCTTTCAGTTGGGCTTATGCCACCACTAGCCATATAAGAAGATGCCATCATTCAGATGCTTAGAAACAATTGGTAACACAAATAGTTTTAAATATTTATTAATTGGTAAGTAGAAATGACATTTCATACTTTTAATGCAACTTAAAAATACTTTATTACCTAACTTTCTGCATTGTTTATCCATGACTCAAAAACTCATTTTTTTTCTACTTGATCGGTCTCTCTCCCCTCCCTCTCTCCCTCCCTCCTCTCCCTCCTCCCCTCCCTCTCTTTCTCTTTATTTTGGATAGGGTTCAGTGGCATGCCTGGAACTCTATGTAGATCAAGCTGACCTCAAATTTACAGTGATCCTCCTGCCTCTGCCTCTAGTTGCTAGGTTGGTCAGCCATCATGTTCAGCTGTTTATATTTTCTTACAGATTCTGTTGTTTTGTTTTTTGTAACACAAGCTGGTCTTGAACTTGGTTTCCTAAATTTTGGGATTACAGGCCTTTGCCACCACATTTGGCAAAGCAATGAATATTATGGATATGTGGATATTATCCACAACCCAGTACTGGGAATTGAACCCAGTACCACATACATGCTAGGCAAGCAACTTACCAGCCCTTGTTCCTAAAGATCTTTAAATATTTACATATAATTAAAGAAATAATTGCCATGTATTTCATCCTTTTATTTATTTTATTTATTTATTGCTGTCTTTTTCATCGTTTCATTTTATTTTATTTTTTTTCATTTGTGATACCAGGGAGCAAATCAAAGGTATTATTTATGTTAGGCAAGCACTCAACCACTGAGCCTTAGCCTTTTTTTTTTTTATAATAAAAATTTGTATAGTCAAATAATTCTTCTTTTTCTCTCTCTCTCTCTCTCTCTCTCTCTCTCTCTCTCTCTCTCTCTCTGTGTGTGTGTGTGTGTGTGTGTGTGTGTGTGTGTGTGTGTGTGTGTGTGTTGTAGGGACAAAACAGCCAAAAATAAAATACAAAATTTGAGGTTTGTTTTAGTTTTTATTGCTGTGAAGAGACATCATGACCACGGCAACTCTTTTTTTTTTTTGGCTTCTCCAGCTTTTTTTTGACTTTTCGAGACAGGGTTTCTCTGTGTAGTTTTGGTGCCTGTCCTGGATCTCGCTTTGTAGACCAGGCTGACCTTGAACTCACAGAGATCCACCTGGCTCTGCCTCCCGAGTGCTGGGATTAAAGGTGTATGCCACCACTGCCTGGCCATGGCAACTCTTATAAAGGAAAACATTTAAATGGGGCTGGTTTACAGTTCAGAGGCTTAATCCATTATCATCATGGTGGGAAGCATGGTGGCATGCAGGCAGACATGGTACTGGAGAGGTAGCTGAGAGTTCTACATCTGGATCCTCGGGCAGTAGGAAGAGAGAGTACCACACTGAGCATAGCTTGAGCATCTGAGACCTTAAAGCCCTCCCCTAGTGGCTCACTTCCTCCAACAAGGCTGCACCTACTCCAACGAGGCAATACCTAACAGTGCCACTCCCTATTGCCCATCGGGGGCATTTCTATTCAGACCACCACAAGGTTAGACACGGTTGTGTCTGCACTTAATCGCTGCACTCAGAAGGCAGAAACAGTGCTATCTATTGTGTTGTCTCCAGCCTGGTCTACATAGACATAGCTAGTCCCAGGCCAGCCAGTCTGCATAGTGAGAGTTTGTCTCAAGAAAGAAAAAAAATCCCACTCTCTGGCAGATGGTCCTTAACAACTTGGAGCTTACCCAGTGTAACCACATATAAACAAGAGGAGCTTAACTCCTAATGGCCCCTGGTGCCTCGTAGTAACTGGCCTGGCAGAAATGAAGATAGTCAAGAGAGACACTTGTGCCTCTCAATCTAACTACCAGACTATTGAAACAACAAACCCCAAAGAAATAGAGATTTCGGACAACAGCCACAGGGGAAACTTGTCTCCTGGAAAAGAGATTTCACACGGTCCCACTTCCTTACAGAAGACTAAAGCCCAGACAATGATGGGCCACTGATGTCAGGACCACATCTGCCCTGGGCTTCCATTTAATCTTGACTCTCATTTCAAGTTCCTGAAGATGGACTTGAGGTGGGGGTGGGGTGGGGGTAGCCCAGGCAGCAAGCCCAGGTAATTCCTTCCAACTTCTATAAAAGGACTCCTAGTCCTCAGCAGGGATACATCCCCACCCCCTCTGAACGCCTCCTGTGTCTCTGCCCACAGTGTCTGTTCTTAATTAACGCATCCGTATCAGTTCTGGTCTGATAAATAGTTTTACACCTCATTATTATGCCCACTGCTCCTATCACTACATTTTATTTCTTAATGTGTAGTCCAGATTGGCCTCAAATTCACATCACTTCCCCGTCTCATCAGCCCCCCAGTGCTGTGACTATAGGCATGTGTCACCATGGTTCTTTATAGTTTTGCTTCTGGTGTCTTGTTTACTTACTATATTGAAACATGGATGCCATTGTTACCATAGCTGGGGTTATACTGTATCCCAAGAAGCTAAATTTGGCCACCCATGGTTGAGAAATCAATTAATAGCAAAAAGTGAGTCAAATGAAGAGTAAAAAGCAGACCAAACAGGCTTCTTTCAATGTAGCCACATCAGGAAGAGTGACAGAGATTCAATGATCCCCTGAAGTTCATCTTCAGAGTCTCAAAGTAAGATTAAATTTAAACAGAGGGCCAAGAGTTGGTTGTGGTGGTGCATACCAGCAGGGTTTGCTGAAGGAAGCAAAGGCAGGAAGATCATGAATTGTAGGCTGGCATGGGCTACAGAGCGACTTTCAGGACAGCCAGGGTTAAACAGAGAAGCCTAGTCTCAAAAAACAAAAGCAAGCAAACAAAAAGATAGAGAGCCAAGGCTGTGAACATTTAAACAGTCCAGGTCAACATGTGGTCCCGCCCACCACTGACATGTCACTGTCTGGGCTCATGTCTCATCTTGTAAAATGGTCTGACAAAGTGGAAGAACTGTGCGAAATCCCTTTTCTGGGAGACAAGTTCCCCTCTGGCTGAACCCAGGTGTAGTTGGTTGTTTTTCACTCTTAACTCTTTGTTCTTTTGGGGGCTCACCACCCTGATCCCAAATAAATACACATGGAGACTTACTATTTCTTATAAATGCCCAGACTTAGCTTGGCATGTTTCTAGCCAGCCTTTTTTTTTTTTTTTTTTTTTTTTTTTAACTTAAAATTATCCTGTCCATCTTTTGCCTCTGGGATTTTACCTTTCTCTATTTTTGTATAACTTTTCTTTCTTTCTTATTCCATTGCTGGCTGTGTAGCTGGATGGCTGGACCCTTCTTTTCTTGCTCCTTGATCTTTCTTCCTTCCAGTTTTTTTCCTCCTATTTATTCTCTCTGACTGCCAGCCCCATCTATCTTTCTCCTGCCTCACTATTGGCTGTTTACCTCTTTATTAGACCATCAGGTGTTTTAGACAGGCACAGTAACACAGTTTCACAGAGCTAAACAAATGCAACATAAAAGAATGCAGCACATCTTTGCATCATTAAACAAATGCTCCATGACATAAACAATGTAACATATCTTTATAATATTCCACAACACCCAGGCCTCATCCTTTTTCTTCTTTCACCACTAGATTCCTGGGGGAATTTCCAGTTTCTTGGGGGTCTCTTGTTTCAGTAGCCTAGTGGTTATAGTGAAGGATACAAATGTCTCTAGGATATATTCATTTATACCACTCTGGTTACATTAAAACAACAACCTGAAAATTATGATTTCTGCCAGGAATCTTGCCTGCCTGCCAGGAAAGGATTTCACCCAATTCTGACAGGCTTACCATAAATTAGCGTATGCCTATTATCTGGCTTTTATTTCATCCCTTCTTCCTTTTTTATTTTTATTTTTTTATTTTTTGATTTAGATTTATGCATATGGGTGTTTGCCTGTGTGTAAGTCTAAGCCCCACATGCATGCCTGGTGCCTGAGGAGGCCAGAGAAGGGTAGAATCACTGGAACCACAGTCGTTAGACAAGGTTGTGAGCACTGAGAATCAAACCCAGGTCCTCTGGAAGAGCAGCCAGTGCTCCTAACAGCGGAGTCCTCTCTCCGGCCCTGTAATATTGGTTCACTTCCATAAGAAAGGTGGAGGGAATTTAGGAGACTCCCTGGTGTGGACAAACAATGAATAACTTAATTTTTCTATACCAATTTTTGTTTCTTTACATCTTTAGGAATACAGAGAAACCATATGTGGTGGCTCACATATGGAATCCTACACACAAGTGGCTGAAGCAGGAGGATTGCTACAAGTTTGAGGGTAGCCTGGACTACAGAATAAGATCCTGTCTTAATAAACCTGAAAGAAAGGAAGAAAGAAAGAAAGAAAGAAAGAAAGAAAGAAAGAAAGAAAGAAAGAAAGAAAGAAAGAAAGAAAGAAAGAAAGAAAGAGGGAGGGAGGGAGGAAGGAAGGAAGAGAGAGAGGAAGAAAAGAGAAAAAGAAAGAAAAGAGAGAGAAAGAGAACAGAACGAAAGAAAGAGGGAAGAAAAGAACAGGGAACTGAAGCAATTTGGTTTATCATTCTGAGTGACCTGCAACGGTTTTGGTGAAATCACCCAGGAGCAAAAGTCGTTTCCTACAGTTGGATCGCAGGGAAATTCCCCGCTGGTAGTTTTTTCTAGTTTTCCCCAGGTTCTCAACTGTTAATATTGGTTGCCTATAAACCCAGCTGGATGAATTGCTGAAGAAAAGAACTTTTTGTCTTGACCCAGTCGTACTTGTGAAGAAGTATTTTAGTTGTTCAGCTTTATGACTTAGGGAGCTCCTGGTTAAACCTTGTGTTCTGGACCATAGTTTGGTTTGTGCTCTTGATACCAATTTTTTAAAAAGTTACAGTTGAAATGCTTATCATTTTGAAGACTCAGTTGAGCCATTCACTGAACGGTGGTTGGCAATGTGACAGCAGGGGACAGAAACAGTCTGATTTGCCGTTGGTCTTTAGATTTTAATCTTTATCTGTGTGTTTCAGATGTGAAAGCCATTTGGACTAGCTGACAGAGTAGGAGATACTATATAAAAAAGATCTAAAAATATACAAAGAACTAAAAAATTAACATGAAATCAAACAACCCCATCAACAAATGGCCTAATGAAATGAACACACAGTTCTCAAGAATTCCTCTTATTGCTTTGACTCGCTGAGGTCTTCTACTTCCATATGTATTTTATGATTTTGTTCTCTATTTCTGGGAATGGTGTTGGAATTTTGATGGAAATTGCATTGAATCTGTAGACTGCTTTTGATAGGGCAGTTCTTTTCTTTTCTTTCCCTCCATTCCTCCCTCCTTCTCTCCCTCCCTTCCTTCCTTTCTTTTGGGCTTTTCAAGACAGGGTTTCTCTGTGCCCTAGCTGTCCTAGAACTTACTTGGAAGACCAGCCTGGCCTAGAACTCTGAGATGTGCCTTCCTCTGCCTCCTGAGTGCTGGGATTAAAGGTGTGCACCACTACCACCTGGGTGCTATGTTCATAATATTAATTCTTCTAATCTGTGAGCATAAATCTTTCCATCTTCTAGTGCCTTCCTCAATTTCTTCTTTGATGTTTTAAAGTTTATATCGTAGAGAAATTTCACTTCCTTAACTAGGTTTATTCCAAAGGGGGTGTTTTGGGGGAGGGTTGGTTTGTTGATCTTTTGTTTGTTTCTTTGTTTTGAAGCAATTGTGAGTAGGATTGTTTCCCTGAGTTCTTTTTCTGTATGCTTGTCATATAGAAAGGCTATTGATTTTTTTAAATGAAGTATCCTGTTGGTTTGCTGCAAGTGTTGATCAAGCCTAAGAGTTTTCTTGTGGAGTGTTAGGGTCTCTTATCTGTAATATAATCATATCATCTGCCAATAGGATACTTGGACTTCTTTCTTTTCTGTGTGTATCCTTTTTTCCTTCTCTTGATTTACTGTACCAGCTAAGTCATCAAGCACCGTATTTAACAGGAGTGGAGAAGGGAGATGGTGTTGTCTTGTTCCTGATCTTAGTGGAAATGCTTTTAGTTTTTCTCCACTTACAGGATGTTGGGTATAGGTTTCTCATATGCATCCCTTATTATGTTGAGATATGTCCCCTACTGTTGTGGAATATTATTTTAAGATATGTTACGTTTGTTTATGCTGTGGGACATTTGCTTAATGATGTAGAGATGTGTTGCATTCTTTTATGTTGCATTTGTTTACCTCTGTGAAGCTGTGTGACTGTGCCTGTCTAAAACACCTGATTGGTCTTATAAAGAGCTAAATGGCCTGTAGCAGGAGTAAGGATAGGCAGGGCTGGCAGGCAGAGAGAATAAATAGAAGGAGAAATCTGAAAGGGAAGAGGAAGGAGCAAGATAACAAGGAGAGGAAGAGCCAGGGGTCAGCCACCTAGCCACACAACCAGCCATGGAGTGAGAGTGAAAGTAAGATTTACAGAAGTAAGAGAAAGGTAAAAGCCCAGAGGCAAACAGTAGACAGGATAATTTAAAGTTAAGAAAAGCTGGCAAGAAACAAGCCAAGCTCAGGTGGGCATTTATAATTAAGAATAAGCCTCTGTGTGGGATTTATTTGGGAGCTGGGTGGAGGCCCCCCCCCCAAAAAAAGAGCAAAGAGCAAAAGAGTAAAAAACAACCAACTACACCTTCCATCCTTAGTCTCTTGGGGTGTGTGTTATGAAAGGATGTTGGAATTTGTCACAGCCCATGTCAGTATCCGTTGAAAAGATCCTGTGGTTCTTATCCTTGATTTGCATATGTTGAATAATCCCCTGCATCACTGGGATAAAGACTACTTGATCATGATGACTGATTTCTTTTTTAATGCATTCTTGAGTTTGGTTTGCAAGTATTTTATTGGGAATTTTTGCACCTATGTTTATCAGAGAGATTGATCTACTTTTTATTGTTGTGTCTTTATCTGGTGTTGGTATCAGAATAATACTAGTTTTATAAAATAATATGGGAGCTTTATTCTTCTATGGAATAGACATCATGGAGGAATCTGAAAAGGATTGGTGGTAGTTCATCTTTAATTGACTGATTAAATTCCACAGTGAATCCATCTAGGCCTGGACTTTTTTTTTTTTTTGGTTGGGAGATTTCAAAACTATTATTGCTTCAATTTTATCCAATCCTCCCACCCCCATCTTCTTTTTCTTTTTGGGGGGGTTGGGTGGGAGTGGGGACAGGGTTTCTCTGTGTAGCCCTGGCTATCCTGGAACTTACTCTGTAGACCAGGTTGGCCTCACACTCACAGAGATCCTCCTTCTCTGCCTTCTAAGTGCTGGGATTAAAGGCATGCAGCACTACACTCAACTCCTTTCTGTAAGTCTAATTGTTTTTTGTTTTTTTACATTGTGTATTATATGTGAACACATGTGTGAAGAAAACTCCTGAGAAGAAGCTGTGTCTTCAGAGACTGATTGGCTGATTAGAGTTGCAGTACTGTGGGGAGATTGGAATGTTGTAGGTCCAGAGGTTAATTATCTTAATTTGGGCTAGTGCTAGCCCTCCAGAACAACCATTCCTTTCCCCCTTCCCCCATGTCAGAATTAACATCTTGTGACAATAGATCAGTACCTTTTGGAGTGTATTAATTTAGCAGACCACTAGCTTCTACCAACCCAGAAGCTCAGATAGCATCTTGGGCCTATAGAAAAGCTTCCCTCATCTCACCGTACCTTTCTCTTTGATGTACTCAACAATGTATTTTAAACTTTCCTTGATTTATGACTTTCTTTGTTCTGTAAAACTATAAATACTTCATGAAACTGTACTCACATTGGAACATAGACTTTGGGGTAACCAAAATCTGCGTTCCTGAGCCATGGTTACTCAAAATGACCCCAGAAAAAAACTTATCTCTTATTCCCTTTAAGATGGAAGCTTTGGTTTTTACATCAGCATATGCATGCCATGACATGCATGTGGACGTCAGAAGGCAATTTGCCAACTTGTAGGAGTCAGTTCTCTATCATGTGGACACCAGGAATCCAGCTTGTGTGCTCAGGCTTGGTAGCAAGCACCTTTATCCACCAAATCAACTCATCAGCCCTAAAATTTTAAAATCGCATTCTAGTTTAGCTTTTATAAATCATATGCATATAGAAATTGATCTTTTCTTCAAAAATTTCCATTTTGTGGCATATAAGTTTTTAAGGTATATTTTTATTATCTTCTGAATCTCATTGTTATCTGTTGTAATAGCTCCCTTTTAATCTCTAATGTTATTAATTTGGGTTTTCTTCCTTTTGGCGAACTTGTCTAAGGATTTGTCTATCTTGTTTATTTTTTCAAAAACCTTTCTTTATGTGCTTGTATACATGGGTGCGCATGCCACAGCATGTGTGTGGGAGAGAAGAGGTAACTTGTGGAGTAAGTTCTCACCTTCTGTCCTGTAGGTCCCGGGGATCAAACTCTGGTCATCAGACTTGGCAGCAGGTGCCTTTGCCAGATGAGCATCTCTCTGGCCCAAAGAACTAACTTTCTGTTTTATCAATTCCTTATATTACATTTTCCTTTCTATTTTATTAATTTCTGGTGCATGCCTCATTAAGTTATGTATTTGAGGCCTCTCTGCTTTTTTCTCCTTCCTTCCTTCCTTCCTTCCTTCCTTCCTTCCTTCCTTCCTTCCTTCCTTCCTTCCCTCCCTCCCTCCCTCCCTCCCTCCCTCCCTCCCTCCCTCCCTCCCTCCCTCCCTCCCTCCTTCCTTCCTTCCTTCCTTCCTTCCTTCCTTCCTTCCTTCCTTCCTTCCTTTTTTGAGACAGGGTTTTATTACATAGCCCCAGCTGACCTGAAATTTCTATATAGACCATGCAGGTATCAAATTTATAGAGATCCAGTTACCTCTGGAGTGCTGGGATTAAATGAAAATGTTTTTATTTCTTTCTTTCTTTTATTTTATGTGCATGAAGTATAACAGGATATTGGACATCCTGGAACTAGAGTTAAAGATGGTTGTGAGTCACCATGAGGATGCTGGAAACTGAACCTGAGTCTTCTGCAATAACAACATGTGTTCTTAACCACGGAGCCATCTCTCCAGCTTCATAACTTTTATTTTACTTTATGTGTATAGGTGTTTTGCCTGCATGTATCTCTGTGTACCATATTCATTCAGTACCAAAGGCAAAAAGAGGGCATTGAACTCCTAGAACGGGAGTTACAGCTGGCTGTGAGCCACCATGTGGGTTCTGGGAATCAAATTCTGGTCTTCTAGAAGAGCAGCAGTGTTCTCAGTCAATTGTTGAGGCATTTTTCCAGCCCCATTTTGTTTTGTTTTCTTTTGTTTTTTTGAGACAGGGTTTCGCTGTGTAGCTTTGTGCCTTTCCTGGATCTCGCTCTGTATACCAGGCTGGCCTCAAACTCACAGAGATCCGCCTGGCTCCGCCTCCCATCTATATATCTTGTCTTTTTACACTCACACAGTGCAGGTGGTTTCTTTCCTGACCCTGTCTATTTGGTGTCATATGTGCCTCTTGTACTTAGATGAACCACTTTCCCCTAAATCTGGGGAGTTTTCTGCTATGATTATATTAAAAATATTTTCTATGCCTTTGTCCTGAAGTTTTTCCTCTATGCCCATAACTCATAGATTTAGTCTTTTCATAGTGTCTCAAAGATTTCACATGTCCTTTTATATATTTCTGTTAATTTATTTTTGTCCTTGACTGAATGGTCTAAGTTGTTTCAGACTCATAGCCCCTACTGCAAAGATGGATCTTCTCTGGGAAGTTATGAGATGATTTCAGTCCAGTGTTGCTTTGGATCATAGAACTGTATTGCCAATCTAACTTTTTTTTTTTTTTTTGGTTTTTCAAGACAGGGTTTCTCTGTGTAGCTTTTCACCTTTCCTGGAACTCACTCTGTAGACCAGGCTGGCCTCGAACTCACAGAGATCTGCCTGCCTCTGCCTCCCGAGTGCTGGGATTAAAGGTGTGCACCACCATGCCCGGTGCCAATCTAATCTTATTCATCATCAGCTCATAACCTAATCTTGGCACTAAAGAGAATCTGACAGAACTCTGGGCCACAAAACCATTGCTATAAAATTAAAACAGAGCAAGGAAAATGCCGTGTGCTGTCAAGTCATGTGTGCTGGACTGAGACACACTGTCTGTCTCTGTCTGCTGATGTAGTATGTCCATATTTTCTTCTGCCTCTGTGACGTTACAATGCTGGAGGGCATAGGACTGGGAGACCCAAACAGACACAGTCTTTAAACAGAGATTTCAGTCTGTAAATAAAAGACTGCATTGTATTGGGATGTTAAAAGGATGATTGAAAATAAACTTAGACCTGCAAGGTGGATCAGTGGGCCAAGGGACTCACTGCTAAGTCTAACAACCTGAAATCAGTGTCCAGTAATCACATGGGAGAAGGAGAGAACTGACTCTCTTTGGGTGTTCTTTGACCTCCACATGTACACCATGATGCTTGCACACATGTACACACACACACACACACACACACACACACACACACACTTTTTTTTTTAATTTAATAAACTTTGAAGCTGGGCAGTGGTGGCACACGCCTCTAATCCCAGCATTCTAGATTAAAGGTAGAGGCAGGCAGATGTCTGTGAGTTCGTAGCCAGCCTGGTCTACAGAGTGAGTTCCAGGACAGACAGGACTGTCTCACAGAGAAACTGTCTTGAAAAAAAAAAAAGTTTGAGTAATGTCCAAGCAGCATTCAAAGAGCTGAAAATCAAGGAAGGAACCAGAGAATATACCCAAACTTTTACACAGACTCCTAGCAGTGTGCATGACATTGGCAAGAACTGTATGAACACAGAGCCAGTGTTTGTAACCAGAGCCCTGGAGGAATGTGAAGAGATGTGACCAGATCTGAGACTCCTCCTGGGAAGTGCTGACCTCAGATTGAGACATCAGTAAACACATCATCCAAAAGAAGACTCAAAAAAAAGAGTAGGGTTGTCTATTGCAGAGGACCTCCCAGGGGCAGGGAGGGGTTATGAGAGAGTCTAAGCAAGCCCCAACAGTTAGTCCAGTCAGCTCTCATAGTCCACATCCCACCCAGATCTCTTCCTCAATATCCATCTCATCTGTGTTAATGCCTAGTGTCACTTTAACCGACCATCCAGCCTTCTTCTGTTCTTGCCTTATAGCATGCCATCCCTCACCTCCCCCCTCCTTTTTTTTTTCTATTCTAGCCTGGTTTGCAGAGTCCCCGTGTCTCAGCCTCCTGAGAGAATAGACTTTTACATTTTCATTTTCCAACAGAATATCTTTCCATGCCCTTCTGCTTTTAAAGTTTCTTCTGAAAGGTTATTGTTAATTATTCTGGTGACCCTGAATTTATATGTGACCTAGTGTTTCTTGCTGCTTACAACACACTCTGTTCTGTATATTCAATATTTTAGCTATACTGTGACATGAGGAGTTTGTTTTCTGATCCTGTATAGTCAGTGTTCTCTATGTCGCTTATATTTAGATGGGCTTCTCTTCCTCTAGTCTTGGGAAATGTTCTGCTATGATTATACTCAAAGTATTTTCTGTGCCTTTGGCATTAAGTTTTTCTTCTTCTTCTGTGCCTATAATTCATATACTTGGTTTTAACATGATGTCCCAGAGATCTTGCATGGCCTGTTCATTTTTGTTGTTGTAGACTGAATATACCAATTCTCTACCTTGTTTTCAGGACCTGATGGTCCATCCTCCCTGTGATCCATTCTGTTAGGCAAGCTTTCTACTGACCTTTTAAACTGATTTGCTGATTTTCCCCCCAGCATCAGTTCCATTTGGCCTTTCTTCAGTATTTATGTTTATTGACTTCTGTTTTTATATCCTGCATTGTCTTCTCTATTCCATTCAGCAATTTGTCTGTATTCTCTTGGAAGTCATTTTGGACTTATTCATGTTTTCCTTCATTTCTTTCAAAGTATTTGTCATCAATATTTTAAAATTTTTATCTGCAATTTCATCTAAGCCACCCACATTTGAGGGTTATTAATCTGGGATTTGTAGGTGTTGCATGCAGGGATTAGTCAATATATGCAAATCAGTAAATGTAATACATCACAAAAATGAACCTGAGGACAGAAATTACATAATCATTTCAATGGATACATAAGAGGCCTGTGACAAATTTCAACATTTTTCATAATAAAAAAACCTGAAGATCCAGGCATGGTGCCCCAATGCTTTCAATATTAGCACTTCTGAGGCAGAGACAGGTATGTCTCTGTGAGTTCAAGGCTAGCCTGATCTACATAGCACATTCCATACCAGCAGAGCTGCATAGTATGACACAGTCTCAGTAGAAAATGAAAACAAAATCTCTGAAGAGACTAGGTGTGGGAGCCCGTTTTCAGGTTCCTTGGTGACTTTACCCAGCAGGTCCGCACAGAGTATGTCTGAAATGGTCTGCACTTGGCTGTGCTGAGGGAGGAGGTCTTTTGCTCTACCCCTTAGTGTCTCTATAAATACCCTGGGGCAGAGACAGTCGGGGCCGTTGGAAAAGGTTCCAGACCCTCTCGAGGCTATCCTTTATTTTCTATCTGCTCATCTCCGCAATCTAAATCCTTCTATCTAATATTTCCTGCTGCTCGCACTCAAGAACACTCTGGGGAGCTGTGGGGTTGGTGGGTAAATGCCCCACAACTAGGAATTTGGGGACATGTCTCAACATAATAGGGGATACACATGAGAAACCTATACCCAACATCTTGTAAGTGGAGAAAAACTAAAAGCATTTCCACTAAGATCAGGAACAAGACAACACCATCTCCCTTCTCCATTCCTGTTAAATACGGTGCTTGATGACTTAGCTGGTACAGTAAGTCAAGAGAAGGAAAAAAGGATACACACAGAAAAGAAAGAAGTCAAAGTATCCTATTGGCAGATGATATGATTATATTACAGATAAGAGACCCTAACACTCCACAAGAAAACTCTTAGGCTTCATCAACACTTTCAGCAAACCAACAGGATACTTCATTCAAAAGAGGAAGAAGAATCTATAGCCTTTCCTTTTAAAAAATTTTTTTAATTGCTTTATTTTATTTAGGCCATAATGCTTTCTTTTAAAGCCTCATTTATAATTTTTATTTATTTAAAGTTTATATATACACACACATGTATATGGCTTTATTATTTTTTTAAAACAACTTTTTATTTATTCTTTGCAGCTTTCACATCACACATCTGGAAATGTCACTGTACCTGAAGCTTTACTACAAAGTGATAGTAAAAACAGCAGGGTCCTGCTTATGCACACACAGATATAACAATCAGTAGGATGGAACAGGGGGCCCAAATGTAAGTGTACACAGTTGGTTTTTAACAAAAATGACTAAACCACATATTAGAGAAAAGGCAGAGTCTTTGACCAGTGGTTCTGGGTAAACGGGCTATCTTCATGTAAAAGAACAAAACTGGAGCCTCATCTCACCGTGTACTCAACTCAAGCAGATCAAAGACCTTTATTAACATCAGTCCTGAAACTGGGCTAAAGGAAAAAAATATGAGAAACACTTAAAGATATAAGAATAGGCAAAACTTTCTGATTAGGACTTTGGTTACTCAAGAAATAAAACCAATATTGGACAAATGGGATGTCAAAACTTAAAGACCTCTGTACAACACAGGAACACATTAATTGAATGAAGAAGCAGCCTATAGTAAGAGAAAATCTTCAACTACATGTCTGACAGAGGGTTGATATCTAGAATATTCAAAGAACGCAAAAACTTAAATATTGGTGCCTGGAGAGATGGCTCATCAGTTAAGAGGAGGCTGCTCTAGCAAAAGACTGGGGATTAATTCCCAGCACCCACATGGTGGTTCACAGGTGTCTGTAACCCCAGACCCAAGGGATCTGGCCTCAGTGGACACTGCATGCATTTGGTACACAGACATATATGCAGGCAAATCACCCTTATCTGTAAAATGAAAATAAATATAAAAAGCTGGGTTGTGGTGGTGCATGCCTTTTGTCCCAGCACTTGGGAGGCAGAGGTAGGCCTGTGAGTTGGGGGCCAGCCTGGTCTACAGAGCAAGTTCCAGTACAGCCAAGGCTGTTAACACAGAAATCCTGTCTTGAAAAACAAAACAAAGCAAAACAATATAATATATATAATATATACTATATTATTTTTAAAAATTAAATATCAAGAAAACAACCAAATAAAAATCTGGAATATGGAACTGAAAATAGTTCTCAGGAGAAGTACAAATGCCTAATAAATACTTCTTAAAGGGCACAACATTCTTAGCCATCATGAAAATGCAAATTAAAACTACTTGAGATTCAGTCTCACCTAAGTCAGGGTGGGTATCCCTAAAAAACAAATGCTAACAAATGCTGACTAGGAGTCGTTTGGAGGAGGAACCTTTACCTGCTGTTGAGGGGTCTGTCACTTGTCAAACATTGTAGAAATCAGGGTGGAGGTTTCTGAAAAAGCCAAAGCAATAGAACTGCGTGTTACCTGGCTATAGCACTTCCGGGTTTACCTCCAAAGACCCTTGGCCAGGGAGACACCTGCACAGTCTGTTCTTGTGTTCTCTTTGCAATGGAAAAGCACCGGAACCAGCATAGGTGCCACCAGCAGATGGCGGGACAGTAAAAATCCAGTGTTTAGTGGTTGTTGGGGGAGAGAATCAGTTTTCTTCATTGACTTAGTCCCTTGATAAGTTGTTCATGCTCCAGTAAATATCT
This sequence comes from Peromyscus maniculatus bairdii, assembly GCF_049852395.1. Taxonomy (NCBI): domain Eukaryota; kingdom Metazoa; phylum Chordata; class Mammalia; order Rodentia; family Cricetidae; genus Peromyscus; species Peromyscus maniculatus. Next base: position 19,863,187 of record NC_134856.1, on the reverse strand, counting down.
TCCCACCCATGTTCAAGCAAGCAACTATAAACTCAGAATCACAAGAAAATGAACAAATGTGAAAATAAGGGGGAGGGAAGTTATTAAGAATAAGGGATCAGCAGGTGTGAAAAAGGAACGGGGAAGCCATGAAAATGACTAAAATACACAAGACGTGTTTGGGATTGTCAAAGTACATTAAAACATTAAAAACAACTCCTGGTGTCATTTTGGTTGGTTCTGTTTCTGTAGGAAAGGTGTCTTCCCTATTGAAAGGATGATAAATGGCGCTGGTGGCAGCGTTGGGTACCACATGGAAATGACAGAACCCAGTGTTAGTTTTCAGAGCTTTATTAGGAAGGAAAGGAGGGGGGGGAGCCAGCCTGGAGAGAGAGAAAGATGGGGTGGGTGGAGAGGGGAGCAGAGCAGAGAGAGCATGGGGTCTGCGTCCAGCTTTTAAGGCACAGATCGTGTGACCACGCAGTGTGTACATAGTCGTCAGCACCCATTGATGATGTAAGACGCAAGACCCCAAACTGCGCATGTGCAGTCATGTAGCTGGAGTGAGGGCAGAATTTCAGCACCCACAAATAGACCTTAAATTTAGCTATTCTTTCCAGGTGTGGCAGTGCATCTCTGGGTACTTAGGAAGCTGGTGTATGAGACCTCCACGAGATTGAAGCCACCCATACTACTACATAGCGACTTCAAAATCTGAACTATAATGTGAGACCTGCCTCAAAAAAAACATATAAGTGTGCACACATACAAATGCATACACACATGTACACACTCACACACACACTTCATGGTCTTCAGAGTTGTCTGTAGCTACAGTTTTCCTGCCTTGCCCACAGTCAGGACAAATCTCTGTCACCCGCCAGTCCCACAGCCGCTCAGACCCAACCAAGCAAACACAGAGACTTATATTGCTTACAAACTGTATGGCCGTGGCAGACCTCCTGTTAACTGTTCCTATATCTTTTTTTTTTTTTTTTTTTTTTTTTTTTTTTTTTTTTTTTTTTTTTTTTTTTGGTTTTTCGAGATAGGGTTTCTCTGTGTAGCTTTGCGCCTTTCCTGGAGCTCACTTGGTAGCCCAGGCTGGCCTCGAACTCACAGAGATCCGCCTGCCTCTGCCTCCCGAGTGCTGGGATTAAAGGCGTGCGCCACCAACGCCCGGCTCCTATATCTTAAAGTAACGCATTTCTACAAATCTATACCTTGCCACGCGGCTCGTGGCTTACCAGCATCTTCACATGCTGCTTGTCCTGGCAGTGGCTGGCAGCGTCTCCTTCTGCCTTCCTGTTCTTTTATTTCTCCTCTCTGTTAGTCCCGCCTATACTTCCTGCCTAGCCACGACCAATCAGGTTTTATTTATCGACCAATCAGAGCAACTTGACATACAGACCATCCCCCAGTACAGCCAAGTGCAGACCATCTCAGACACCTGCACTCAGGCCCATGGTCCTAATCATCCTCTATGCGGACCTGCTGGGTAACGCCACAAGGAACCCAAGAAGGGCTCCCACAGGACATACATTAACATCCCACAGCAGTTGTTCATGAAATTTTAACTAAAATTCTCAGGCCCACCATGAGATTTACTGAATTAGAGATAGAGGAAGGGATCATAGGATTTTGGATTTGGCATGACTGGACGGATCTTTCAGACCTATTTTTCAACTTTGCCTGTGTCCCTTGAGCAAATTTCATTACTTGTGGGAGCTTCAGAACCTTAAAGAAGAGTGACATGAGGTGAATTGATGAGACAGCACATGCCCAGGGCCTCCAAGGGTTGGCACAAAGGCAAGGTACCATTCAGCATTTGGTGAGTGGAACTGTCCTCTCCTTCCTGAACCCCTAAAACCACTGCCATTATGACTTATTATATAATAAAAGTGTCTTAGTGTTCTATTGCTGTGAAGAGACATCACAACCAAGGCAACTTATAGCAGAAAGCTTTTAATGGGGGCTAGTCTATGGTTATCATGGTGGAGAGCATGGCAGCAGGCATGTGTGGTACTGAGCACTAGTAAGAGCTTGCATCCTAGCTGGGCGGTGGTGGTGCACGCCTTTAATCCCAGTACTCGGGAGGCAGAGCCAGGCGGATCTCTGTGAGTTCGAGGCCAGCCTGGTCTCCAAAGCCAGTTCCAGGAAAGGCGCAAAGCTACACAGAGAAACCCTGTCTCAAAAAACCAAAAAAAAAAAAAAAAAAAAAAAAAAGAGCTTGCATCCTGATCCACAGGGAGCAGGCAGAAAGAGTGGCCTGGGCCTGGGCCTGGTGTGGACCTTAGAACATTCATAGCCCACCCCCAGTGACATACCTCCTCCAACAAGGACTCTCCCAGCCAACCCTTCCTGTCTACAGTCATCTAACTGGGAACTAAGCATTGAAATTGTCATTCAAACAACCACATTCCACTCTCTGGCCCCGCTAGGCTGTATCCATATTGTAATGCAAAATGTGTTCAGTCCAGCTTCAAAAGGTCCCCATAGTCTTTTCAGGTCTGAGCACTGTTTAAAAGTCCAAAGTCTCTTCTGAGATTCTCTCAACTGTAACCCCCTGTAAAAGCAAAAGGCAAATTACATACTTCCAATATACATTGTCACAGAATATACATTACCATTCCTAAAGAGAGAGAAAGGGGCATAGTGATGAAATACTGGAATAAAGCTGAACTGAAACCCAGCAGGGAAAACTAAATTCTACAGTTGTACAATCTGATGCCCAAAGGTTTAAATCTCCCATTCCTTTCAGCCTTGATTGCAACACACATATCTTGGGCTGGTTCTACTCCCAGTTTGTAGGTCTCTTTGGCATTTACCCCGCGTTTCTGGCATTTTCAACATCTTGGGTTCTCCTATGCAATCCAGGCTTCATTTTCACAGCCTCACAGAATGGCCTCTTTGGGTCTCCCCTGACACATGCCTGGCCTCAGCGGCTCTAACTAACTGCAGAGGAAGATTCCATAACTCCTTTACTTGCGTTTCCTTAAATCCAGAACCACAAGGCATAAATTGTCAAGTTCTGCTGCCTGCTGAGGCTGGAACCTGGCCCCGTCCTTGCCTTACATTTGCATCATGTTTGACTTGATCATTTTTAGAGGAGATCACCAGGGCCTACTCCTTTCATTGGTTGCAGGGTTAGCTGGGTGGGGTCTTGCCCTGAGGGTACCATTCCCTTTATTTCATTTAGCATGGAATTTCTCATCTCCTTGAGCACAGGAACTGGCTCCAACATTAGTTTCTTGGTGCTCAGGCAGGTGGTGGCGGTGCATGTCTTCAATCCCAGCATTTGGGAGGCAGGGGCAAACAGATCTAGGCCAGCCTGGTCTACAGAGCAAGTTCTAGGACAGCCAGGACAACACAGAGAAACACTGCCTCAAAAACAAACAAACAAACAAACAAAACAAAACAAAAAACAAAACTAAAAACCTTGGTTCTTTTTCTTCTCACACTATGTGTTTTGTGTTTCTTTGTGCCCTGCTCGCTTGTGTTCCCTGCAGGTCTGCAGAAGAGCAGTCACTAACCACCCTGTGACACAGCCAGCGCTGGGCTGTTTGAACTCTCCACTGCCAACGACATTAGTTCAAGACTCTTCAGTTTGCTTCTGGCAGGTATTTTGGACAAGGGCAAAAGTCAGCCACCTTCTTTACCAAAATATCACAAGAATGGTCCCTAACTCAGTTGCTGTTGTTCCTTTCTAAAATCTTGCGAGCTGGACCTCCATAGTCCACATTGCTCTCAGTCTACTGTTTTCCAAGTTCCTACTAAATTAAGGACAGAATGGGCTGGAGAGGTGTCTCAGCAGTAAAAAGCAAGGTTACTCTTACAGAGGACCTGGTTTTGATTCCCAGCACTTACATGGTGACTCACAGCCATCTTTAACTACAGTCCTAGGGGATCCAGTGCTCTCTTCTGACTTCCTCAGGCACCACACCCACACACGCTGCACACACAGAAATGCAGGCAAAGCACTCATACACATAAAATAAAAACAAATCTTTGAAAAAAGCCGTAACCCCTGGGTGGCAGAAGACACCCGAGAGCTGTCCTGGCCTCATGGTCTGGGGTGGCTGGCACTACTACAATGAACAAACGTGATGGAGCGGCGGGAAAGATAGAAACATGGGCCAGTGTATGCACTAGTGGAGAACTGGAGATGTGATGTTGGTGACAGGCGAGAGAGGGGGCTGAGGTCGACATGCTGTCCTTGTCCAGTCACGTCAGCCCCATGCTGTGCAGATGCAGATTTGCGCCCCCTCCTGTTTCCCCAGCCAGCTTCCTGAGGTCCAAGATGAGGAAAGTTTCACTTTCTGGGTTGGACCTCCTGGGAGGAGCATCACGGTCCCAATGCTACTGGAAGCCATGTTGGTGTCTGTGGTCCATGCTACTGCCCCAGGCCACGAGGAAGCCTGGGATCCACGTGGACATAAGCAGCAGTCTGTGCTGCTGCTGTGGCTGCGGCTGCTGCTGCGGCTGCTGTTTTCGGGGCTCTGCTGCCTTGGGGGGACATGCTGATGTAAGTGCCATGTGTAACCACCAGAGGCCATGCTGAGGTTCATGGTTCATGCAGCTGCTGAGGGCCATGAGTGGGTCAGTGGTCCTGAAATGGCCAAGGGCCATGTTGATGTCTGCGGCACGTGTCACCACTGAAGCCCTCGCGGATGCTGGAAGCCTGGGTTGCTCCCTAAAGTCATGTTAATGTCCATGGGCACTGAAGAGCTGGTCCCACCCCTCATGGGAGAGCTGGCCCCCACCGGCCCACAGCATGGTGATGCAGGTCATGGCATGGGTGTGGGGAGCTGGCATCACCCTACTCTAGGCACAGATGCAGGGGGAGAAAGACGCATCCTCCCTTGGGGGGGGCTGGCCACTAGGAATTTGACCATGCTCCAATGTGTATATACACAACACAAATGGACATTTTTTGGGTGGACAGAGGTCACAGGGGAGGGGGCAGACACAGAAAGACTGGAAGGTGATTGTGATTGGGATGCATGATGTGTGGTTCCCAAATAATCAATAAAAAATAATAATAAACCACTACAGAGGGGCACTGGAGAACTGTCTCGGTAGCAGTTAAGAGCATTGGCTGCTCATCCAGGGGACCCAGGTTCGATTCCCAGCACCCACATGTGGCTCACAATCATCTTTAACTCCAGTCACAGGGGATCCAACACCCTCTTCTGGTTTCTGCAAGTCCCAGTCACACAAGTATAGTGTACAGACATACATGCGGCCAAACATCCATACACATTTTTTAAAGCTACTAGAAATATTTATAGGAAAATAGGTGGAACTGGAAAATATTATATTAAGGGAAATAAACTAAACTCAGACCCCCCCCCAAAAAAAAAGAAAGAAAGAAAGTAAACAGGATGGGTATCTGGGATGCTTCGGTTCAGAAGGAAGAGGGGTAAATATAATAAAAATGCGTTTTATGCATGTTTGAAATTCTCAAAGAATAATGAAATTGTATCTGTTTAAAATAAGTAAACAAAGAGTATGGAATTGAGGTCTTGGGAGGAATCTCTTACCATGTTCTCGGGCCTATTTAGTGGATTTGTTGGAGATTTATTTTTATTTTAATTATGTGTTTATGTGTGTGTGGTTCTGGGTATGTGCACCTGAGTGTAGGTGTCTGTGAAGGCCAGAAGAGGGCACCAAATCCCCTGGAGCTTGAGTTCGAGGTGATTGTGAACCCTCTGATAAGGGTGCTGGGAACTAAATTTAGGTTCTCTGGCAGAGCAGCCTGCTCTCTTAACCCTGGGCCATTTCCATTTCCGGCCCTTCACTGAACTCTCTTGACATAGAGGTGAGTGATAGTCATACTACATTTGGGGCTTAAGAATCTTTTGTTTTTGTCTTTTTTTTTTAAAACAAGGTCTCCTTTAGTCCAGACTGACCTTGCACTCACTATGTAGCTAAGGCTGGTCTTGAACCTCTGACCCTCCTGCTCTTCCTGTTCTTACTTCCTAGATGCTTTGACCACAGCACACATTACCAGGCCCAAGTTGGGGCTCAAGTATCTTAAGTAATAGGACTGAAAAAGCTATATGATTCATTTGTCCAGAATTTGTAAAGCTGCCTGTTTCCTAGCATATTTAAATGGGAACTACACATGCTCTCTAAAGTCTCCAGGGTTCACACGATGGCTTTCCTAATTGTGTGCTTTCTAGAAAGAACAGCCTGTTCTCTTATTTCTTATCACCTGGGAAAGATGGAAAAGCAGATTGTCAAATCTTTTCTACCAGCTGGATGGCCCATACTGGTCTGTTGGTCAACAGGTCAATGGAATGCATTTTTTTTTTTTTTTAATTTTTTGAGACAGGGTTTCTCTGTGTAGCTTTGTGCCTTTCCTGGGACTCACTTGGTAGCCCAGGCTGGCCTCGAACTCACAGAGATCCGCCTGCCTCTGCCTCCCGAGTGCTGGGATTAAAGGCGTGCGCCACCACTGCTCGGCAATGGAATGCATTTTACAAGGTGTGCTGGTTAGGTTTTGTCAACTGGAAACAAGTTAGAGTCATCTGAGAAGAGGAATTATTCCCTCAATTGAGAAAATGCCCCTGTCAGATTGGCCTGTAGACAAATATGTGGGGCATTTTGTTGATTAATGGTTGATGTGAGAGGGCCCAGCCCATTGTGGGTGATGCCACCCCTGGGCAGGTGGTCCTGGGAGGTATAAGAAAGCAGACTGAGCAATCCAGTAAGCAGTGTATCTCCATCATTCAGCCTCAGTTCCCACCTCCAGGTTTCTCCTTGAGTTCCTGCCCTGACCTCCCTTCATGATGAACTGTAACCTGTAAGATGAGATAAACCCTCCCTCCATCTGGCTGCTTTTAGTCATGGTGCTTACCACAGCAACAGAGACTCGAGCTAAGACAGATAGTGACGCAGTAGTAAAATATAAACATCTCCTGTCTCAAACTGAGATTCCTTGCATAAGTTAAAAAGGATCAAATACTCCTCCCCCAAACCCCAATCTTTCCTAAATTAACTTTTACCATGGAAGAATTGGCCGAGTGTCATGTGGGCTCTAAGTAAGCACTTGAAGTCATCTTGAGAACCAGTAAAGAAGTTCATGCAGCGCTTCTGAAATAACAGCAGAAGTGAGCCAGAGTGGCCGCCTCTCCCGGCACGAGGCACCAAAGTGCTGTGACCTGCTAAGACCAGGCAGTCTATAGCTTTACACTGTAATCGTTTTAATAATCAATTTCCTGTATATAAGCAAAGACACTAGTGATGGGACAATTTTCTTTTTTTTTTTTTTTTAGAATAAAGCAAGTATATTTTGGAGTCTAGGATGGCTCCAAGGTCTAGGACAGCTGCTCTTGCAGAGGACTCAGATTTGGTTCCCAGCACCCGCTTGGTGGCTCACAACTGTTTGTAACTCTGATTCCAGGATCTGATGCCCTCTTCTGACCTCCATGGGCACCAGGAATGCACGTAGCACACATATATACCCGCAGGCAAAACATATATACATAAAATAATTGATCTAAAAATGAAGTAGAAAATAGTGTTGGTAGTATGAATGACAGATAATAATGAATATTTTTATACATTCACATGAAAATATTCATGCGTTCTTGCTGGACCGAGTGAAAGGAGGCTGAAGTAGAACACCTTCTGTTCCCACTTGCGTTTGGAGACAGGTGAGAAGACAGTGCTTGGTGTGTTCAAACACAAGCTCCCCTCAGGCCGGGTCATGAGGTGTAGAGCACGGATGAGGCACCATATTCCTGGCCGCGTGTGTGTCATATCCACACCTGTGCCTGCCCCTGTGGCCCAAGCCTTGGGATTTCAAAACAAATCCCCCAGAGAAGCTGCTGCCATGGAACTTCCAGGAAACTTTCTGTGTCTCTCAAAATAGACCAGAAAACCCCCACCCCAATGCTTGAAAACTCCTGGTGGGAGATGGTAAGCGAGCCAGGCGCTTGGTCAGAGGGTAAACGCCCCCTACCACTGCTGTTAGCCTGGGAGCAGCCAGCGGTAGGAAAAAACTGAAGCTGGCGGTGGGGGGAAGGAGTGGTGTGGGAGGGGGCACCCTGAGTATCTGTACAAATCAGTGACCCAACTTTACAGCTAGTAAAAACTGTAAATAATTTCAAAATAGATGTCTCCCACATTAAATGTAGCAAAACTAAAAAACAAAACAAACAAACAAAAAAACACAAGTAAATAATAGTGCTAACAGAAAATCTCATGGCAGAGAGCGTGAAATCAAGAGAAGGCCGCAGGTTCTCTGGTGCTGCCCACGGCTGGAAAACGTCTTCACTTGGTTCGTAGCACAGCACCATTATCGCCTGTGTTTATGAACCATTACCACGCAACCACACCACACGAAGCCTTTCTCTTCACAGACGGAAAATTCCTCGAGTCAGCCTTGAAGCATTCTGCGTTTCTTTGCCAACCTTGTAGCCGAGTATCTTGTTCCAGTTTATTTTGGTGCAGGTAACTGGAAACGGTTGGACAAGGCATACACAATACAGAAGCCGCTGAATAAAAATCTTTAACCCAGACTCAGAGTGGATTCTGTTCTAGACTTCAAACCTGTCTGCATCCTCAGTCGTCAGGCTTGGTGGCAAGCACCTTTACCCACTGTGCCGTCTCGCTGGCCCAAACAGTACCAGACTGTTTGGAATCGCCAACTGGAAAGAAACAACCACCGGTTCACCCTGCCGCTGCTTCCCCTGCTGCGACAACTTCTGGTCCAACACAAGCTTCTTAACTCAGGCTGAGTTGGAAATGAGGCATGGACCAGTCTGGAAGGCAGCCTCAAGGCCAGTGGCACCGGGGCAGCCTAGGAGGCATCCTCTGTGCTGTGCCACAAACTTGATTGTGAAGGCGTCCTGTTCGCTACCCTGTTGCTTAACGGGGCTTTCCAGCAGCGCTGCTTGCCAAAAGCTCCGGTTCTGAGCCCACCCTCGAGGCCTTGCCCCTCCGGGATCCGCATGCGCAGTTCCTGGATTGCGAGCTCCCAAGCGTGTTCCCTACAGAGGCAGGTACCCTGAGTCCTTCTGACAACCCAGGGAGCAGCTGGGACAGCAGATCGGAGAGCTCATAAAAGGCCATTAGGATCTAAGGAGGGACCGCAGGCGCTGGTGGCCCAGAGTGCTGTCAGGTCTTCTGACTGTGTCAGGAATGGGGACCGGGGGCTGAAATACCAAAATTAACACACGAAAGAAGCCGCTTTGCAGAGAATGACCAAAAGTTTCACCTAATGGACAGTGTGGGTGAGAAAAGCAGGCGAGAGCCAGGTACTATAGATGGTTTTTAGCGGTGCTCTTACCCTGTGAGGAAAAGTCACGAAACATGACAGACTCCACTAACAAGAGTTTTATTCGGACAAGGAGAAAGGGACAGATGTGGTCAGGCCTGCTGAAAGGACACGTGTGGGGGAAGGGGGTGGGTGGGACTGATGGGATTGGAAGCCTCATTTCCCATTAAGTAACCCTGAAAGTACAATTAAGTCTGGTGGGGTGGGTAAGGCTGTCCTCCCGATCATAGGGAGATGAGGAGAGGACTGGGTTAATGGCTCTGGTGTCCAGAAGGAAAGAAACTGATCGCTTCCATGCTGCGTTCTGGGTTCCCTGCAAGCGAGCCTGTGGCCAAGCCTAGGTCTGCTGGAGGTCTTAGTTTGATGCTCCCATGCCATCTTGGTGCCTGGGGGCAGTCAGCTGACCGGTTGTCTCTCTAGGTGGCACTTCCAACAAGGCTCAGTTGATGGCCTGACAGGTCACACACTAGCCCTCGTGGCCTTTTTCCCCCACACTTAAAACTGGGACCCAGCGGCTTTTGGGAGCTGGTCCGACAGTGTGTGCCAGCACTTGGCAATTCTGTTCTCGGGCTTTTTTCTCTCTCCCCTGGTACACCTTAAATGCCACAGCTGAAACTTCCACCTGTGGGGGCAGGAGCCTTGCTCTCCAGATGCTTAAGTTTTAGCCCTAATGTTAGGGAGGTCTGGGAGACAAGAGATGGATTTTATTCCGTGTCTTGATTTTTTTTTTTTCCTTGATGTCTGCTGGCTTGAGGACAGCTTTAGGAAGACCCACCAGGAGGCAGGCTGTAAACTGATCTCTGGCTAAAGAGCCATCCTGATTACTGTAATGCCCATGTGGGTCCTGATCGTAAACTTATTTCCAAGCATCCTAGCCTGCTTCCAGACCCATCTGTGCTGCTCAGGGCAGCTTGAGAATGAGTGGGAGGAGTTAAGGTGAGTTAAGGTGAGAGCCAGGGTTGGGCAGAGCACAGAGTGGAGACAGATAAGACAAGGTTCTTTGGAGTCAGAGATTCCTTAGGCTTAGGAATGCATGTGGTCAGGAGAGAGAGAGAGAGAGTCAGAAAGGGAGAGAGACTTCAGAGCTTAGGTAAAAGCATGGGGATAAGGTAACTGTTTTCATTTGCCTGTTCACTGGCAGAAGTTAGATAACTCCCGTAAAATGTTGGGGTCTAAGGAACCACTTGGTGGCCATTTTTTTGTTATTTTCTAAGGCATATTTGGGCCATCTCTTAGTACAGAGACAGACAAGCTTAGGAGTCTTCAAGCAAGGCATTAAGCTGAGAGGTTCCCCCTCCCACACACACCCGAGACAGGGTTTCTCTGTGTAGCTTTGAGCCTTTCCTGGAACTCACTTGGTAGCCCAGGCAAGCTGAGAGGTTTTAAAGCTTCCAGAAGGCATCCTGGGGGAGGTGGGACTGATGGGATTGGAAGCCGTATTTCCCATTAAGTAACCCTGAAAGTACAATTAAGTCTGGTGAGGTGGAAGTCTCGGCACCAATAAAATGAATGATAAACAGCACTGGTTACGGGCAGAAAGGTCACAAGGCACGGCCAAGACTGCCTAGTAGTAGAGAGCTTTATTAGGAGGAACAGGGATGTGTGGGGGATACAAGAGAACTAGGCCTGGGAAGGAGCAGAGAGAAAAATGGTGGTGGGAGGGGAGAGAGAGCCCAGCAGAGAGAGAGGGTGGGGTCTGCGTCTGGTTTTTTAAGGGCTCCCGTTGAAGTGGGCTTACGGAGCCATGTGCACATAGTTGTCAGCGCACACGTAAGACGCAAGACCCTTTGCTTAACTCCTGAACTGCGCATGTGCAGTCCTGCAGCTGGAGTGAGGGCAGAAGTCTAACAACTATATGAAGGTCCGCCCCAGGACTGGAGAGGGCTCTGCACTGCATGGCCCATGGCTTGTTTTAGGCTCTGAGCTCACCAACCCACTTGTACTCTTGGGAGTGCTTCAGCTTTTTAGATGAACTCTATTTTTTTAAATGAATTTTTTGTTGGACCTCAAAGGTTTAGGGTCTCGAGTGGGCGCCCCAAGAACCCAGACTCCAGTCCAGTTGATGCAACAGCACGAGGTTTTTATTTAAGCATCTGTACAGATGGGCAAACCCTTGTCCTGAGAGCAAGAGTCGCATCTTACTGCAGCCCCATGGGGGCTTTTAAAGGAAAAACCCACAAAAGCCGTAAGATTACAATTCCCATACAATTTCGTTTCACAAGATCATGGTCTGATCACAGGGTGGGTACAGTCACGTCTGCATGTACATTCTTCCTGAAACCTCAAGGGGGTATCAGGGCGGGAGTGGAGTTTACACAAAGGTCACAGTGGTCCTTCCTGGAACACCTGCAACTATCCCAGTCACAGTTGAGTGCACCTCTTAACAGAAATCTTTTTGCATTGTTACATTGTGGCAGGGGTGGTTGAACAATGGCTGAGTCAGCTTGCCCTTGGAACTAGATTTTTAGTTTCTCATTTCCTGGGGCTTGGGGGTGTAAGCCTGAAGGGTTAGGGTCTTTCATTTTTAACTATCTATATACAGCAAATATGTTTTTTAAGATTTATTTATTTATTATGCATACAGTGTTCTGTCTGCATGTGTCCCTGCAGGCCAGAAGAGGGCACCAGATCTCATTACAGATGGTTGTGAGCCACCATGTGGTTGCTGGGAATTGAATTCAGGACCTTTGGAAGAGCAGCTAGTGTTCTTAACTGCTAAGCCATCTCTCCGGCCCCTCTATTTCAGTTTTTAACCATGTGTCTCTGATGTGGTCTTTTGTCTTGGGACACAAGAGCCTGAAGTTGGTGTCCTCAAGTCAGATCTGCAGCCTAACACTAAGCAGGGTTTTTTTGTTTTTTTTTTCCTACTCTTCTTTTCCTTTTCTTATCTCTTTTTTTGGGTACCAGAAAAAAGCCTAAGCATGCTTTCCCTGACATTCTGGGATTTCTCACTGTGTCTCCATCCTTTGTACCTAACCTAAAAGGCAGGGCTGTTGTTGTAGTTTTTGCTCTTTTAGGGGGACCAATCACTCTGTAGACCAGGCTGGCCTTGAATTTGCAGAGATCTGCCTGCCTCTGCCTCCTGAGTGCTGGGATTAAAGGTGTACCCTATTACCTCCCGGCTGGAAGCTTATTCTTAATTATAAATGCCTGCCTTAGCTTGGCTTGTTTCTTGCCAGCTTTTCTTAACTTTCAATTATCCCATTTACCTTTGCCTCTGGGATTTTTCCTTTTCTTACTTCTGTAATCTTACTTTCACTCTTACTCCCTGGCTGGCTGTGTGGCCCCTAGCATCCTCCTCTCCTTGTTCTCTTGCTCTTTTTTATTTTTTAAATTTTTTTTTTTTTTTTTTTTTTGGTTTTTTGAGACAGGGTTTCTCTGTGTAGCTTTGTGCCTTTCCTGGGACTCACTTGGTAGTCCAGGCTGGCCTCGAACTCACAGAGATCCACCTGGCTCTGCCTCCCGAGTGCTGGGATTAAAGGCGTGCGCCGCCGCCGCCGCCGCCGCCGCCGCCGCCGCCGCCGCCCGGCGCTCTTTTTTATTTTCCTTCCAGATTTTTCCTTCTACTTATTCTCTTTGCCTACCAGTCCTGCCTACCCTTTATTCTGCCTTGCTATTGGCCGTTCAGCTCTTTATTAGACCAATCAGGTGTTTTAGGCAGGCAAAGTAACACAACTTCACAGAGTTAAACAAATGCAACATAAAAGAATGCAACACATCTTTGCATCATTAAACAAATGTTCCACAGCATAAACAATGTAACACATCTTAAACTAATATTCCACAGCACAGAGCTTTTTCTCCATCTCTCTCTTGCTGGTTGTTTTCCTCCAACTTTACTAAAATTGCCCTCAAGCCTCCCTCCAAGTCCATTTCAAAATTATTTTTATTAATCAAACAAAGAACCCAAAAGAAGACCTCAGTTTCCCAGGCAATGGGGCTGAGCTGTGAGGAGTGGGGCCCGAGAAGGGGGACATAGTTCCACATTGTCACTTGTACCAGACTGGGGTGTTCTTATAGAGATCTCTACCCAGGTAAAACCAGGATTCTTGACTCATCTGCCACAAATTTCAGGATGAGTCAACATGAAGCTGCTGGAGTGTATTAGAAAGATATTTAACCTAGGTTTAAGCTAATAAAAAGGGACTCAGAAAAAGATAGTATGCACCCAAGTATGGGCGAGGGCTTCTCAAGAGAGTCGTGTTTGAGTGGTGGTAGCTGTGTATATCATTTCAGCAGCCCTTAAGTTACACCACAAAGGCTTGCTAGAAACTCTTTTTCTCCTATTTCCTTCCTTGATTTTTCAATAAGTTAGATTATAGGCTGCTTCTGGAAGTGCTTTGGATAACTTTATAACCCGATGATGAGATAAAGCCATGGGCCACAAAGGCTACTCCACAAGAGGGTGAAGCCATGCCTGTTACTGTGAGATTCCTAGAAAACTGGGGTTTACAGCCGGGAAAGGTAATGGCCAAATACCATTAGACCTTAAGCATGCCTTACAGTTGTTTCAACATCCTTTTTAAGATTTTATTTTTAGTTTTATTTACATGTGTTAATATTCTGCCTTGTCCCCTTGAAATCCCGCCCCTTGGGTCTGCCGTGCGTCCTGATGTAGAAGCCTCTTCTTAAGGAAAAACTCTGCTCCTCTCTCTCTCTCTCTCTCTCTCTCTCTCTCTCTCTCTCTCTCTCTCTCCCTTTCTCTCTCTCTCTCCCTCCCTCTCTCTCTGCCCCCCCACCATGAGGTGTATACCCCTCAACCTCCCTCTCTTTCCCTCTCTCTTTTTTCTTCTCTCCCTCTTTCCTATCTTCTCTCCACCACTCTATTATAATAAACCATTTCTGCTCAGATGTAGCATCTGGGTTGTGAATGTCCACCTGCCCTCCTGGAGTGGGTTGCCCGCCAGCCTGCTGTTGCATCTGCCCAGCAAGCCAGGTTGTTTCCCTGCACTCTTGGGATACCCTCAGGATCCCTGTGTAATATATCATAGCATTGGTGTCCCGATCATAACAATATGTATAAGTGTTTTGCTTGCATGTGTGTTTGTGAACTGCATTTGTGCCTGATGCCTGTGGGAGCCAGGAGAGGGCACCGGATCCCCCTAACTGAAGTTAGAGTGTTGTTAGCCTCCATGTAGGTGCTGGAAATCTGGAACCTGGAACCAGGTCTCCCATAAGAGCAGCAGGAACTCATAACTGCTGAGCCACCTCTCCGGTACCTTAATATTATTCCTTGAAATATTTCTTTTTTTAACGTAATTTTATATTGAATCTTTGGTAATTTCACATCATGAACCCCAGTCACACTCATTTTCGAGTCCTCCCATGTCTGCCCTCCACCCTTGTAACCTCTGCCCCAAAAGAAAATAAATAAAAATAAGAAAAGAAAAAAAACCCAACAGACCAGCCAACCAACCAACCAAACTCCTCCCTGCCCCCTCCTGCCCCCCCAAAAACCCTCACTGACACCCCTGGGCAACAGCTCCTCCATCTATCACAGCCTTTTGTGCATGGACAGCTCCACTGCTCCGCCTTGCCTGCCTCTCCATCATGTCTGTAGGAGCAGCGGGAGCTGTGGAGTGTCACACAGTCTGCCTTTGGCCCAAACAACTTTACTTTTAGATGTTCACTGCAATGAATCATTAGTCTAGTTCAAGGCCTCTGGCTTCTGCTACACTGTCAATACTGGATCGTCACTGAGGTTCTCAGATCCTGCTGTTGCCCTGGAGATCCTGTGGCTATGGATCCACAGAACTGGCCCTTCATCACTTTCAGCTCATAGATGGTAAAGATGTTGGGGTGGGCCGACTCAAAGCCCTGGGTCTGGGCCTGGGTGGTAGCTGAGTTGGTCATCCATTATGGTGGTATTTTATTTGTACTGAAATGTGATTTTATCTGTATGTTAATAAATAAAGTTGCTTGGGGGTCAGAGCTAATAGCAAGCCATAGCAGAGCTGGGCGTTCGTGGCGCATGCTTTAATCCCAGCACTTGGTAGAAGAACTAGGTAGATCTCTGTGTGGTCAAGGATACAGCCAGCATTGGAGACACACGCCTTTAATCTCAATACCATAGAAGACCTGGAGGGCTGTACATACAGGCAGTCATGTGTTTGGGTTTACAACCAATGAGAAGGCAGAACAGAGAAAGACTATATAAAGACAAACACACAGGAAGTAGGTCTCTTTCGGAGAGGTAGGACCACCGCAGGAGGAAGGGTAATGTTTTAGCTCTGAGCTCTGACCTCTTGGCTTTCTCTTTTACATTGGTTCTGTGTTTCTTATTTAATAAGACGGTTGGTTACATCTACAATCCATGCTATCAGGGCCAGCTCTCCTTCACCCATGTCACTGCTGGTGCCACCATGCAGTGGCTGGAGAGGGGCAGAGGCAGCTCAGTGCAGCCCTCTGACATCAACATGGCTTCAGGCTGAAGTACAGACAATGGACAACCACACAGCCTTTGGTGATAATGCGGGCTGTGGACATCGATAGAGACCCCTGATACGGCAGGGCCATGGACCCAGACATGGTCCTCGGTGGCTGCACAGACTCAGACATTACCATGGCCTCAGGAGGTAGCACAGGCCACTCACATCAGGCTGTTCCTCACTGCCATCATCTCTCTTCATAGTGCACAAACCATTCTGCTTCTCTCTCTCATCTTTCCACCACAGATTTGCTTGCTTCCAAGTGCCCTCCTTGAAATATTTCTATAATAAGAGCATTGTCTTTATGTAGACAACTTTCACAGCAAACAATAATCGTGCTAGAATTCTCTTTGAATCTTTTAAACTTTATTATTACTACGTGTGTGTCTGTGTATATATGTGTATGTGGTGTGCTTGCTTCTGCTTTCAATAAAATTTGATGAGTCCCAAGACCTCCTTCCTTTTATTCTTGAAATCAGCCAAGAAAAAGAACCTATTCCTGAAACCCTAGCTGACCTCCACCTCCTTATGGGTCTCTGGGACAGGGAAGATCTCAAGCCCTACTCAGGCTGTCTTTGGGTCTCAGGCCGCAGAGAAGAGGAGGGCATTCTGGGGAAGTGCCACATCCTGCATCACTAGGTCCTGGAAACCTCACACAGGAAAGCTGGGCTCAGGTGGGGTGTGGCACTCAGATGTAGGGTACTAACTATGCAACAACCGGGAACCTCAGCATGTTTTATGTCCAGCCCGGGGGAGGGGTAGCTGGTCCGTGTAGGAGGTGTCTGCAGGTGAGCATCCTTAGGCTGTAAATATCAAGGAGGAGGAAGCTGCAGTTTCTGGCTTTCGAACATATTGCCAATGTCCACACATTGTCTACATGCACACTTAGACTAGAGGAAGGCTTTGCCAGTCCCCTAAGCCTCACTCTGGGGTAAAGTTCTGCAGTTCCTATGGGTCTGGGGCATTGGGTTCTTGACATGGCAATGCCCACTTCAACAATACACACTCACTCAGGACTTCATTGGCTTTTGTCTCAGGGTTTCTATTGCTGCAATCAAACACCGTGATCAAAAAGCAAGTTGGGGAGGAAAGGGTTTATTTGGTTTACACTTCCATATTGCTGTTCATTAGTGAAGGAAGTCAGGACAGGAACTCAAACAGGGCAGGATCCTGGAGGCAGGAGTTGATGCAGAGGATATGGAGGATGCTGCTTACTAGCTTGCTTCCCATGACTTGCTCAGTCTGCTTCCTTATAGAACCCAGGACCACCAGTCCAAGGCTGGCCACCACCATGGGCTGGGCCCTCCCCACTGATCACTATTTGAGAAAATGCCTTACAGCTGGATCTCATGGAGGCATTTCCTCAACTGAGGCTCCTCCTCTCTAGCTTGTGTCAAGTTGACACACAAAACCAGCCATACAGTGCTTTACACATTTCACTCAAGGCTTCTTCTGCTCCCCATGGGGAAGGAATGCAATACTGAGGGTGTGGGGGAAGTGAGGAATATCTAGTTAGGTGTACCCATTATACTGGCAGGGGGTGTGCCACAGCCCTCTGATGCTACTAAGTCTGGCATCTTGAGGCCCGTAAGCTTCCTTGAGGAAGTGAGAATGGGCCCAGCTCCCGGAATCTGGACACCTGGGGAGTAGACTCCTAGACAGGCTCTCATGGAGGTGTCTTCTCCCTGTGGCAGCAGGGAGTCCAGGATCAGCTGTGAGGATAGACAGGGAGGGCTGCAGATGGGCAGCAGCTGGTCTAGGATTCTGATAACTAGCAGGTGTTACATTATTAAAACAGCTGCAGACAGAAGTCGGAAAGACAGGCTTGGGCTGACCTGAGGTGGGACCATGTTTATCCATGGCAAGGGGATATTTTTGTCACCCACATGTGTGGATGGCTAAGATGCCTACAGAAAAAGGTGGGATTTGGCCCTTTATAAGGGCAGAACCACTCCGTGGTCCCTCCCTTCCAGAACTGCTTGGTCTGGCAGTAGGGAAGATGGGAAGTGTAGTCCTTTAGCAGGAAACTCATTCCTAAATGTAAGGGGATATAAAAGTGCAGGGCAGGGGCATTATAGCTGTTTTTTTCGGAGGAGGTCCTTGTCATAGGGGTTAGTTCTGGGTCCATTAAGGAGGGGGTCCTCTGGTCATATGTGTGTGCGGGGGTGGGGGATGGGGGGGTGTCTAAACCGTATTAGCCGCAATGGATCATGTGATTACTATCCTGTATTTCTGAAGAGAATTGGAAAATAATTATTAGACAACCATAAGCAGAGGGTTTGGTTTACAGAGTAAAACAGAGATTTTTCTGGGAAGGTTGAGGGATAGGGAGGAATGGAGGCAGGAAAATGGTGTGGGTGGGCCCGTGGGAGGAAGTGGGCATAAAGCTTGTTCAAGGCGACAGTGACTGGTCCCATTGCCAGGACTGCTGCACCAGAGGAGCCAGCGAATGTGGCGGGGAGGACAGGGCATCAAAGGAGGGAACAGGAGGAAAGAATGAACTGATGGGAAGGACTGTATCTGGCCTGGGGTGAAAGGGAGGAAGGCCCCTTTGCCAGTTTCTCTACAGCATCCAAAAGGTCTGTTGCAGGTGCATCAGGAGCAACGGAGCTGATGTAGGGTAAGCGCTATCGGGAGAGCTTACGTGGGACATTTTGTTTGGGTCTAGGGTGAAGTTCACAAAGTAAAACATTTAAAAGACAGGGTGAAAAATAGGCATGAGGATAATAAGGAGGAAAGAGTGATCCAGGGGAGGAGCCAGAGTCCAAATGAACCAGAAGTCCATACATAAGAGGTGGCTTGTGGTTGAATTTTTCTGGTCTGTCTGTAGACCCCATTTCAGACAGGAGTTGTTGGCCTGGAAGCAGCATGTTCATGGAGGGGAGCAAAAATAACATTCCAGCAGTCCAACCTGGTCCTATAACCTTGGAGTACTGCAGCAGTCACGGAGTCCATTGGTCCCGAAGGGCGTTAAGCTGATCTGAGCCAATGAGACAGAGAGGGTAATTGAGGCAAAGGAGGCTTCAGTCCAGCTGTTTCATGTGAGTCCCAAAAGCAATCAATGTTCAGAGTGGGAAGAACAGGGATGAGTTCTGTGGTCCATGACCCATTAGTCCCCTTTAGAGGTCACCCAAATTGCTTTTAGGGATTTGGGGACATCAATCTCGGTAACAGCTTCAAGGCTGATGGAAGGGCGATGAGGAGAGCAGCAGTTAGAGCGCCCCAGAAGAGGCTCTAAAACCTGACAGTTGGCAAAGATCCAGGACATAAGCCAGGAGCTGATAACTGTACAACTCTGCGGGACATTACATGGAGGAAACTTTTTGGCTTTTTTTTTTTTTTTGTGGTTTTTGTTTGTTTGTTTATTTTTTGAGATAGGGTTTCTCTGTGTGGCTCTGGCTGTCCTGGAACTCACTCTGTAGACCAGGCTGGCCTCAAACTGAGAAATCCACCTGCCTCTGCCTCCCAAGTGCTGGGACTAAAGATGTGCACCACCACCATGCAGCGACATGGGCTTTCACATATGGTGAACTTGGTATATTTATTTTAAATATTAGCAACACCAGCTATTATGTAATAAACAAAACCAGAATTTCCTTAGTAAAACACAATTTTTGGTTAGAAATAATTTGATAAGGTAAAATTTTAAAATTGGGACTATTTCTTTAAATGACTATATTTTGTATTTGAAACATGACAATGCATATTTTTGTTAAAATCAAATTGTTATAGCTAAGTTCCAAGATTATACACTAAATATATTTTATATTGTCAGGCTACATAAGAAGACAATTTAATTCTAAGTTGTATTCCCCAAAAAGAAGTGGTTTTTAATTTTCAATTCAAAAATATGCCCAGAGACAATGATACCTTGCTTTCTCCTCAATGGGCACTTCTTTAGAACACTCCAGAACTACCTGGGTCAGTGACTGCCATGCCAAGAGTAAATGCTTTTTTTAACCAAGTTTTTTTTTTTTTTAATTAGCCCTACTAACGGAAGCTTTTAAAATTTCTCTACAACATTTTCATTCCATACATTCACCCAACAGATGAAAAATGACAGCTGCCATGTCAAATCTATGATAAATAATTCGCATGTTACATGGACGAATTGGCAGAAAAGGCTAAAGCCAACTGTACTGGCTGGTTTTGTGTGTCAACTGGACACAAGCTGGAGTCATCAGAGAGGGAGGAGCCTTGTTGAGGAAATGCCTTCAAGAAATCCAGCTGTAAGGCATTTTCTCAATTAGTGATCAATGGGGGAGGACCCAGCCCATGGTGGGTGGTGCCATCCCTAGGCTGCTGGTCCTGGGTTCTATAAGAAAGCAGGCTGAGCAAGCCATGGGGAACAACCCAATAACAACCCTCCCCGACCTCTGCATCAGCTCCTGCCTCCAGGATCCTGCCATGTTTGACTTCCTGTCCTGATTTCCTTCACTAATAAACAGCAATACGGAAGTGTAAGCCAAATAAACCCTTTCCTCCCCAACTTGATCACCGTGTTTGGTTGCAGCAACAGCAACAGAAACCCTGACTCAGACACCACCTCTTTATGCCTTCTGAAAATGGACAAATCTCTAGGTCACCATGTATTGACAACAGTAAACATATTTTTAAACATCATTCTATTTAAAAATACATTGCTTGTTTAGAGGCATTATTTGTAAAGCAAGATAAGCACATTAAATGAGCTTTAACAAATATTGGCCTTTGGAATTTCTTAGAAACATCCACAGGCATCACTGCCAAGGACTGTGTACTCTCTATCTGGGTAGAGACTAGATTATAGCCCCAAAGCCTCAGGTTCTGAGGGTCCCTGAAACAGGAGGCAAGAAGGCACTTGGTACAACACAACTCAATAGCCAGTATTGGCTATTACTGGCTCATACTTCGGGCGTCTGACCCCAATTGTTTATTTTAGTCCTATTTAGGCACCGCACAATCTGGTGAAAACAACCTTTGCGATGATTATCTCAGTCCTTTGTGCACAGCAAAGCATACTTAAATCTCTTTGAGGAACAAAGGAAACTAAATACAGATGGGATGTGACTAGATGGAAACTCTAAAGTACACATGATGCCTTCCATAAAGATAGTTCTATAGATTGATTGAGAAAAACAAATTTATGAGAAGGTTCTGGGGGAGGATTTGGTGCTGGAAAGTCTCCTGCCCCATATTTTTTTGCAAAACTCACCAGGCTAGCAAGCGTGTCCATTCCAGCCTTCTCGGCAGAAAACCAGTTTTTAATTCTTTCTCTTGAAGGAACAACTCTGTGTGCTTAATATTCCAGGTTCCTCTAGTGCAGTGGTTCTCAACCTGTAGGTTGCGACCCCTTGGGGGTGTGTGTCAAATGACCCTTTCACAGGGGTCATCTAAGACCATTAGAAAACACAGACATTTACATTATGATTCATAACAGGAGCAAAATTATAGTCATGAATTAACAACAAAAATAATTTTATGGTTGGGGGTCACCACAGTATGAAGAGCTGTATTAAAGGGTCACAGCATGAGGAAGGTTGAAAACCACTGCCCAAATGCATGTCTATGAGCACAAAGACCTCTGTGTCCCCTATAACAGGTTAGCCCAGGTTGGTGGGAAACTCCTTCATCTGAGTCATCTTCTCCTGAAGAGCCTGAGAGCTTGGGACATCACTTAATAGAATCATTGCTGACAATACAGACACAAAACTGACCGTCAAAGACACCATTTGGATATTCTGAATAACCTTCCAAAGCTGTGAGATTGATGGCAGTATCTGGTGAGCATCCTCCTATAATCAGGGAATATGGGTGACTAGGGTATAGACCCTGACATTAGTTTTTGCTGGGAGGAGGAATTGAATGCTGGGGTAAAGTGTTAGGACTTATCAGGGTCGGGGGTGGACCTTGGTGGGTTGGGCCCAAGGTGTGCTGCAAAAAGATCGCATCATGTAAAAAAAAGATCTCACATAAAAGGTTTGAGGGCTGGCCGGCGCGGGGAGGGGGCAGGGGAGGGCGGGGGGGGGCAGCAAAAGGCTGTCTCAGGGTGAGGACATGAGAGAGATTGAGACAGACAGACAGAGAGCCCAGGAGACAGAGATTGAGAGAAAGCGATCTGGCGTGGCAGGGCCCTTTTAAGGGGTTGGCGATTCATAGTGAGGCAGCTGCTGAGTGATCCAGAGGGCATGCTGTTGGAGTGCCTGGTTTCTGGCATCCCTCCCTTGTGTTTATTGTGAAAGGTGAGGAAATAGGAAGGGGTGATGGTGAGACAGGAATATGCGGGCGCCACACTCTTTAGACTGCTTCCCGTGGTCTGGGTGTGTCGACATCTTTGGGGATGTTGGTCAAGACCTGGAAGAGCAGGGCGATTCACTTGCTATCCAGGCTCTGTGGGACCATCTGGGGCTAGGGAAGTGCAGGCCGCTTTGGAGCCAGCTGTGAGGCTGGACCACCTGGGACTAGCCACTTTGGAGCTGTTCTGGATGCAGATTTTGAGGGAACACCTGGACCTGGCAGGATGCTGGGACAGATATACACACACACACACACACACACACACACACACACACACACACACACGGGGCAGAACATAAAGCTAAGGAGTTTAGGGAGAAATTTCCTCAGGTGTACATTTGAAACTTCTAGGCCCATGGTCCTGGTAGTTGAGGGAGGGGAGTCCTAGGACCAGAGAAAGGGGAAGAGATCCCACCCTCAGGAATAAGCAGTAGGTGGGGAAACTTAGGTTGCTGATTGACAGGAGTACTTATTTGGAGTCCATTTGACTCACAAGAGGTGTATTCAAGCCGATTCCCTGAAGCTTACAGAATTAGTTTATGGGTTTTTTTTTTTTTTTTTTGAGATGGGTTTTTCTTTGTAACAGCCCTGGCTGTCCTGGAACTTGCTTTGTAGACCAGGCTGGCCTTGAAGCCACAGAGATCTTCCTGCCTCTGCCTCCTGAGTGCTGGGATTAAAGGCGTGCGCTACCACTGTCCCTCTACCAGAAAAATTTGAAGTTTACAAAAAGAGATATGTTAGCGTTCCCCCTGTACTCTGGGTTGTAGAAAGGACTCACACCTTTGTGTCACAGTGGAAGCTTGGGAAGCTTGGGTTAGACGCATGGACACTCGTTATGAGCAGCTCAAAGAGGACAGAAATCTCCCACAGAGCAGAAGGGCAAAAGCTCGCTTGATGTTGATTTTCAGTATGAATACAGGCCATGAAACCAAGCCTCTTCCCTCTGTCCAGAAGACTGGATGTATATAGATTAGACAGACATTTTTAGCAAAATGAGAAGCACTTTTAAGTCTATACTTAGAAGACAACCAAAGGGAATGTGAAATTTTAGGCTTGTGACTGTGATAACAGTAGTCAAGGCTCACCAGAGCTGGATTAGTAGCTTATCAGAACTCCATTGATTCATGGTAGAACTCTGAACTTTTGAAGTCTTAATATAGAAATAGCACAGTGAGGGAAAGAAACATATTTCATTTTTATATACCTTAAGTCCCTTATCAACACTTATGCTTTCATATCCTTACACCTTATAGACATTTTATACTTTTTCTGGCCAATCATTCACCATGAGACACAGGAGGTTGAGGGCAGTCATTGTAAATCAAGTTTCTTCCAATAAAGGAATAGTAAAAAGTTACTTTGAAATGCGTTGTGAGTTCATTCTTTTCTGAGTCTGGAAGCAAGGTAAATGGTGTCTAGACCGAGCAGTGGCTCTAGGAGCGAGAGGCTGTGTATGACAACATACACAGAAAACTGTAGGAGTAAAGCTCTCTTTACACACAAAGAGAACTGAGGAGGCAGCTGAGGCCTTGCTTGCTGCTGTTCAACTGACAGAGCCATCCCTAGCCTAGTGGTCAACGCTGTCAGAGATTTGAGGATAAATTTCACTGGAGCAAACAGGAAATACAGACCAAGTAGCTTCCCAATCTATTAAAAATGACAGAGACATACTGGCTACCTGGACAATTACGTTAGGTTCCTCCATGGTCACTGGGGACAGAGGTCCCGGGCAGCATCAGTCTTGGCTGCCAGAGCCAGAAGGTTCAACAGACTTTTCCTGTGGAGTGGGAAGTTGGGGTGGGGGTGGGGATTGGTCTACATTGTCTAGACAAAGTGGGGCAATCCACTCCTGGTGGCCTCCTTGTCCACAGTCTGGACAGGTTCCTGGCAGTGGGTGCTATGAAGGGCAGTTTTTCATCCAGTGGCCAGCTTTGCCACATTTACACCAAGTTCCAGATGAAATTTCTTCTGTGACCATCATCTTCTTTGGAGGAGATTAGGTGTGCTTCCAGGAGCTGCCATGTCTCTCTATCACAAAAAGCTTTTTTAAAAATTAAACATTTTAAATGCCGTATTTAATTTAAATGCCAGGTCTCTGAAGAGTTTGAGGACCACCTGTCTATTAAGCATACCTAATTTAGTTACTTGCTTTAGGCTTAACCTTGAAAACATATACAGGAGGCTAAATAAGGGTTGTTCCTGTAATTAATTACACTAGTACTTAGCATGACTACAAGTATAGTTCTGAACATATTGAAGAATTTGATCATTTATAAGATGACTATTAACTTGCTTGTCTGAATCATCTTTAACACTTTACAGTAAGTTAGTAGCTTTTATAAGACTAGGATTTTACATTCGATCCCTGTTAGATTTAGCCTTAAAAATAATGATTTTTGAATTGAAACTCTTCTAGTGTCAAAATAAACTACTTGGTCTGTACTTCCTGTTAATGCCAGTGAAACACACACATGTACAGATTTTAATCATAAGCCTTCTGTTACAAGTTTAAAGCCCAATTTTGTTACAGAATATATAGATTTTAAATCATACCTGATGAGCAATTTTTACAAATCCTAAGAGTTTACAGCATAATCTTAAGGTTTTTTTTTTTTGAGAGCAGAGTGCAAAGAAATCATAGAGATTAAAGATTTTTAAGAGTGGGAGGAAGAACTCTGGAGGTAAGAGACCTTTGGAAGTGTAGAGCACAGCCAGTTTAGATATAAGAGACTTGGGGATCATTTGTTTGTGGCAGCAGCAAATGTTAATGATTTGTGAAAATTTGGAAATCAAGTTTGCTCCCACCCCTTCCTTTCCCATTGATTTGTACTGAGGCCAAGCTGTTGTACTAAAATCTGAATCTGTGAAGAAGAGAGAGAGAGAGAGTCATAGCTCGGAATACTGTGTGGGTGTGCACGGGAAATAAGACATGCCTGCAGACTTCTATCATGTCTTATTTCCCATGCATCCTTGTCCTGTAAAAAGACTAACATGCAACTTACTAATATGCTCCATGCAAGGGAACAACTTGAGCCTGTAGACTTCCTGCCATGTAAGTCTATTGTAAATTTAACCCATTTTATTCAAGCATTCTTTTTTTCATAACCAATTTTTATATACCTGATTTTGAATATTTGCTCTACATTAAACAAACCAAGTTTATATTAAACTTGGTTTGCTTAACATGTCCTGGGTTTAACTTTGACAACATACACAGAAAACTGTAGGAGGCACAGGAATCATGCTGTGTGACTAGACTATCTTGATTAAGGTAACCACATAGTTTCTTCTTGCTTATCATTGTATCCCATTTTTTAGACTAAGGTGGCAACACCACGCTTCCAAATGGTTTGTTTTAAAACTGGGTCATATAAAAAATGTGATATTTTTGCTATGTTTGTTAAGCTTCAACTATTTGGTGAAACTGAGTCATAAAAAACTAGTATTTTATAAAATTACACTATAAAGAGCCAGTTGGTATATGTCTGCAAATGGGAGCAGACAACGTGGAATGCTTTTGCCTCTTAGTTGCTGAAGATACAAACAGAACTTCCCAGGCTTGGAGAGCCAGAAACACATGTAGACCACAAGCATAAGGCTCTCTGAGCTAGGAAAAATGCAAGTTTGGAACCCAACAGAAAAGGCTATGGGCATCCCAGCTCTGGGTGTAGTTGTAAGCCAGAACCTTGAGAAAGATTAAAGTGAACTGTGGACTTTATGGGGGATGGGGCCTCGGATCAGACTACCATTCCATTTTAGTCAGTTTAGATATTAAAAATCAAAAGTTCCAAGTTTGAGCCAGCAGTGGCCCAATGTATATTGAGGACAGATTTGGACCCAGAGCTGAACAAATGAACTGGATATGAGGTCTCCCAAATGGAGTGTTTTACACTAGCCTGAAGCCAGGCCAAGGGTGAGTACTTGGGGATAGTGCCCAAAATCAAGGTAAAAGCAAGGATCAATAGCCAACTGCTTAGACCACCCTCTAAGTCTTGACTTTGACCAAATGCACCTGGAAAGTAAGGGGATGTCTCCAATCTCTACAATTCTAGAATCAAGAAACCACAGAGCCAGTGGGGGGTTCTCAGAGCTTTTGGCTGGTCATCTGGTAGGCCAGGGGAGAATTCCTGGAATTAGAATGCTCAGTCAAACTTTCTCACAGCCCGTGGAAGGTCTCTGGTGCCTTCAACCAAGTGGGTCTTAAGACCGACAGAAGAAAGTTCCAGTGAGTCTCTGGACCTAACTATGGCACCTTTGAGCTGTGTCCATCGAATTGTCTTGTCCCAGGGCTTTGTTATGCTTTGTGTGAGTGTTCTGGTTGACTGTAGCATGGCTTCCTCAACTTAGAGTCAGACTACGTCAGGGCAAGACAGTAAAGTGAGAAGGGGCAGAGACAGGGATCAGAAAGGAAAGGCTGCCTGAGAACAGTCCTGCCTGGCCCTCTCGGTCTGGACTTGGGCAGTGTATGAGAGCCAGGGAGGTTTATCTGTGGGTGGGCTTGAGCCACTAGTGGGCTCAGATTTCCCATCCTGGGGTTCCAGCACCATTATGGTAGATTATTAATACATGTGAGGTCATTACGAGCAGACCTTTAGGCAGGACCATGTTTATTGGTGGGAACATGGCAAGGAGTCATCTCAGCTCTCACGCATGTGGATCGTGGATCGATGGGCCATATGTCCCATGCCATGTGGGCCAATAAGAGAAAATCTAACCTCAGGTTTCTCTGTTGTTGGCAGACTGCAGCATGAGATGGGGCTCTGTAGTGACTGCTTTGGGAAGACAGCCGGAAGGGCTTGTGGCACTAACAGCAGCAGCTGATGGGAAAAAGCAGCGGCCTCTGGCTTCTGCATCATTACGGTCTACCAGGGGCCAGAATGGAAGTGTGACCGGACTTAGGGCTAAAGCTTGTGCCCCAACAAGACACGTTCCACTACACATCCTGGGTAAGCCAATCGAAGAGCCAAATGAATAATGAAAAGCAGATAAAGGAGATTAAAAAATGTAGCCACCCTAGGAGGAGGGACAAAGAGATCCGTGACCACTCCCCACCCTAAGTCCATCTTTGGGGTTCTGACACAAAGTTTATGTGTATGTGGAAGGTCAGAGTTATACATAAGGAGGCAATCAGTCAAGGTGTGGCCCCACCCACCCTTGTCTCCACAAGGCGGTCTGGCGAGGAGGTGTTGGTACCGTGTGAACTGTTCCAGGAGACAAGCTCCTCTCTGCTGACACCAGTCTTCCTCTTTCCCTTTTCCACGCATGAGGGAAGGACTAACTCCCTGGGGTGCCTCATTTCACAGTCCAGTGGCAAAAGGAGAGACACAGTGTCTACATCTCTATCCTTGCCAGGCCAGTTATAGAGTGGCCTAGATTTTCAGTTCTTATCTCCAGTTTCTAGTTCATGAGTTTTTTAAATGCAAATAAGATCCTCTGTTTTACTTGGGTATAAGAACAACAGTTCCCCTCTGAAGACAGTGAATATGCCGGGGTTCCACAGAGTCAAATTACCAGGAGCAAGGAAAATACCAGAAATAGTGAGTGAACGATGTGTGTTCCTGCATATGTCCATGTCCATTTAAAGAAAGGGTGTCTGGTTCTATTAGCATTGCAAGATGTGTGTGAAAGCCACTGCAGTTTTTCATCATTAAAGTCGAACTGAATTTCCCAGGAAGAGGATAAATGAATTGGACCTGCTAGGCCCAGCAGCCCTTGCTTCCTATTTAACCCAGTAATTCCTCCCTGTCATTAAAATGCAGGTCAAGAGAATCAGACCACACCTTGATTTTAGAAACAGAAATCTCTCTAGGGGCCCTGGAGACTATGGAGAAACCATGAGTCATTACAGAGTGCCTGGGCCAGTCTTGGGTCCTTCATTAGCCCATGTGTATTCACAGCCTTTCTTCAGGCTATGGGCAGAATCAACCAGTTTGTTTGTTCGTTCTTTCCTTCCTTCCTTCCTTTCTTCCTTCTTTCCCTCCCCCCACACTCTCTTCTTTGAGACAGGGTCACGTATACCCTTGAACTGCTTTTAGTTTAGGATAACCTTGAACTTCTGATTATCCTGCCTCCATCTCTCAAGTGCTAAGATCACAGGTATGTGCTACTATGCCTGCCTCTTTCTGCTTCCTTGTGCTTATAAAGAATGTACACACGACCCTCTCTCACAGGCTTTGAGGCTGAAGCAAAGCTCCATCCAGAGCCTCTGCCTATAGTATTCTGGAACATCTACGTGAGAAGTTGCATTTGTTATTTTGGAAACTTAAACATCTGGCCTGTCAATTATTTTCTTTTTAACTCAGCTATTTTGGCACAGCAAAAGCACAATTTGAGAGATTCTTTTTAAAATATGTATTATTATTATCATCATTATTATTTGTTTGTATGTGTGTGTATGATCCTGGGACATATGCTATGGTGTGCATGGGTTCTTTCCTTCCCTGTACATGAATTCTGAGGATCGAACTCAGGTCACCAGGGTTGCAAAGCAAGAGACCACCACCCAACGAAGTGTCTGAACAAGGCAAACTTTACCCCTGACCCGAGGGTATGCAGGCAGAAGCAGGAAGCACACTCATTTTTTATTATAACTCAGGTAGTAGCTATGCCTTTTTCTCATTGGCTGGGTCAGAGCTCACAGTCTTTTCTGATTGGTCAGTCTTCAGAAAAAACATACAAGGTGGGAGAGATCAAAAGATCTGAATTCCTTCCCTAGATATCAATTTATAGGATTTGATAGAAAAGACTCATACCTAATATTTCTTACGTGGAGTAAGGGCCTTTACCCATGAAGCCATCTCACTTGCTCCAAAGATTATTTTTATTATTTTTAGATTATTACAATCTCATGGCTTTTTTTTTTGAGTCAGGGTCTCACTGTGTAGTTCTGGTTGCTTAGAACTCACTCTATATACCAGGCTGGTCTTGAACTTACAGATATCTGCTCCCTCCTGAGTGCGGCCAATTTCATGTTTTTTTTTTTTTTTGTTTGTTTGTTTGTTTTGTTTTTGTCTCGAGTAATAATTGGATATTAAGCATTAGATATGGCACAAATGCTAGCTAAAGCAGCCAATATGTAGTAGTGGCCAGATGACAGCCCCAACTGTTCTGTTCCCTTCAGGCCTAGGATAAGAGGGACGCTGAGGCAGGACTTTCCAATGGCGTGTCCGTTTGTGAACTGATCTGTGAAAAGGCCAAGGGTTGATGGGCACCCACTGTGAATCTGATCCGTGGGGCTGACTCCTACTCCAGAGCAGGCGAGCTGCCCTGCTCATCCTCTGGCTACTCGAGCAGGAGAACACAGATATCAAGAGCTTGAATTCCAAGACAGATAGTCCATATAATCAAAACTGACAGCCCAAACTGCTTCTAAACGTAAGCCTATTTCAGAATGGCGGTGGCGCTGACTGTCTCCCACAGCTTCATGTTTCACAAGTTTTTCAGCTAAAGAAAGAGTCGTGATGGCCATCAGGGTCCTGCCCTGTGCAGAAGCCATAATCGGAATGAATGGGATGCAGCATTGCTGGTAGGGACGAGGCCTCAGGAAACAGGGTCAAGAGACCAATCACACCGAGGGAGTGCACGTGGCCTGGCCTCTGACCCAGGCACAGGCAGCCCCTTTCCTGTGAGCGTGGCGTGATGGCGGAGCACTTGCCCCCAGTTTTATCTTCAGCACCCAAACAAAGCAAACCAAAGGAGAGGGGCGAATGCGATGCTGCTCCAGGAGAAGTCAGGAAGCCACGTGCATGTAATGCGGCACGTGCATGTAATGCGGCACGTGCATGTAATGCGGCTCGGAAGGGCTGCTAGCGGCCGTGGTCAGTGGGGGCTTACTCTGCGTTTAAAACCAATCTAGGTGCTTTACAACTATGCGTCCCTTATAAGGCAGGCTTGGTTATTTCATGCCGCTGAGGCGGAAACTGGACTTTGGGGGAGGCTGCAGACCTGGCCTACTATTATATAGCTTGAAAACGCACAGGCGGCCTCTTAGAAGAGATTGAGGTTGAGATTTCTCTTCTTTTTTAAAAATTTACTTTTGTTGTGCTGGGATTGAATCCAGGACTCTGGCATTGTGGTACGTACCCAATCCTTTTATCTATTTGTTTGTTTATAAGACAAAAATCTTGCTTTGTAGCCAAGCTGTTTCTGAACTTGCCAAAAATCCTCTTGCCTCAGACTTCTGAGCACGGGGATTCTAGGTGTATGCCACTGTAAGGAGCCGACTTACCAGCTGGGACAGTTTTATTTCAGAGCAAACCTGAGAGGCGCGCTGCAGAAGAGAGAACTCTTACAGGCTGGCCTTTTTACTCGGTTAGGGAGGAGAATGGTTGAGCGGCTCAGGTCCGGTTCACTGTTAATAGTTAAGTTAGCACCTGGGGAACGGCATCGGGAAACTGACTTTGGGAAACTGAAAATGGAGGTCACAGGTCAGGGGCCGCTGTCCCAGCTGGAATGTAGGCACAGGGTGGGAGTAGGGGGGTTGGGCACAGTCATAGGAAGAGGGGACAGCTGCTATCAGGCTGGAGTGGGGTGGCCTCTGTGTGGTGTCCTTGTTCCTTCTGTAGTTATTGTATTTTAAAAACAGCGGGAAGGAGTCACACCATATAACAGCGTCCACGTGGGAGATTTGTTGAGGGGAGGGGAGAGAAGGGGCAGAGACTGGTCCCTGGGGACGAGAGCGAAGAAAGAGAGAGACTGGAGGTGGGTAAGGCCCACCTTTCATACGGACACTTAGTGAACGCACACAGGGGTGCTCTTAGTGGCTGCAGCTGAGGAGGCATCCTGTGAGGACCCTAAGGGCAGGCCAGTACAGATGCCTCCATGCTAACAGTTATTCTGTCTCTTACATCACTTTGGTTTTGGGAATGAAGGGCCTGAAGAAGAAAGATGGCTCTGGTGGAGTTATGGAGGTCACTCAGGAAATTTCTGGAAGAGGTTAATTAAATAAGAGAGGAAGAGGAGGGGCCAGAGAGAGGATCAGCGGTTAAGAGCAACCTGTTGCTTTTGCAGAAGACTGGGGTTCGATTCCCAGCATCCACATGGTGGCTCCCCTTATTCCAGTTCTAGAGGATCTAGTGCCCTCTTCTGACCTCAGTGGGTACCAGGCACACACACAGAGCACAGACGTGATAGCAAAATACTTACAAATAAATCTACAAAAGAAAAAAAGAAAAGAAAAAGAAAAATACTTTAAGGGAGAAAGAGGAGCCCCAGTATGACCGGGAT
Organism: Peromyscus maniculatus bairdii; assembly: GCF_049852395.1. Classification (NCBI taxonomy): domain Eukaryota; kingdom Metazoa; phylum Chordata; class Mammalia; order Rodentia; family Cricetidae; genus Peromyscus; species Peromyscus maniculatus. The sequence goes on along the minus strand of NC_134856.1, from coordinate 19,831,996 downwards.
GGAGGAGGAAAGGGGGGTCTGGCCATGAGTATGACCGGGATGGAGGAGGAAAGGGGGGTCTGGCCATGAGTATGACCGGGATGGAGGAGGAAAGGGGGTCTGGCCATGAGTATGACCGGGATGGAGGAGGAAAGGGGGGTCTGGCCATGAGTATGACTGTGATGGGAGGGGGAAAGGGGGGTCTGGCCATGAGTATGACCAGGATGGGAGGGGGAAAGGGGGGTCTGGCCATGAGTATGACCAGGATGGGAGGGGGAAAGGGGGGTCTGGCCATGAGTATGACCAGGATGGGAGGAGGAAAGGGGGGTCTGGCCATGAGTATGACCAGGATGGAGGAGGAAAGGGGGGTCTGGCCATGAGTATGACCAGGATGGAGGAGGAAAGGGGGGTCTGGCCATGAGTATGACCAGGATGGAGGAGGAAAGGGGGGTCTGGCCATGAGTATGACCAGGATGGGAGGAGGAAAGGGGGTCTGGCCATGAGTATGACCAGGATGGAGGGGGAAAGGGGGGTGGAGGGCTGGCCATGAATTGGGGGCCTGCTGAGGGCAATGGCTCTATCTTTTCATCTTTGTGCCTTTCTCTTTCCAGAGTTGACTTCTTGGGAAAGATGCATCACTGTTCACCCAGAAGTGCACAGATTACCTCACAGGTAGCTGCCAGGAGTTGGAAATCCAAGCAGTCCTGCAGCACAGCAGTGGCCTGGGAGCTGATCTGGACTTGACTGCTAGGGGTCAATCAGGGGGACACCTTTTAGGCTCTCTGATAAATGTCCAAGGAAGATGCCGTGAGGGAGTGGTCCTTCCTCATTGTCTCCCTGCCAGCTAGTATTGGTATAGCTGCCTAGCATCCCTGTCAAGAGCTGAGACCCTAAAATCATTTAAGAGCTGTATGCTGAGTCCGTGGGTAGGTGGGGGTGTGAGTTAGCTCTTAGCCACCACACAGCTTCTCTGGCTTCTCTGAAAACCAACTGAACGTTCTTCCCAAGGGGCTTGAACCCTAGAAGCACTTACCTCCTGGTCAGTCAGGCAGGGGCACACCCCATAGCAAGGCTGCTGATTGGTGGGAGTTGGGAGAAGGCTCCAGGAAGCAGTGGTCTTGGAGGGGACCTTATGGGGGTTGCTCCTGTGGCTAAGGAGAGCGAGGAAAGAAAGACCTGTCAGAAAAGACTCAGGTGAGCTGTGTCCCTGGGCTGCAGGTGGTGGAACAGTTTCCGGTGAAGGGTTTCCCCGGTGAACTAACCGTAGTTTCCAACTCTGGTCAGCAGAGGGCAGGCTGGCTTGTGAAATGATCCCCCACCCCCCTCACTCACGCTTCGCTCTGGACAGACGATCCATTAGAACCAAGACGAAGAAAAACCCACTGGGTGAATCCTCACAAACTCTTGTGCCCTTGGGGACCAGAGATGTTTGCCCAGTGTTTACCGCCATGCCCCATGCTCAGAGGGCGTGCAGAAAGGAGAGGGAGAAGGAACTGGCTGGGTCAGTTCGCAGAGGTGTCGTGTTCTAGGGAGGGGATTCTCAGAGGCATTTCCTCCCGAATGTTTTGTACACTGGTTTCCAGCTGTGACGGGAAGGCGGCAGAGGGGCCAGAGTCATGGGGGATAGGAAGAGAGCAGGGTGGTGGAGGTGATGGAGGAAGGCACCGTGGCCTTCAAGTTGGACTGTGTGACCTTGGAGAGATCCCATAACCTCGTTTGAGCCTCCACTTCCACATCTGTGACACAGAAGTCCACTTCATCTGCTTCAGCGGTCAAATGGGAAATCGTGCCTGTGATGACACTCTGTCAGTGAGGGGCTGTAATCATCATGCCGACACTCTGTGCTCTTCTTAAAAAATTCGGGGTTCAGGGGCTGGAGAAATGACTCAGAGGTTTAGAGCACTTGCTGCTCTTCCAGAGGACCCAAGCTGAATTTCCAGCACTCACATGGCAGCTCCCAGCTGTCGGTAATGGGATCTGATGCCCTCTCCTGGTGGGTAGGCATGCACACAAAGCACCCTTATACATAAAATGAATAAATAAATCTTTAAAAAATTAGGGGTTCAGTCAAAGAGTGGGAAGACTGCAGGAAGGGGGAACAGGGAAGACAGGAGCACTCTTTGGGGGGTTTGATGTCCATCTTCCTCTTGTTAAACATTCTAGAAAGCCTGAACTCTATCATCATCATCATCATCATCATCATCACTTTTATTTCTTCAGATCAGGTGATCATTCCTAATTCAGCAAACACTTGTGGATCCTCAGCTTCTGTGGTCCTGGGAGGGACTACTCCAGAAGGCCGCTGTCTTACCTGCTTTGGCATCAGAGTTACAAAGCACATTTAATGGCAGTTTTCTAATTGACCTCTAATTTTCTAAATTGGCTGAAATAAGGTCACGTATCTATATATATTAATTTCAGAGGTAGGGAGCAAGAGGTTCAGTGGTACCTAGGCTGGGGCAGCGGCTTGGCAGTGAGGGGTCAACACTGTCTCCTCCAAACAAAGCGGCCTTGTTGATTGAATAAATGAACTGCGAAACCAGGGTCCGTGTCCCCCAGTGGGATGAGAAGGCTCAGCACACTCTGATCTCAAGGCCATATACGGTGTTTTGTAGTCTGGTTATTAAATCTAGGGCCAGTGTTCTACCTCTGAGCTAAACTCTAGTTCAGTATATCCACCTTTTGAGATAATAATCATGGCTTTAATTACTGTGGTTCTTCTGTGTATGAGGGGGCTGTGTCAAGCCTTCCACACAGATTCTCACTTAATTCTCACAGCGTGAGGGAGGTACTCAGTGATGACTCACAAGGTCACACAGCTGGAGAGGGTGGATGGGCTCTGTCGTCAGGGCCCTGGAGACTGCTTGTGGGAGGGTGAGGAGATTGTCCAGCCACCAGGCTGTCCACACTGACTTGGTGTCTCTTCAGTGTGGTACGGTCCTCATGCTGCAAGTCTTTGTAGACTTGGAGAAAGGCTTGGGTGTGGGAGTTTCTGTGTGAGTGAAACACAAATTTCACATTCATTTATATTTTGTTTATGTGTAAAAACAACTCTAAGATGGCAACTAATTTTCAGTGACAACTTCTGTAGGGACCTTCTGACCTGCAGGTTGAGGGTAACATAAAAACCTACAGTCTTTGATATCCTGTAACAAGTTGGATATTTTAGAGGCCTTGGAACCTCACTGTTTATTATAGTGAAAGTCATTGAAATGTCCCCAGCTCACCCCAGAGATCCTTCCTGACCCATCTGGCTAGCATGCCCTCCCAGCTCAACTTGGGCAGAGGTGTTGAAGGTTCGGATAACATCTGAGAAAGGGAATTGGTCCAGATGCAAGGCAGAGGGAGGCTGGCTGTGGGATGTGGCAGGCTTTTCTTCTCCTCTCTGTCCAGTGGGTTCTGGATCTTTGTGTAGGTGGATGGGAACCCACATAGACATCTCCATCTGGTTTTTACCTGTTTTCTCCTGCAGGAAGCCTGTTGAGGGCTGGGGAAACAGAAATGCTTCCTGAGGACTGGTACAGCTAAAGCTTTCTCATGGTCTGATCCCTAACCAGACTCCCTGAGGGGAATAGGGTAGGAAAGGAGAATCAGGTTTGTCTTCTTCCTGGGTGACCAGTGTTCTAGACTAGCAGGTGTCAACCTGTGGGTCGCAACCCCTTTGGCAAACTTCTATCTCCAAAAATATTTACATTACAACTCATAACAGTAGCAAAATTATAGTTATGAAGTAGCAAAAAGTAATTTTATGGTGGTGGTGGGTCACCACAACAGGAGGAACCGTATTAAAGGGTCACAGCATTAGGAAGGTTGAGAATCACTGATCTAGACAGCCTTGATCCCAGGTTCTTTCCAATCCCATTTCTCCAGGGGGTGGAAGGCAAGCCTGGACTCTCAATAGCTCTCCCACCCCCCTGACTTTTCCTGGAGTCACTGGGACACATGAATGTTATCTTTTGGAACCCTGATTGGATGGCAAGCATGTTGACAGATGTAGATACGTAGAGAGAAAACTTGTGAGAGGGACCTGTCCAAAATGTTCGTGGTTTATTATTATTATTATTATTATTATTATTATTATTATTATTATTACTTAAGCATCTTAGCTGGGTGGTAGTGGGGGCAGAGGCAGAGGCAGGTGGATATTTGTGAGTTCAAGGCCAGCAAGTTCCAGGATGCTACACAGAGAAATTCTGTCTTGAAAAATAAAACCAACCAACCAACCAAACAAAACAACAATTTCATATTATGTAGTCCAGCCTAGCCTCGAACTCAAAGGCACCTGCCTTCACTACCTAAACATCTAAATACCGGGATTACAAATGTGTACTGGTACACCTGGCCCTAATTTGTTTTTTAAAGTTTGTCTATAGCTTCATAGATAAAACCACCAAAAGAGAAAGAAGAAGGGTGTCGCGGTAACGCCCGCATTACCGATACCCGTTTACCATGTCTGAGCGAAGGGCTGCGGATTAATCCCCTTATAGTAATCAGCATACCTGGAGAACTTACCAACGTCACCGTTACCGACGTCACCGCTCCGTGTGTTGAGTTCTGAATCCCCTTCGACCCCTCACCTGGTGTCCGAAGTTTCCTTCCCGGGTTTCGGCACCAGTTGCGGCGTGCTCCTCGTCAGGGAAGAACGACCACCATGCGAGGATCCTTCTCAGAACACACTTTATTGGAGCGCCTCTTGGTTAAGGGAGAGCGGGAGGTGAGGGGCGGCGAGGACTAAACTGCCGCTGCTTATAAAGGGAATCAGGCAAACGTGCCATACTGTGATTGGGTCCCGCCAGAATGCTAGCACGGGGAGCCACGGCATAGGCTGAGGACATAAGGCCAATTACCATACTCGTGCATCATAGCCAAATATGGAGTTGTTTACAGCTAGGCTACCAGGAAGCCAGCGCCATCTTTGAATAGTGGCTCCCTACAGAAGGGAAGAAAGGGAGGGAGAGAGAGAAAAATAAAGAGAATAAAATAAAACAAGAAAGAGAAGGTATGGGGAGACAGGCAGACAGAGGAGAAACGGACAGGCAACAGGCAGAGAGAATGGGGATGTACCCCAGTTCTAGACTGTGCTCTGGCCAGGTCTCCCAGAGCAGGTAGCAGCTTGTATCTCAGAACTGTGTCAGCAGGACCAAAGGCCAGGCATGGACTGATTTCACAGCTACTCGTGGGTTCCCTTCACATGGTATGATTTGTCTTCCTAGGACATTGGCATAGCAGAGCTTTGGGAGCAAAGCTGTGTGCAGAGCTGTTACCTGCAGTCTGAACCGTGTACTCCAGGTTCTTGCAACCTTGTTCAGAGTCGGAAAAGCCTGTATGAATAACAAGGCAGTGAAAGCGCTCCTTCCAAAGCAAAGCAAAAGCACAGAGTAGGTATTCCGCCAGAGGACAGTAGGCTGAATAAGGTTTGCTCAAGAGCCCTGGTTAGTGTATGGGCCTTTCTTTTGTGTGTCCAAGAGAAGGAAAGTTGGCAGCCAGGAGGTAGATGTGTGTGGTTTCCTATTTTGATTGACAGGCTTGGGTTATGTAAGTCTTTGTTCATTATGCACACTTTTATTAACAAGAATTTCATACACTGGATTTTAATCATATTTACCCCCATTCTTCTTTCTAACTCCTCCTGGGCCTACCCTCATTTCCCTCCCCCTCAACTTCGATTTTTTTTTTTTTAAGTAATCCATGGATTCCATCAGTGTTACCCATATACTCGTGGGCATGGGGCCATCCCCTGGAGTGTGGTTGATCTACCAGGGGCTACACCCTTAAGTAAAATGGATTCTTCTCCCCCCAAAAGCCATCGTGTCCACAGGGGTAGGGGCCTGTGAAGCTCTTCCCACTCCGTGCTGACTGGCTTGATCTTGTGCAGGCCTTGTGCAGGCCACCACCGCTGCTGAGTTCATGAGTACAAAGCTCCTGGCACGTCCAGCAGACACCGCTTGCTCTGGTCTTCAACCTCTGCCTCCTACAGTCTTTCTGCCTCCCCTGTGGAGGGAGTCCTCTTTGGAGGATGGTACAGATGTCCCGTTGTGGCTGAGCACTCCACTGACACTCATTCTCTGCATTGTGACCAGTTGTGACTTCCTGCATTAACCACCATTTACCGCACAAAGAAACTTTAAATGTTTATTATTTTTAAGTGTGTGCAGGGAGTAAGTACATTTGAATTTGCTGCCCCCAGACGAGAGAGGTGATGGATCCCCCTCAAGCTGGAGTTACAGGCAGTTGTAAGCCACCTGATGTGGGTCCTCCAACCACCAGGCTATCTCTCCAGTCCCTTCCTAAAAGTTGAATCTGAGGAAACAATTTGCTTTATTGTACATGCTGCCCAAACTAGTCCAGGGTGCTCGGCTCACTGCCTCTGGTTCCAGGATATGTTCCAGATACATTTGAGCATGAAGGGGAGTCGCTAGGGAGTTAAGGGCAGTGGCTGGTTGTTCTGTTTGGAGAAGTGTGTATAGCTCAATGCAGGTAGAAGTCCCAGGTTGTGAAGATGCCTCCACAAACTGCTTGTCTCAGTATCTCACTCTAATCCTAGCACTTGGGAGGCTAAGACAGGAGGATTGCTGCGAGTTCAAGATGGCCTGGGCTACAGTGTAAGACTATGTTACAAAAGACAAAAATAAAATAAAAAAGGTTCTCCTAATCAGGGACAGGTTTTATCCCGGAGCAGGAGCAGGTGTGCATTCTGCCCAGGATAAGCTGTTTCACTCCTTTGAGAATTGGGTCCTTTGGGGTAGGCTTGCATTGTGAGGCATTCTCTGTGTGAGACTCAGAAACACAGGAGGAATCTGGCCTTACTGTAAGAGGAGGCCTGCAATAGGAATGCTTGTTGGGGAGGGCAGGAAAGATGCCGAAGCTGTATTTGGTTGGCTCATAACTGTAACCCCAGCAGTTGGTAGACCAAGGCTGAGTAGCAGGCCATCCTGTGCTACACAGCAAGACAAGACCCTACCTCAGAGAGGGGTAGGGAAAGAGAGACAGGGAGAGGCAGAGATAGAGAGAAACAAGGAGACTAAGAGACAGAGGCAGAAAGAGAGACAGAGAGAGCCTGGGTTGCATGTTTGGGTTAGTGCTGAGCAGAGAAATGACGACAGTCATAGATATGAGAAAATTTGCTGGAAACTCCTACAGGGCAGGAGATATCCCCCAACGTGACAGTTCCCAGGGATTCTTGTCAGTCAACTTGACAGGAAGGCTAGGCTACATCACAACTTGATAGACCGGGACCACTTGCTTTGTGATCTCTATTATACAGATAAAACAACCTCAGAGAAGCTAAGAGCCTGTTCAAGGCCGTACAAGAGGCACAGTGGTTTAAGACCTCGCCTAGAAACATCTGGAGAAAGTTTATGTTGTGGAATAATCTTTTTGTTCACTCTGAAGATGTGTCACTCTGATTGGTTTAATAAAAAGCTGAATGGCCAATAGCTAGGAGGATTTCTGGGCAGAGAGGATGCTGGGAAGAAGAAGGCAGAGAAGCCAGCTAGATGAGGGACAAGTCAGACACATAAAATGTGATAGAGGTGAATGCCATGTGGTAGAATGTAGATTAATAAAAATATGGGTTAATTTAATTTATAAGAACTAGTTAGGAACACGCCTAAGCTGAATGCCAAGCTTTCATAATTAATAATGGTCCCAATGAAAAAGTCCAACTACCTAGCACAGTTCCTCTTTCTTGTGTCCCCAGGATGCCCTGGCGTCTGCCCTCCCAAAAGTGGGGAAAGTTCCATTTACTCACTCTTTCTCTGGCTTCAGTAACCACAGGGAATTTCTTAGCCTGTTACTTAAGTACTCCACTTAAGTGGCGTGTGAATGAGGCATACATTGTGTCTGGCCCTGGATCCTCTGCTGGAGGAGCTCAGAGTCCAGAGGGATGGTGGGCTCTCAGAAGGAAGCTGATGAAAACATGTGGAGAGATCAAGGAGATACACAGGCTGTCTGGAACTCAAGGTGCATCTTGAGCTTCCTCAGCGACCACTGTTCTCAAAACAGTTAGATGAGGAGGGAAGTCTACCCGCTCCGCAAGGAGCGGCGGCAATCTAGAAACAGCCACCAGCAACAGGGCGAAGAGAGTGAGCAGGAAAGAGAAGTTATTTGCAGGTTTCTCCTTCCTCCCAAGATAAGAGATTCAGTTCTGTTCAGACTGAGAAAACAAAAACAAACAATTAAAAAAAAGCCTACCTTGAATCACTAAATACTCTTTCTGTCATCTTGATGGCCCTAGAGCTAGTGATTCATATCTTGGGTGGCCCGTGTCCAAGGTGTGTGGATGGGTGGGTATGGTGTTTGGGTGGTGTGTGTATGTCCTGGGTGCAGAAGAGGGAGAGCAAATGCTCAGCCCCCCACCCTCCATTTCTTTCCAAAAAAGGAACCTGCAAAACTAATCAGCACCAACAGCCAGAGTGGGAGAAATTTATTAACAGATCTAGTTTTGCAGAATTTAGTCATTGGCATTAGCAAATTAAGCTTGCATGCTTCCCTCATTGGAATGGCCTTGGAGAAGCGTAAGGAACTGGATTAATCCCACAGTGGTGAGATACTGTTTACAGCAGCAGACATAAGCTGCTGCCCAGACTGGGGTCTGCTTCCACTCAGATGTTCTTGCTTGCTCTTTATAGTTCTAGAGGAGGAAGATGGCCTGGATTATTTTCCTAGTGAGGGTGACAGGTGCTGAACTAATGGAGATCTTGTCACATGACTTGTGCTTCCCTTCCCATTGCTGTGGCAGGCCTGCTCCAAAAAGGGTTGTACTGGACACACATGACAAGGCACCAGCTGGGGATACCAGCGGCGTGAGCAGGTTGGGAAGTCTGGCATCACCCTTATCTTGGGTGTGGGTTTCCTTCTTCCAGACTGTCTCAGGTCAGTGGTCCTCAACCTTCCTAATGCTACGAGCCTTTGGTACAGTTACTCATGTTGTGGTGACCCCAAGCCATAAAATTATTTCGTTGCTACTTCCTAACTGTAATTTTGCTAGTTATGAATTGCAGTGTAAATATCTGATATGCAGGGTATCTCATTTGCAACCCCCAAAGGGGCATGACCCACAGGTTGAGGATCCCTGTCCTAGGTCAAGCATTTCCCTTTTCTTGTTGTTTAGTTTTAACTGAAATAGGTCCACCGTTTCTTTGGATCATCTGATGGGCATGGTGTAGTTCTGCTGTCGATGGCCCTTCCTGAAGCTCTCACAGCTGGCCAGCCCTCCTGAGACCATCCTGTTTTCATCCGTGTCCACGGTGCCTGCAATCGGTTGGTCTTGCTGATGACGGTGCACCTGCCTCTGCAGGGGGACTGCTTTGTCCTGAGGTAATTTCATAGTTCAGCTTTCAGAAGGAAACCTTCCTCCTTGTTCTGAAGTTGAAAAGCATCCTGTTTCCTCCCAGCAGCCCTTCCCCACCTGTACAAAGAACACAGAGGAAAATAGCACATAGGCTCTGCCTTCTTCACAGCTGGGGGATGGGCCATGCTTTTGGATAGTGAACTATACTTCTAAGGTCTCCCCTTTGCCTTGAAGATTATTCGGTTCAGGAATGCAGACTTGCAAAGGAAGCAAACTGGATCAGGAGGACTCCTGTAAAACGCCGGCGATGTTTCTGGGAGTCAACACTGTGATATCCTGGTGAGCAGCCACCTTTGAGGTCATTCAGGGCTCAACAACCTTCTCCTCATTTCTCATTCTCAGTGTCCTTGCTGAGGTCCAGGATTTTGTGGCTTATCCAGACAGTGTGGATCCAATTTGTTTTCAGTTCTTCCTCCGGCCTGTGCTCAGCACAGCGGTCTTAAGGCCGAGAATGGCTTTGCTGAGTTAGTAAAGGCATGGAGTCTAACAGCACGAGTTCACCAAAGGTCACTTTTCTAGGTTCTGGTAAAAGCTTCCAGAATCTTAGCAAGAATCTTTCTACCCTGGGGTCGGCATCCAGGCACCCTGTCTGACCCTGGTATCTCTTCCTTCGTCTGAAAAATGGCAAATACCAGAATGCATTTTTCAGTTATGGCACAGATCTTAGAACCAGGCCGAGTGCTCAAGAAGCAAGACCCCTTCTCAGGGAATGTGGTCTGCTGGAGGCTGAACCCAGCCCTCCTGAATGCAAGCACGCATCCTCCTACTGAGCCCCAGCCACACTAGCTCTTCTTAGTCCTACTTGGTCTCTCTGAGCTGACTGCTCAAGGGACATCTATCTCCCTCTGTTTTTCCTACTTCCCATCCCTCCCACTCTCCAGAAAAATGCACACAAAGGGCTTTGGGCACTTCTCCTTGAGGCGCTGTGGTTGGCTTGTGTGGTATGCTCCTGCCCTCTCTCCTTTCCTATCTGGTCATCTGAAATCGCCACCTCTTAAGTCTGTTCAAGAAAATTGTTCTCAATCACTAGTTCTCAGGATGCTGCCATAATTGCACTGTGGCTTCTGGGAAGGTAATGGTGGTGGTGGTGGTGGTGGTGGTGGTGGTGGTGGTGGTGGTGGTGGTGTGTGTGTGTGCATGTGCACGCGCATGCACACACACATGCACATGTGTGGTGCACACCCACACACATGCCAGAGGTTACACTTTATTTGTGAGGCAGGATCTCCCCCAACTCCCATCCTAAACCTAGAGCTCACTGATTTGGCTAGCCTAGCCAGACAGGTTGGCCCAGGGTCCTGTCTTCACCCTGAGTGCTGAGATAATAGTTGGGCAGCCATGCCCACCTGGGACTTGTGTGGACGTTGGAGATCCAAACTCAGTTATGCTGGCCCATCAGGTGCTGTATCCATGGAGCCAGCTCCCCGGCCCTTCCCTGCTCCTCACTTAACCAGTTACAAGTCACGCACGGTCCACGATCCTTACTTTACCAGTTACAAGTTACGGTCCACGATCCTCACATTTTATCACTCACTAGAATGGCTTACAGAGCTCAGGGGTACATATACTGATTTCCTGTAAAGGAGACTGTGGTGAAGCCAGGTGTGGTGGTACACTTGAGGCAGAGACAGGAGGATCTCCGTGAGTTTGAGGCCAGCCTGTGCTGCATAGTGAGTTCCAGATGAGTCAGGTCTACATGGGGAGACCCTGTTAAAAAAATTACAGTGGATAGTTGATGAAGCAGATGACGAGGTGAGGCCTGGAAGGGTCCTGACTGCAGGAGCTTCTGATCGCATGGAGTGGGGTCAGCCACTCTTCTGGCACGAAAACAGTTCACTAATCTGGAAACTCTCCAAACTCAGCAGGGATCTGTAGGAAATGTCTTCATGGAGGCACAATTGATATTTACAGCCCTTCTTTGCTCCCATGAGATGCCCCAAGCTTTCTTACAGCTTGGCCTTTCTGGCACCTTGTTATAACTAAAGATGCTCTGTCACCCAGGAAAGTCTAAGAGACTGGGAGCTGTACCAGGAACTGGGGATAACAACTAAAACACAGGTCTCTCACTACATCAGATTATCATAGCCCGTGAGGGCCTGTGACTAGCTGAGGAACTAGCTGCGCTTTAATGAAGACCATGGAACAACTGGTACAAAATCATTCATGCTGCACTTCACCCCAAGCCATCCCAGAGCTTACCAGCGGCTGCCACTGTTCGGCACAGTCCTTAGTGTGAGTTCCAGAAGAGGAAGGAGTGAGTGTGCGCACATTCACATCAGCTCTCAGAGCTGGTGGAAACTGGTCCTGTGCCGGGTAGGTGAACAGTGCTCTGGGTGATACCATGTGGACAAAGAGCATGGCCTTATTCAAAGATGGGCTCAAAACCCTGTGTCTTACTGTCTGTGCAGCTCGAGGAAGTGGATCTGTCTCCCAGTCTGCAATGGGAACACCATTTACCCCACAATGGTGCTAGGAGACTCACAGAAAAGTCGTAGTAGGTGGTAGCTTCCTACCTTTCTCTCCTGATACTTGAGTAACCAGCATGCACTCAGTTCTTAGTGAGGTGATCTGCTTCTTCCTTTTACAGAGGCATGTGACACTTTTCCTGGAGAGATGTGAACAAATGTTTACTCACCCCAGACAGGAAGCAGACCAGAGTATGAATACTGCTGAAGTCCAACTTGCTAAGCCAATGAGTGTTACTGTGCCTGCCTACCAAAGCAGAATTGATTGAGAGACAGCTGTATTGCCAAAAGCCCACCCCAGCGCGGCTGACAGCTTGAGATGTGACAGCAGGCACATGGGCAGGTTGGAGAGTGCCCTTTTTAGGTGGCTCTATTGGTCTGAGCCTCTTCCAGGCAGCTTGGCTGGTCTGGGAGGGTCCCTCAGCAGTACTGCTTATAGATGCCTGAACAGGAAGAAACAGTAAATATGGTCAGTTTCAGAGACTTCCTGAAGCTATTGAGTTGTTTACTTCCTGAGCTAAAGAGCTTCCTTATAGGATGGACTGTTTTACCTCCCCCAGAACATTTTGAGTCTGTCTCAGTTAGGGGTTCTATTGATATGAAGAGACACCCTGGCCACAGCAACTCTTTTGAAAGAAAACAACTAATTGGGGCTGGTTTACACTTTCAGAGGTTTAGTCCATTCTTGTCATGGCAGGAAGCATGGCAGTGTGTAGGCAGACATGGTGCTGGAGAAGAAGCTGAGAGTTCTGCATCCAGATTGGCAGGCAGCAGGAAGTGAACTGGCTTGAGCTTCTGAGACCTAGTGACACATTCCTCCAACAAAGTCACACCTACTCTGACAAGGCCACACCTCCTAACAGTGCCACTCCTTGAGTCTATGGGGGCCATTTGTATTCAAACCACCACAGAGTCTTAAGAGGCTTCTCTCCAGGATAGAAGGGGTTAATCTCAGGAGTTGGCTGTGCAACAAGAGTTTGGCCTGCATCTCAAGGATGTAGTGCTCTTCTTGTACTAAAGTAGCTGATAGGCACTAAAGCCAGGTAGGTAGCAGCTTCTGCTAGCTACTAAAGCCTTGGTTCTCATGCAAGGGACTGTGGCTCTTGTCCTAAATGGCCTGAGTTAAAACGGAAAGTGCCTACCTCTGCTTTCAAAGTCTCAGTTCCTCCTGTGTCTGGGCAGGTAGAACAGTCTGCCAAGAAGTGGAATTCACTGGAGGAAGACAATAGGGAGTGTTGGTGCTTTGGGCAATCAGGATAGGATTAACACATTCAAGCATGTATTTGCCTGCATACATCCGTCTGTGCATCCTTTGTGTGCAGTATCCATGGATGCCAGAGAGGGCATTAGATACCCTGGATCTGGAGTTACAGACAGCTGTGAGCTACCACATGGGTTCTGCGAATGGATCCTGGGTCTTCTGGAAGACTAAACCATTGCTCCAGCTCCAAGAACCTTAAATTTAGAAAAGAGTAACAGCACAATTGTGCCACTTTAATTATCATTTAATGTGTTTAAATTTAGTGTACCCATTGTTTTAATAGTTTTAAAACATTCTCTAAGGTAACATGAATATTACCACATTGAGCACTACAAAATACCAAAAATGTACAGATATTGTGTGTGTGTGTGTGTGTGTGTGAGTGTGTGTGTGATAGTGTGTGTGAGAGAGAGTGTGTGTGAGTGTGTGTATGTGTGTGTGAGTGTGTGTGTGAGTGTGTGTGTATGTGTGTGTGTGTGTGTGTGTGTGTGTGTGTGTGTGTCTATGTGTGTATGGTACAGAAATGGGTTTTCTTCCACCATGTGGGTCCTGGGATTTGAACTGAGGTCCTCAGCCTTGGCAGCAAGCATCTTTATTCACTGAGCCGTACTGCATGCCTTATTTTTTTCTTTCTTTGTTTTGGTGTATGACAGAGTCTCACTATGTATCCCAGCTGGCCTTAGAACTCTGTGTAGACCAGGCTGCCTCCAATTTCACATAGATCTGCCTACTTTTGCTTCTCAAGTGCTGGGATTAAAGGCATGACTACCACTCCTGCTATGACCTTATTTTATGACCCTCGAACTCACTGATTTGGTGAGGATGGCTGTCCAGTGAGTACCAAAGTTGTGGCCCAGGCCTGGAGACAACTCCTCTCAGCAAGATCACTTCCTCCACCTGCTGCCCCAGCCTCAGACAGATGTGCACTGGCCTGGGAGAGACTGATTGCTGTACAGCAGGAAGAGGTGAGGCCAGGTACAGCACCCAGTGAGACCCAGCGGGGCACTGGACACTAACCTCAGCCTCAGCTACATGCTGTCTTTAGTTTCCACCTGTGTGGTGTGGAGGAAAGAAATGTATACTAAACCTGTTGAATTATATCTATCTATTGACATATTTTTTTTAATTGTGTGCATATGCTCTGTAGAGGTCAGGGGTCAGTTCTCTTTCTAGCAGGCCAGACTCAGGTCAAACTCAGTGGCAAGCACCTTTACCTGCTGAGCCGTCTCACCAGCCTGAGTTATTTTTGAAATTGATCCCCTCCCTCCCTTCTTGGCACTGTGCTGCCGCCACCAGCTCTGATGGCTCATGGTGGGGTCCAAACTAGATGCTGTTCAAGTTCCGCTTCTCTGCGGCTCTCTCATCTCCATCCTCTTGGCCGATTCTGGGACCCTGGCTCCTGCCGGGAGAGACAGACACCCACACACTGCACCACATCTTCACTGGTCTCTAAAGTCCATTAACAGACTCCAGAGACATCAAAAGATCCCAGCACTCCGGAGGCAGAGGCGGGAGGATCTCCGTGAGTTCGAGGCCAGCCTGGTCTACAGAGTGAGTTCTAGGACAGCTGGGGCTACACAGGGAAACCCTGTCTGGAAAGAAACAAAACAAGACTACAGTGGCAAACGTACCCACCTCCACAACTCATTTGGAAACTTCCCTCATGGGAACTCTCTCCATGGTCTGCTCCTGGGAATCAGAGATAGCCTGGCTGAGGCTCATGCTGTGAGACCTTTCTTTGAGTCCTTTAAGAGATCCCCACTTTGCCTCAAGACCGTAAACCCTCCTCAGAGCCCCTGCCAAGCGTCTGTCTGTCCGTGGCCTTAATGACTCTTCTAATAAACTTACCTAAGGGCAGTCACCTCAGTGTCCCAGCTGAACCTCACACCGGAGACCCTTCACTTTTGCAAGCTTAAAAACAAACAAGCAAACAAACAAACAAACGACTCCCTCCCCCTTTGTCACGGTGCTTTCAGTCTGGGGAAGTTTTCCAGCAGTACTCAGAGGGAACTCCTGCCCTTTAAGGGGGTCCAGTCTTTTCATATCGCTATGACACTGTCACTGACCAATGTGTGGGGTTGCATTCACAGATACCTTGGGACACATTCAGCCTGTGGGCTGCAGGTTCAACACGCCTGGACACGATCCCACTGGGTGGCCAGGACAGCAGGAGGCTCAAGCCTCTTTGCGGCTGGAGTCTTAACCAGGAGGCTTGGGTGAGTGTAGGATGCCACGTGCCTGGTGAGGAGGCCTCTTGGAGGCCCAGGGCAGGACCACGCTGGAAGGACTGTTGAAGGAACCAAGGGCAGCACCCGGGAGGCAGAGGCCAGCCAGGGCTACGCAGTGAGACCCTGCTTCACTCTTCCCACTGTTTTACCCGGTTCTCGAAACCCCAGAGACCGCCAAGGAGCCGGTTTCCGATGCAAGCACAGAAGGATCCTTTTATTGTCAGGTTCAACCTGGGCCACTGCATGGCAGATGGAAGGAAATGTGGCAGCCACAATCCCAGGTGTAGAGAGTTTTTATAGGGAAAACCGCAAGCCAGGAATTGGCAACTTGGGATTGGGTAGAAGGGGTATGGGGCAAGGGGATTTTTTGAAACTATTGGTCTAGGCTTTGGGGTGCAAAACCACATTTGAAACCATTGGGTTAGACTTTTGGCAGGGAACCACAACCCACTGAACAGGATTATCAGGACTGCTCAGCAGGATTATCTAGATATCTTTAAGGGCTGTAAACTGCAGACAGGATGTTTGCAGGAGGCTATCTCTCTGTATCTGATCGAGTTGTCATGGCACATTCCTGAGGTCCTTCCTGGAACTGAGTACAGCAGGTGGTCTGAGATGGTGGCCCTTTCCCTAAGATGGAGCCTCTAAAGTCAAGTCTAGACCTTCACATCACCCACCATAAGAAAAGGACCAGGAGAGTAGAGAGTCTGGCTGTATTAAGAGAGACAAAGGCAAGCCGGGCAGTGGTGGCGCACGCCTTTAATCCCAGCACTCGGGAGGCAGAGCCAGGCGGATCTCTGTGAGTTCGAGGCCAGCCTGGGCTACCAAGTGAGTTCTAGGAAAGGCGCAAAGCTACACAGAGAAACCCTGTCTCGAAAAAAACCAAAAAAAAAAAAAAAAAAAAGAGAGAGACAAAGGCTGAACAGAACAGAGGTGGTAGACAGTGACACTGATGGCCAGGCTAGGGAAGGGATGGAAGTAGCTGAGGTCATGAGGCCTTCCACCTTCTTCTCTTCTCATCCTTCCCTTTGGCCTAGAGCTGCTTGAGGCGGGCGTGTCTCTTGTTTAGCCCACTCAGTTAAGAACACCTGTCACGGATGAGGCCCGTGAGTAATCACTTGTCTCCTTATGCTCGCTCGGCAAGGTGCTGGGGTGACGATTTCTCTGCCAGCTCTTAACGTAGCTGCTGCTGTCTATGGTCTGCTTTTGGTGAACAGCTGACCCTCGAATCTCTTTAGCTGGCTTGGGACACTCTGGATGGCAAACCTGGGTGTGTCTGCTTCACACAGTAAGGATGGGACCTGCTAAGCCTGTGCTGGGGTCTCATGCAGAAGTCCATGCAGTCCAAAGCCTAGGACAGCTACTTGGGTATGTCCAAGCCCTGTGTGCTTCATGCATTTAACTTGGAACCAAATGTGTGTCCTCCAAACTAACCTGCTTAAGGAGACCCCTAGTACCAGGCTGAGGGGGTGTGTCTAACCACATGCTTCAGTGGTTATCAATTTTTTATCAATTTCCATTTTTCATGTGCATGACAACTTGAGGGTATAGGTGTATGTGTGTGTGTGTGTGTGTGTGTGTGTGTGTGTGTGTGTGTATACATACGTATGTATCAGAGGACAGTGGTGGTGCTTTCCATCTGTTGACACAGGGTTTTCAAGATGTCCCAGAACTTAGTCATGTAGGGTAGGCTAGCTGGCCAACTCTCCTCTCAACCATCACTGGTGTCACAGGTATGTGCTCCCGGTTTTTATTGGGTTCTGGAGATATGGTGGTTTGAATGAAAATGGCCCCATAAGCTCAGAGGGATTGGCACTATTAGGAGGTGTGGCCTTGATGGAGGAAGTGTGCCACTTGGGGATCTGAGGTTTCAGAAGCCCAAGCCAGGCCCGGTGTCACTGTCTCTTCCTGCTTCTGGTGAATCCAGATGTAGAACTCTCAGCTCCTTCTCCAGCACTACGTTTTCCCTGCATGCCACCATGCTTCCCAACATGACCATAATGGACTAAACCTCTGAACTCTAAGCTATCCCCAGTTAAATGTTTTCCTTTATAAGGTTTGTGTGTCATGATGTCTCTTTACAGCAATAGAAATCCTACCTAAGGCAGGATCTGAACCAGGCCCTTGTGATTGCAAGGCAAGCACTCTACTGACTGAGCCATCTCTCCAACCCCAGTTTGTCTTCCGCCTCAGCACCCTTTATTCGAGATCTAGGAATACATCCCAGACTGGTTTGGGTCTTGTGGCTGTCTTGTGCTGGACTATAAGTGTACACTACTATACAGCCTTCATATTTACTTTATTACTATTATTTTTAGGATAAGGTCTTAAGCCCCGGCCAGGCTGGAATTGGCTTTGTAGACTAGGAAGGCCTTGAACTCACAGAGATCTGCCTGTCTCTCCCTCCTGAGTGTTGGGATTAAAGGTATGTGCCCCTATGCCTGGCTCTAATTGCTTAATTGCTGCGGTTTGGGTGCTTTTTGTCCTCTGAAGATTCCAGCTTTGGGAGCCTGGTCCTGTGTGATGCTGGAGGTAAGCTCTTCACAGGGTAGGGGGCAGTGGGAGTTGAGTAAGTGGGGTGTGCCCTTGCAAGGACTGTACTGGCCTCAGTTTCTCTCTGGCTCGTTCCAAGCTGTGACCTCTTCTTCTGTGTGTGCTTCTGCCTTTTGCCATGAGGTCCTCCAAGACGATCTGGATTATGCCACCAATCTTTGCAGCTGTGAGCTAAATAAACCTCTTTATAAAAAGGTTAAAACCAGGTGTGATGACACACATTTGTAATTCCAGCACACTGGAGATGGAGGCAGGAGAATTAGGAGTCCAAGAGTTTGAGGCCAGTCCAGGATACATAACTGTCTCAAAATATTTTTTTTCTTTTTAGCCTATATCAGACCTTCTTCTTATTCTTATTCTTTTAAACAGTAATAACAGACTACTACAGCATATAAATGGATGTGAACAGGATCCAGTCCACCTTGTACAGCATGGGATCTTCGATGTACATGTACAGCATGGCAGTTGTGATGCTCAGTAAATACTTGTGGAATATATTGGGCATCAAGGCTCAGGACTCTAATGCCAGCTACTCGGGAGGCTGAGGCAAGATGAGTACACGTCCACGGCCTGCCAAAGCTACAAAGTGAGTTCAAGGACAAGCTCCGTAACTTATTGAGACTCATCTCAAAATAAAAACAGGCTGGAGAGATGTCCCAGTAGTTAAGGGCACTGGCTGCTCTTCCAGAGGACCATGTTTCAGTTTCCACATGGCAGGTCACAGCCATCAGGAACTACAGTTCTAGGAGACTCATTACCCTCTCCTGACCTCCAAGGATAACAGTCACGATCATGGAGCAAAGACATATCTGCAGGCAAAATATTTATACACATTAAAAATTAATTAATTAACTAATTAAGAAAGGTAAAAAGACGTTTTGGGATGCAGCTCAGTGGTGGAGTGCTCACAAGGTCCTGGGTTCGACCCCAGTGCCACAAAACAAAACAAGCCCTGAATATTTGTGGAATGAATGGCAGAATGAGCATTCTGGTCCAAGTGGAGTCTGAATCAATTCAGAAGAGCAGCAACCTAAAGCACAGGTCTGAGTGCTGAGCGGCGGTGGTGCACGCCTTTAATCTCAGCACTCAGGAGGCAGAGGCAGGTGGATCTCTGTGAGTTCGAGGCCAGCCTGGTCTCCAAAGTGAGTTCCAGGAAAGGCACAAAGCTACACAGAGAAACCCTGTCTCGAAAAACCAAAAAAAAAAAAAAAAAGACCAAAACAAAAACAAACAAACAAACAAACAAACCTTAAGGCACAGGTCTGAGCTGTAAGCCAGAGGATGAATGAGGGAAGGGAGGCAGTGTAAGACAGCTGTCGTCAGAGCACAGCTGGGGATGTCTTTCTGTTTGCTGTGAATGTGTTGCTCTGATTGATTGATAAATAAAACGCTGATTGGCCAGTAGCCAGGCAGGAAGTATAGTAGAGGCAGGATAAGCAAAGAGGAGAATGCTGGGAAGTGGAAGGCTGAGTCAGGAGACGCTGACTTAGTACCAGTAAGCCACAAGCCACATGGCAACTTATAGATTAATAGAAATGGGTTAATTTAAGATATAAGACTAGATAGAAAGAATCTTGCCACGGCCAAACAGTTTATTAGTAATATAAGTCTCTGTGTGTTTACTTGGGTCTGAGTGGCTGTGGGCCCCGGTGGGACTGGAGAAATCTCCAGCCACAGAGCACCCTAGACAAATGCTGAATTCTGAGACCTGGGCTGGCTACTAAGAAGACTCCTTCCAATCCTAGCCTCCCTATCATCAGTCATCCAGACACTCAGCAGTTACATCAGGAAGGTCTGATGTGTGAGAGAAATCATGGATGCTGCACCTGGATTTTCTCTCTTGCATGGAAGTGCTCGGCACAGATAATGGGACTCAGCAGGACTCCACAAATGATTATTGAGCTTACAGTCTAATGAACAAAGTGACATTATTCAGCCAGAGAAAGAGCACAGTAGTTATCAGGGTTCTCTGGTTGCAGCGAAATCGCCTCGACTGATGTAATTAAGTGCTTAACTAGACACACAAGGGAAGCAGCAGTTCCCAGAATTCAGGCACCTGAAAGAGCGGAGGAAGGTTTGTCGAGGCCCCTGGGGAAGAATCTGTCATCTGCCATGAGTGCTCTGGCGCTTTTCCTAGGAGGGAGAGGCCTTCTGAGTGACGGTCCCGCGGAACAAGCAAGGCGGGATTGTTCAAAGGGAGGTATGCAGATATTGGGTGGGTGAAGTCTAGATGCCAATGGTTTCAGGAGCTGTACTGACAGCATGGGAGTCTCCTGGCAGACTACCCTTGCAGGGTTCCTGTCCTTTCATGTATGGGGCAAGATGTTAGGAGCTTTCTGGCTTCCTGGACCACTGGGATCTGATTCTCTGGCTTGGCCTTTCCACTCTGTGTCATGACACTAGTCCCTGTGTTTGCCTGGGCTGGCAGGTCAGACAAGGAGCCCAGGGAACCAGCTGTCAGCATCATGTCAGTGACCTAGGATATGGAGACTAAGGACAGAAGAAACTTGTTTAGGAAGCCAAGAGTGGACTAAGGGCCATCATACATTATATTTATCAATTGAAATGACTAAACATATTCAAACAAATTTGTCTTTAAAATTTTTTCATGAGCAGGATTCTAAAACACACGTGAAAGTAAAAAGTAGGAAGTCTTCACCCAAGTAAACACCACTTACAGCTTAAAGCCAAGTCTCTGGTAAGGAGTTCAGAGGCAAGTGATGCAGCAACCCTCTCAGAGAACTGGCTCTGGAGCCCTGTGCCAGGTAGCAGGTGGGTGAGACCTCACCGAAGCAACACTTGTCATCTGTGAAGAGGTGTTGTGTAGCAAGCTCTGACCTGGTGGTAAGAATGCTCAGTGTCTCATCATTGTCTCCCATCTCTGTGAGGCCTGCTGTCTGTCCCAGTTCATTCTCTGAATTCCTTAGACAGATCCAATGGACTGAATTTTTAGAGTATTATATGTTATTTTCAGGGGTAATTTTTTTTTAAAAAAGACTCTCTTTACTTTTTTATTTCACATGTATTGGTGTTCTGTCTGAATGTCTGTCTGTGTAAGAGTGTTGTATCCCCTGGAACTGTCTGTCTGGAGTCACAGATGGTTGTGAGCTGCTATGTGGATGCTGGGAATTGAACTTGGGTCCTCTGGAAGAGCAGCCAATGTTCTTAACTGCTAAGCCATCTCTCCAGCCCCAGGGGTAACTTTTATCCAGTCCATTCTCTAAAAGCAGAGCTTGGGTCTAGGAGATTGTGCTGAACGAGGTGAGTAGAAGTATGGGAAGGATAAAGGACTCTCAAAGCCGATGAGGACCAGCAAGATGGCTTAGTGGGTGAAGGCAGCTGTCACCAAGCCTGACAGTCTGAATTTGGTCTCCAGGACCCACATGGTGAAAGGAGGGAACTGCTTCCCACAAGTGTCCTCTGACCTCCACAGGGATGCCATGGCGGCCACTTGGGCACATACATGTGCAAATCAACAAATACATAAAATTTCTCCAATTTAGAGAAAGAAAATGACAGCCAAATAAAAGGCATTTAGGACCAAATAAACACAAGCAGAAAAGAACCTCACCACACAACAACACTAATTTCTTTTAGAAGCATTTATTTTTGTGCACGGGGAGTGTGTGTTTTCATGCAGACACCTCACAACATGCATGTGGAGGTCAGTGAGAGCAGGATTCCACCATGTTGGTTTTGTGTATCAAACTCAGGTCAGCCAGGTTGGCATCAAGTTCCCAAACCTGCTGAGCCATCTCACTAGCCCAGTACAATCTTTTAAAGCAGGGTTCTGTGCATGGGGGTACTCACTGCTCTTTATATTTATCATGTCTGAACTAATAAAATAAAAGAATGCAACATCGTTGGTGTTTTTCATTTTTTTTTTTAATCCTCAAGTCTTCCTATAGCAGTAGTGTTTCTCAACTAGGCTCTATTTTTGTCTCCCATCTTCCAGAAGGGGACATTGTCTACTTTCAGTGGTTACCACTGGGGACATGCACGGGGTTGGGGGGCAGGTGCTGCTGACTTCTAGTCAGGGAGGCTACCCAGTCTTACAATGTACACAGTGGTCTCCTCACTACCAACGATCACTGGGGCCACATCAGGCACAGTGATGAGTTTGAGAAACTGTCTTTTAGTGTAAGAAAGTAAACTTTTCAAAAACTGGATTTTCTCCTCTTATTTAAAAAGGTATGGAACAGAACTACTATCATTTGGCAACTTGTTCACAGTATTTCTTATGTACATAAGCTTCTTCCTAAAGTAAAAATGCTTGATCAAAGCTACTAGGAAAACAGCACAGCCCGCAGGAAGCATATTTTAAAGCTTTAAACATTATCCTCTGCATCTGCACTGGTGCACACCTCTAACCTCAGCTTAACATAGTCGTGCACACTTCTAACTTCAGCTTAACATAGTCGTGCACACCTCTAGCCTCAGCTTAGTGCTAAGCACTTGCCTAGCATGCCTAGGGACCCACATCTGACTCTCAGCACCGAACTAAACAAGTCTGGATAATTTTGCTAAGTAACACACTCAGCCCAAATTGCTGAGTTGCTTCTGGTTGGAATCTCCTGTGAGGTGAAGGCCTGTGGACAGCAAGAAGGTTCCAGTCTCCCCCTCTTTAGGGAAAAGATGAAAGGGCAAGTGAGAAAAACAGCTGTGCTTTCTGGCTGCAGCACATTGGTGTTCCATAGTGGACTAAATTCTGCTCCTGTTACTGCGATGTCTTGATTAAGTTCCCATCTTACACACTTGGAATGTTAATTACAGTCCAATAAATCAGTGCTCTCGAATTTTAGTTTATGTAAACCTTCAACTTAAACACCTAATTTGGGAGCAAAGAGCACAAGCTATTTCTTTTCTAAGGATGAAGACGTGAGGATGGAGCTTAAAATAGAAGCATTCTTTGGCACACTCTTTAAGAGGTGGCTTTTGGTAAGCTAATTTCTTATCTGGCCTCAGCCTCCTGCTGACAGGCCCAATCCGTTAGTTCCTTCCTTCTAATGACTGGTCTGTTCTTCAGAGAACCTGGTTTGTGTGGTTTTTGAGTAGTGAAAGAAAAAGAAATTTTCCAGACAGGAAGTTCTGAGAGCTGGACAGGAAGGATTTAACAGAGGCACATTCTGATTTAAAAGTTACAGGGCACTCAGGAGGCCTTCTTCCAGGTCTGTATAAGACAAACTGAAGGACTTCAGGAACACAGCCACTTCAGCACAGTGGAGGCCCAGGTAGTATTGCTGGGAGTTTGAGACCACAAAACCAATCATGGTGTGCTGGCATTAGGTCAACTTGACACAAGCTAGACATCTGAAAGGACGGAATCTTAATTGAGAAATGCCTCCATAAGACCTGGCTGTAGGCATTTTCTTAATTAGTGGTTGATGGGCGAGGACCCAGCCCACTGTGGGTGGTACCATCCCTGGGCTGGTGATTTTGGGCTCTGTAAGAAAACTGGCAGTGGTGGTTTGCATAGGAATGGGCTTCATAGACTCATTGAGTTTGAATGCTTGGCCCATTGGGAGTGGCACTAATAGGAGGTGTGGTCTTGTTGGAGTAGGTGTGGCCTTGTTAGAGGAAGTGTGTCACTGTGGGGTGGGCTTTGAAGTCTCATATGCTCAAGCTACCCCCAGTGTAGGACAGTTTACTTCCTATTGCCTTTGCATCAAGATGTAAAATTCTCAGGTCCTTCTCCAGCACCATGTCTGCCTGAATGCTGCTATGTTTCTTGCCATGTCAATAATGGACTCTCTGAAATGGTAAGCCAGACCCAATTAAATGTTTTCCTGGCCGGGCGGTGGTGGCGCACGCCTTTAATCCCAGCACTCGGGAGGCAGAGGCAGGCGGATCTCTGTGAGTTCGAGGCCAGCCTGGGCTACCAAGTGAGTTCCAGGAAAGGCTCAAAGCTACACAAGAGAAACCCTGTCTCGAAAAACCAAAAAAAAAAAAAAAAAAAAATGTTTTCCTTTATAAGAGTTGTGTGATCATGGTGTCTCTTCACAGTGATAGACACCCTAACTGAGATACTGTTGAGAAAGCCAGGAGCAAGCCAGTAAGCAGCTGGCTTTCCATGGCCTCTGCATTAGCTTTTGCCTCCAGATTCCTGCCTGTGTTCTTGTCCTGATCTCCCTTTCATGATGAACTATAATTTGGAAGTGTAAGCCAAATAAACCCTTTCCTCCCCAACTGGCTTTTGGTCATGGTGTTTCATCACAGCAATAGAAACCATAACCAGGACACATGGCTATTGACTGCCTTCTAGAAACTGAAAAAGGCAGGACAGGCACTGAGGGTATAGATCAGTGGTGTATTTCATGGTTCCACCATGGGTTCCACTTCCAGTACATCAAAGGGGTGGGGTGAAGTAAAATGGGATCAGGAGTTACAGATGTTTGTGAGCCATTTGTGTGTGCTGGGTCCTCTGGAAGAGCAACAGCTGCTCATAACTACTGAGCCATCTCTCCTGCACACCACCCCCCCTTAAGGATTTTTATTTTATGTGCTTGCATGTGTGTGCACCACACGTGTGCCTGCAGAGGCCAGAAGAGGGTGTCAGATCTTCTGGAACTGGATTACAGGTTGTTGTGAGCTGCCACCAGGGTGCTAGAAACTGAACCTGGGTTCTCAGCAAGAGCAGCAAGTGTTCTTAACCACTGGGTCATCTCTTGACTTTGCCTTCCCTTTTTAGTTTTATATTGGTTAGATATGGCTGCATAAACAATTCATTTCCAAATCTAGTAGCTGTTTTAAACTGCAAATACCTTTTTTTTTTGTTAGTAACCTAGGTGACTCACAAACCTGCAAGTAAGGTATCAGCTGCAGCCACGCCGTGGTTCCAGATGCTGCTGCTGCTCCTGCTGCTCCTCCTCTTGAAACAGGGTCTCACTATGCAGCCTTGGCTAGCCTGGAGCTTGATATACAGACCAGGCTGGCCTAGAACTCATAGAGATCTGCCTGCCTCTGCCTCCCTGAGTGCTAAAGCGGTGGGCCACGAGGCCAGGCTACAGAGTCCACTCTTTACAGGGTGTGGCAGTGAGGGCCTCAGTTCCACTTAGCTGCTGGACAGAAATGTCCATTTATCACACAGGCCTCTCTCACAACACTGCAGCTGCTTTCCTCCAGCAGGAAGCCCAACAGTCAGGCTGCACAAAGCAGCTGGAGGTTGGCCTGTCACCTTACCTCTGAAAGGACACCTGTGGCTAGGTCCTACTGAAGGACAGAAAACTACAGAAGTGCTGAGTACCAGCAGACAGGTCACTGCCATCATAGAAGATTGTCTCATCTTAGAAGTTTCTAACTCCAAGTGTTTTTGTACATTGAAAGCTAATGACTAAGGAATTCCTTAACTGAATTTAAAAGGCGTTGGTTTCAGAGCTGAGCTAATTATCTTATGAGGTGTGCATATAACAGAGTGTCAACTCCAGGGGCCAAGAACTCTCCTCCTCTTTCTTTTTCAAAATGTGATAATCGTTCTCTGAAAAACCACTTAACACAACACCACAATGTTATTGATGAAGAATAGAAGATATGAATAGAAAGCATGGTTCAATACCTAGATTTCTGATGAAAATTCCTTCCAGCAATCAGCATCCAGTCTCAAAAATGAAAAAAGAAAAATTTCAATGATACACTTGCTGGCTGAGAGGACCAATAGCATCGGATGCGGTAGACAGAGGATGACAAATGTTAGAAGATGAGAACACTGTGGAGGCCCACAAAGGTTTCCTAGTGAGATCTGAGCTTGCTTTACCCGGCATTAGAGCAGCATTAGAGGATTGTTTGACCAAGTGCATGGTTCCTAGGTGACTGGAAGGGTCTACACTTGGCCAAGATGGGGGAGGTTTTTGCTCCACCCCTTGGCATTCCTACAAATAGCCCTTTAGAAGAGACAGAAGGGGCTGGTGGATAAGGATCTAGTCCCCCCGCCCCCAAGGCTATCCTGTGTTTCTGTTTCTCTCCCCTCTATCCTTCTATCTAAATCTCTTATCCCTTTCTCCTCAAGAGAACCCTGGGGTAAAATGTGGTAGCCAGTCTCCCAGCTGGGCTCCTACAGATGGTGCCAGGAACAGGGACCAGGGACTTGGCAAAGGGAGTGTCAGGGGGTGTCTTGGGTATAAGGAGGCATGCCTGATAAGGAATTAAAAATGAAGGCGATGGTACTTGATTCTCGGGAGTGAAAGTTAGGTGGCAGAATGCCAAAGTTAAAAGTGAGTGAGGCTGCAGCATATATTTCTTTTTTTTTTTTTTTTTTGGTTTTTTCGAGACAGAGTTTCTCTGTGTAGCTTTGTGCCTCTCCTGGAACTCACTTGGTAGCCCAGGCTGGCCTCGAACTCACAGAGATCCGCCTGCCTCTGCCTCCTGAGTGCTGGGAATAAAGGCGTGCGCCACCACCGCCCGGCTTACAGCATATATTTCTATCTAGATTTCTTTCTTTTTTTCTCTCTTAATTTCTATCTCTAAAAATTAAGAAGAAAATGTAAGGTAGACTATAGGAGGAATATAGTGTAAGAAGAAATTTAGGAATAAGAGTAGAATTAGAAATACTGGGTAAAAAGAAACTCAGGGTAAGGTAGAATAAAATAAGCAACAAGAGAGAGGAACTATGTCCTTGATTTCCAACTATGGGACTATGAATGCAAACTCCTGAGAAGAATCGGAGTCATGAAAAAATACTATGAAACTTAAGGAACAGCTTTAAAAAATTAAGAAGGGGGAAACCGTACCCTCAGAAGCTTGCCTGAATTTGGTATGATGTGTGGAAGAGAGAAATGTCAGCTCCAATGACGCTCCTGCAGAAGAACAGGAGTAACTTTCAGAATGATATTAAAGCTGACCATGAACTCAGAACTTTCAGAAATAAAGCACTGTTGAGTTCACTTATAATTTTTACTATGGTAACTCATGATTTGCACACTCTGCCTTGTTGAAAGAAAGTTAGTTCTGTTAAGAGATTCTTTGAAATGATTTGAAATGACTGCACACATGTGATATATAGACATATACACAGATTCACTTTTATTTTTATTTATGTCTATTTATAAAGGTATACCACATGTGTGGGTGCCCTCAAAGGCCAGAAGACAGCATCAGATCTCGCGATGCTGGAGTTACATGTGGCAGAGAACCAAACTTAAGTTCTTTAGAAGAGCAGCAAGAGCTCTTACCTGCACTGCCGAGCCAGCCCTCCAGTCTGTAACTTTTTTTTTTTAAAGATTCAGAGAATCTTTAAAATTTTTTAGTTTTAATTTTATATTTTACTTTTTTGATATTTTAATTATATCATCCCCCCTTTCCTTTCCTCCATCCAACCCCTCCCATGTACCCCCTCTTGCTCTCATTTAAATTCACAACCCCCTTTTCTTTAACAGTTATGTGTGTTGTCTATCTCCCTAAGTTTATCTGTCTGTCTGTCTGTCTGTCTCCTACTGACTTACTTACCTCCCTATCTCCCTAAATATATAAATATAACTTGCTCAATTTGTATAATGTTACTTGGATGTTTGCTTTCAGGGCTGACCATGCCATACTGGATAACCAACCAATTGCTGTGCTCTTCCCTGGGGAAGACTATTTCTCCAGTTCTCAGCATTCATTAGCTGCCCGTGGTTCTTTGCCTATAGCTGAAGTCTCATGAGCTTCCCCTTCCATGCAAGTATGTCTACTGATGTCATCCTTGTCAGGCCATGTTTATTAGCTATGTCGGTGAGACTTCCTGGATATAGCTTTTCGGACATTTCAAGGAGACACAGTCTCACAGCAAACTCTTGGTATCTGGCTCTTATAATTTTCCACCCTCTCTCAAACAGATTTCTAAGCCTTAGGTACAGGAGTTGTGTTATAGATGTATCAGTTGGGATTGGCTTCCACAACTCTGTAATTTGACCAGTTGTGGCTTCTGTAATGGTCTCCTATTGTAAAGAGAAATTTTCTTGATGAGGAGCGGGAACTACACTTATCTGTGGGTATAAGAATAAATATTTAGAGTGTAATTAGAGATTGTGTTGGTTCAGTAAATGGGCAGTTGTAGGTTCTCCTCCAAGGTCCATGCCTTCACTAGCCCTGGGTAGTTGGCTAGGTTTCCAGAACCAGGCATGGTTTCCCTCTTGCTGAGTGGGCCTTAAGTCCAATTAGAGAGCTATTAGTTACAAATTTTATTTTATGTATATGAGTGTTTTGCCTGTATGTCTGTGTACAGCATGCATGCCTGGAACCCACATAGGCCAGAAGAGGGAGCTAGAGTCCCTGGAACTGGAGTAACAGTGGTTGTGAGCTGCCATGTAGGTGCTGGGAATTGAACTTTGATCTTCTGGAAGTATAGTAAGTGTTCTTTACTGCTAAGCTATCTCTTCAGCTCCCCATCCTGTAACTTTATTTTTTAAGCTCATCTTCTCTTAATTTGACAGTAAAAAATGATTCTTAAATTTAATAATCATCCAAAGTTACCTTAACAAATAAATCTCAACTATGACTATTTTATCTGGGAAGTAGTAAAAATAGGACATGTCTACTCTGTTCTAGGAAGGGCATGTAAATGCTGATGCCCAAAGGAACCTAAATGTTCTATGTTTATACACTTTAGAAATTGAGGCAAGCAAGAAAATCAAAACAGGAGTTTTTATTTGCAGTTCAAGGGTTAAATACTTTAAAGTGCCAAATCTGGATTAAGCACATGAGAATTCTTACATGATTTGGAAGTTGACCTCTAATAAAAATCTACTGCTTAAAAAAACAAGTTTAGGTAGTACTCACTATACGTGCACCCTCATCATTAGCTTGCTGGGCTTTTTAAGCCAGTAAACCACTCTCAGAAATATAATCAAAAGTATATTAAAAAGCTTAGTAAAGAAGAACATATAACTAGTAGAGGTATATAAAACAGGTAATTGATGGTGCAGGAAACTAAAAAGATATCCCAGGTCAGCTTGTTTTCTTATTGTGGTTCAGACTCCAATAATTCTCAAAACTCAAGATACGGTACCCCAATATTTATAATTTCTGTAATGTACATCGTTTCTTTTAACTTAAAAAAACATTATAAAAGTGAAAGCAAAGACGCTTTCTCTCTGGCATCACCCTGTGTGCTGCTAACCAGCACTGTTTATTAAGAATGCACAGTAATTACATATTTTGCAGGTGCCAACAAAGCCTGGTAACAAAAAGCGGTAGGATAGCAGTGTTATATAAATTAAAAAGGGAGGGGTGGAAACCATAATGTAAACAAAATTATAGCATTACATTTTAGGTAAGAACAACTAACAAGCTTTGCATGGAACATCTAGGCTGATGTTTAAGACTGTGTGGTTTTTAAAAGCTAAGCAGGTAGGGAACAAGAAGCCAAGGATGAACACTGGGCTAGGAGTTCGGAGACATGGGGTGCCACTTCCTCTTTAGAGTTTAGTCTTCTCATTACAAAACTAGACTAGATCATCTCTCTGGGATCTTTAAAAAGAGCAAAACCTAAAGTTCCTTCTGTCCATAGTCAATGTGAATCAGGCATATTTCTTTTAGTATTTGCAATAAAGAAACATGAACATACAGCAGACATCATTTCGCAACGAAGTGTAATCTCTGACTGTAATAATTATTATACAATCTCTGACTGTATTATTACTGGAATGACAACCAGGCTTTTCTCATCTTCTCTCAGCAGCTGACATGCTCTGAAAACAAGCAAGCACCCTCATTAGGTAGTAACAGAACCGCAGAAGCATTTGGTGCAGACTGCGGCTCCTCAATGCTTAGTGACTACACAAAACACAACTGGGAACCAGTTAAGAGCTCTGTGATGTGAAACGTGAATATCCTTTGGTTTTTGTGAAATATTTATATTGAATATCCCTCCTCTGCAAAAGGAATAGCACAGTTTCTTCCTGTGTCTTTGAGATAGTGAATAAGTAGGTTGTATCTGTGGCCACTGGGGCTGACAGCTATGCTAAGCTTGGGATGGAAGATAGCAATGCTGACATCACACAGCTGGTCTGTAGCATTCTCTGGCACTGCAGAGTTTTACCACCTTCCTGCTTTACATTGTTTGTCAGAGAGCTTGTTTAACACTGGGTACTCTGTAGGGTGTAATAACTCACATAAGATAGCTAAATTTCATGTCTGTCATTATTAAATTTATGGCTTTCACTTTAGCCTCTGAATATAAGTGTTTTCTACTGTGAAAAGGAACAAATTTCAGGTTAGTGGTCAGAGAACTTAGAATCAAATGACCATCCAAGCTTCTCTTGCTGAGTTGCATGAGATCATGCAAATCTACAATGTCGTAAAGTCTAGTGTTTTCTACAAACACCTGTGTTTTATAAGTCTTTTCAAATTCCTTTCAAATAGGATACAGTGTTAAAAATAAAAATATAACTACAAGTGATAATGATGTACAAAATCATACTATAAGCTCTATAATCTAAAAATTATGGATGAGTATGACAACTATTTTTACAATGGATATAATTTTACACAGGAAATATGTTAATTTTTCTTTCATGAGAAAGAACTTCATGAGATCACAGCAGTCAATTTAAGTATTTACTACGCTCTTGGGACATTTACTCACCTAAGTCACCTAATAAAATGCCTACTTAATAAATAGTTAACAAAAGAACATAGTTATCTAATCTTTCTCTGGATAGTTAGCTCAGTGATTACTACGTTTTGAAATTCCTTTTACTTTTCCAAGTTCTATTTTTAAGAAGCAGGAA
This sequence comes from Peromyscus maniculatus bairdii, assembly GCF_049852395.1. NCBI lineage: Eukaryota > Metazoa > Chordata > Mammalia > Rodentia > Cricetidae > Peromyscus > Peromyscus maniculatus. The sequence continues at coordinate 19,801,457 of NC_134856.1, read as the reverse complement.
TGTTTACTGACTTCAAAAAGTTAAATAATTATTATGCTAAGTGCAAGTTTTCCTATCTTCTTGATATCATTTCCTTTTTAAAAATAAAAGTGTCATACAGAGAACACTTTGGGCAGAAAGTACATCACATTGAAGGTCACAGTTTTCAGCAATCTCAGAGATCAGATTTATGTAGTACTTAAAAGAATTAATAAAATCTAGTGAAACCTGAACTTTTCATTTCATTGAAAATTTAGTTCAATATAGAAAATGAGAATTTACCTCTTTAAAATGAAATTATTCATATTATTTATCATTAAATATATGGATTCTTCCCCATTCTATCTTATCCAAAGTATTCCTGATATAAATAATATAATTGAAGGATTATGTAACAATGTATACTTTAATATAAGATTTCTGTTGTGATTTGGAACAATAAATACCACATAGTGAAAAACTTATCAGCAACTAAATACAGCAGCAAAAGAAATGAAAAGCTTATGTACACATCACCATGACCAAGGTCTTTATAATAGTCTATAGTACAGTCCCATCACAGCGTATTTCTATACAAAGCCTCTGATGTGAACATTCAAAGAAATCTGTCTTGTATGTCTTAAATCTTGGTTTAATAAAGTTTGTACAGTATCAAATAATATCAAAAGTCTAAAAAACACAATGAGTTTTGATATCATGTTTATAAATTATTGTTTTATATAATTTACAAAACATAAGGTCAAAAGTGCTTTAAAAAAAAGCTGAAGCTGCTATTCTTGATGATAATGGCTAGAAAAATGCACTTTTCCAAGCAGAAGCTATGTAAAGGCTCACATAGTTTCTTAGAGAATTTAAGTTTCCACTAACCATGGTTACCATGTGTCAAAGACAAACCAATACCAAGAGAACAAATAAATCTTTCTGAAAGATGATAGGGAACATAGATCTGACAAGAAGCTCTGCATGGAGCCATAATTAAAGGCCTGCCCACAAGAGAGTTCTAGGATCCTGATTACTGGGATGAATGTCTGTCACTGAATGAGACCCAACAACTGCAGAGGTTGCTACACGTTTTTAATCTTTCTCAAATTTCCACTCCTGACTAACTGGTAATAATATACCCCAGGATTATTACTTTTCTAGTATAACTAAGACGAAGCATGATTTAAAGGTGATAAATCATGTCATCTATTACTTCCCCCAGAAAAACAGGACTAAAGATGCAGTTATTAAAGACAATAGTATAGGAATGATTCAGGGAGAAATGAAATATGACTGTGTCTTAAACTGCCATTCATCACAGCAGTAGCCATATTCTACACATAAGAGCAAATACATGCCCATGCTGAATTAAGCAACACATTATCCCCTTAATGAAGGAAATCAAAATGGTAAAACTATAGGCAAATAAAATATATTAGAGAAAAGAAAGACAAAAGGAATATGAAAAAAATCTTACTTTTAAATTTACTGTGGGATCAAACTGATGGGGCTGTGTGAATAAGAACAGTATCCTGATATCAATACTTCCAGGCTGCTGAGCCTGGCTCAACATGACCACTCACTCCTCAACTGCTATTGAACTGTTGGTATTTTGTAGATAAGATGCCAAGCAACAGATGATGACTTTTTCCACTGAATACATTAAGTTCCTTGGTTGGTTTCACATATATAGATTGCCTGAGATAATAAAATCATCAGCATTATGATAAATTATGAAGGTCTTTCTAATTTGACAGAACAAGATTGGCTGCTGAGACAGAATGAGTGTTGGTGTAGGCTGCATACACATACTTAATAATTAATGCCTTTAGTTGACAATTAGAAGTCGATGGATATGGATGCTTGGGCAGAATCATCTCGCCCTCTGACATAAATCTCACAGGGGATCTCTTCCATCACTCTGTCCTCTAGAGCCTGTTCTGGGCACTCATGCGCTTGTTTGAAAGTGTAGCTGCTTTTTTTGAAGGTGCTATTAAATGTTTTCATGGGCTGCGGTTGTGCAAAATCATTTCGGAAGGGAAGTTCCATGGAACTGAGGTTGGTCCTGCTTTGTTTGACACTGGATGCTTGAGATCCACAGTGGTGGTCGTGAATGCACCGGGAGGCCGTGGAGGAGCGCCGCATCTTCTGGTAGTTGTCAAGTTCTTCTGACAAGTCTGCCAGGTCTGCAGAAATCTCTTTCTCTCTTAGTGAAAATAGTTCATAATGAGGAGGATCAAATACTTCTTGGAACCCAGTTTTATTAAATGCAGTTTTGCAAGCCATAACCTTTTTCCGGGGCTGTTTCACTTGTACTAAAATAGAAATAATGAGAAGAACCAAGACAATCCCTGATGTAATGCCAATAATTGTCCCATGAGTTTTAGTGATCTGTTCAAATAGTCCAGCTTTCTTCTTCTCTGTAACAAAGAAATGTTGAGGTTTTCACAATTCATAAGTTCCAGCACAGATTGACTAGATATTTTTAGGTAAAACAGGATATTTGGTTCAAATATATCAGAGATAATGCAACTGAAGAATTGGTTTTTAAAACCAATAGAAAATACTATTATGATTTTTGAGTCAAGTAACAAATCATGATATAGTTAGCTAGAAACAGAAAAACTAAAGTGCTTGTTCCTTACTCAAAAGGTTCACAAGTACCTATAATCTTCAAATTATAGTAATATAGAAAATGTCAAAAACAAATACTCCTGATGTATCAAGTTTAGTTTTCTGCTACAAGGCAGATTCAACTGCTATGTTGATTCCTATCTGCAGGATCAGACTAACAATCCAGGTGTACCACCATGGTCTACTGTTTTGGAATGATAGATAAATGCATTCCAAGTAGTTAGTGTTACCCTCAGATTACATCAGCTTCCTATAGTAAGATATTTATGTATTCAACTCTTAGTAAGTTGAAAGACATATACATTTTATTTTTCCAACTGATGTGACAACCAAGTTTCAGTATCTAATACCTCTCATCATCATATTTGCCTTTCAGAGTATATGTTAGAAATAGAAGTAACTTGATGAAGAGAAAAAAAAAAGAAGCATTCTATAATGCATTGCTTTTACATCACTGTGATAACCTATGAGTTGGTCTTATTAGTTCTTCCATTCTCGAGGCTATCCTCTAAACTATCTAACTACATAGTTCAACAATAATGTAATACAGGGTATAAAGTACAAAGACACACTTCTGAATAACTTGACAATATATTCTACAAACAAAGAAAGGCTTTTGTTGAATATTTCTTTTATAACATCCCAGAAGTCAATCATCCTTTAAAAATGTTATTATGACAGGTGGTGGTGGCGCATGCCCTTAATCTCAGCACTCTAGAGGGAGAGGCAGGCAGATTTCTGAGTTTGAGGCCAGATTGGTCTACAGAGTGAGTTCCAGGACAGTTAGGGATACACAGAGAAACCCTTCTTTGGAAAAAAAAAAAGAATGTTATTATGTGTCTAGCTCTGCTAAACAACTATGCTAAGCACACCAGTAGAAAAAGACATTTTAGTTCCTTTCTTATGAAAGGAACCCCTACTCCTCATAGAAATGCTGGCATTTGCATCAGACTTACCTTTACAGTGATTCTCATCCCAAGGGTATGCACAGTTTTGAACACCATTACAGACCAAAGAATTGTTGATGCACATGTTGCTATGGCAAAAGAAAGTGCTGCTTGTACAGGGAGCTGTAGAAAGAAAGAAAGCTAGTGTTGTTAAGAACAGAGACATACAGACTACAAACCCATCTTCATTTACTTTGACTTAAGAATTTAACTTTAGCCTGGTGTGGAGGTGTATGTCTTTAATCCCAGCACTCAGGAGGCTGAGGCAGGTGGATCTCTGTGAGTTTAAGGCCAGCCTGGTCTACAGAGTGAGTTTCAGGGCAGCCAGGGTTATGTAGAGACCCTGTCTAAAAATAAATACATAAAGAATTTGACTTTATAAGAGTAATTTCTTAGCTTAGAGACCTTTCCATGAACACACTGTAACACACAGCCAGTAAGACAAAGGCCAATATTCTATAATGCTGGCTCACACAACACTTTGAATGCTGGGCTCCAAAAGGTTATTTTCAGTGTAATGACAATACAAGTATAGTATATGCCCCATACTTCGCAAGGATTTCTACACAGGTGAGAAAAGATTTTCAAGACTTTGTAAGACCATGCTGGCAATTTTGGTGACTAATTATGAGCTGATGAGATTAGAACTGCCTAGGAGACAGACCTTTGGACATGTTTGTGAGGATGATTCTAGAAAGGTCTAACTGAGGTGTCACTGGCTGGAGCCCCTCACTGAATGAAAAGGAGAAGGCAAGTATGGCACCAGTGTTGTTTCCGCTTCCCGACCTTGGACATCATTTGGCCGCTGCCTCTTGTGCCTGCTGTCCTAACTTCCTTACCACGAAGGACTGTCTCCTTAAACCCTGAGCCGGAATAAACCTATACCTTCTGAAGTTACTGTTGTCAGAGCAACAAGAAAAGTCACTAATACAGAGGCCATGGAGACGTTAGGAACCTTCTGTGCTGCAGGTGGAAAATAAGCCATAAGATGTTGTGGAAAACTGGCTCCTTCTCAAAAATCATCTCATGATGTAGAAATGCTACTGCTACCAATAGTACTCTGTAGGAGCTCAAATTGGTATTTGAATACTAGTGGAGGGCAGTATTAATCACCAGTCAACAGGCAGAAGCAACCCCTCTGTCCAGCAATGGCTAAAAGAAACCACGACAATAGAATATTAAGACAAGAAAAGAAATTCCTGCATATATGGCTAAGAGCTGATAACATTATGCTAAGCACAATGAGGCAGCTATTTCAGTTCCCATAGCTAGACAGTAATTATTATATGACAAATACATATGACTTCATTTATATGAGCTACCTAAGCAAATTCAGAGATCAAAAATAGAACCAAGCTTATCAGGTACTGGGGGATGAAAACGGTATTTAAAGGGAAGAGTTTCAGTTTGGAATGATAAAATGCTTAGGAGGGGCTGGTGAGATGGCTCAGTAGGCAAGGGTGCTTGGTGTGCAAGACTATTGAGTTGAGTCCAATCCCTTGAACCTGGAGGACCTATTCCACAAAGGTGTCCTATGCCCTCCCAACACATGCTGTGGTACAAGCTCATCCTCCACACCCACTGTGGTTTGTACATATGTGTGAGTGCAAAGTTCTGGGACTGGGGATGAATATGGCTTAGTGGAAGAGTACCTGTCTAGCACAAATGAGGCCCTGATTTTGGTTCAGAATGAAAACAAACAAACAAACAAACAAACAAACAAACAAACAAACAAACCGTATTTTGTGTTACTAATTTTTTGCCAGGATAAAATCCATTCTTTAGAATTACAAAATAGGGGCCTTTTATTCAAAGACTTATACACATATAGAGAAGACAGACCATGTATTTTCACACTCTGTAGTTAGTTCTTTCAAGTGGGAATGTCTCCTTTCCTTAAGGGTTGCTATAATTTTTGCTTTTCAAGATAATCTTTTTTTCTTCTTGGTTTTCTGAATCAGGTTCTCATCCTGTAGTCCAGGCTGACTTCCAAACTGCAATCCCCCTGCCTCAATCTCCCAAGTGCTGGGATTACAGGTGTGAGCCCTTATGCCTAGTTCAAGAAAATCTTTAACGTTTTCCCATATATGAGAAATGCCCTTTATTCTCCTAAATGTCTAGTCCCTCTGGTGTGCTTTTTAAATGTTCCATGCCTCTCTCTCTGACGCCTTCTCATGTCCAGGTGAACATTTATTATGCTGGGTCATGATGCAATGTGCTTGCTTCTGCTAAGGTAAAACTTTAGACTGCAGAAAAAACTGAGCACAACAGACAGTATCATGTGATCCAAAGTAACACACACACACACACACACACACACACACACACACACACACACACACACACACACACACGAAGTCAAGGAGACAGGCAGCTTAATATTTTCCACCTAGACTGTAGAGGTATTACAAAGCCTGCCAAACTCAACTGTTCTAACTTCTAAAAATTGTAACTTTTCAACTGTATAAAATGTATATCCCATCTAAGACTATATATTTTCTTTTTAGAAAATATATTATTTTTCAAGGAAGAACTGAATATTGTAATATATAATACTGGCATATATAGATACTTATTTATATTAATATATTAAAGTTTCTTTTCAGTGGGCTTTGGTGGTGCATGCCTTTAATCCCAGCACGCAGGAGTCAGAAGCAGGTGAGTCTCTGAGTTTGAGGCCAGCCTGGTCTACAGGGGGAGTTCCAGGACAGTCAGAGCTACACAGAGAAATCCTGTCTCAAAAAACAAAAACTAAACCAAACCAAACCAATCAGATCCAACAAACAAAAACCAAACAAAGTCCTAAAAGTTTCTTCTCAAGGTGAAAGAAAGGTCTAAAAATGTACTAGATTAATAAATAAGTTTTCTCTCTAATTACACTGTCTTTTAAAAAAAAGTATAAAATAAGTAAAATAACAATTGTAGAGATCCACAAATGTTTCCTAGTGAGAACTTACTCAGAATCCGAGAATCTGGGCTTGCTTAACCCATCAGGGCTACATAAGGGGATGAATGACCATGGGCGTGGTTACCAGGTGTTTGGAAGGGTCTATACTTGGCTGTGCAGTGTGCTTTGATCTAGCAAGGCAGAGGTCTTTTGTTCCACCTGTTGGCATTGTTGTAAAAAGCCCCCCCCTTTTTTGTTTATCTATCTTTGTTTTGTGAGTCTTTTTTTTCATTTTTTAAATTTATTTATTAAATTTAATTTTACATATCAGCCACGGATTCCCTTGTTCTCCCCCCTCCCACCGCCCCAACCTTCCCCCCAGCCACCCCCCATTCCGATCTCCTCCAGGGCAAAGCCGCCCCCCCAAGGATTGAGTTCAACCTGGTAAATTCAGTCCAGGCTGGTCCAGTCCCCTCCTCCCAGGCTGAGCCAAGTGTCCCTGTATAAGCCCCAGGTTCCAAACAGCCAGTTCATGCACTGAGGACAGGACCCGGTCCCACTGTCTGGATGCCTCCCAAACAGATCAAGCTAATCAACTGTCTTATTTATCTGGAGGGCCTGATCCAGTTGGGGGCTCCTCAGCTATTGGTTCATAGTTCATGTGTTTCCTTTCGTTTGGATATTTGTCTCTGTGCTTGTAAAAAGCCCTTTTGAAGAGGCAGAAGAGACTGTTGGGTTTTGATCTAGGTCTTCCCAAAGCTGTCCTGTGTTTCTATTTTTCTCCTCTCCACTATCTTTCTATCTAAAAGTTTCCTATCCCTCTCTCCCCTCCTCATAGGAACCTTTTTAAAAGGTGGAAGTTGGCCTCCCACATACAATAAACTTCATTAAAATATAGCCAGGGCTGTATTTTTTTTCCTCTAAAGAGTGTAGTTTTGGGTGATTTTGGAATGTCTGTCTGGTCATGGTCTACTCCTGCACAGTACAGTAATATAACTGGCATCTTAGTGCCCACCAGCCACAACTTAATCTTTGCCATGCTAACTCTCAGTATGGGCGGGGAAACAGGTAATTTTTGGGCTCTCAGAAAACCCCAAACAAAACCTGGAAGTATAGTTGAATGGAAACTATCCAAATTCTTTGCTATGAAGGCTGACTCCCCTATAAGGTATCATTCACTAAGATTCCTGTGCAGTTGGTAATTAATCCATGATTAATTATCACAAGCTACAATCTGTTTCAAGAAACAAATAAATAAAAATTGCTGGGCATTATAGAGACAACTGTAATCCCAGCACTTAGGAGGCAGATATGGCATGAATGCAGTAAATGTGAAGTCAGTATGGGCTGTGTAACCTGTTTCCATGAGACCCTGTCTCAAGAATAAACAAAGGCTTGGACAGCATACAATGCATTCCATAGTTCTTGGTTCTAAGAGCTGATAGAGCAATGAAATCAGCAGTCCCAGTAATGTGGATCCTTTTGCTTTTAACAGAAGTGCAAAAAAAGGTACATATCTAAGAAGAGATTTACTACACTGCTAACTTGTAAAAACACTATCACTTAAAGCATTACTTAAGCAAGATTTATGATTATTCATTCATTCATTCGTTCATTTTTGGGTGCTGGAGATTGAACTCAGGGCCTTGTTCATATGAGACAAGTATACAAGCATTCTTGTCAATTGAGCCTCTACTCCAGTCTCAAGATTCTATGATTCTTCAAAGTGCTTGGTGGCTTCAAAGCCCATCATAGGATGGGAGGCATTAGTGATATAATTAAGCCACTGGACTGAAGGTTTTCAATGAAAAAGCACAATTGCATTTTATTTACTTTGTAAAATTTGCTAGTGTATTTACTTTAGTTGTGTCATGGATATTATAAAACTGTATCTATGATGAATGCACTTTAAGTATAAAGAATGGACTAAAGAAACAGCAATTTTCACAAACTGTATCATACACAATGTAAATCATATTTTAATTCTACAACCTATCTTCTCTAGTTCACAACTAGAGATTCAGAGGAGCTAAGTCATTTTTAAAAGACAAGTTGAATGAGTCTATAAACCTCATTATGTCTCTTTGGTATTCTGATTTACTTTAGAACATCATGCGACCACATTTTCATGGCTCTTTCTAACATCAAAGGTGTTGTAAAAGATAGGTTCTCTTCTTTGTATTCCTCATATATTTAACACTTTTAGGGAAATACTTTTAGTTTTTATTATAGATTATTTAATTACATTTTAATTAATGTATGTGGGTATGTATGTCACAGCACAGGTGTGAGGTCAGAGAACAACTCGTAGGATCTCGTTCTCTACTTCTACTATATAGATCCTGGGCATCAAATTTAGGTTATCTGACTTGATAGCAAGCACCTTTACCTGCTAAGCCATCTTGCCAGCCCATTAGCACAGGTTTTCTTTTACAACTGTTCTCTGCATTATTTAAATTAACCAGAAGATTGCACTGATATAGTCAGACTGCTTTGTATAAAATTGTGAGTAACATATTTTTAATTAGTATATACTAATTATATAAAATAACTTGTTTCATTGTGATAACAGTATTCATAAAATAGCTGTGTGGTGATATTATGTTCCCCAAAATATTGTGCACCCCAATAAACTTATCTGGGGGTCAGAGACAGAACAGCCACTATATTAAACATAGGTTTAGGCAGTGGTAGCACACACCTTTAATCCCAGCATTCAGGAGGCAGAGATCTGTCTGGATCTCTGTGAGTTCAAAGCCACACTGGAAATAGGAGGCATGGTGACACAGGCCTTTAATCCCAGGAAGTGATGGCAGGAAGCAGAAAGGTATATAAGGTGTGAGAACCAGGAACTAGATCCTTTTTAATCTTTTAGCTTTTAACAGCAGTTCAGCTGAGATCCATTCGGATGAGGACTCAGAGGCTTTCAGTACAAGGAAACAAGATCAGCTGAGGAATTGGCAAGGTGAGGTTGGATGTGGCTTATTCTCTTTCTCTGATCATTCGGCATTCACCCTAATACCTGGCTCTGGATTTGTTTTTATTAATAAGACCTTTTAAGATTAGTGTTACAAACATAGGTAATAAAAGAAAAAAACATATAAATTGACCTTTACTTAAATTAAAAACTAATTTATATTGCTGGGTGTGGTGATGCATGTCTTTAATCCTGGCATTGGGAGACAGAAGGAGAAAGGGAGTTCTCAGAACTCTGTGAGTTAGTGGGCAGCCTGATCTACATAGTGAATTTCAGGCAAACCAGGGCTAAATAGTGAGATTTTTGTCTCAAAATAACAAACCTTAAGAACTGTCAAAATACTGAGATATTGTCTCACAATAACAAACCTTAAGAACTGTCAAAATACCGAGATAACATACAGAATGTGAAAAATATTTATCTGATAAGGGAATGATAATAAACATATATAATTCTTACAACTTACTAACAACCCAATTTAAAAATGAGTAAAAGGCCTGAGTAGACATCTCTCCTGAGATGAAGCTCATGAAAAGATGTTCATGAATCAAACCTCCAATGAAATTCCATTTTTCATACAGTGAGGGGTTATTATTAAAAAAAAAAATAGAAAAACTGCTCAAGTGTTGCAAGGTTGTGGAGAAACTGGAACTCACTCCTGGTGGTATAGAATGGTATAGCAATTGTAGAAAAGTGTGTTGGTTCCTTAGAAATTTAAACATGTATTTATCATATGAGCTAGCAAAAAAATTAAAAGCAGGAACTATGACCTGGTACCCCAATATCTGCAAGTATCATTCTTCATAATAGCCAACAGGTACAAACAACAAAAGTCTCTATCAGTAAGTTTTAAGAACAACATGATAGCTGGGCTGTGGTGGCACACGCCTTTAATCCCAGCACTTGGGAGGCAGAGCCAGGCGGATCTCTGTGAGTTCGAGGCCAGCCTGGGCTACAGAGTGAGTTCAAGGAAAGGCGCAAAGCTACACAGAGAAACCCTGTCTTGAAAAACAAAAACAAACAAAAGAACAACATGACGAACAAATACTGCTATGATTTGAATATGAAATGCTCCTCAACAGGCTTCTGTTTTAAATACTACATTCCCAGAAAGAGGTGCTATAAGAAGAGCTTGTGGATTAGGTAGGATGTAGGACCTAGCTAAATAAACACTAAGTCATGGGAGGTGGGTATATTATCTCTAGCCATTTCCTGTAACTACTACTTCCTGGTTGTCACAAATGAATGGTTCTCCTCTGTGACATGCTACCACCCCCACGATTCTCTGTCCCAGTGAATGGAGACAAATGATCATGGACTGAACACTCTCAAACAATGATCCAATATAAACCCTTCCTTCCTATGTTGTTTCTGACAGGTATTTGGTCACAGGGATGCAATTATCATGTTTTAAAAAGAACACAATTCTGATATATGGAAAAGCTTTAAAGTATTAAACTAAGTGAAATAAACCAAAAGTAAATGGCAAACATTGCATGATCCACTTATGTGAGTTACTATTATTAACAGAAACAGTGGAGGAGAGGAGAGCTTACCAGGACTAGGGAGAGCAAAATTAAAAAAAAAAAAATGGCTATTTAGTGTGAGGAATTTCAGTTTTGGATGACAAAAATGTCTCTGGAGATGGATAATGGTGTGGTAGTTTGAATAAGAAAAACCCTATAGGCTCATACATTTGAATGTTTAGTCATTAGGGAGTGGCACTATTTGAGAACCATTAGAAGGATTAGGAAGTGTGGCCTTATTGGAGGAAGTGTGTCCCTGGGCTTGAGCTTTGAGGTTTCAAAAGCCCATGTCAGGCCCAGGCTCTCTCTCTCAGCCTGTGGATCAGAGTGTAGCTCTCAGCTACTGCTCCAGCACCATGTGTGCTGCCATGCTCCCCAGCATGGTTATAATGAACTAACCCTCTGAAACTGTAAGCATGCCCCCAGTCAAATGCCTTCTTTTATAGAGTTGCCTTGGTCACAATATCTCTTCACAGCAACAGAACAGGGACTAAGATAATGGTAATAACTGTATAAGAAGATGAATGCACTTGAATGTTAAGCACTACTAATTTGTACACGTGAAAATGGTTGATGGTAAGTTTTATGTATATTTTACCATAGTATATATAAAAAAAGAACTGGACACAAATGAGATACTCTATTAGGATGTTCTTCACAGAGATAATGGCTAGCAGTTTTGAAATTATGTATATGAGTTGAAGAAATCAATCTGTTTTGGACAACTAGACAGGTTTTTCATATTAAGGAAAGGAAGCATGTCTCTAGAAATATGGTTAGCTCTAAAGCTGGAAAACAACAATGGGCCTGTTTCACCAAGGAATGCCATTAAATATAGGATTAAAAGGAATGACTGGACACTGAAGGAGACAGGAGGCAAACTCAAAGACTCATGGGGTTGAAGCTGGGATATTATACAACAAACACCAGGATTTTAGAGTGACAATAGTAATATATAATTATATAATAGAATAAATATCTATAAACTCACTGATGTATATAAATTGCTGTATAGCAATTTCTTCTGGGATAAAACCTCTATGTAAAGGGAAGCTATTAAAGCCTAGACAGTAAACAACTCAGAGGCTTGAAGAAGTCTTTGGAACTGAGCATACACTCGTCCCCTCCCCCACCAAGGTTACATAAGAAGGACAGCTGAGAAATTCTCAGACCAGCTGAGCTGCTCAGAAGAGACATTGTCCAACCAGCTGAGCTGCCTGCAGGCTGTGCAGTATGCTTCAGGTTTCCAGCTTGGTGAACTGTGTCACCTGTGCTGGAGTGGGCTTTGAGGATCTGCCATCTTTGACTCATTCCTGTTCTTGTACATAACCCTGGAAAAACTCATTGGCTCACAAAGTTGGGTTTTGGTAGCATCTTTATTTTGGTCTGTCACTGATTTTCTATTTGGAGTGAATAGACATTTGTTCATGTCTTCCTAGGAATAGTGTCACACAACAAATGAATATGTAATTGAGGGAAACACTAGACTAGTTTCTCCTCACAAGCAAAATTATAATTAGAATATGCAGAAGGAATGATAGAAATTGAAAGTCATCATTAGGTAAACACTGAACAAATAACTACTGCAAGTTAAAGACAAAAATATTCAATGGATGCTAAAATTAGTTGTGAAAAGATATTTTCACAGTCCCCAAAAGACCAGCAAAGAGAAAAAAAGAGTGATTCTGTAATTGGGGAAAACTGACATAACATTAGGAAAATGGTAGAGTTAATATGGTAGCCAATCAGCATTAATAAGACAATCAGTATTCCATACCCAACTTCACTGACATGATGAACAGAGAAGGCACTTAGTATTCTAGATGAAATTCATGATCTCAATGACTCATTTGGAAAACATCACATAAACCCAAATTGGTGGCTAGTTTACTGAATCAGTAACTACTATACTTCACATGTCCAGATCACATGTAAAGACTGAGTAGCTGTCAGATGGACAAAACCAAGGACACTGGCAACTGAAAGCAATGTGGGAAACTAGATCATAAAAAGCCATTAAAGAAAGGGGAAAGCCATTAAGGGGGAAATTAGTCATATGAGGTCTATAGATTGGTTAATAGTGTATCAATGCTAATTTTCATCTTGTTTTTAATGATGTTAACATTAGGAAAGTCTAAATAAAAGTATAAAGTTTTTATTATTTTTATAAATCTCTGCAAATTCAAAACTATTTAAGAATAAAAAGTGAAAAAAAATCTGTGGTGGTATTTTGAACAAATAAAATTTGCCTGAAGATCAGAGGACAGAACTAGCCACAGAGTTAGCCATAGAGGTCAGGCAGTGGTGGCACACACCTTTAATCCTAGCACTCAAAGGGAGGCAGAGGCAGAGAGTCATCTGCATTTCTGTGAGTTCAAGGACACACTGGGCTACATGAGATTAATTCAGTCTACAAGAGAAAGAGGCAGGCAGTGGTGGCACACACCTTTAAGGGATCACACACCTTTAATCCCAGCACTAGGAAGGTTGAGACAGGAAGTGATATGGCTGGGCAGAGAAAGGAAAATAAGGCAGGAGGAGACAGGAATTCAGGCTGAGGAGCTGGTGAGGTAAGAGGTGGTGGCTGTAGCTTACTCTCTTTCTCTGATCTTTCAGCTTTCACCCTGATATCTGGCTCTGGGTTTTTATTATAAGACCACTTAGGATTCGTGCAACAAAAATCTTCAATGTGGTATGTAAACTTCTGGTGTCCAAGGTTTGCACAGTTTGCAGGAGTCAATAATTACCAACAAAGCTGAATTACTACAACTGATAACTTTTCTTTCTTTTTGAGATAGGGTCTCTGTATTATGCAGCTTGGCTGTCAAAGAACTCACTACATAGACCAGGCTGGCCTTGAACTCATAGAGATCTGTTTGCCTTTGCCTCCTGAGTGCTGGGATTAAAGGTGTGCTACCCCATGCCTAGCCTGATAACTCTTTTTAAGATAGAAAAATCCCCAGAGAAGACCCCACTTCTGAAGTCTCTTACTGACCCAGTGCTGCTGTTCACATACCAACACTTTTTCCCTTGTCATAGCAGTCAAAATTTTAAGAACAGGCATCATGGCCGGGCGGTGGTGGCACACGCCTTTAATCCCAGCACTCGGGAGGCAGAGGCAGGTGGATCTCTGTGAGTTCGAGGCCAGCTTGGTCTCCAAAGCGAGTTCCAGGAAAGGCGCAAAGCTACACAGAGAAACCCTGTCTCGAAAAACAAACAAACAACAAAACAAAACAAAAAAAACAACCACGCATCATAATTTCCTCATTTTGACATGCTTTTGGATGCACAGTTTTGTCAAAAATACATATTCATATTGATAAATATTACTCTGGGGCTGAAGAGATGGCTCAGTGGTTAAGAACACTTGTTCTTGCAGAGGATCCAAGTTCAATTCGTAGCACCCACATGACAGCTCACAACCATCCATAACTCCAGTTTTAACACCCTCTTCTGACCTCTGCAGGCTCCAGGTGTACAGTCATGTGAGCAAAGCACTCATATGCACATAAAATAAAAATATCTAAAAAAATTAAAAATAATTCCTCTGGATAATTCACTTGTTTATAGTAAAATTAATGTTGATACTTTAAAACTAAACAAGTTTCACTATATATTTAAAATTAGTGTTTTATGGCAAGTAAATTTCTGTTACAGACTGATTGATTACAATATTGATTGGACTCTGCATAAAGCGCCATAATCTGACTCCTACATTCTGCCCTGACCATCTTCACTCATGTATTAACTCACTGACATGGCATAGGGTTTGCTGTAAGTCAGTGGGGAAAAAATGTTCCTGTTGAGTTAAAAACTGCAGCGTGACAGTTTACAAAATGATGTTATAAAATAAAGTACTTTTTCTGCTAAAAAAAAATAGAAATTCAGTAGGCATCTTGTGAATGATTTACTTACGTTCCACAAAGGAAGTGAAGAGCATCCTAAACCTGCTAAGCCGACTGCCTTCATCTGCCCACATCCGAATCACCCCCACTCCTGTCTTCAGCATTACATCATTAGCCACAGTGCTGCAAAACTTGGCCTTCAGATTTTCAATGGCACTGCTTCCATCATAGACCGCCACAAAATTTCTCTTGCATTCATTTGAGTGTTCCATTTGGTAATCTAAGAACCTCAAATAAATCTGTAATATCAAAACACAGAATTTTAAAAAAATTCTTAAAATTGTTCTATTTTAAGATTCAGAGTCAATATATTAGACTGAATTGTAACAACTGACTGAAAAACATAAAATAAAAATATCTAAAAAAAATTAAAAACAATTCCTCTGGATAATTCACTTGTTTATAATAAAATTAATGTTGATGCTTTTAAAATAAACATGTTTTACTACATATTTAAAATTAGTGTTTTATGGCATGTACATTTCTGTTACAGATCAATATTGGACTTTGCATAAAGTGCCATAACCTTAGTAGTTAAAGATCTAAAAATAATAGTCTCATTTTTGGGTGTCTTAATAATGGAACTAAACATTAAGAAATCTAAAATTTATGTTTTATTTACAAAGAGGTGTTTATATTCTTATATAATCTCATTATAATGATAATTCCATGGTATTGATATATAAAAGAAATAAAAGAATTGTTCACAACTTTATTATTCCAACAGTCAATGTTATTAGTTGGTGCTTTCAGTTTTTTGTACATTCTATTACTTACTTATATCTATTTTCAAGGCAGCATCTCATGTAGCCTAGGCTGACCTTGAACTCAATATCTAGCCAATGGTGACCTTGGATTTCCGCTCCTCTTCTTTCCTCCACTCGTTGCTAAGATTACAGGCATATACCACCCCACTCGGTCTTACGCAATGCTAGGAATCAAACCCAGAGCTGCATGCATAGAAGACAAGTGCCTTGGCAGCTGAGTTGCATCTCTAGCCATTTCTGTATATTTCAAAACCTGAGCTTAACTATAAGATGCTCAAGATACATACACCCCATTTCTGTAATAACACATCACAAGGGTCATCTACAATCTTTATTGCAATCCTCACTCACATAGAACCCTATCATTTATTTATTCACAATTCCACTGCTACACATTTAAGCATTTTAAAAATTCTAATCTGTAAACAATACTTCCTACTTTTTTTCCAGACAAAACATAGGATCTGTATTGTAAGGACTATTAGCATTTGCTTTATTCATTTTATAAAATTGCTATTGGGGACCAACTGATTTATTATTATTTATTACAATTTGGTTTCCTTTTATCTGAAGATTTTATTTACATTTTTATATTCTCAGCTACAAAGACTAAGCACTAATCTCTAACAGAACCTTATAAAGCAAGTGTTACTTATGGCAAGAGAGATTCAACCTGCTCAGGGTCACAGAGAGCAAGAAGGTGAAAAAAAACATTTATTTTGATTTATGTGTACCTACATGTTTTTGTGTCTGTCATGTGTATGTGGGTACCCACAGAAGCCAGAAGAGGTTACCGGAACCCCTGGAGCTGAACGTACAGTGGTATGTACCACTAATACAGGTGCGGGGAAACAGAACTGCAGTCCTCTGGAAGAGCAGCAAGTGCTCTTACCTGCTGAGTTATCTCCCCAGCCCCAAGGGCAAGGATTTGAACTTAAGTTGATCTGTGTTTAAAGTGTGTGTTCTTCAACTTTAAGGGAGGCCTTACATTCACATTCATTCTCTCTCTCTCTCTCTCTCTCTCTCTCTCTCTCTCTCTCTCTCTCTCTCTCTCTCTCACTCACTTTTTGTCTTTACTTGCTTTGATGGCTCTATAATTAAAAATTTCTGGTGTGAAAAGTAGTATTTCCTTGGACTTGTCACTGAACTCAACCTTCCAGATGTTACTCAGGAGGCAGTGGTATTCTTTATAACCTTAAAAGGCTTAATAAATCAAAACCGGGCTGGAGAGATGGCTCAGCGGTTAAGAGCACCGACTGCTCTTCCAGAGGTCCTGAGTTCAGTTCCCAGCAATCACATGGTGGCTCACAACCATCTGTAATGAGATCTGGTGCCCTCTTCTGGTCATACATGCTGTATACAAAATAAATAAAAATATCTTAAAAAAAAAAAATCAAAACCATGGCAAAACAGCATCAAGTTTTGATCTATTAATAACTTTAGTTTATTTGAAATGACCAATTTGGCACTTCCATGAGCATAGTGAGAAATTAATAAGATAGGTTTTGTAATATGAAAGTACAAAATCTTTGTGTATGTATTTAAACAAAAAAGAGACATTTTTCATGCTAGACGTGGTAGCATAGGCCTACAGCCTCAGCTCTTTCTGTTTTTCCCCCGTGTTCTACTTTTTATTCTCTATTTACTTAGATAAGTAAATAAGGAAGCAGCAAGATTAATTGGAAGTTGAAGGTTATCCTTTCCTATGCAGCAAATTCCTGACTAGCCTGGACTATGTGAGACTCTGTCTCAAACACCCCCAAACCAATCAAACAAAACAAGCCTGGCATGGTGGTGCCCACCTGCAGTCCCGGCCCTTGAGACGTGCAGGCAGGAGTGCCAGGAACTCACCTTGCCTCACACGGCAAGTTCAAGAGTCACCCTGGGCTACATAATGGCCCAATGAGAAATCAAAATGAAAACAATATTAATATTAAAATGTAATTAATTAATATTAATAAAATGTTAATATTAAAATAAAAAGTATATTAAAAATTTTTTAAAATTAAATTACTATTTGTGTGCATCTTGGTGGGTTTTTGTCAACTTGACCCAAACCTAGACGTATCTAGGAAACTGAAATGTCACCTGAGTAGTAAATGCTTCCATCAGACTGCCTTTGGCAAGTCTGTGGGGCTTTTTCTTGTTAATGATAGATGTAGGAGGGCTCAGCCCACTGCAGGAGGCGCCGATTCTGGGCATGTGGTCCTCGGTGTATAAGAAAGCAAACTGTAAGGAGCAGGGCTCTGTGGCTTCTGCTTCGGTTCCTGACCTGACATCCTCAGTGACTGACTGTTACCTGAAGTGTTCAGATAAAATAAGCCCTTTCTAAGTAGACAGTGTAAGTAGCTCTCATAAATTTACTATTTATGCAATAAAAACACTGTTTTTGCTTCTAACACTACAATTGTCTCCTTCATTAGACTGTAAAGGAGTATCATATACTAAATAATAATCTAGCATATTTTTGCTCAGAGAAGGTAATAATTAGGTTTTTAAACTATGAATTAGATCAGGATGGAGGGAGAGAGTACTGGGAAAGACAACTGGAATTTGGGGGCATCTCTAGGATAAACTGCAGACCCAGTGCAATGGAAACTCCCCAGGAATCTATGAGGGTGACCCTAGCTAAGACTCCTAGCAGTGGGGGACATAGAGCCTGAACTGGCCATCTCCTGTAAGCAGGAAGATTTACAGTGGAGGGACTGTTCACCAATCCAGCCATACAACCTTCGACTTACAACTGTCCTGCCTACAAGATGTGCTGAGGGTAAAGGTGGCACAGAAACTGTAGGAGTGGCCAACCAATGACCAGTCCAGCTTGAGACTCATGCCCACCCCTGACATTGCCTGGAGGGCCAGGGCTCTGTGGCTGGATAGCCCAGAGACCTAGGATAAAACCAAACATGACTGGCCAAAAAAAAAAAAAAAAAAAAAAGAAAAGAAAAAAAGAAAAGAAAAGAAAAGAAAAAAAAAGTCAACGAAATGATTCCTAATGATATTCTGCTCTAGTCACAGACTGATGCCCAGCCCAATTGTCATCAGAGAGGCTTCATCCAGCAACTGATGGGAACAGGTGCAGAGACCCTCAGCCAAACATTAGGCAGAGCTCGAGGAATCCTGCAGAAGAGAGGGAGGAAGGACTGTAGGAGCCAAAGGGGTCAAGGACACCACAAGAAAACCAACTAACCGGGGCTCATAGACTGAACTGACAAACAGGGAGCCTGCAAGGAACTGACCTAGGCCCTCTCCACATATTACAGCTGTGTAGCTTGGTCTCCTGGTGGCACTCCTAACAGTGAGAGCAGGGGCTGTCTCTGACTTTGTTCCTACTTTGGGGACCCTTTCCTCCTACCAGGTTGCCTCATTCAACCTTAATATATGAGGAGGTGCCTAGTCTCACTGCAATTTGATATGCCATGGCTGGATGATGTCCATGGGAGGCCTGCCCGTTTCTGAAGAGAAAGGAGTGGATGGGGGAAAGGAGGCAGTGGGGGAGGAACTGGGAGGAGAGGAGGGAAAGGAAACGGCATTTGTATGTGAAAACAAACGAGCAAGCAAACACCCATGAATTAGAAGAACTAAATAAGTAGCAGCAAAACCAACACGGTGTCTCAAGTGTTTACCGCCTCCTTTTCGTGGGTGGACGTGGTACTAGGTTACTTAACCCAGGGTCTTGCATATGGTAGGCAAGTGCTTACCACTGAGCTGCATCCTCTGTACATTCAATATTGGTCAACAGTTATTGATAGTAACAGATTATTGTGCGCACACATGTGCTACTGCATGCTTATGTGAGAGGACAGATCTGTGGAGGTGGCTACTCCACCTCTGCGTGGGTTCCAGTGATCTCCTGAAGTTGTGAGGCTTTGCAGTAAGCACTTGATCTGCTCAGCCATCACACTTCCTTACTAACTCATTCCTTTGAGAAAAGGAATTGTTAAAGTTGGGCAGACTGGTCTTAAACTTGCCATGCTCCTGCTTTAGCATCCTCCAAAGTAAGTGGGATTATACACTTGTGATAGCATATCTGCCTGTCTGCGTAATCTTTTAATATAAAGAAATATGTTTAGGGGCTGGAGAAATGGCTCAGAGGTTAAGAGCACTGGCTGATCTTCCATAGTACAGGGGTTCAATTCCCAGCATCCACATGGCAGTTCACAACTGTCTGTAACTCCAGTTCCAGGGCATCTTGCACTCTCACACTAATGCATAAATAAAGTTAAATAAATTAAAAAAAGAAATATGTTTAAATCTACAGTAAATATTCTTCAAAGACATTTAGCTCAAAGTAAGTCATACGACACACACACACACACACACGAATACACTGAAACAGAACCAGGTGTGGTGGTGCTCACCTGGTAATTTCAGCATTTAGGATGTAGATACAGGTGGTTTAGGAATTCAAGGCCAGCCTGAGCTACACAGCAAGTTCGATGTTGGCCTGAGCTACAGGAAACCTTGTCTCAAAACTCCCTACAACAATGAAACCCTCAAGTCAATTTAGACAACTTTTAGAGAATATACGGATCTGACAAAGTGAAATGTGTGTGCATGCTACTCTCTTATTCCAGAGGGCATGTCACTCTACTCTTGCGTAGCCCATTCATTCAGATTACACATATTGGAGGGTTTTGGCATACTTTTTTTCTGGGAATTTTGTCAGTAATTTCCTTATGTCTTCTGAAAGGAGCTTACATTGTATCTTCCCTAATTCTTAGACAAGATTATGAATGGTCATTACAGCTCTTGCTAGTAACTCATGGACGTCTTGGACATTTTTGTTATAAGGTTTCAAACTGTTAGTTCAAGTCTAGCTTAATTGTAGGATGACTCAGATTATCTAGTTCTAAGCTATGGTCACTTTTTAAAAGGCAGCTGATTTGGGGGCAGAGAGCTGTTTACTATGGGTCTCTTTTTCTTTTTTAACACTTGTAGAATAAAACAGGTTTGATTTAGCTAGACACTATTTGTTGCCCTTTATTCAAGAAGTTCTATGATTCAATGACACTTCTCATTTACTTGAAGAACTTTCTTTAATTTATTTTATAGCAGGTCTACAGGCAATGATGATAATCTCTTTGTCTTTAGCAATATTTTCAGTTTGCTTTCATTTCCAAGCTTTTCAGGCTACAGAATTCTGAGTTTAAGTATACCCTAGTACTTAGAAGGCTAAGGCGGAGGATTGTGAGTTCCACGAGCCTGAGCTACATAGTGACACCATCTGAAAAAATAATCAATAAAATAAATTGATTTTTAATTTACTATTACTTACTTAATTTAAATAAAAATTTAATTTAATAATTATTTAATAAAATAAAAAATATTTTGAGGGGGGAGGGATGGATATCCCTAGGAAGGGGACTTAGAATAGTTATGACTGGGGAGGAGACAGAATGAATGATCAAATGGGGAGGGGGAGAGAAGAGAGGATTGAGGGAGGGAATATGGGGGAGGGACAGCTAAAAATAAGGGCCATTTGAGTTGCTGTATGAAAATGTAATACATTAGAAGCTTCTTAAAATATATACATACATGAAAGAAACCTAAGTGGAATCACCAAATAATGGTGAGATAAAGCCCCAACTAGACATTTGTTGTCTCCCAATGAAATATCTAGTTCCAGGAATGGGTTATATCTAATTGAGTTGATGGTCAAGAAGAACCCACAGACACCCCAAACAACCAGACTATTGATAAAGCTACTGGTTGCTCTCCACAAATTGATGGTAAGGCCCTATTGCTGAAGACAACACCCACACAACTCTTTGAACTTGGAGAAGTCAAGCTGGTGCCTACCTAGAGCCTTCCCCTACTGATCAGTGTTCATGTACTAGCAGGTACTCTGCATGCCACCAGGAAAAAGGTAAACAACAATCGAACTAGGAAACCTCTGATATACAACAGTGACCTAACTGCAAGATACACTGGTGCAATAGTGACCCAAAGCTTGTGGGCGTAACCAGCCAATATCTGACCAGATTTAAGGCCCACTCCACGAGATGGTACCCATGCCTGACACTGCTGGAGTGGCCCAGAACCTAAGATAGAACAGGGACCCTGGGAAAATTTAACTATTGCTATTCTCCTAAAGGAATGTAATAATAAAACGACTCCTGACATTCAGCTAGACTCATAGATGAGTGCCTTGCTCAGCCATCATCAGAGACGCTTCCCAGAGAAGCTACTAGAGTGGATACGAACAAAAACCAGAGACCCATAACAGAACAAAGTGCAGAGAGTGAGAGACCTCTGAACACTCAGCTCTAAATGGGATGTCTTCATTAAAACCCTCTTCTCAGAGCTCCATGGATCTGTGCCAGATGGGGGCCCAGTGCTGAAAGAAGTGGATACAGGATGCCAGCCTGAACCCAGACACTATCTCGAATTAATAACCCCTTGCAAATGAAAAATTAATTTTCTCCAATGAAGTCTAACGGGTATACAGACAATACTTAAGGGCAGGCCCCACGCCCAGCAGTAGATGGCCAACATAAACTGAACTCAGTAGAATTCTTTGAAATTCCTTGTTTCATAATGCTTTGTCTGGACATTGTCTTCTTTATAGATTGTATATATATTATGGCTTCTGGTGTTGTGTTTTTATGGGACTTTCACGTATGCAAATATGTTTCCTGTGCTTTTCTTTGGAACCCTTTCTCCTGGTAGTTTGTTTGCAAACTATTCTGTTTTTTTTTTTAATCTTATTTTATTATTACTTTTTAGAAGCCTGCTTGTACTCTAATGAGAGTGAAAGAAAGGCTGTGGATTTGGGTGGGTGGGGAGGATCTTGGAGGAGTGAAAACTACAGTCAGAATATATTATATAAAATACACTTTTCAATTGAATTTTTCTCCAGTACTTACAAGATTTTCATCTACTAGCTGTGTATTCCATGACTTCTGAACAGACACATGCAAATGTATTAAAATAATCACTCCCTTTTACAAAAAGCATGATTTTCCTGATAGATATTGGGAGCTCCATCATTGGTTTAAATAATTTATGATGTGTGTAGCTTTCTTTTGCTTGTTTATCCAATTTAGAATTCACTCAGGTTTTTTTTTTTTTTCCTTGAGATAGGGTTTCTCTGTGTAGCCCTGGCTGTTCTGGAACTTTCTCTGTAGATCAGGCTGACCTCAAACTCAGAGATCTGCCTTCCTCTGCCTCCTGAGTGCTGGGATTAAAGGTGTGTGCTGCCATGCCCAGCTCACAGTAAATTTAAGTCTGTAAGTTTTATATATTTCACCAAACTTGAGGTTGCAAAAGTATTTCTTCTAATATTTATTATGCACTAAGCTTTCTCTTCATAGATTAAATGATACAAATGTAAGACCTTTTGAAATTGTCCCACAGGTGCCAGAGGATCTATTAACTTGTTTTAAATTCTGTTTTTGTAATTTAGATTAGATAATTTCTATCAATTCATGTTTGATGTTACTGACTTTCTATCATTTCCATTCTGGCAGACATTATATTCAGCAATTCTGTAAACTTCAGACATTGCTTTGGGCTGATCTTTAAATTTCAGTTTCCCTGCTGAGTCCTATCACCCCCTTACCCCCCTCCCCAGTTTTGGTTACATTGATGATTTTAAGTTTTGACAATTTGATATTTGGATCCTATTAAGGTGGGGGAACTGTTGAAATCTAATTTCAGAATTAATACCATTTTCTTGGTTGTTTGTATGCCATTAAATTTTTTTATTCTAGACCTTTTCTGTGTTAAGACAGACTGTTGCTATGAGGCCCTGGCTGGCCTGGAGATTAGTCATCCTTCTGTCTCAGCATCCAAAGTGCTGGGATTATAGCATGAGCTAACATACTTGCCACTCCTAGACACTTTGAATATTGTGATGTTAATGGAAACATCCTGGAGATCACTGAATTTTGTTCTTTCTATTGCCTTGGCAGGCAATCAATGTTGTTCCCACTCCAAGCTCAACCTCACTTTGTGTGATGGATGGTGGTTCCAAATTAGGGTGTATTTAAAGCCTTCGCTGTGCTGGGTAAGTTTATCCAGGTAGTGATCCACTCAGAGACTGAGAGGGTGGCTTATTGAGTAATTTGCCATTTTGTGGATCTGTTTTCTGCACATGCAGCTGAGGAGCAAGGAATCAGTGCTGTCCCCTCCACTCCTTTTTAACTTCTCTAGCTGACTTGACAGTGTTCCTCCTTTCCCGTTTCATTGGCAAGAATGAGACAATTTCCTCAGTTTTAGTCTCCTAAGACGTTGTGAAGAGTAAGATATAGGATAGAAAGGGAGGCAGAGAGGAAATGGAAAGATTCTATACTCCATATATCACAATTTAGACTACTTATCAACCTATTAATAAAGTTTTTTTCCATGATATTCTTGTGACAATCTAAAAACTCTCAACTGGGAAACTTGAAACATGTAAAGCATAAAAAATATACAACATATCCACAAACCATCCCCTCAACTTCACTAACAATCAACTCAGGTAGTTCTGTTGTATCTTTGTCTTTCATGCCTTCTGCCCCTATTACAAATGCCAGACACTAATTTCATTTCTAAGTAGTTCTCTATGTACCACTTTGGAAACAAATATGGAGAGATGTCTCAGTCAATAAAGTATGTGCTTGACTTTTCACCACAGTGGGGAGCTAGGCATGGTGGGCTTGCAGGACCAGCACTGGGGAGGTGGATTAGGTTGATCTCCAGAGTTGCTGGAGCCAGCTTGCCCAGCCTAATTAGTGATCCCTGGGCCAGTGAGAGACCCTATCTCCAAAAACAAAGTGGATGGCTTCTAAGGAACCACAACCGAGGCTGACCTCTGGCCCCACATGCAGATGCACACATGTGTACACACACAAATCCTATCCCATGCTATAGTCAAAATAAATAAGCAAACTCCTAATATCAAAAACATCAATTTCCCATCATTTTTTAAGATCAGGAATCATTTCCTTTTATAATTTAATTCTATGAGTTCACTGGATTTCATATCTCAATCCAATGCTTCTCTCTGTTTTATATCTGCTGTTTATCTGGTATACTTTATGGTTGATTTGTCTTACAATACATAAATTTTTATTTAGGAGACTGGAGAGAGATAGCTAAATAGTTAAGGACACTGACTGCTCTTCCAGAAGACTTGGGTTTGGTTCCCAGCAGTCACATGGAGGCTCACAATTGTCTGTAACTCTGGTTCCAGGGCATCTGATGCCCTTCTGACTTCTGAGGGCACCAGATATGCATGTCGTACACTTATATACATCTAGACAAACACATATACACATAAAATTAAAAGCTTTACTTATATTTAGTTTTTATTGAATTTTTTAAAAATAGGATTTTACTATGTAGTCTCAGGTGGCTTAAATTTGCTGAAGCTGGCCATGGACTTGTCATCTTCTTGCCACTGTCTCCTGCATTTTGCAATTACAGGCATGTGATACCATCACACCCAGCTTACTCTTATTATTTATCCCCCCCCCCTTTGAGATTGTGCGTGCGTGCGTGAGTGCGTGCGTGCGTGTGTGTGTGTGTGTGTGTGTGTGTGTGTGTGTGTGTGTAGCCTTGGCTGTCCTGGAACTAAAGGGAGTGTGCCACCACTGCCTGGCTCATTTTTATTTTTAACAGACACATAGTAATTGTTCAATACAAACTACACTATGCAATGATTAAAGATGATAAGCATATAGCTATTACTTTAAACATTTACCATTGTGTTAGAAATATAAAAACATCCTCTTTATCACCTTTGTTGTAATACAGAGAATTGTCAACTAATTATCTCCCTGTACCTGTTAGTCATTCTTTCCCTTCCTCTTCCCTGCTTTCCAGCCTGTACTCATCACTATTCTACTCTCTAATGAGATCAGCTGCTTTTAGCTTCCACATTTTAAGTGAGAGCTTGTAACACCCATATCTGACTAACTTAACATAATCTCCTCTAGATTCAGAATGACTGTTCTTCATTTTCATAGTAGAATAATAGCCTACTGTGTATATATAACCTTTTTTTGTCCATTTATATATCTGTCGGTTTCACAGCTTGGCTACTGTGAACAGCACTGAAATAAACACCGAAGTGCAATTCTCTAGTTGAACACTGATTTGTTTTCCGTTTGGATGATCTGGTAATAGAGGAGCTAAATCACATGGCACTGCTAGTTCTGAGGAAGTCCTACACTGCTTACCATAGGGCTACAACGAATATATGTTTCCATAAACAAGGTACAGCAGTTCCCCTTTCTTCAGCCTCCTCAGTATTTGCTATTGAATTTTAGGTAACAGCGTTCTAATTGGTCAGATTTTAATTTGTGTTTTTGTGATTAATAGTGATGCTTAGCTGTTTTTCAAATCTATTGGCTATTTGTGTGCTTTCTTTTTATTTAAAAAACTCAAAGTATGTTATTTATCAATAATGATACAGTTTAGAATTATAACATATACTGAAGAGAATACCTAGCATGGTACTCTTTGAGATTCAGGGACAATAAATCAATATTCCCAGGTATTCTCAGTGCTTTCAAAAGTACATTATTTTAAACATACCTAATAACCTTTATAATTTAAATAGCTAAAACTCTTGTTTAAAGAATAAAATACACAACTAAACATAGTGCTTACAAAGAACTACATTTTATAGGAATACTCAAACTAAAAACATGATTTAAAGTTTAGGTCTCCCAGTAACAACAGTCCCTCATGGACTCACATATGGACACTGCTCACTAAAGGACTTATTTTGCACTGAAAATGCCTTATACCTGGAGATGGAACTAAAAGGGCTTACACAAAGCATACTATATAAGTGAACTCAGCAGTAAGCATTTTTCTTTTTTATAACCACATGTAATTTGTTTATTTACATGGTGTATACATTATAGTTGAGTATCTGCATATGAACAAGATCACGAGGACTTTTTCTGGGATTGGGTGATACTGATTAAGATTATATGTTCTAAGCCTATCCATTTTCCTTCAAATTTTTTGATTTCATTTTTATTTTAGGCTGAATATTCCATTTTAAATATATACCATATTTTCATTATCCATTCATCTGTTGCTGGGAACTAGGTTAGTTCTACTTCCTTGTTATAGTCAAGAGAGCAGCAATAAACATGGGGATGCAAACATCTCTATGATAGGTATGGAGTTCTCTGGGTCTATGTCCCAAGCAGAATAGCTGGGTCAGATGGTAGTCCTATTTTTAGGTTTTTTTTTTTCTCCAGGAATCTCCAAATTGATTTCCATAATGACTATATTAATTTGCATTCCTATGAACTATGAAAAGAGTTCTTCTTTCTCCACATTTTTCCCACATTTGTTAAATTATCGATGGTATCTATACCCAGTTAAGTCCTAACTGGGGAGAGGTGGTATCTTAAAAATAGTTTTAAATTACACTTATCTGATGACTAGGGAGGCTGAACATCTTAGAAAATAGTTATTGGTCATCTGTATTTCTTGAAAACTGTCTATTCCATTCATTAGCCCATTTGCTGATAGACAGTTTCATTACTTGGTATTTAATTTCTGCAGTTCTTTTTTGCGTATTAGCTCCTTATCTGAGGTAAAGATTCTCTCCCTTTCTGTGGGCTGTGTGCTCTACTGACAGTTTCCTTTGCTTGGCAGCAACCTTTTTTATGTAGATCCACCTATTTATTGGTACTCGGTGTTACTTCCTGCACTGTTGAAGTTCTTTTTGGAAAGTTCCTGTGTCTACTGGAGGGTCTTGAAGAAGATTCCCTATGGTTTCATCTGAAAGTTGTAAAATTGATTTTTGTACAACGTGGATGACATATATTTAATTTCATTTCTCAGTAGGTAGATGCCAAGTATCACCAGCACCATTTATTGAATAGGGCCCCCCCATCCCCGGCCGACCGTGAATGTTTCTGCCTCCTTTGTCAGTTAGGTGGGCAGAGCTTTGTTGGTTTATTCCTGGGTTCTCTATTCTGCTTCACTGACTGATCTGTCTGCACTAGTACGGGCTGTCCTCATCACATAGCTCTACAGCAGAGTCTGAAGCAGCCATTGTAATACCTCCAGCTGTACTTTACTGCTTTGGTTATTTGAAGTCTTTTGTCGTTTCATATGGATTTTTGGATTATTTTTATTGTTATATTCTAAGGAATATAACAATGGAATTTTGGTAGGTATTGCACTAAATCTGGGATTAATTTTGGTAGTGTAGCCATTTCACATTAATTGTGCCAACCCAGGAATATGGAAGGACTTTCCACTGTCTTGTCTTTTCTGATTTCCTTTTTTAGTTTTTCTCTTCTTTAGTTAGGTATATTCCTGGGTGCTTAAATTTTTTGTAACTATTTTGAATTGTGAATTTTTTCCTTGTTGGTATATATGAAAGCTACTGTTTAAAAAACATTGATTTTGTATGTTCCAATTTTACTGTATTTATTAAATCTGAGAGTTTTCTAGAAGATTCTATAGGATATTTTAAGTATAGAATCATGTCACTTGCAAATAGGGATAATTTGACTTCATTTCCTATTTTTATCCCCTTTATACCTATCTCTTGCTATAGTTCAAACTTCAAGCACTATATCAAATAAGAAAGGGGGTAAGGACATCTACTGTGAAGGCTGCTAACCTGAGTTTGACTCCTGGGTCCCAAGAGGAGAAATGAGAGAACTGACTCTAGCATGTTGTCCTCTGTCTTCCACATGTGTGCCAAGGTATGCATGTATCCTCCTCACATATGAAATAAATACACATGTTTTCAATAAATGACTAAATATCCCTTTGGAGGCAATCTTTCTATTCTCAGGTTTAATTTTTTTTCCTGTGTGTGAGTCAATCTATACAACATTTAATCATATTTTCTTTTAGGGAGCCACCATGTTTTATGCCTTTCATCAATTCTTGAAAAATGTCTTAAGATATTGCTATACCTTCCTATTATAGATTTCTTCAGTTTTAAAATAACCATTCCTTTTGTTATTGATGTTTTATATATATAGTCCTTTAAAAAAATCTACCTGGTCAGTTTTCTCTCTCATCTTTCTGTTCCTTCTTGTAGGATATAGTTCTTGGAGATCTAAAACCTAGGAGACTAAGCTTCTTTCTTTTTGTTTTGTCTATGCTCACCTCATGATGGACTGTGAGCAGAAGGGTTATTACCTGATGTGGGATTGGGAGGTAACCTTCAGTGGCATTTTATGGGTGCAAACTACATAGTATGTTTGGCTCTTTTAGATTAATTAATTGCCTTAAAGTTGTGAGCTCAGGACTAGACTCCCTTGTTAATTTTTATGATTTGTATTTCCTGGACTGACCAGGGAATATCAATTCATATCCCAGACATGAAGGTTACTTTTTAGGTAGGAAATCATAGGAGAATGCCAGGCATGGTGGGGTACACATTTAATCCCAGCACTTGGGAGACAGAGGCAGGTGGACGGATCTTTGTGAGATTGAGGCCAACATGGTCTACAAAGCAAGTTCTAGGACAGTCAGGGCTGTTAACACAAAGAAATCCTGTCTAGAAAAAAAAGAACTTCCCCTCACCAGAGAACAAGCCCCTGTAACATGTTTCCTTGTTTCCCCTTTAGTTCAGTCATCTCCCTCTAAGGGTTCTGGATGTGTAAGGGGCCTCACAATGGTGGTGTTAAAACCTAACTCATGGTATGTCCACCACTGACCCCTGAGGAGTAATGAGTAACTGAAATCCCCATAGGCATTTGTAACATCAGTTTTATTTTACTGTACTAATATACAGTTGTCTGGTTTCATAAGAATCACTGGTTTTATTTTAAAATTATATTTTCTTTTTGAGGAATACCTGGTAAGTTTTGTCCAATATTTCCAAGTGTTTTGACCTGTTTTAAAACATTTTCAGGTTATCTATCATTTTCCATAAATATAAATCTCATTTTTCATGGTTTTTTTGTGGGAGGGTCAGATCTCACTTATGTAGCCCAGGTTGGTCCCCAAATCATGATATGTTTTTATAGTTCCTTTTTCTTTTCCCTTTTCTACAAACACATAAATCTAATTTTATCTCTGTTGATATTCCTAGCAGTATAAATTAAAAATAAAAAGCACAAGTAGTCAACAATCAATCTCAGGGTTATTTAAAGGCATTCTTTTTTTTTTTTGCAGCACTGTCCATATCAATTTGACATGATTACAGAGGACAGAACAGTGGGAACACAGACCTGAGTAAGATTCAGTGTTTGTATTTCACACTGGTATGACCAATCCTTTAAGATATTTAACTTTTTCCAGCCTAATGTTCCTTACCAGAAAAAAGGATTTCTTCTGAAGACGTATGTGTGTCATGTGTGTATACATGTATCTTCCTCTCTTGCTATCCACCTAATTAGTTTTTGAGACAGGGTTTCTCACTGAATCTTGAGCTCCCCATTTCAGCTAGACTGGGTGAGTAGCAAGCCTCTGGGGTCCGCCTGTGTTCCCTCCCTCCTTCTGCTGGTGTTACAGACGCGCACTACCAGAGGTGCTTGGCTGTGTGTGGGTGCTGGGAGCTGCACTCGGGTCCTCATGCTTTCAGAGCAAGCACTTGACTCATCCAGGCGTCTTCCCAGGACCCTAAAGCACTCAAACAAAGCGAAACAAAACACCCAGCAAGTGCTTCATCAATACTTGCATTCAACAGTCAGGACTCGGTAGATTTTTAAAAATCACAGTCTTTCAAGATGACGAGTCTTAATGTGGGGTTGATGAGATGGTTCAGCAGGTAAAACACCTGCTGTGTGATCCCAATGACTGAACTTAACTCCCAGAACCCACATGGAGGTGGAAGGAGAAGAATCAACTCCATGAAGCTGTCCTCTGACTTCCACAGGTGTGCTGTGCCATGTGTGTGTCTTTGTGCACACACACACACTTAAAAATTAAAAAAGAACCTTAATATATGTATAATATCTAACTATTTCTCTCTCAGTTTATTTAACTGCAAAAACACTGTGGTCTTAGTAGGTTCCCAATAGAGGAAATGAAACAAAAAAATTTAGTTACAAATATTTGCATGAATCAAACAATACATTATAGAAGTCATATATTCTTATGTTCGTCTCTGAAGTAAGTCAATATATAACAAACAATACCTTGGCTTTTGGGGTAGCTTTAATTGTCCATATGCAATCAACTGCTTGGCCAGGCTTTGTTTTTTCTTCTTGTTCTACCTGGCTAGAACGTATTATTCCATCAGCTCCTGAGAGTTCAAACTGGCAATCTAGGGAAAAAAAAAAAAGATATTCAAAGAAAAATAAAACTAATAAAAAATGTCATAGGAAGAAAGAGGTAATATACTAAACCTGGGATGGGATTTAAAATACCTCCAAGGTAAGTAAAGTCTGGATCTGTAACAGAAAAGAAAAGAAAGTCACTGGTACTGAGCTTCCTCAAGACCTAACTCATGTCCAAAGTTTCACTACACAGCAACGCAAGAGACATTTTCATCACTAGTCATTTGTGAGAATGCTCATGGCGTTGACATTTAATGAAAATTTGTACACTTTTGAGTTCATTATGTGTGCTTTATGCTACTGCAAATATTAACTGTCAAATGTAATAGTCCACTAACATATGGACAGATAAATAAAATATGGTCTACTTAATACAATGGAATACTATTTAGCCTTAAAAGAAATAATTTCCTTTGTGTTGAGATATAGTAAATGATTTCTAAAATGTTTGCTTCAATGGGTAGTGGTGATAATTTCAAAATAATATAAATATACCCAATGCTAATGACTTATAAATAGTTCCTATTTATCAGTCAACTATTCTTTTTAAAAACATTACATATATGCCTCAACAATTATTTCTAAGTTAAAAGAGGAACCACAAATAAAAGACTGTATATGTACTCTGGAAAACCTAATTTACATACGTGGTTAAATCCAAGTAAGAGGACACTCAATTTTTATTAACACTGACTTTAATTGAAGATACTTTAGAAAATTACCAAATTACATATTAGAAAGTGGAGAAATAAACTACTAGCTTAATTTCAAATACATTTCAGTGATTGTTCTTTTTAAACTAAAACTAAATTTATCCTCATTTAAAGAGTCAACTAGTGGACACCAGCTCTTCTGCAAAAAGTATCAAAGCAGAATTAAAATCTTAAACTGTACTAGGGAAAAGCTATAAGAACTTTTTGGAAAGTTAATCAGAATTATTTTTCATTTCTTTCTTTTTAAATTTTTTTATTTATTCATTCACTCATTCATTTATTTATTTAATTTATTTGAGACAGAGTCTCTTTTCATAGCCCTGTCTGTCCTGGAACTCACTATGTAGACCAGGCTGGCCTTGAACTCACAGAGATCCACCTTACTACTATAGCGTATATAGGCTGGCCTTGAACTCACTGTGTAGTGTGCAACTGGAAATATGCCTGTAAATAACAGCAAAATAAACACAGCTGTATTTCAGTCCATTATGGATCCTATATTTATTGTTATGAGTTTGTTTTCGAAGTTAAGAGATAAACTAGGAAATTCCTGTCTACAGTAAAAAGGAAATATGACACAATAGAAAAAATAACCTAGGAAACTCAATATAGTCCTGAATTTGCTACTGTACAGAAAAGTACTTAATTCCTAAGCTTTCTCATCTATAAAACAGGATATTATGTAATGTTGATGATATTTCCATTAGTGTAAAGTTTAATATAATGAAGGTAGCACCACAAGCCCTGTAAAGTACAAAGATAAAATATTCCAGAAATTCCAAGCACTTTTTAGCTATAAACTGTATAAAAAGAACAAAACAAAACTACTTTTGTTCAAAGTGTCTTTACATATAACGTTGGCTGACTTTCTTTGTGTGTGTGTGTGTGTGTGTGTGTGTGTGTGTGTGTGTGTGTGTGTGTGCGCGCGCGCGCGCGCGCGCAGAAACCAGTTCTCTCCTGCCACCTGGTGGGAGTCTGGGGATTACATTCAGGTTGCCAGGCCTATGTGCAAATGCTTCTTTCTACCTGCTGAGCTATCTTTCCAGCCCTAAATCTGGTTATTTAAAAAATATTTTTTAAAAAAGAAAATTAAAAATTGTGTACGTATGTAGAGGCCAGATGTCCATTTGGGTATCTTCATCTATCATGCTCTACTTTATTGTTTTCTTTTAGTTAGAAACAGGATCTTTCACTGAATTGAATGATTCTCTCACAGAACCTAGAGTCTGAAGTTTTTGGCAGGACCAGTGGATCCACTAGGTCTCTGCTTCCCAGTGCTGTGGTTACAGGTGTGTGCCACCACACACAGTCTTTCATTTTTACATGGTTTCTTTTACATGGGAGTGCATGTACACAGCAAGCAGTTTAACCACTGGAACATCCTCCCAGATCCTGAAAAATATGTTTTATTGTCGATTTTTTTTTGTTTCAAAACTCTAAACTTGTAAAGATGTGACTCATATATAAGATTTTGTAGTAGCATTTTATGACACTAAAGGGATTACTTCAGTTAATTTAGGCTATAAACATTAAATACATGACCTATGTAAACAAATAGCTTATTTTGTTACAAATAACTGGTTCTCAAGCTTCTGTGAACAAGTTTATAGGGCAGAATATCCTGTGAATCACCTCCTCTGTTATCCTTCTTAACTTCTTACATTTTGAGAAACACAAGTTATTACATTTCAGTTGTAGTAAATTCCAAACAAAACATAGCACATTAACTATGGTTTTTTTTTTTTTTTTTTTTTGGTTTTTCGAGACAGGGTTTCTCTGTGTAGCTTTGCGCCTTTCCTGGAACTCACTTGGTAGCCCAGGCTGGCCTCGAACTCACAGAGATCCGCCTGCCTCTGCCTCCCGAGTGCTGGGATTAAAGGCGTGCGCCACTACCGCCTGGCTAACTATGGTTTTGAGACAGCGTCTTGCATACAGCCCAGGCTGTCCTCAAATGTGCTCTCTTCCTTTCTCAACCTCCTGAGTAGCTGGGATCCTAAGTGTGCAGCACCATTCTAAGCATGCCAACCTTTTTTTTTTTTTTTTTTTGGTGTACAGTTCAGTGATTTTAGTGCATAGATACAGTTGTTCAACAATTACTTTTTTATTTTCAGAAATAGTTTTCATTATTAAAAAAGAATGTGTGCTCACTAAAGTGCTAACTTTCTACTATCTATTTCCATGAATTTGCCTTCTTGATGTCAGAACACAGTCCATGTGTGAGAATTCTGAGTGCTTGTGAGACACTCCAAGAAACAAGATAAGAGTTGTGACCTCAGTTTCTTCAAAACACAGAATTGTTCTTGGAATGTGTTTTTGTGCTCTTCACAGGTATAGCAGATAGGAGTGAGCTTACTTCAGCTGTTGTTATTCATGTGCCTCTATGGAAAAGCACGTTTTTGCATGTGTTACTTGTCCTTGTGATTGAAGACCTTTTCATGTGGTTCTCCTTAACCCTCAGAGTATAAATTGTCTGATGCTCTGAGTAAAGTTGGCTATTGCACAAGACTTTAGTGTATCTCATTTTTAGGAACCTGCTTTCCCAGGTTCATGCCACCAACTAGAGTGGTAAACAACTTTAGATAACTTGTACAATTGGACAGATAAGACATATGCCTTTTGTTTCTAAATAATTTTCCTTAGCACATATCACAATTCACCTTGGAGCCTACATGATAGAGAGAACTGATTCCTACAAGTTGTCTACTAACCTCTATGTACTGTGACAAACATATACACATATACACAATAAATGCAACACCACACACACACACACACACACACACACACACACACACACACACACTGTCACCTATTAAGCCATGGAAAAACATCATGTTCATATAGTTAAGTGAAAGAAGTCAACCTGAAGAGTCAACATACTGCATGATCCCAACCATACATGACATGGAAATGAGAAACCAATAGAGAGGCCAGTGGTTGCCAGCAGTTTAGGAGGAAGGATGTGTAGTAAGTGGAGATTAGAAAATTTTTAGGCAGTGAAACTGCTCTGTATAACAGTGGATATATGCTATTTACCAAACTCATTGGACATATAATATCAAGGGTGAACTATACAGCAAGCTAAAGACTTTGGGAAATTATGATGTGCCCATGTTGGTTTACTGATTGTACCAAAATATACCACTCTTTTGGCAAGATGTGGACACAGAGGAGTGGAGGGTGCATCTGATAACTACTTCCTGCTAAGTTTTGCTGTGATCCTAAAACTGTTATTAAAGTCCATTAGACGAGTTTTACTGTTTGAAAATATTGTCCTTTCGGTATTAGATAGATTATACTGATGCAAAAAAACTTCTATAATGCTTATTGATTCAGATACAAAGTGGTTTGATTTTTAAGGGAAAAAAAAATCTGGTAATAGAGCTGTATGCATAGCATGACCAGTTTTGTAAAAGCACACTGAATAAAGAAATCCATCTTAAGAGGTAACTACCTAATTGTTATCAATGATTTTAAACATAAAGTGACAGGATTATAATTAGTCTCATTTGTGTATTTTTCAATTAAATTTCCTCCATAAAAACAAATAGAAATGATTATACACTTGCTGCACAAGGTTGTCATTTCATTCTGTCATGTTTGTAAACTCCTTGGGTACAATAACATACCGATTTCTGAGTTTCCACATTAGAGTGTATGCACTTTTCATGGATAGCACTTGATCAGTGTTCTTACCTACAAGGTGTGGGTAAGACCATGCAGTAGGCTGACAGTGGAGTAGTTCCCAGATAGATTCACATCCAAATTCCCGTGAATTTTACTTTAAATGGTTATCAAAAGAGTATTATATTACAACATAAGATACATCAACAAGAATTTTAAGAAGACTGGGTCTGAAGAGATAGATTATCGATTAAGAGCACTTGCTGCTGTTTGCAGGGAGAGCTGGAGTTCTGTTCCCAGAATTCAGAGGAAAGTTCACAACCACCTGCAACTAGCTTCAGGGGACATGATGTCATCTTTTGGCCTCTGGGCATAAATGCATGCAGACAGAGACAGAGGACAGACAGACACACACACACAAAATAAAAAATGCACAGATAACTAAAAAAGCAAAAGAATTTTAAGAAAAGCTGTGAAGTCAGAAGTTAGAGTAATATGTCACAAATGCAGAAATGCCAGGATTGTCTTCCAGACAACAGAAGAGATAAAGAACAGATCTAACTGTGAGTGATGGTTCACACCTTTAATCTCAGCAGAGTCAGACAGAATTGGAGGCTGGCATGATCTACATAGAGTTTAAGGACAGCTTAGGGCTACATAGGGAGACTGTCTCAACTTCCCACCTGTACCCCCAAACAAAACAAGATTCAGTTCCTAGAGGGAGTGAGGCTTTACTGGATTTTGGAATTTTTGGCTTCCAGAACTACAACAACTCGTATTTCTCTTTCCTTAATTAAGTCAGCAAATTTGTATTAATTAGTTATGTCTGTCCCAGGAAATGAATCCAGAAGGTATTACTACTTTACTACTGCAAAGTCTCAGACACAACTTTATTGTAGAGAAAAGACTCAAACCCAGATCTAGTCCTCTTAAATGCAGGTGCAGTATTGATTATATTGTTAAGTAGTTTCTAAAGTATTTATGCATGGTTAATAAGTGCAATTAAAAATATCTGCTTTTTTGGGAATTGTGAAAAGACAATGGATTGAATTATTTAAAAATAGTATTTATTTTGATGTTGTTGGTCTTAGATGTGTGCCCTAAGAGATACTTAAGAAGAAAATGCAACGTTGCCTGGCCTATCACAGAATTGGACTGGGATGTGTGGTCTATTGCTCCCTATTTTAAACAGTTTTTACTTGTTCTTAGACTGATTTTCTTTTGACTTCGACAATTTCTTTAGTCTTATCTGATTACCTTGATCAAATTATCCTTTTCTAACCTTAAGATTCTAAAATTAGTGATATATTCAAATATTGAAAGGTAACTTATTTTTTAAGGACACTTAATTTGTTACCTGGGATGAATGAGTATTTTGCTTGAAATCCTAGTCCTTCAAGTTCTTCATCAGAACTAAATTTAATCCACATGAATCTTCCTGTTGATCTAATTAATGCAGGGCTTTTCATGCCACAGTAACGGTCTATAAGAGGAGAGAAGCCAAATGGTCCATCTCGAACTTCCAAGTGATCAAACCGACATTCAAATGATGGCTCTATATAATAGCGTTCGTCAAAGGTCAGCTCTATTCGTTGACGAGGAGCAGCTATAAAGTAAGAGTAAGCAAACAGGGCAACATGAATAAGACATACAAGAATGGACCCAGATGAGACAAGCAAATCAATAACTTTAGTGCTTCACATCTGAGAATCTCACTGAGAACTATGTATGCAAAAGCCACAAGAAAAACTTTCACAGCAATAATCATGCCATATTGTAGAATTATAGTAACATAGTAACATTTCCCTGAGGCATTTCCCTGTGGTATATGTCATTTATTAAATTAGTTAATATACTTGGTTGACTAAAATGAGAGGAGGTGGAAGGCTTATTCTTGCTTAATTCATAAAAAGTAAGTGTATCATATGTAATACAGAGAAAAACAAAGGAACTCAACATGAACTTTGCCAGTGAACTTAAATTCCTTATCAGGAAAGTTTCTCATACAGTGATGCACTTAATCAAACTATACTTTAAACAATTATGAATCCTCATTAAAATTTAACTATCATTTTGTTAATGTATTCGATATTTACAATATTTATCTTTATTATAATTTAAACACATTTAAATTTTGTTCAAACTGGTTTAAGCAGGGCATTTAGCTAATGCCCTCAGTTTTACAGTGAAGTAAAAGTTTATGCAAGAAAAGACAGAGATTTGTCAAATACCTTCCAAAATATAGATACACTCCTTGTTTGGCGGATATGAGTTAGGATAATTTGGTGAAGCAAAATGACCTCCATTGCTGGTTCGAACCCAAATGCCACACTGGGTTGCAGGAATGTGCTTGATCCCAATATTTTGTCCATCTTGAACAGAATTTTAAATATCATTACAGCAAAACTTAGCAAGCATTATTTTCTTTCCCCCAACACCCAAACAACTGCCTACCCTGTCGCATGTATGACTTCATAAGAACCACTGCCAAATGTGGTATGACCAGCTGAGTACAGCAGAGGTGCAAGGAGGCTTTTATATATAATATACACCATATACATGTAATATATACACATATTTTGAAAGCTTGACAGTAGAGGGTAAGTTTGCCACAACAGGCACCTGCCACCAAAGCCTGACAACTGGAGTTTGATTCTCGGAAGCCATATAATGGAAGGAGAGAACCTGCAAGCTGTCCTCTAATCTCCACACCCATGAGCAGTGGCACATTTCTTTGATGAAGGTAAAGCAGGATTAATGGACTGGGGACAACCAGGTGCAGCTGAGGGTGAAAATAGCAACTTGAAAATTGAGAAGCTGGTGAATGTTAACGAATTCAACAACAGTCCCATGATTCTCCCACTTGGCTCTTGAAGTAACAGAGACTCTGACAGGAAACAGAGAGATTTTTTTGGGAATTCAATCTCTAAGAAAGGGTTAACCATACAGCTCAGAGAGTTCCAAGTGTCAGTTCAAATCCAAGATGAGAGCCATGGCAAGCACACCCTATCCAAATCTACAGATAACTCATGATCAGCATTTTAGTGCACCTGTTAAAATATTAAGTACATATGCAAGGACAACCAGGAATTTAAAGAAAGCTTCTAGTATGAAAAATGGGTTGGAACACATGGAATAAAGCAACTCTGAGTAAATAAAGCCTATGCAAAAAAAAATGAAAATAAACAATAAATCCAAGTTATCAACCAACCAGTAACAACAGGGTTTCATGCAATTTCCCCAGAGACAGAAAAGCAAATATATTCATAAAAGAAAAAGAAACACTCTCTAAAAAACAAACAAACAAAAAACCAGAAGCAAGATCCACCAAACAGAGAAAACCAAAGAGTGAGACAGTTTAGAGCAGAGGTCTGACACCTGTAGGCATGTGTTAAGTTTTCCTGGGCCATATCAATGCCTTTCAATGGCTCATTTTGGTTGCTTTCACATAACAAAAGAACTGGGTCACAGTTTCAGGGATAGGCTGATAGAGGCCTAAATATTTATTGGCTCTTTCCATAAAGTTTTGTAATTCTTAGTTTATGGAATAAAAATTGAGGAAGTCTCTCCAGATTAAAACAAAAATGTGTGAAAATATACAGAAATTAAATTTATATTTAATTCATTATATTGAATTTTATAATAAACCCACCACTTTGTATGTTAACTTAAAAAACAGTAATAAAAACCCAAGAAAGCTGTAAGTAAACAATAGGGAATCCCAAAAAAACTAGAGAAAATGAAGGAATTTTTTTATTATTAATTAATTATTTTCTCTGCCCGATCAGTTCCCCTCCCTCTTTCCTTCTCCTTCCAGTCCCTCCCCACCATTCACTCCCTCTCCCTTCCTGAAGGAGGAAATTTTAAAAATTGAACAAAAAAAAATCCTAAACCTAAAAACAAAATTTGTATTGAAAAACTTTGATGAGTGGTTTAAATCATGAGTGCTGATTTTTGCATTCATTCATTCATTCATTCATTCATTCATTCATTCATTCACTTATTTTGTGAGACAGGTATTGAAAAGTTGTTCAGGCCAGATCAGGTCAGCTTTGAATTTGTGATCCTCCTGCCTCAACCTCACAAGTGGCTTGGATTAAAGGCTTGGACCACAGCCTGGTTCTGAATGTTGATTTGACCAAAACTGGTACAATTATATCTACAAGGATGGTCCAACAGGAAAGAAAGCGAATGCTTATAATGTGTAAAGGAGTGAACAGTAGGTATATAAATGAACTAAACTCTCATGTTTATTTTATGGTAAGAAATCAGGTGTTATTGGAAACTGAAATGACCAAAAAGCAGCAGCTATTTAAAGTATGCTAATTAAAGATTCTGAAAATTAAAAAAAAAAAAAAGGAAGTAGCTATTTTTGGTTTAAGATGATTTAGAGCAGTGGTTCTCAATCTTTCTAATGCTTCAACCCTCTAATACAATTCCTTGTGTTATGATGACCCTTAACCATAAAATTCTTCTCTTCTCTTTTCTTTTCTGGAACTCACTCTGTAGACCAGGCTGGCCTCCAACTCAGAGATCCATCTGCCTCTGCCTCCTGAGTACTGGGATTATAGGAGTTCACCACCACCACCCAGCCATAAAATTACTTTCATTGCTACTTCCTAACTGTAATTTTGCTAGTTATGAATCATAATGTAAATATCTTTTGGAGATATAGGCTTGTCAAAGGGGTCTCGACCCACAGGTTGAGAAAAACTGGTTTAGAGAGTTAAATGCTCATGCTTTGCAAGACAATGGCATGACTTGCATCTCCATAACTCAGGGAATGGTAGGAGAGAACCCACTTCCCAAAGTTGTCCTGCCCTACAGATGTGCACTGTTGCATATTTGTCTATCTTTCCCCAGACAAAATAAAAACAAAGTTTAAAATAGTAGTGGTTTTCATTAAGCAGGAAATAGGAAGAATAGAATAAAAAGTGATTTTTCCCAACTGTTTAGTATACTTTGATTTTTTTTATCATGTGAATGTATAATTTTGATGAAAATAAAAAATGAAGTTGTATAGAACATGTACTAAACTTTGACATGGAAATTTGCTAATAGAAAAAAAAATCACACTAGCTAATCTTCTTTAAAGCCAGACAATACAATAGGACCAAAGGGCTTTGAAGACTATACTGAAAGACTGTTTGTTCACACTAGAAAAGACACTTTATTTTTCTTAGTGATAAAACTGTAAATTTTATTTAAATTTTAGATATAATTAACAGTGTATTAAAAGCTATGAGTGATGCTGGCTTTTGAAAAGTTGATCAGGGCAAACTGTGTAGACAAGCTAGTAGCTGATTTTGGTTAAGTTGAGGTCTATAGGCTGATAGAAAGCTTTAGGTCATTACAATAATCAAGAGGAATGTTTTGGTTAGCATTT
Organism: Peromyscus maniculatus bairdii; assembly: GCF_049852395.1. NCBI lineage: Eukaryota > Metazoa > Chordata > Mammalia > Rodentia > Cricetidae > Peromyscus > Peromyscus maniculatus. The sequence goes on along the minus strand of NC_134856.1, from coordinate 19,760,924 downwards.
TTTGTCAACTAAGCTAGGGTCATCTAAGAGGGCACCACAGTTGAAAAAAAAATGCCCCTATAAGATTGGCCTAAGGGCAAGTCTGTGGGCATTTTCTTGACTAATGATTGATGTGGCATGGTCCAGCCCACTGTGCGTAGGGCCACCGTGGGCAGCTGGTCCTGGGTGCTGTAAGAAAGCAGGTTGATCAAGAGTAAACAGCACTCCTCCAGAGCCTCTGCTTCAGTTCTTGCCTCCAGGATCCTGCCCTGGCTCCTGCTCTGACTTCCTTTGATGATGAACTGTGATGTGAAATCATAAGCCAAATAAATCCTTTCCTCTCCCAAGCTGTTTTTGGTCATGGTATTTTTTTTTAAATCACAGTAATAGAGAGCAAACTAAGACAAAGGATTATGAAGTAGCACTCAAGTTATAATTCTTTCAAACTGCCTGACCATACCATGTACCTGTTCATACTTTACCTTGGGTCTTTTGGGCCACAGCAATCCCTTCCACTACAAGTACTGTTACTAGCAACACTAGAGAAAGAACAGAAAAGAATAGTTAAAAAGTTGAATTTATATTACATTTTACTAAGTCTTTTCTTATAAGAAAAATCTGATGACAATAAAAGATTAATAACTAAAATCACTTTTTTTTAAGATGGGTATATTGTTATGGAGGCCAAGCTGGCTTTGAACTCAAAATCTGCCTTCCTTTATTTCCCAAGTGCTAGGTTTATAAACATGAGCCACTACATTTGGCTTAAAATCACCATTTCTTACCCAATATTCACTACTGAGTCTTTGACATCCTAAATGTTATATACTGGGGCTGGCGAGCGAGCTGGCTCACTGGATAAAGGTGCTTGCCACTGAACCTGATAACCTGAGTTTGATGTCTGGAATCTATATGGTGGAAGGATGACTCCTGAAAAGTTGTCCTCTGACCCCCCCCCCCCCATGAGTACCATGGTGGGAATGTGTAAAAGCTTGAACATGCACACCCACATATTCACAATGTAGATAAACGAATGCTATATTCTGATTTACTATTTGACCCTTAAAACAACCAAAGAAAAGATGTAACTGATTTTGTACTTCTTTATATAAGAACTAATAAATACCATGTGGCATTTAAAACATTTTTTTCAGTATGAAAACAAGCCCACATATATGTGTTGTGCAGGATTTTGCTAAGCCTCACTACTCCATTGACTCCACCTAAAGTGTGTTTATGCATTTGGTCAGCTGTGCAGTGTAGCTAGAGTTTTCCTGCCTTGCCCACAGTCAGGACAAATCTTTGTCACCCGCCAGTCCCACAGCCGCTCAGACCCAACCAAGTAAACACAGAGACTTCTATTGGTTACAAACTGTATGGCCGTGGCAGACTTCTTGCTAACTGTTCTTATAGCTTAAATGTATCCATTTCCACAAATCTATACCCTGCCACGCAGCTCGTGGCTTACCGGCATCTTCACGTGCTGCTTGTCCTGGCGCGCGACTAGCTGCAGGCAGTGCCTTCCTGTTTTTTTTTATTTCTCCTCCCTGTTAGTCCTGCCTATACTTCCTGCCTAGCCACAGCTGATCAGGTTTTGTTTATTGACCAATCAGAGCAACACATTTGCCATACCAGCCATCCTCCAGCACAGCCAAGTGCAGACCATCTCAGACACCTGCACTCAGGCCCATGGTTCTAATCATCCTCTATGCGGACCTTCTGGGTAAAGCCACAAGGAACCCAAGAACGGGCTCCCACAGGACATACAGAACATCCCACAGCAGTGCAGTGTTTTATGCCAAAGCTCAACCAGATCACCTGACTTCTAGAAGTCAACTGAAACTGCTACTGTGCATCACTATACTGCAGTTTTGCTGTAAACAGGAAGCTATATTTAGACACTAAAGCTATTTCACTCTTCATCCCGAATATTTGAGACCCAACCAACAATATATTCTTTTTTTGTGTGTTTTGGAGATTTCAAAAACATTTTTTATGAATGGTGCCTTCTTTCATTCAGTGGAAAAGTACTACTAGCCTACACCAAACTACAGTGTGACTGAAGTAGGTATTCATAATAGTCAATAGCAAGTATCTCTTTCTGTTGAAGGCAAAGGTATGGCTAGTGAATTCAGCAAAGTGCCTAAGAGTATGGACTTTAGGAGATATAGAAGTTTAAGTTTTTGTTTTATACCACTGTACTAGTTGTGAGGCCTTTTTAAGCTTATTTTACTTATTTGCAAAATCAGGAAGATGTACTAATGTCATGGGACCAGTCTCAATGGTGTGCATATCATATCATATGAACTAAGCATCCTGCTAAATAAATGGTAGATATTAGGACAATTAGCATCTTCCTAGAGTTAGTTGTCAAAGACTACCTGTAATACAGGTGAAAACAGAGGTTTACAGACTGCCTAATGGAAACATGGAGAGGGAACTGATATGCATTCTTCTGGAGATAAAAGAGCAGAATGAGGAAAACATTTGGAAGTGAGGTATATTCTGACACACCTAAGTGGACTTGAACCCTTGAGGAAGAAATATGGTGGCTTAGCAGGTTAGGAAAAAGGCAGGGTAAGTCTGGAGAGTAAAAACTTTTAAATATCATGTTGATGGACTTGGACTTTCAATTACAATAAAAAAAATCACTGTAGACTTCTGTTTGTTTATTGTGGTGTTAGGGAATGAACCCACAGCCTTGTGCATGCTAGCCAAGTGCAGATACATTTCTAGGTCCTCACTACAGGTTTTTATTTTTTTTTTAATTTAATTTGTTTGTTTGTTTGTTTTGTAGACAAGATTTTACTACATAGCCTTGGCTGGCCTGGAACTGCTAGGTAGACCATGCTGGCCTAGAATTCAGAGCTCTGTTTGCCTCTGAATTCAGAGATCTGCTGGAATTAAAGATATGTACCATCACACCTGGTCTCTCACTATTGGTTTTTAAACTAAGAGAGTGTATAACTGCTTCTAAGTTTCAGACCAACACTCCCAATGGTTGTGTGGAGGCTAAACTTATAAAAAGATCATTTGAGAAGTAAAATAATGATGATGTATTGAATCAGAGATGTGACTGTGGAACTGCAAGGGAGAGAGACTAATGACATGATCAAGACACAGAATAAACTGTAATTTATAGCTTACAAGATGTTAGGGGAGAAGGAAATAGAGTGATTGAAGACTGTGCCGAGAGAGAGAGAGAGAGAGAGAGAGAGAGAGAGAGAGAGAGAGAGAGAGAGTCACAGCACAGGTTTATTTAATATCATGCCTTCAGTATCTATTAACAAGGCCATCAATGTTACAAAGATATAGTTCTTGTCAGTTAGTTTACATCTTAAAAATCTAAGTATTTGATCTCTTCATCTTTGGTTTCTTGAATTCTTATTAACCTTTGTCTCCTTTCAACTATATTAATTGCCTTTCCCTTTTCAAGGACATTTTTTATGAATGGTGCTTTCTTCCATTCAGTGGAAAACGTACTACAGCCTGCCCCAAACTACTGTGTAACCTGGAATAAGTATTGGACTTAAAATTAGAGAAAAAAACAACGACAACAAACCACTGTAGGCTTTTGTTTGTTTGATTAAAGATCCCATGTCAGAATGAACAATCTTTTTTTTTTTCTTTTAAATTTCCATTTTAGGTGTTGTGGAGCATGTCTTTAATCCCAGAACTCAAGAGGCAGAGAGGGTCTCAGTGAGTTCTAGGACAGTCGTGGCTACATGGTGAGATCCTATCTCAAAATAAAATAAAACACTTCCCATCTTTATATTGGAACTGAATCAGAGGAACAGAGCCTGGAACTTAAAAGCAACCACAAAAAAATTAGAAGATTTATGATTAAAAAACAAAACAAACCCACAGTCCCCAAACATTAGGAATTTGAAATCCAGCAAATAAAACATCAGTTTATGTGAGCTATCCTATCAGAGGAAGCTATCCCCATGGTGCGTCATCCAGATGACACACAACTGTTCAAAAAATTTTTTGTTCAAGATCCTTTTTTTCCAGAATCACAGGTATAACTATTTATCAGTTTTCAAATTTATAACTTATAGCTTTAAAGCAAGTGCCACAAAGCCAGTAGACAGGGTAAGAAATCAACAAACAGGGCTGCAGAGGTAGCTCGGGGGTTAACAGCTCATAATGCTCTTGTAGAGGACCTGGGTTAAGTTCCCAGCACGCAGATGGTGGCTCAAAATGATCTGTAAGTCCAGTTCCAGTGGATCTGATGCCCTTTTCTGGCCTTCAAGGGGACCAGGCACACATGTGATAAACATACATACATGCAGGTAAAACATTCACACATATAAAATAAAAATAAATAATCTTAAAAAAAGAAATCAACAAACAGAAGCAGGACACCAATAGTACAACTATGATTAAAAAAATAAAGTGTGTCAGAAAATTTTTTTTTTTTTTTGGTTTTTTTGAGACAGGGTTTCTCTGTGTAGCTTTGCGCCTTTCCTGGGACTCACTTGGTAGCCCAGGCTGGCCTTGAACTAACAGAGATCCGCCTGGCTCTGCCTCCCAAGTGCTGGGATTAAAGGCGTGCGCCACCACCGCCCGGCCGTGTCAGAAAATTTTATACATATAAAATACAATTTTACTCATACATATAAAATAAAATTTAAAAACAAATGGTTCTGGGATTGTATATTAATCATAGAAATAGCTGGGCAGCAGTGGTGGCACATGCCTTTAATCTCAACACTCAGGAGGCAGAAGCAAGCATATCGCTGTGAGTTTCAGGCCAGTCTGGTCTATCAGAGTGAGTTAGTTCCAGGACATCAAGGGCTACACAGAGAAACCCTATCTTGAAAAAAAAAAAACAACAAAAAAAACCACACCAAACCAAAAACAAATCCCAGATTTGTGTGTGTGTGTGTGAATTTTAATAAAGACAGAAACAAATGTTTTTATTTTGCACATTTTATTAAAATATATAATATAGATATTTACTTTATATCTACATGGGGAAAATGGTTATAGCATCAGCAATATGTACCAAAATGTAAAACCAAAAAATTAAACTATGTAGATTTGGGGTTGTAGTGATGGCTCAGAGGTTAAGAGCAGTCACTATTCTTCCAGAAGACGCAATATTGCAGCATTCAAAGCCAATGACTCAAAACTGCCTATAACTACAGTACTAGAAGATTCCACATCTTTTTACAGCTTCCTCGGACATCTGCACATATGTGGCATATATTTTCTCTCTGTCTCTCTCATAACACCCACTCTAATAAATATTTAAATAAAAATACAGTTCTTAATAAAAACAAAAATATTGCTAGGAAAAATTTTAAGGCAAAAAGAGAGACTTTCATCACAGTTTGCAAACTGGGAAGAGAGAGCCATTGGCATAAACTGTTAGTGTGATCCAAAGGAACAAAGAAGGCTTGGTTTAAATAAAGTTCCTGTCCAAGTTCTCATGCTGGCCGGAGTGTTCAGTACTGTCTGTTGATATCTAAAGTTTAAGGCTAAGTGTGGTGGTGAACACGCGGTGGTGTACACGTTATGGTAGTTTGAATGTACCTGGCTCCCATAAACTTATAGAGAGTGGTACTATTAGGAGGCATGCCTTTGTTGGAGTAGGTATGGCCTTGTTAGAGGAAGTGTGTCATTAGGGAAGTGGGTTTTGAGGTCTCATATATACTCAAGCCATGCTCAGTGAGACAGACCACTTCCTGCCACCTGTGAGTCAAGATATAAAAAAACCTCAGCTCCTTCTCTAGCATCATGTCTGCCTGCATGTTGCCTTGCTTCTTGCCATGATGATAATGGACTAAACCTCTGAACTGTAAGCCAGCCCCAATTAAATGTTTTCCTTTATAAGAGTTGCTGTGGTCATAGTGTCTTGTCACAGCAATTGAAACCCTAAGACACACCTGTAACCCAAGTACTCAAGAGGCAAAGATAGGAGTTTTCTGAGTTCCATGCCAGCCTGGTCTACATAGTGAGTTCTATACCATCTAAAGCTAGAGTGAGACTCTCTCTTAAAACCAAACCACTAAACAAAACAAAACATAGTTTACTGTAGGTTATATGGCTTATTGGTTAGGTTTGTTTACCTTGACAGTTGAAATAGGAATATGACTAGGCATGGGACCCTTAAAGTTTAGCTTGTCATTTCTCCATGAAAAAAGTACATATGTGACACCAACCCACCCTTCCATCAGCAAATTGTTACCAGACTTCATTTTTATTATAGCTGGCCCTCTTCTTGGAGCCAGCTGCTAGTGAGGGCATCTAGAAACCTGTTAGATCTCCAAAATCTCTTGGGTTAATTGGGTTCTGGTATCTTGTTGGGATGAATCCAAAGTCTTAAAGGTTTTAACATTATCCTGAGTCTGGTGAGTTTCTCTTTGTAGTAGCTGTTAAAACAGGTTGTGTTCCTCTCAAAGAGAAGTCAAATGTCATTCCTAGTATGAAGAGAATCATTGAAAGTAGTGGGGCAGAACACAAGAGGTCATCAGTGCAAATTAAGACACTTTTAGAGATTTAGCCAACTTTAAGAGTTTGAAAATTTCCAATTCAATCTACCCCAAAGTATCCAGGTACAATTTGAGGTACATAGAACAGAACTGACACTGCCCCATGCAACAAGGACTATTATTTAGGAGTATATGAGCACAGGAGTCCAAAGAGCTCTGGTGGGGCCCACTGGTCTTGGGCAGTGGATTAGTGACTGTGACACAGACAGGATTGACAGATTGATAGCTCTTTCTCGATTCCGAGCTTTTGTGCTGTTATCTCGATTCAATAACAGCAGAGGAGGGGCCACTTTCCAAATAAGGCTAAATGCAATCCCCAGAACAGACTCCTTAGAGTTGTCCTCTGATCTCCATTCATATGTTGTATGCATGTACAACGCACACCCAGTAATAAAAATTTAAAAACCCAGAATAGTAAAAGTTTCCAATTACGTATTCATTCTAGGTGGTACCAATTCCTAGCAAAGATCCTAGTATTCTTCCATGTCTAGCCCAACCACAAGGAAAATTCCTCCCAAAAAATCATACCCTTAAGAATGTCCACAGCTGTTATCCTGCTATCCTTTATTATATCCTTATAATAAAGGGTTGGCATCAGAGTAATTACCTCTAAAATAATTTTAAAAAGCTTCTCTCTACAGCATGTTATTTGGGTTTGGAATAACAGTCTATTTGTAAGGTGGTGAAAGGCATAGCCAGATATCTAAGAGGTAGGTACATCCAATCTCTCTCAAGACCTGTTCTCATAGCACAAATAAAAATAATTCCAGCAGGGGCACAAATGAGCTCTGACATATTTTTTAGGTTAAGATGACTTTCAGTGGATAGCGAGGTAAGAAGAAAGGAACACCAAGTCAGTGAGGAAGACACCCAGGCAGTAATTCATTTGGCTTGTGGCTTGTAATAGGAGGGGGTAGGTTTTCCAGATGACCAGTCCAAGTGAGAAGGTTCTTGTTGGTAACAATGGAGTTTAGCTTTATAATCAGCCTCCCCCCACCCCGCGTGCCCCCCCCCCCAACTACTCAAGATACAAAGTTAAATCTCAAGGCAGGCAAAAGTTAAGGAAGAGACTTCACAGATCTTATTAAGTAGATTTATTCCTGAAAGGCTTCAGGACATGACACTGCAGAACAGGCCTTGGTGAAGTTGACACAACAGAGAATTATTAGGCTATTCATACCAAAGGCTTCAGTAGGGGTGTGATGGCATATCCAGTATTCCATTAAGTTTCTGTTCATGGCCAAGACCGGGGGTGGGGGTGGGGTGGGGGGGTTAGATGATGGTAATCTGTGCAGGGCAGTAGGAATGGCTAGGATAGCCAGAGCAATAACAAAAATCAATATTGTATTTCAATGTCAAAAAAGCTGAGTGGGGAAAACTAAGGATCAGGGAGATGCTAGAGCAGTGGTTCTCAACCTTCTTAGTGCTCAATCCTTTAATATATGTTGTGGTGACCTCCCCACCATAAAATTATTGTTGCTACTTCAAAACTGTAATTTTACTGCTGCTATGAATTATATGAATCTGATATGCAGGATATCTAATGTGCAACCCTCACAGGGTTGTGACCCACAGGTTGAGAACCACTATGCTAGAGGTTGTTTATGATTTCCTGTCATGGTGGATCAAACTAGTCTAGGTAGTGAAGACCTTTAGAGAAGAGTGTTAGCAAAAGGGTTAAAGAACTGGAATTGATGTCAGTCAAAGTGATAAACAAAGAGACGTTGGTGTTATAGGTCTATGAAGAAAGAAAATAGTATCTTATAGGGAAATAGTGTAATGAAAATCCACAAGTTTTCAGCTAGATGCAAATTCATTTGGAAACTGTATTGTTCTTGTCCTGGTTCTTGGGAGAAGCTCTTTTCTCAGATGTTATCTTATTTCTTTTGGAATGTAAACTTCTTTTTAACTTGATTTTGATACTAGTGGCAGGAGCTGAGGTCCATTAGCTGAAAGTGGAGGGTCAGGAAATCTTTGTAAATGGTACAACCCTAGAAAACGAACCCCTATGCCTATACCCCTTAATTTAGCTGTACACAGGTTGGAAAAAAGCTTCCATAGAGGGAAAGATAAAGGTTAGTTAATAGTACTTGAAGGAGTCCCTTCAGTAGGACTAGAAGGAACCTGAGCTAGTATCATTTCTAATACACTCTCTAGGCTTTAGGATGTAAGAGTGAGCTTTGTATACCAAGGGCATGCAGTTGAAGGAATCTTTAACAAAGGTAAGCAGTACATTGTAGGATGTTAAACAACCCTTTACAGCAATGCACATATCCTCTAATGATCACAGGTTGTGAAGTACTTTGTCTAGCACTTAGACGCTAAGTGCATAGAGAAGCCAGTAATGATCTCAAAAGAAGATAAAAATGTCTTCCTGTGGGAGTGGAGGGTTGAGTGAAGCTAACGGAAGAACCTTGGATAATGGCAAACTAAATATCTCACAATTTTTTTTTTACCAACTAGGTGTTTATTTCTCCATTGGTCTTGCAATATATCTAGATGACTGTGGATATTAAGTACAATGGAGATATAGACAGGCTGATTCTACAATTTGAATAACTTGTCTAGTATAATAAATCCTTTCATCACTACAAAGTTCTTAGGGGATCCTCCTGGTGAATAATATTTTCCATGGTTCTAGACTAGTGGTAAGGGAAAGCTTCAACTCAAGATGAAAACATGCCAGCCATAACCAACACACACTAGTATCCTGTGAAGCGGTACAGTGAATAAACCTTGTCAGACTTTGAATAGACCATTAGACAGTTGGAGATGATCTTGGAAGCATGATTTGGCTTTCCAGGGTTGTACCAGGGACATATTTACAGAGTCAATATACCTCATAAGCAGTGATGAGTGAGGGCTTCCAATAATATTGATTTTCCTATTTGACCACTTGGCCAATATTCTAGGAAGTTAAGACACAAAGTATAAAAATTAATTGTGCAGGATAGGAGGCCAGTTTACACCCACCCAAAGATGTGTCTTTTAAATCAAATGATGCTCCTGTTTGTCCCCATCCCCAACCATTTCCCACTCCTGGCCATGCAGAAAACAGCTTGATCCTTTATTAATTGGTGGCATAAACCTAGGGTTGAGGAGGACACAGGGCAGCTTATAGAGGCGATGACATTAATATGCTTGCTTCTTGAAAGACAGCCATTTAAAGTTCATGTACTTTATTTTTTTTGAACTCTTGGAACCTGAGTGACATGAGTGGGCAAGGATATGGTCCTTACTTTCACTGGTTGTCCTAAGGAAGTAAAACTCTTCTGGGCTTCCAGAGCACACCCAGCACACATGTGACCCCCAACATGTATCTACTGTCTGTATAAAGGTTTCCATTCAGTGAATGGACCTCTAGCCTTAGAAAAGGGTCTGAATTCTATAATCTTGTCAAAGGAAACTGTAGCAAAAACTGATTTGATAGTTGACTACTGGATCATCTGAGATAAAATCTTTTACAAACTAATTGTTGTAGTATGTACTCCACAAAGGAGTTTCTTGTTCATCTAGTCAGAGGGAAGTTGATTAGTTAGGGTAAAAAAGTCAGGAGGGGCATGTAGCTGGAGAGCTTCATGCAGTTCCAGCCCCCGCAGTCCCGCATCCCACTTATAAAATAAACACACAGACACTTATATTATTTAAACTGTTTGGCCTAATGGCTCAGGCTTCTAGCTAGCTGTTCTTATATGTTAAATTAACCTATTTCTATTAATCTATAAGTTGTCATGTGGCTTACCGGTATCTTAACATCTTCTCATGGCAGCGGCTGGCAGTGTCTCTCTGCCTCAGCCTTCCACTTCCCAGCCCTTTCCTCTCCTCTTTGTCCCGCCTATACTTCCTGTCTGGCTACTAGCCAATCAGCGTTTTATTTATCAACCAATTATCCACAGCAGGGACACAGCAGTCTGGGAGAGGAAGCAGAGCAGCAGAACCTAACCCATTCTAACAAGTGACAGAAGATGAAGTGAGGAGGAAAAGACTCTCACAGGTGGGCTGCTAGCAGAGGCATTAGTATACTGAGAGCTGAAAACAGCTTCAAGAGAGGGAGGGACACAGTTGAAAGAAGATCCCATGATAACTGTTCAGTGAGGCAGTAACCTCATACAGACAGGAACACAGTCTTTGCGCCAGTAGGTCTAGCTGCTGTCTGTACTGACCCAAGTGGTCTGTTTTACCTTCCTAGAGCTGAGGTAGGATTCTTGGTGTCTTCCTTTCCCATACATAAATATGTGGAAAGGGAGAATGTAACTGGGGAGTCTCAAAGTGGGAGTTAATGTCAACTGCTTCCCGATATCTTCGAAGAACCATTTTCCACTGTAGAACCACTAAATATGGTAAGGAAAGGAATTTTCCAGTAAACTGTACAGAGAATAGGACACTAAAGAAAAGTTTAGTGGTCAGTTCTGGAAGTAACTAAACAAGTCCTAAAAATCATCAGAGTTCTCTTTTAGTGCAGGGAAGAAGAGAAGCTAAATGTTTTGAGGGCTGTAAAGATAAGATCCAGATCTTTAGGCATCAAGAGCGAACTCCCAAACATGATAGAGGTTTGAAAGAATTGGAGTCCTTATAACTTCTAGAGGACAGGCTATGACAGAATTGGAGGCTTTCAGTACAGGCTTCTTGGGATGAGGCATGTAAAAATAGATTATCCTAATATTGAAGAAAAATGGAACCATATTAGAAGGATATATTAGCTAAGACATCCTGAATTACCGAAAAGAATTAGGTGGGACTTTCAGTATAGCTTCCCAGGTAGTCTGCTGATCCTTCTGTGTTAAAGCAGAGAGGTACTGGCTATGAGGATGTACTGAAAAAAGCACCACAGAAGCCAATGGCTTCTCAGGGAAACACTGAACAATAAAGTACGAAGGCAAGCAATCACTGGCTGTTAAGGAATAACTATTTTGTTAACAGCTATTAGACATTGAAGAAATCTCCATCCTTTTCCATTAGGCTAGTGGACAGGTGGAGTGAACACATTTATGTGTGAAATCATCCACTACGAGTTGTATGCCAACAAAGACTTAATGACTATTGCTCAACACTGGTGAGAAATTTTTTAGGATCCACCTGGATTTTAACTGGAGATGCTGAATGGATATGACCAACATTAGTACTGTAATGAGTCCAGAGGTTCTTGGTCAACTTACTGGAATGTAGGTAGGTGTGGCAGTATTAGAACCTGGCTTTCTGGTAGGATTAATTATATTACTGTTTCTCCCTTTGGGAAGAAAGAGCTTGGTTTTGTATTCCACAAAATTTCTCCCTAAAATCTACACAGGGGTTGTACCAATCAGTAAGCAGTATAGCGACTTTCCAGTATAGGAGAGAGCATTATTAGAAAGAAAAAGGTTGAGATTTGGAAACTGTAACAGACTGGGTAACAATCTCAACCATTTGAGGGAACTTGGAACTCTGGGGAAGAGACATGAGGGTGTCAAGGTTAATAAGGAACAGATTATCCCATGTGTTGTGGTTTGAATGAGAATGGCCCTCACAGGCTCATATATTTGAGTGTTTGGTTTCCAGTTGGTCTGTTTGGGACGTGTGACCTTATTAGTAGAGTTATGTCACTGGAGGTGGGTTGTGAGGTTTCAAAATCCATACCAGGCTCAGTCTTCCTCTCTCTGTTGCCTGAAGCTTGTGGATCAGAATGTGCTGCGCTAGCACCAGGCCTGCCACCACACTCCCTACCACAATGATCATATGCTAACCCTCTGAAACCGTTAAGGAGGTCCCCGATTCAAAGCTTCCTTCTGTAAGTTGCCTTGGTCACTGTCTTTTCACAGTAGAACAGTAACTAAAACACCAAAAGTGATATGATTAGCTACTGTGGTCAGTTTTTTTTTTTTTTTTGTAACCATGACAAATACCTGAGAAACAAAGTAAGATTGATTCTGGCTCACGGTTTCAATAATTTTAGTCCTAGATAGCTCCACTGCTTTTGGACTGAGGGTGTGTGTAATGGTAGAGAGGGTGTGATAGAGCAGAATTGCTCGTCTCATAGCAGCCAGGAAGCAGATAGAGCAGAGGAAGGGGCTCAGACAAGATATATCCCTCAAAGGCAAACCCCAGTAGCCTCCTTCTTCCAACCAGGCACTATTTTGTCAATAGCCCTTTCAGAATAAGCACATCAAACAATTAACTTGTTGATAAAGTAAAACATACTTTATTTTTGTGTGTACATGTGCATGTGTAAGCTAGAGAGATTGATGTCAGGTGTCTTCCTCAATCACTCTCTTCTACTACTACTACTACTACTACTACTACTACTACTACTACTACACACACACATACACACACATATAATTCTTTGATAACTTCATATATGCATAAACTGAATTTTGAGTTATTTTTAAACCCCCCATTACTCCCTCAAACACTCACATATAATCCATTGCTGAAATCTGAAATCCTGGTTCTCTCAATAAGACTCCTCCTACTGTGATCTCTTTTATTTATTTTGACCCACTGAGGTTAATTATCGTTGTTTGTAAAAGCAGGAGTAGGGAGTTACTGTGTTAAACTGCCTTCTAAATACTTACATTTATACCCATAGCTTAGTGCTGCTCTCAGCCTTTACTAGAGAAGCTTCATTTTGAAGTGAGTGAATGGTCAAGAATGAAGCAACTCATTAATGCAGTGGTTCACAACTGGTCAAACTAGAAAATAAGCAACTGTGGAATGTTTGCATCTAAACAGGGCACCTACAACATCCCCTCCAATGCTTAGAGACCATCATGGAAAAGGAGGTACAAAGAATAGACGAGCCTGAGGTCAGGAAAGAGTACTGTGAAACAGTGTCGTCTGGACATGACATGGCTACTGTACTCATGAACTCACCACAGCTGTGGTTATCTGCACAAGACTGAGCCCATCACCACTTCATGACGACCCACATCTTAGTGAGGGACTCTGGGCAGTTACTGGTGCTGAGTGGGGGAACAACATTTTCTTCAGTGGTATTGCTTATCAGTAGATAATTTGTCTACCTCACTTTTTGAGAAAAGGTTTCTCAGTGAATTTGGAGCCAATCAATTTAATTAGAGTGGCTGGCTAGCACTTTCCAGAGCCAGGATTACTGGTATATTTCACTGTGCCTTATATTGCAAGCACAGTACTCTCTGAACCATCCCATCAGCCCCTGAGTTTATATCCAAACCACAGCACTGGTTTATCTTCAATTTTAGTATTTAATTTGCCTAGTTGGTTGGTTTTAAGTAAGAAAAATGACCATGGAACCTCCCTAGTTTTACTTGAAGGTTAGGAGTGAAGTAGTTTTATCATGGATGTTAACTGACTGTATTTGAAGCAACTGCTTGCAAAACAGTCAGTTTACAGAACCCAAACAGAAAATCAAAACCAGTTCTGTTGACTGAGCTGTGGAGGCCATTGGTAGTTTTTTAACTGGAGAGTCCTTAATTTGTTTTCTCCTAGAAAAGGCTTGAGTGGTTTTATGCCTATCCTTTCCAATAGAGTTTTGGTTGGCTAAAAGAGGGTGTTTCATGGGGGTGCCGTGCTGCTCTACTGACATCTTGTTGTTTGACCAGGGTGTTGAAGGCTTCTGAATCTAGCTAAAGATCAAGTCAAATAAGTTTACGGTCTCTTCACAATTCCGTAACTTCTAAGTTTTGACAAAAAGTGTGTTCCAATACATTAAAGTGATTAAGGGTACAGGGCTGGCTTTCTGGGACTGTCTTATATTAAGAATGACTTTTAGGTGCTGCTGCTGGTGGTGATAGTGTTGGTGTTGGTGTTGGTGGTGTGTGTGTGTGTGTGTGTGTGTGTGTGTGTGTGTGTGTGTGTGTGTGTGTGAGAGAGAGAGAGAGAGAGAGAGAGAGAGAGAGAGAGAGAGAGAGAGAGAGAATTATCAAATCTTCAAGGGACTCTGCCATTAGGCAACTAGCTTCCATTCCTGAACCTGTCCATTTCCTACAAACATAAGGTGATAACATGTATTTGGAATTCAGGACGATCAGTTTGGAGGACTAAGTAATTTTTGAGAATTGCTGAACATCCCAGCAATTAGTATAAAGAGTGTCAGCAATATACATCTAGTTCTAGTTATTTGGATATTAAAGGGTGCAATTAAAAAAAAAAGAGTCAATGACTGGACAAAGAAGTAGGGAAATTAGGGACGGGAAATGGATAGCCTGGAGAATAGGGGGATGTGTGAAGAGGGGAGTGGAAAGTAGGAGCAGGTGGCTGGGAAAGTAGAAACAATGGTGGCTATATTTGCATCAGTAGCACTGATGATTTTAACTTTGTTGGTAAGTGTTTAGTTTCTTAGTTAAACTTGCTGAGTTTTGGTTTAAAATTATTCTGAGACAAGCAACAGTGAAATCTTAGACTTGTTTATAAGCTTTGAAACACCAATTAAAAAGCACTTCCCAATGCTTTGGCCAAGTTTAGTATTTTTTTATTTGTTGTTTTGAGACAGGGCTTCTTTGTGTAGCCCTCACTATCCTGAAACTCACTCTGTAGACCAGGCTGGCCTCAAACTCACAGAGATTCACCTGCCTCTGTCCCCTGAGTTCTGGGATTAAAGGTGTGTGCCACCTGTCCAGCTAACTTTAGTATTTTATCTGTTTTAATTGGGCAAGCAAATAGACAAGTTTTAGCTCACTGTGGGTTACCTAGGTCCAAAGAACTAATCAACCACTTTTCTGGATATAAATTTGAGTCATGAAAAGAGCTGGAGTGGCAGAAGGTAACTATCAGCAGAGAGTCTAAACTTTGGCTTACGCCTTTTGTGTGCACTTAATGAAGAAGTCACTTCACACAACTTAAGACTTCTACATGAATCAGAAGGGGTATGAAACAAAGGGATCTTACCCAGTGTGCTTGGTACAGCCAAGGAGACAACTGAACCTAAGTGCCTTTTTTTGTTGCATATGTGTTGGTTCAGAATACCGTATGAAAACTGGAAGAGCCCTTTGGATTTCAATTCTGATACCACTAAATATCAATACAAATTTGTTAAAGATTTTAAGCCTATAAGCAGGTTGTATTTCAATATTTTCCAAACTAAAGAAACAACAGCCTTTGGTACAAAATCCAAGTGCGATTTAAAAGAACAAAGAGAGCTGGCTGGTAAAGACAAAGCTTTGGCTTAGTCCTATACAAATGAGGAATGGCATCATGAAGAAAGTGCTAGGTTTGACTGGCTGACAGTTAAACTTGTTTTCAGTCACAGCTAACTGGTGAGTCTTGGTAAGCAAAGCTGAGACTTATTTGGGGTTATCTTTTTTAATATTTATTTTATATGTGAGTGTTTTGCATGTATGTGTACCTGTGTGTGCTTGGTGTTCTCATCAGATCCCCTGGAACTAGAGTTACAGATGTTCGTGAGCTACCATATTGGTACTGGGAACTGAACCCAAGTCCTCTGCAAAAACAAGTGCTTTTAACCACTGAACCACCTCTCCAGCCCTGGAGTTATTTATCTTGACCTTTGAAATAGGAACATACTCAGGTAAGAACCAAAACATTCAGTTTGTAGTTCTTAGAATAAAATGAGCACCCTATTCTTGCCAGCAAATGGCTACTAGACCCACATTGAATTTAAGTCCAATTAGCCTACTAACTAGAACAATTGGGATCCTTCCAGAATAATTAGCTTTTTAGTAAGTTCACCCAAGTGTTGCTAAGGCTATTAGAAAGGATGTGTTCACATTCTGCCATTGGATTATAAGGTTGCACACCTTTTTGGATGTTATATCTGGTAATGTACTATGGTTTAAAAAAGGTGCTGGTCCTACCTTGCCATTCTAATTCAGGTTTGAGAAAGGAATTAGCGAGTATTTTTCAAAGTTCAATGTACATCAGTCACCTCCAGGGTTATCGGATCAGACAGTTTTAGCTATCTAGAGGTCTAGAGCAGGACTCAAGAATCTGTATTTTTAATTGATGCTGGTGCTGCTGGACCCGGGGCTGTACTGTGAGGACCACTGCAATAGCATGATCACACAAAAGAAACAGAAAAGTTGTTTTTTTTTTTCATTTTTGATACTGACTGAGACGTTTGTGGCAATAACAGATGGGACAGGAGGTGGGCTCATTGGTTCTTGTAATGTTGATCAGGTGAATTGCTTTACTGTTTTCTTAAGGCTCTGCAAACATTTCTCATTGTTTCTGCCTATCCACATTTGCTACGAATCTTTCTGCATCTAGAAAAATCACCTCTACAATGTTTAAAACCTTTCCTTCTAAGAACTTCTTCCAGGTTAACTTTACTTGACAGAACCCCACTTTCATTTCTGTGACTATTTACTAGCTCTCTACTAATCTGAGTTTGTTACCTTTCAATTTGTGCATTCATACATTAGCATTAGGACTGGAATATGTATCAGAAATACCATAATGAACAGTTTAAGCAGGATACTGTCATGCTTCTGACATATGAGCAATGAGAGATAACCAGTCAAAGCAAAGTGAAGGTTGTTATTAGAGAGCTAAGACCATTCTATCTTACTGAGTTAGGTTTTCTATTCCCAAAGTCATCTCAAGACTCAATGTGGCTATCAGGTTGCCAGCCATCACAACTTTCCATATTTACCATGCCTGCATCATACTCAACGTGCAGGAAGACATGGCATAGACTATTCCTTTTCCATTAAAACAAACAAACAAACAAACAAACAAACAAAAACAAAACTTGCCCAGACTCTAAAGTTATCTTAAAACAAAAAGTTTATTATAAATAACAGAGTAACAATTTCCTTAAGATGTACGTATCATTTTATACTTATACATACCACCGAAACAAAATCACATGACCATATCTAACCCTAAGAGAGTCTGGGAACAATTTTTATTGTGAATAACTGTTTTTAACTAAATTCAGAGAATTACTGAAGAAGAAATGGCTATTTGGTGACAATCAAAATTGTGCTACAGACCTCTGTGGACTACTGTGCCAATGGCAACCAGTTATCTTTTCAAAGTATAATTCAGATCACATCATAGCCTTTCAAAAATCTTCCAATAGACTCCCACTACATGTAAAATAAACCCACCAGCCACACTCTTTTGAGGTCCAGTGGAACCTGGCACCTGATCACTTCTCCTGATTGTACTCTGTAGGTTCACAGACCCATTACTTCAATGTCTTGTCTTAGGAACTAACCCATGTTATATGTCTAGAATTAGTCTCTGCATGGCTGATTCCTTCATTCTTTCTGATTTGTTGAAGCTTCTCTAATTTCTAAATAAATTCTGGTTTTGAAAATCATCTTACTCTACTGTCACTAGTATTTACAACATCTGATTTTTGTCATGTATGTATGTGTGCTTATTTAGTTTCTTCTTATTAAAAAGAGGGGCCATGTTTGTCTGGTTCACTGACATATCTTCACTGCTTAGAAGATTGGCCTGGCCCATAGTAGCACTCCATACAAATTAGATGAATACATGATGTGACTAAGCAGGAACCTGACAGCACATAGTACTGAAAGAGCTGTACTAACCGACAAACTCACACCTCACTTAAAAGTGGCATGTGCACAGCCTAGCTTTTTATTTTAGCATAAATCAAGTAGGATACGAAAAGAACAGACTTTTTTTTTTAATTTGTCTACCAAACACTACTCTTGTTTATCAACCTGGCTAGCAATTAAACATGTCTTTTCCAGGTACTCCTGTTTTGAGCATCTAAGCAGTATATGTAAGGTTTGTTAAATCTAACACAAGAGACAGAATAATGGCTTTGTTTTTTTTGACCAACTAGATTTCGAAGCACAAAACATACTCACACTTAAATATCATATATTATTGGTGGAGAATGAGGACGCTGGGTCAACATTTGATCACTGCAGCCTATAGATGTTGATCATCCTGCCAGGCACATTTATAAGAAAGTGACTGTACAGCAAAAGTGCTTTCTCCTTTCTGCACAATGGGGCAATCCCGTTAGTGAGTGCTCTGAGGGCAGGTCTGTATGCTACACCTTGATTAAAGGAGTCGACTTTCCACATCCACAGAAACTGTCATCAAATTTTCATGTGATCAAGCCACATCTGAAAGAATAATTGCTATATTCTAGTGCTGTAATTCTAATATATTACTCTATGCATATTTGATCCAACCACCTTTAACCAGAACAAAATTAAACTTTCTGATTAGTATATGGTACTCTGTCATTTTCTAAGAAATATGCTAACATGTTGAAAGGCAGTGGTTTCTCATGAAATGCTCCTCTTAAGTGTTGTTCTGGCTTTTGTTGTTAGAATGCCTCTGAAGGGCTTCTGCCATTAAGGAGAGCTTAGCAATGAATTCCTGCTTAAATCACCTCTCAAGAGCCTCGTTTCTAACTTACTCTTAACCTTAAAGTATTCCAGAAACACATTTCAAATATACATAATTATTCCGAAGGAGAATATATAGGAAGATGAGAGATTATGCTGAACAGGTAGAGCCTCTAAAATTTGAAATATTGTTTGAAAAATAGTCATGAAATTTAGAGTCTATCATTTTCCTATTGTATTCCCAAAGGGCTGAAAGTGGCTTTGATTTAAACTTGCCTTGTAATGCACACATTCTTCCCCCTTGAGGAACACTGGTTTAAAAATGTAAATTGGCCTCTAATTCAAAGTTTAGTATAATAAACTCATTGCTTAATAAGAAATTTCAGTTGATAAACAATTTATTCCAAACTGTCTCTGTGCACATAGGTGATGGGCAAGTTTTAAGAAGGCTGCATTGAGAAGCTTTACTGTTAAAGGGATAGTGCCCCCTGTATCTTTCCTGGGTGAGGTTTAAGACTAAAGAACAGAAGGTAATACTCAGTTCAGACAAGACTTTTAAATACACAGGGCTAAGGAATAGTTAAGCTCCATTATGTCATAAACTTAACCTCAGATTATATAGCTTTGCATAGCAATGGTTTTAACAGGATTTTTTTCTGAAGCAAATGCACAGTATTTGAGAAGAAACAATTGGTTCATAATCTCAATAGAAGATTCATAGGATTATAATGCCTAGATATTATAGAGAAAAGGTTGACTCAAATTCTGTAATACCTGAAGCAGTTAATAACAGAAGTGAAGTCACTTTAACTGATATTGGAAAGGCTCAAATAACCTAACAAATTACTCTTTTGTTATAACTGCTGCAAAATAGAAAAAGAATAGTAGCATCTTTAAAAAGTAAAATTAGTAGCTGGCAAGATGTCTGACCTGGTAAAAGCACTTGCTGCCAAACCTGACAATCTGAGTTCAGTCCCCAAGACCAACCTCCCACATGTTCTGACCTCCACATGTACGCTGTCATATGTGCATGCACACACTCATGTGCACGCAATTACTGTAATTTAATAAATCACTTTCTACTCATAACTTCACACTCGTTTCTGATATTTAACTGGAAGCTGACTATTATATTCCAAAACAAGTATTTGAGTAAGTAGCATCTATAATTATACAAGTGTTAAATGGCTACTTCAGAGAAGAGCCTCTTGATGTGGATAAAATTCACTTATAAGACACTTAAGGGATGCTTTTTCATGCCTCAGGACACAAGTAAATAGTAGCACTGGAAAAGAGTAGTTGTCTTAAAGTACATTTTAAATATTATTTTATATAGGAAATACACGCATTTGATTTAAAAAGCAAATGATTCCATATGTGCAGTAAAGCCTAAGCCCTCCCTTTTTCTTTCAGCCTCCAGATTGCCTTCTCAGGTTCAAATTTTGTTAACATATTTTTTTTTAGTCTTTCCAAACCACATTCTAATGTTTACAAAGCATAGTATAGAAGAATTAAAAATAGCTTTCTCTCTCTCTAGTTAAGCTCACAACAGCACAATTATCTGGAGCTGTAAAAATACTTTTGCTATGTAAAAATAGTTCAGGTTGAATAATATTTGAAAAAAAAAATAATAAAAGCCAGATACTACACTGTTTTCACTGGAGCTCAGCCATCATCCCAGACTGTTTTCCGGATAGGCGCAACAATTCGCGTTGGCCACAGAGGGCAGTGTGTACCCACTGAAAAGGCACAGGCAAGCTGCAATTCCTTGAGTACCTATGGAGATTGCCCAATCCACTTCAGTTTCGTCCCGTTCTGCAGGTAAGGCTGTGTAACAGATCCAAGGGATTTCTTGCGGAAGGCTACTCAGATGGACTTGTCATTATGGTGTTGGCAACACTAACATGGTGGCTTCACAATCAGAATGAAAACAATTCCCCTAAAGCAGCAGAAATCCAGTTGTGCATGTGGGTTCATTTATTATCAATGAGTGAAACAAAACGTTAATTTCCAAGGGAATGACTGCAGAAATCAGGAGTTATAAGCAACTACAGAATTTTGGATTTGTTTTTTTTTCTACTAAAGGAATCACTAAGAATTTATGGATTAACTGAAATATTCACTGGCTACAAGGTTACTGATTACCTTGGCACAAGTATTGATGCATATAGCTGGGTTGGTAAATATTGAAATTCAATGGTGGTAACGTCAACTACGAATTTATTAATATTTGTCCAATAATGAAGTTTGTCTAAAACGTCATTAGTTCAAGAATGATGAAAAGTAAAGTTCTATTGAACTTTCTAATAAAACAAAATTTGAAAATACAGTGGTAACACGGACCAGGGAAACATTAACATCTGTAATTGTGCAAATATTCAGCTTCAGTGCTAAAACTATACATGCCAATATTATCACTGTCTTAACGTTTCTCTCAATATGAAAAGAGGATTTTTCAAAAAGCATTCAGATATTCCATTTGCCATTAAAATATTAGGGGGAAAGGAAGTCAGTTAGTGAATGGCGGTGCTTTTCCCTGAGATATATAAAAGGATCAACCCAGGACGAGTTCCGGAATAAACTTTGCCTTCAATGTAAACGATCTAGAAATATTTATTTGACATAACACCTCGGGTAAGAGGCAGCCGCCAAGTGGCTTTCCGAGCTCCGTGCTGTCGGCCGGCCGGCCGCTGACGACCGAGTTCATCCTCCGCACAAGACCGGGCAGCAGGATCTTGCGATCCCGGGAAGGCAGGCGGCGCGGGGTGTGCGGGTCGCGGGCAGGGCGGCCGTGCGGAGCCCGGAGCCCGCAGTGGTGTCGCAGCCTCCCGGCCGCAGCAGGTGGGACCCGCTGGAGGCGCGGGCGTCGCGGGGCTTCTCGGAAGCCGCTCCAGCGCGTCCGAGTTGGGGCTTTTGTGGTCTGCGCGCAACGACTTTCTGCGGTGGCAACCGGGGACCGCCGGCCTTCGCCTCACACACTTTGCGAAGCGCGGCGTGGAATTCTCGGGGGCGCGAGCGCGGTCGCCGGCGTCCCCCGGCCTCCGCTCCCCCTAGAGCTGGCTCGCAGCGGCGGCGGCGGGCGGCCTGGGCCAGACAAAGGGCGCGAAGGCGGCGGCGGCGGAGCGGAGCGGAGCGCGGCCTGACCCGCAGGGGGCGCCGTCCGCGCCCGCGCTTACCTTTGAGGACCGCGCAGAGCTGCTCCAGGGCCATGTTCCTCAGCGTCGGCGCTCCGAGAGCGCCCGAGGCGGCGGCGCGGCGGTCACGGCCCGGCGCGGTGGCTCCGCTCGGTCCCCATCGCCGGACGCCGCCGCCTGCCTGCAGCGGGCGCAGCGCCTCAGCCCGCCGTGCCGGGTCCCCGACGGCCGCCGCCTCCCGCCGCGCCGAGGACAGCTGGCGGCGCCCGCTCCCGCGGCGGGCTCCCTTGAAGTGGCGCGCGCCGGGAGCCCCGGCTCATTTAAGCAGCGAGCGCAGCGCCGCGTGCCGGCCGCGCGGACACTGCGCACGCGCAGCCCCGCCCGCCCGCGTGCCCCGCCCGCCCCCTCGCCTCCCGGGCCTCGCGCGCGGCCGACCCCTCCCTGCCGCTGGCTCCTCGAGGCCTCTCCTTGCTGATCTCGGTGGAGGGCAGACCAGAGTGGGGGTCCTGGACGTGCCCGGGTGAGTTCAGGGGACCAGCAGTAACGTTGTTGCAGTAACTGATACTTCCACGGCAGTTCTTGAACCGTCACCGGGCTGCCGGGCACCGTGCCGCTTCTGGGAGCATCACTCCTAGTCCTCACCACAGTGGGCTGATTGCTCTCCACCAGCTAGGGAGATGAAACTTTTTGTCCTAGCTGAAGTGAAGACGGGAGGCAAGACTGAATCCAGAGGGTGGGCCTCCCCAAGGCCACCCCTTAACCGTGGCCATACAGATTGACTTATGAGTGCCCCAGAGGAAAAGCCCACATCTGTTAACAACTGTATAGTTTGGACATTATCACGTTTTCCTCCAGCACTTGTGCTTTGAAATTGCCTTGATGGTAGAACTCTCTCCATTCCATTAACATAGAAACTACTTGAATGTAGGCATGCTACAGCCGTTATTTCACACATCACATATTTATCGGTATGAGTTATGTGCATATGTAACAATGACTGCTGTTGGGGAGACAACTAGTATTAAGCCCTAACGTAATAGATCTGACATATAAATGTTTATCTAGCAAATTATAGCTAAGTTAGACTATCCGGCAACTGAACAAAATATTCCAAGGATGTCAAGTTCTTTCTTTTCTTGGATGTCTCTAAGAAAGGCACAAAAGTGTAAGTAATTCACAAGCTTATAAATAAAACAAATTAACACCAATTAACCTAAAGTTGTTTAGTTCTTTGCTGTGTGCTTCCGTGGTTATGAAAGATGTGTGATTTGGGGTTTCTAAGGCAATCGCCTGCAGTTAAAATTAAAATTGCACCCAAGAATCAACTAATAAGGCATTTCAGAACCTTTCCCACATAGTGATAAACAGGCATAGTAAGTAATAATTCAGTCTATGTCCTGAGCAATCGTGGATAAAGAAATTGAGAAGCCCATTGAGTTTCTGGATCAATATGCATGGATGACGAAAGAAAAAAAATCAGCCTGTGTGATGTCATCAGAGAATGCTCTCTGAAAGAGAGAAAAGAAGAATGGAAAAGCTTTGAGTGGCAGGTGAAGATGAGAGAGGTAGGAGAGATTGTCAAGTGTCGGGAAGGAGCAAGCGTGAACACTGAATTTGGGACGAGTGTTATTTTCTGGAACTAAAATTAAAGATCAGGTGGACCTTGAATATGGAGATACAGCTATTCTCAGTATCCTGGGAACACTGGTTTTAGGACACCTGTCCCTAACCTCAGTTGGCACATGTCAAGTCCTTCAGAGGGACTGGTGATCATGGAAGCTACACATATCTTCCCTCAGGCTTCCAATCATTTCTAGATGAATTATAATACTGAGCACAGTGTAGATGATATGTAAATAGTAATTATACTCTGTTTGCTAGAGAGGGACAAGAGGGGAAAACCTGCACATGCTCCATACAGACACTTAGAAAAGGATGCTTGTTCCAGTATTGGTTGAACCCTTGGGTTCTGACGCCTTAGGATTTGGAGGGTCGACTGGACTTGCTTGAATGTTAAGCATAGCAGTCTGTACTTTGGTTTATAGGCCAGTGGGATCATTTTCATTAGTGGAGTCCTGGAGTTCTGTGAAGGTTAATCTGGTGGCTAAATTGAGGGGGTAAAAGGGATAGATTAGAGAAACCGTGGTAATTAAAAAAGTAGGCGCCTCATACTTACTTAGCTTTGTAGCTTTTACTGGTAGTATCACATTGATAGACTCTAGAAAGACTTCTCCAGTCTGATGGTTTGGGAGCAGACTTCAGTTGAGAATGCTAATTTAGTGGTCCACCTTAAGACACCCGTCTTTTAGAGGTACTGTGGTAAAAATTTCAAGAAATGTAACAGAGCATAGATCATAGATGAGACTACCATGTAGTCATGTGTAAGCTAAATCAAAAGGAAAGCAGTTTGCCTTCTCTTTGCTGAATTATTATTTTCTGCAAAGGCCACTCAGTAGCACCCATTCTGTTCCCACATTGCCTGCCAGTTTGGGGGTGGCAGGGGACTCTGGTTTTGTAGTATTCATGGCCAGTCTTTTAGGCATATAGTCTCTGCTGATTCACATAGGATCATTCCTGTAGTTCAGATTTGGTTTTCTCCTACCAAGTCATTTGTAACATTTTAATAGTATTGTCTGTGCTGAGCATGGTGGCACACACTTTTAATCCCAGCAGAAGCAGGTGGATTTCTGTGAGTTTGAGATCAGTCTGGTCTACATAGTGAGTTCCAGGTCAGCCAAGGCTACATAGACCCTGTCTTAAAAAAAGAAAAGAAGAAAGAAAAAAGGGCCATATGTCATTGACATCATTAAAAAGTTAATAGGCATGATGGAACATGACTGTAATCCCAGCACTTGGGCGGCTGAGGCAGGAAGTTTGATAATGACAGTAGCAGCCTTTTATCTGAAGGTTTGGATATGTAGTGGACTTTGTTGTTTCTCTTTGAGTAGTTTGTGAGCTCTAACAGTTTATTAAAAGATGGTCTATAAAGGCGAGTTGCTATGGTTAGAGACTGTTAGGGAAAAAATGCTTATGTTCCCGAAGACTCCTAAGTTAAAACCCTTAGGAAGTGTGGATTGTATTTTAAGACAGGGCCTTGATAAATACTGAAGGTTGATTGAGGTTGTAAAGGCAGAGCTCTGAACTGATAAAACTAGTGTCCCTGTAAGAGCAAAGAAAGCTTGTTCTCACCACACTGTCACCAAGGAAAGGCCATGTGAGGACGAGATAGTCATTTGCAAGCCAGAAAGAGAATCCTCGTAAGAAGCTGAATTGGCTGGTGCCTTGATGTGGGACTCCAGCCTCCAGCTCTGTGAGAAAATACAGGCCACTGTTTAAGCCACTTAGCTACAATATTTTGTGGCAGCCCAAGCTGATTAATTCAGAAACACAACTAAGGAAGACAAAGGGACTTATAATTTACCAAACTCGGATCCACAGAAAATCTATTTTATTAAAAAATAATATGTGTCTCCAACTGCCTTACATTAGTGTGCAAGTATGGCTACAGTAATGATGAAATTTAGTAAAAAACCAAACTCATATAGGATCTCAGTGAGTGAAGATCTCATTATTATATAGCTGTGCTGGGGGCAGATTTAGGGAAGGAAAGGGTAAAATTACGGATGTTTTGGGTAGATTAGGATCCCATGCCATGGGTGTCCAGGAGGCTGGTAGACAGAGAGAAAGGTGCCAACAAGCTCGACTTTTGTTGCAGGCTCTTTCCTGCCTCGAAGACCACCACTTGCCTTCTACACGTGGTTTTTTTACTCCATATTCCTCATACTTCTTCCACTTGTTATAAGGACTCTAGTTGATTAGCTAAGAAACCAACAGTATGGCCTTGTTTAATATTAATTATCTCCTTAGAGACCCTGTCTTCGAATGCAGCCACATAGATGTTAGGGCTGTACTAATTGCATAAGATATTAGATTCTATCGACCACTAAACCACACTCTCAGTTTTGTAACTATAGCATTAAAATAAAAAATAAAAAATAGTTGAGACAGCGTCTTGCTGTGTAGCCTTCGATGATGTATGGAACTCACTGTGTAGCCCAGGCTAGCCTTAAACTTGTCGCCTCCCTTCTCGCTCAGCCTCCCTCTAAAGTGCTGGGATTATAGGCATGTATCACCACACCACACCTGACTTTAAGTATTTTCTCTTTCTTCTCTCTTCTCCTTGGGCCCCTGACACCTTCTGTGGTGAGGATGTAACCCAGGGGCACCTGAGTGCCAGGAAAGCACTGTTCACTTCATTGTATTTGAGCCATAAAGCATAACTTAAAAAAAAGATACATTAACTTTCATGGATATGAGTGTTTTGTATGCATGGAAGAACATGCACCACATGTATGCCTGGTACCCCAGGGGGCCTGGATTCTCTGGAATGAGTGACAGACAGTTGTGAGCCATCATGTAGGTGTTTGTAAACAAACCTGGTCCTCTGACAGAGCAGGCAGTACTCTCAGCTGCTGAGCCGCCTGCCCCTCTAGCACCAAGTGTTGGTTAGGCAATAGTAATTTATTGGAAATTCAGTTTAAGGACTTGACGAACTGGGAACATCTGTACTGGTGGAAATGCATATTTTATTTAATAATAATATAATAACTATAACTAGTGATTTATACAACTCATCATATCTGTCTATCCCTTCCATATATATGGTATATAAAGTTATACTTAACCCAAATTTCTGAAATGACTTTGTTCTATAAAATATATAACCTAGGATTTGTAATGAAGCTCATTGCTAGATATATTTATCTAAAAAGAGGTCTTTGAGAAAATTTGATATTTTTAGGGCTGTGACTGTAGCTCAGTAGATAGAAGCATTTGCCTGGAATATTTGGTTTCAGTGCCCCAAACTGCAGAGGGCAGGGGAATGAAGCATGCTCTGTGCCGCAGAGTTCATCTCTTTGGAGGAGGATAGAGATGTGAATTTACAGGAAACGTTTAACAAAAGGAAATGCAGCCATTGTTTACAAAGCCCTCTGAGAGCCTAAGACTCAGGCTCCTCACCCACCCCAGCATTTCACTGTTGGCAGCTGTAAGACTGTCAATCTTTTTGCTCAGTTTTTTAATGTTACATACTTTTCTTTAAAAACCATTCTAGTCCAGTTTCTATATGTTGGTCCTCAACAGCTGTATGCATTTTGTGTGTTCATCCTTTTTATAAAGTGCTTGTGATGTACAGGGGTGTTAATGCTAGTGCATTCCAGTGTGTTACTGTCTTACTGATCAGTGCTTTTCTTGTTTTGGTTGCTGCCTGGCTGTGTAGCTCAGACATGCCCTCAGCTTTGGCTCCTCCTGTCACAGCCTCCCACTCTTCTTGGCTGATTACTGGTAAGCCAGATTCTCCCAGATCATGAAGTTACTTATATTAAGCTATACATAATTAGCTGAGCTTGGTAATACCTACAAAAGATCAGGAGTTCAAAGCAAGCCTGGTTGCTCAAGACTGTTTCAAAAACCAAACCAATTTCAAACAAAAAAACCCAACCACAGCAACCCCAACCTCCAAAGATCTAGAAGCTTATAAATTTACATGTCACACTTACTCTCAATACTCTTGGGATTGGTTTTTCTGAGAGTTAAGGGTGTTATTAATTTTTAGTCTTCATGTAACTTGTTTCAGCCTTATTTACTTTTAAAACTTTCTTCTTGTTCTGTTTACCAGTGTGATGGTTAACATAACATTTAAAGTATGCTTCAGAGACAAAAAAAAAAAAAAAAAAAAAAAAAAAAAAGACTCTTTAACGTGTAAGTCCCTAACTTGTATAGGCTCTACTCTAGCAGGCCACTTTCCACCCCATATGTTGAAGACTATTTTTAAATCAATTGATCTTATAAAACTTGTTGTTTAGCAGGCCATAAGACTTTTATTTTTGTTTTTGTAATTAAACTTGTTTACTCTGTTTAAAAGATGACTAGGGCAACTATAAGATATATATGTTAAAATTAGAGCCTGATTACATGTAGAAAGAATATATGTAATTTTGTGGTTTTTGCCTTTATAAACTTTGGGCTGATGTGGCTAGGGGCTGCATATTGGGAGCATTTTTGGGCACCAGTACCTAAATAAAAAGCCTCTGTTTATTAAAATTTATTTATGGTCATGGTGAACTTCTGAGAGACCCTAGACCCATAACACCAGCTCCATACTTTATTAATCACTATAATTTTATATATGGCAGGACAAGTCCTTGTTCTTTTTCAGAGTTATCTTTGTTATATTTGGCTCTTTGTATTTCTGAGTACATTTTAGAAACAGCAGGTCCCACCAAGCATGGTGGCACACACTTTTAATTTCAGCACTTAGGGGGCAGAATCAGGTGGTAGATCTCCAAATTTGAGGCCAGCATGGTCTACATAGAGTCCCTATTTCAAAAACAAAAACAAGAAACAGCGTATCAATTTCAGGGGTAACAACAATAATGACAGTGGCTACAATCCCTCCCCCCCCTTGGAGTACTGATTGGAGTTGGGAAGGATTTGGTATCTATAATTTTGATTCTTATAACTAGGGTATACATTTATTTAAGATTTTTTAGTATCTATCCATAAAGTTTTATAAATTACTCCACAGAGATATGGTGCACATTGTGTTAGAACCTTGATTAATATTATTTTTGTGTGTGCTTGATTTTTTTTTTTTTACATGCCTGTAATCTTAGCATTTGGGAGGCTGAGGCAGTATTGAAAAGTTAAAGGCCAGGCTGGTAGGCTACTGTCTTAGTTAGGCTTTCTATTGCTGTGATAAACACCAATGTCCAAACGCAACTTGAGGAGGACAGGGTTCCCTTATTCCTACAGCTTGCAGTCGATCATCCAGGGGAAGTCAGTGTAGGAACTCAAGGCAGGAGTCTGGGGCAGTAACTGACATAGACACCATGGAGGGATGCAGAGGCCAACGAGGGATGCAGCTTACTGGCTAGTTCCCCTTGCTTGCTCAGTTTGGACCACCTGCCCAGAGGTGGGCTCCTTGTGGGCTGGACCCTCCCACATCTGTCATTAAGAAAATGCCCGACAGTGGTATTTTCTCAGTTGAAGTTCCCTTTTCCCAGATGATCCTAACTTCTGTCATGTTGACAAAAAAAGTAGTCAGCATGGCTGTATAGAGTATTCCAGACTAGTCTAAGCTATTTAGTGCAGCTCAGTCTCAAAACAAAATCAAAACAAGCAAACAAACAAAATCTCCCAACGATCCCCCTCCCCAAACTCTTTTCTAGTTTTTGTGTATGCCATCATTCACACGTGTATGCTTTATTGTGGGGGTGCATGTACAAGAGTGCTGATGCACATCATGTAGAAGCCAGAGCAGGACACCGAGTATTGTCCTCTCTTGTTCTGTCTTGTTGCTTTGAGACGCTCTCCTACTGAAACAGAAGCTGGGAACTGGATGTTTTGGCTAGGCTGGATGGCCAGGGAGCTTTCGGGCTACGTCTGTCTCTGCCCTCCTCTCCTGGGGTTATAGGCATGCATAGCCATGCCTGGACATATTTTAAAAATTTTATTTTAAAATGTTTTATCATTATTTTATGTATATGGATGTCTTGCCTGCATGTATGTCATGTGTGTTCAGTGACTATGAAGACCGGAAAAGGTCATGGGATCCCATGGATTGGTGTCATGGACATTTGTGAGCTACCATGTAGGTTCTGGGAATTGAACCCTAGTCCCCTGAAGGGAAGCCTGTACTCTTAACTGCAGCCATCTCTCTAGACCCCCACCCCCAAATTTAGAAGTGTATTTATTTGTGTGTCCATGTGTGCTTGTGTGCGAATGTCACAGTATGCATGTGGAGATCAGAGAACAACTTGTATGAATGTTTTCTCTTTTCTCCTAGTGATCAAACGAGGGGCTCCTGCCTCGGTGACTGAGCCGTTCCGACGGTCCTGTTTGTGTCTTTTGTGTGGGTACTTGGAGTCCGAAGTCACAGCCATGGCCCATTCCGACGGTCCTGTTTGTGTCTTTTGTGTGGGTGCTTGGAGTCCGAAGTCACTGCCATGGCCCTAGCCCCTTAGTTGTTGCAAAGTTTGTATCATGAAAAGTTTTTTTGTCTATGTGTGTAGAGTATGTATGCATTTGTGTTGTGTGTGTGTGCATATGTGCGTTCCTTTGAGGCAGGGCCTCTCTCTGAGTTCTGGTTTTACATGGATGCTGGGATCCAAACCCCAGTCCTAATGTTTGTGAAGCAAGCACTCTTAGCTGTCGAGACATCTCTTAAGCATCCAAGAAAGGGCGTTGATATAGATTTATATAGAGTTTCATGTAGAATGGTCCGGAAAAACAGCTATATACATGAAGAATGGTGAGTATGGGTCTCTGAAGGCAGTCATTCTTACTTATTCTTAAACTGAGTTATGTTTGTGTTGAGATTTCTACATTTTAGATACTTGTCAACTGTTAGAATTGTAATTTGCAAATATTTTATTTGCCTATTTATCTTGTCTATCCATTCTCTTGAAAGGATCTTTGTTAAAGTAAATATTTTAAATTTTGGTGAAATAAAATTTGTCATTATTTTCTTTTGTGGATCATATTTTTAGTATTATTTCTCTGTTCCCTCCCTCTCTCCACAAATATGATGTATGTATGTGTTTGTGTATATCTGAGATCAAACTGAGGACTTCACACATGCTAGGCAAATGCTCTATTGTTGAACTACATCCCCACCAAGACATTTTTACTCCTTCCATTACAATGGAATATAATTACAATTTGTGTTTTTCCCTCAGCTAATTAACACTGGTCAAGACTTGCAATGTTATTTTGAAAATAATTCTTACTTTGTTCCTAATCTTAGTGAGGGGAGAACATTGTTTCTTACATTGTTTTAGCTGGAGATTTTTAAACGCATGTCTTTATTATTAAGGGAGTTCTTTAGATTATAATAAAAATTAGAAATGGCTTTCTTCATTGAAAGGAGTTTAAAAGTTTTTGTTAATATGATGAATCAACTGCTTCTGTTTTCCAAATACTGAATCAGTGTTAAATTTCTAGGATGAGACCTTGGTTATGAACTATCTTTTAATCTATTTCTGGATTTTTTTTCTATTTATTGAATATTTTTGTTTGTATGTCTGTGTGATGACAGATAATAACCAGGCATTTTGTTTCCTTGTAGTATCTGTACTGGTTTTCATATTGAGGATTACTGGCCTCTTATAAGGAGTTTTCAAGTATCCCTTCCTTTCCTAATTCTAAGGAAGGAATGGATAAAATAGTACTTCTTTCTTAAATGTTTTCCAATTAGGTAATTCACCCTTAGTTTCCTTTGTAAAGTTTTCTTTCTTTTAATTCTAAAATCACAAGTAGAAAGTATTGATTTCTTTTGGATGACGTTAGTAACTTGCTATTGTTCAAAGAATCAGCTAAGTAAAGTTACTGGTGGATGCCTGGGCATCGATTTGTTCCCAGGACTCCCTCGTTACCTCTACTGTCTCTAGGACTAGCATGAAGTCTTCTATTTCTTTCATTATTAAGTTAATTCATCCCCATTGTCTTTTCCTGACTAGCTTGACCATAATATTTTTTAATTTATTCACTTTTAAAGAATGATTCACCTTTGTATTTCATTGATTACTGTTCCAATCACATTTCCTTTGTTGGGTAGAATATTATTTAAGTATCTATTAGTTTGACTGTTTTTCAGGTCATTTCTAAACTGATAAAAAAGTATTATTGTGTGCATGTGCCATGGCACACACGTGGAGACCAGAGGATGAGTGTGTGGGGCCAGATCTCTCCATCTGCCTTCACTCATGTGGGCTCCTGGCGTTGAACTCCAGGTTTCCAGGTTGGGTGGGAAGTACCCTTACCATTGAGGCATCCCAGCCACCCAGCTTTCATGTGTTTTTTACTGTTTTTATCAGTAACTACAGAGAAATGTTGATGTTATTGACTTAAATGGTACAGTCATCTACTTTTCCTTATACATCTGTCAGTTTTTACTTTACATATTTAGTTTATGCACATTTAGGATTCTGACCATTTTATACATGAATATAATGTATTCTGATCATATTCATACCCTATAACTCTCTCTTGTTCCTCTCCCTAGTTAGGCCCTCTTCCATTTTCATGTCTTTTTCCTGTTTTGGTAACATTTTTAATTAGGATTGTATATGTCAGCATGGTGAGGGTTATTTACAGAAACACTGCATGTTCGCGGTGACTGAACCCCAAAGAAAGGATCACCCCTCCTCCAGCACCCACTTACTGCCAGTAGCCCCTTGGGAGGGACTGAACCTCTTCAGCCCCATCCTGTAAACAATCAGGAAGTGATCAGTAATCTTGGGTGAGTGTGCTCTCTTTAGATGAAGCCAAGAGCAAAATACTGTTGGCACTTTCAGCGATCCAAATGATAAGTTCTGTGCTTTTAAAAATTAGCAAGGTAGCAAAGTATTGGGCTCCATTATGGCATCTTGGTGTGTTTTGTGTGAGTGATTATACTCTGTTCTTATGCAGCTACTCTTCACCCCAGCTGTCCGCCTCAGTCCACTTGCCTCTGCTCTTGCTGGTCTTCCTCTTCTAGTCTCCTGCATTTCATTATCCTTTTTGCTACCTTCTAATTTCCCATAAATCTGTGACTCTGGGCAGAAAGCCTCGATACGACATCACAGAATCAACTAGAGGAGAATTCCCTATTTTTCTTTTGGAGTCCATTTTGGTGATAGTTTCCTAAGAATCAATCAGTTTTGTATACACTTCTAAATTAATAGGTATAAAATTATCCTTTTACAAACATTTTTAAAACTTGCAGTTTCTATTGTGCTATCTTTTGCAATTCACAATGTTTCATATTTGTCTTGCTCATTATTTTTCTTGGTAGATGTTTCTAAGCTGATGACTTGGGGGTAAAATCCAGCCTCTTGCCTTGTTGTGGACAGGTCAGGAAAGAGGATGCCATCTCTTCTTGGAGTGCTCTCTGTTCAGGACACAACATCCCTCCATTTACGTTCTGTCCCAGCTTCATTCCTTCCCTTTTGGGCACAGCTGTTGATCATGAGCGTCTCCTTTCCTGTTACCTATTTTGTTAACTTCAAAAATAACCAGGAAGTGGAAAGTCAGGCTTCAAGCCATTTACAAGGACTGGTTTACCACCAAGGTCTCCAGGGCATAATTTAACTTTTGAATTTCCTTTGAAGTGACTTTTAGGAAGAATAATAGGAAATGTAAGGTGCTAATCCAAATCAACAGTGCTTTGGCAACGTGTTTTCTAAGTGACCGTTAAGTTTCTTTCAGATTTATTTATTTTTTGTATACGAGTGTTTTGCTCACATGCATGTTCATGCGCCACATTTGTACCTGGTGCCTGTGGAGGTCAGAAGAGGGTGTAGGATCCCCTGGAACTAGAATTGTAGATGGTGATCAGCCTTCATGTGGGTGCTGGAAATTTAACCTGGAAGAGCAGCCAGCGTCCTTAACCACTGAGCCATCTCTCCAGACTGATCTTCAATCTTAACCACTTGTTTCTCAGGGGACCACTGAAATACAACAGTGCAGAGAACACCAGGCAGGAAGTGATGGTCGGTTACTGTGGCGGGGGTCATAGGGGAAGAAAAGAAGCTGCATGTTCCCAGTGCACACCTTCTGTATATACATTGCCATTCTTGGATTCAAGAAAATGTTCTTCATGGCAGGTGTTTCTCTTAGCCTTGTCTGACTGATGAAGAAACCACAGCTTGACATGAAGTGACTAATTAGAAGTCACAGAGTTAGGGTAGGCTCTGAGTCCAGTTATGTCTGCCCCATCCAACAGAACATGTAAAATTAACAGAAGGATCTTTGTTGATCTCAGTGTAAGGATCCCGCCCCCCCCTTTTTTTTTTCAGTTTTTCAAGACAGGGTTTCTCTGTATAGCCCTGGCTGTCCTGGTACTCACTCTGTAGACCAGGCTGGCCTTGAACTTAGAGATCTACCTGCCCATGCCTCATCAGTGATGGGATTAAAGGCTTGTGCCACCACCACCTGGCCTTACACTTTTTTTTTAAACTTGCTATACCCAATAAATGATATCAAAGTTGTGTTTGGTAATACAGAAATATTATTGTCACCAAATATATTTTAATTGTCACTAACATTTTATCTATAACATTATTCCTCATAGATTCTGATTCCAAGTGAGTTTTAGAATTCATATTTTACCAACTGCCAGATGCTAAGCTTAATTATTTTTGTAAAGGATGAGCTGATCTGTTCCATGACCTTGAGTCCTGTCTGTGACTCACAGGTAATGGGCAAATCTCTCCATTGCCGTCCTCATCCACAGCGATTTATACTTGTTATCCCCTAAAGCTCAGAAACAATGATTCAAATGCTCACCACAGTACTGTCATTCAGTAAGGAATATTTATTTAGAAGATATAGTAACATGCATAGATAGAAAAATGAACACATGCCCTTTAGTGAACTGTAATGAAGAAAACAACATGAACAAAACTGTTTCCAAGGAATTTTATATTTTATAGCCATAGCAGGTCTTAATAATCAGAATGTTGTTAGCTGTGATAATAATTTTATAACCTCTCTCCTGAGCTCTAGATTTAAATAATTTTAAAGCAAATTTTGGCACTGCAAAGTTCACAATATAAAATCTGAGGTCTGAATAGAAATGAGACAGACTTTCCAAACTTTTGAGAACAGAAATATGATGGTGCAGGTACACCTCCAGATTCTGCCTAAATCAGCTTTCTTTCAAGATCAAATGCTTTTCATTATTGCACAGGGATTAGTATTTAAATACTAATTTTTAGGACACATTTACTCTTAGAGAGTATTATAATTAGTTGAACAACTTATTTTTTATAAGATATGTATCACCAAGAATTTAAGTTTTCCAAAGAATATGTCCTTATGTCTAAGATAACTATCAATTCTATATATTTTGATAATTACCTTTAGCAGTAAAATAAAATCACCTAAAATAGCAATAATGATGGCTGCTGCTTCATGAACACTTAGGCACTGAGCTAAGCACATCCTGTACATCATACAGTTTAATGTTCATGGTAACTCAAGTAGGCAGGCAAGTTAACCATCATATAAACAAAACAGGCTTAGAGAAAAGCTAAGCAACAGCCAAATTCAAATCACTTTAAGTTGTAGAGCCAGGTGTCTAAGGCAATCTGTCCTATTGTGATCCAAAGCCAAGATAATTAGTCTCATTCTGTGCCATTCATGAGAACTTTGATCTGCTGTGATAAATGTTAGTTTAATAACTTTGCCATGTATAGTTTGCATTTTTTAGGATAAGAAGCAAGATCAATTCAGGTGGAACAATGCCTCTGCCCCAGCTCATTTAAATATTTTTTATTTACATGTCTTTCTACCGTCATTATTCTAATAAAATTATAAATGCAAATATACCAAAGTACATGCAACATATTCCACAAAGGAACAAAAATGTTCAGTACTACTGAATAAAGAACCCCAATATTACATACAAAGTGCTTAAAAAAGACCTTATGAGATATCCAGGCCATATTTATTTTAGTATTTTCCAATAATTGACAAGGAAGGCATAATTTATAAATATCTCAAATCCATTATTTTTTTTACTATGAGTCAATCAAGTGAGTTCCATTATAGATGCTTAAAGCAAAGTCACATGGCATCAAAATGGAACCGATGGGCTTCTTGTCGCTTCTCTCTATCGTCTGCTTTCTGAAAGACAAGTGTAGAGTAATTTAAGTACTCAGAAAATAGTAAGATTCATTTCTGAAACATAATTTTTTAAAAGATCAAAGAAATTTAGAACATAACAGGTATAATTTTTATAATGCAGTAATATGAAATATTTTTATAGATCTAGTAGCTATTTTATAATTAATATATTACTTGAATTTAAAAATCAAGAAGAAGTGTTCCATATACTTATACTGTCATCACTTATTATCTACTTGATAGTGAGAGTAAACATTAGGTGCTAGAAGAACACAATCACTGTTAACACTAATGTTAACAAACCAATCTAAACTAATTATATTAAGATGATTATTGGTTAGTTAACCTATTGATTTAGCAGATATTTATTGATCATCTTCTCCTAGTAAGAAGGATTAAAAAAAAAGTTTTGTATTTTGTTCTTCAAGCACTTGAAGCCTAGAAAGGATAAAAACACGACTTGCTATGCATCAGGTCGACCCTAATTGTACTACTTTGGGTTTGAGTGAGGAAAGGGCAAGCGTTGCACATACTGTTTATGGAAATGGGAAGGGGCATTCATTTCAAGCTGGGAGTTCAGCATGAGGAGGCCTGGCAGGTGTGGAAGGTGGAGTATAGGAAAGGACTGGAAGACACAGGAGAGCAGGGATGTTGTGGAGTGACAGAGAAGGGTTGTGAGGGTCTGGTGAGGAACACTAACATATGCTGGACAGTGGGGAGTGTCTACTGCAGGAGAGAGGGGAGAAGGTGAAGTCAGAGAGACCAGCCTGGATCTAAGGAAGTGGCAGGAGGAGGCAGATGTGGAATCAGCTACAGAGATCCCCAGGAAGGTGGCTGATTAACACTGAAGATGAGTAAGAAAGGGGAGAGAGGAAGCCTTAGAATATTGGCTTTGAGGGGAGTAATCCTGGTAGAGATCGTTGTAACAACTGGAAATGGAGAAAGAAACTCAGAGAGAGATGGAGAGAGAACATTTTGAGATATAACAGTTGACTTGTGATGAAATCGGCTGGAAAGTAGAGAAAGAAGAGGGCTTTGGGCAGGTGTGTAGAAAAGTTGTCCTGGGAGAATGGAAAATAGCAGCAGATGCGAGAGGTGGAAAACTGGCTAAAGAAATAGAAGACCAGTCCCAGGTGATACAGTGTGTCCATGGTGACGCAGTCACTTCAGCTACTGCATCACAGCTGTTGGAATCCCACATTTATACCACAGT
The DNA here is from genome assembly GCF_049852395.1 of Peromyscus maniculatus bairdii. NCBI lineage: Eukaryota > Metazoa > Chordata > Mammalia > Rodentia > Cricetidae > Peromyscus > Peromyscus maniculatus. Next base: position 19,724,179 of record NC_134856.1, on the reverse strand, counting down.
CGGACCTCCTGATAAAATAAGGAACTTAGTTTCCTTATTAAGGTCACCAGATATATTTTGGATTATGTTGCTTTTAGACAAAGTATAGGGTCCTTCTACAATCTTAAAGTTAATTGAATATATAATTGTTAGTTATTATTTCTGATACACAAGTGATCGTTCTTTGGAGTGACAAATCTATGAATATTTATCAGAATAATCAACATGTTTTCCTTTTCATAAGTTACAAGAACAGCGAGATAAAAGAGTAATTTTAGTTAGCAAAACATGATTCTGGTAGGCATGACAGTCCAAAGGAAAAAGAAAAAACCTCTCCTTTGTGAGAGGAGCCTTTTTGGGGGATATTGCTGGCATCTATTGGCTGAGTATCTGATATTACTTTCTTCTCCTCTTTGTGTGGCACTAGGGAATGAGCCTATGCCCTCGACCACTGAGTTATATGCCAGCTCCTCAGTTCTGAAGAGCACCATGCTACCATAATAAACTAACCAGAGGTACACTGAGAAACAAACCTTTTCCTGCCAGTGTAAAATAGCAATTATTGCCAAGATGAAAATGCAGACACCAATGAGAGCTACTGCAGTCAGTAGGACGATGTTACTTGGTGTAAGATACAATTTGGCACTCCAGCTGGAGATAAAAACAGAACAATTAAAATTGTAAACTTTAACATAATAAAGGTTAAATTGAGATCAGAAAGCAAAGCAGCATATTAATTAATGAAATTTCATTGGTTAAATCATTCACTCATCTAGCAAAAGCAATTAAATTTTGATAATTTGAAGAATATTGAAGATCCACAAGTGTTCATTGTTTTCTTAGAACTGAACTAGAATTTTCTTTTTCACGTATGTTTTTGGGGATTAAACCCAGGGCCTCATGTGTGCAGAGCCAACACTTTATTACTGAAGTATACACCCATCTCCCTGAAGTAGAATTGTTGATGAGATATTTAATATTCATGTATTACTAAGTTTGATCTTCAGAATTATTAAGTAAACTTACCAATAGTACTTTAGACAATTAAAGGTATCTTTTGAAAAGGAGATTTTGATCTGTTGAATTTGAAATTCAACTCTAGGGCTCTGTAAGTCACCTGATTTCACAAAGCCTATAGCATCCTAGTTTCTGACGCCCCTGCCCACACATGTAGTACAAGTAAAACAATCATATGTCTGAGTGGGTGTGTAATTAATGGCTGTGGAAAACCGGCTTCATTTCTGTGTTATGTTGGACATTTTCAATTATTACAGTAACTTTTATGTTGAGACTTATAAAGTCACTTAGCCTTTCTGTTAATGTCAATACATCAGCATAAACATAATTAGGTCTGCTCTCTTAAAACACTATACATAATGCAGCACCTGTAAACACTGCAAATCCTGAAACTGGGGTCTTTATGACTAACTCTGTGGGCAGTTATGCACACAGAGCTTCTTCTTCTTCCTGGAAACAGGAAATGACTGTGTTCTCATTTTAAAAGAGTAATAAGGGCAAGATCATTCTAATGAACAGCAAGTAGCTATTGATTTATTTTGACATAATTAAAATTTATTGATCTGTAAGTTAGTCTTTAGTCAGTAAATTTCAGAATACACCTCAAACAAAAATCAATTAGGGTTTTTATTATGTACATAAATTTGAAAAGGACATTTCTTTGGAAAGAGCAAGAGAAACATGAGAAATATTCTGATTATGGAAGAAAGCTATGGCAGGATTTTTCAGAAATTCAGAAAATTGAGTATTGTTGAGTACCTTACAATAGAAAACCAAATTATGTTGTTTTTCTGAGACAGGGTCTTGCTATCTAGCCCAATATATCCCTGAAGCTGCCACCATCCTGCCTCAGCCTCCTGGTATTGGGGTTACAGATGTGAGCTACTACGCTCAGAAAAAAAATGGTTTTCAATAAATCATTACACTTTTTAAACATTCTTTTTATTTTGTGTGCATGCCTGTGTGTGTGCATACATGGTATGGAGGCCAGAAGAGGGACTCGGGTCTCCTGGAGCTGGAGTTACATGTGGTTGTGAGCCACCTGATATGGGTGTGGGAACTGAACTCAGGTCTTCTGAGGGAACAGCAATCGCTCTGTCACTGAGCCATCTCTTTAGGCCCTAAAACTGACTTTTTTTTTCCATCTTGAGTTTTTTTAGTTCTATTTTTTAAATAGACTTTTCCCTCCAAAGATGAAGACATTTGTCAGTTTGGTTAAAAGAGAAACAAAAGGTCAATCTTCAGTTGCCTACTCAGGAGATTTCTTGTATATTCTGTCAGAGGTATACATACATGAGCATGTATGTACAGACATCTTCTTTTAAAATCACAACATATATTTCTCCATTTTGCTTGTTTTCTTTTTCTCCCTCCCTATCCACACTGTTCTGTGTCCATGGCAGTAAACATAAATGAGTCATTACAGTGTACTCTTATCAGTACTACATTTTCTATAGTTTCCCTGCTCCTTATTCAGATTTTATATTTGTTAATAACTTCATGTGGAGAAAGGTGCCACAAATATACAGCACTGGATTATTAAAACAAAACAAAACAAACAGGCACCAGGGTCAGGCGTGGCAGTTCCAGGTACTCAGGAGGCTGATGTGGGAGGGTTGTGGAGCCCCAGAGTTTCAGATCAGCCTAGGCAACATGGTGATTTTATCTTAAAAACAAAACAAAACCTCAATCTACTCCAACTCTGAACTAGACAAATAGCTATATCTATTAATGTTATCTTATTGATACAGTGATGTGCTGGCCAGTTAGTTGTCTAGCAGGGAAGGTAACTCTGGTTTATGACATTTCTTAGTTTTCATGGGGTAAATTCTCTCACAGTAAAAGACTTTAATGAATAAAGATAGAAAAAGATGGACAGAGTGAGCTCATGAGATGGCATGCACTGGTTCTAGTGTTCCACTGAATGGACTCATGTAAAATTTTAATGAAGACTGGAGCTAAGAGAGTAGCTCACTGGTAGAATGCTTGCTTGGCATGCACAAGGCACTGGGTTCAACTCCCAGGACTGCAAAACAAACAAACAAACAAACAAACAAACAAATCAAACTAGTATTTACAAGTAGTGAAAATTAAATATATGCAATATGTTTAAGCTTCATTTTGTCCTAATAGGAATGAGTTTACTCCTTATGAAACACCAGGGTAGGTGTGTTAAATAATTTGAAAGTGACTAAGTAAATTAAGTGTTGGGCACCCAGGGAAACAGAGTAGGCAATAAATATGATAGTTTATAAAAACATGCCACTGGATATCTACCAAACTGAGGTCAATCAAGGAAGGATATTACCTTCGAGGGACATTGTGAGGATAAGGAATGACAATCAGCTGGGAATTTGGAATGATTGCTGTCCACTCTTGTTTTCTTATAGACTGAAAAGAGAATAAGAACACTTAATATCCAATTAGTCTAAATATGAAAAAAAACACAAACCAAACAAACAAAAAAAGCAAACCTTCAAGTATTTTGAGAATTTGAAATCCAGATAAAGAGGATTATATTTGTGTGTTATGAATTCAGTCATTCAACAAATACTGATTGTTCAGTTTTAGCAGGCATTATTCAAAGTGCTCTGTGTAAATGCTGATTGGAGCTAAAATTCACACCAGGAAATGGACAAATGACACTATTCTCTGTATCCTGTGTATATATGTGTAAGTACAATAATGCTACTTTTATGTTAACAGATACTACTTATGCTGTAAGTGATAAAATATTATGAAGAAATAGCAGGTAAAATGGATAAGAAGTCACAAAGTTTAATGGGGAAGAAACGGAAAAAACTATATAAATAACAAGTCATGGTATGCTCTAAGATAAGCTTAGACAAGTCACTATGAATCACTTTTTAGTTATTTAAAGACAATAGAATATCTGAATTCAAGTTATTGGATTTAAATGTTTAAGTTGTAAGTATTAAAACAGATCGTCAATCAACTGTTTACTTGCCTTCTCTCCAGACGGACGGGGAATACCAACATAAAGATGGTCCAGGAAATTGGCACTTCGGCCTAAACCAAGTACATTGTAAGGTAGCTGGAGAGCTAAGTGTGCTGACTGGCTGAGCTGTCCAGCTAGATTTATGAAGAAAAAAAAAAAACACCAAAAAACCAAATAAACAAAAACACCTCTGAAAACATCACACTTATCAAGTCTTGAAGTCTTTAATATTTTAGTCAAATCTAGGTATAAAATGTCAGATGAATGTTCAGTTAATATTAATGATTCATAAAAATATGCTTTGAGATACAATTCCCATACTATAAATAATGTCCACTTATAAAATATAGTAAAATGGCTTTGAGACTATCCTAAGGGTTCACCTCAGTGAGCACAATGTAATTTTAAGATGCTTTAATTACTTGAAAAACTCGATACCCAAGGCTGGTACTCTTGTCAGCAATATTAGACTTCCTGCTGTAGGCATTCTCTCTAACTGGCCTATTCTGAGGACTTTATAAACAGTCATACAATAGATAGACTTTGTAACTGGCTTCTTTCACTTGGCATGTTCTCAAGGTTCACGATAAAGCATCTAGCATGAACATACAATATTTTGTTTCATTAATTAATTTCATTAATAGGCTTTTGGGTAATTTCCACTTTGGGTTATCATTAAATAATACTGTTCTGAACATTAATATACAATTTTTTGTATTTACTAGATTATATACCTAAGAATATGGATGATAATTAATTGCCTATTCCAAAGTAGGCACCAGAGATAATCTCTGGTGTTCCTAACACAAAGCAATCATAAATGTTTGAGGTGTTAGATTTGCCAATTACCCTGATCTAATTATTATACATAATATACACGTATTGAAATGTCACATTGTACCCCATAAATATGCACAATTATGAAGTATTAATTAAATGTAGTATATATGTCGGTAAAGAGAAAAGGTACCTGTCCCATTTCATACTCACACAAGCAATATGTCCAAAATTTTCCATATCCTAGCGAACATTTATTATCACCATATGATGGCTGGGAAACAACATCTCTGATATCAGAGTTTAACCTGAACTCCCTATTACCAAATGATGTTGAACTTCTTTCAAGTGCTTGCTGTTCATTTGTGTGTCTTCTTATTTTTTGTGAACTTAGTTAAAACTGAATTTTTGTCTTTTTTTCCTTATCAGTATAAGTGAAGTCTTGCTAGTTTTTAAATATGTCCCAAAAGTATCCTTTGGTTTACTGTTTCTCTCTATTCTCTACTTCATTTAGTTCCTTTTTATGTTTCCAGTTTCTCAAGGTAAAAGATGGCAATACTCATTCCAGACAGTTATTTCTACAGGGTCTCTAGCTCAGGCTGGTCTAGAGCTCCCTATGTTTCAAGAATTATCTCGAACTTCTGCACCTCCTGCTTCTACCTTCAGAGTTCTGGGATTATAGGCATGAGCCCCAGAAACAGGTTTAAGAGGTACTGGGGATCAACTCCAGGCCCCTGCACGGCAGACTACTATTCTCCCAGCTGAACTATATATCCCTACCCTGGTTCTTATTTTTTTAATATAGTCATTTGGAGCAATCTATTTTCCTGTAAGAAAGATTTTAGCTGCATTCTATGGATTTTAATATGTTGCATTTTTTTGGTTCACATTTACTTCTGTGTATTTTTTAATTTTTTCAATCCATTATTTTAGAGTGTGTTGATTGATTTTCATGTATTTACAGATTTCAAAAATGTTCTTGATTTTTTTAAAAGTTTCACTTATTTTATGAATATGTGCATGTGCCTGAGTGTACGTATGTACACCACATGCGTACAGATGTTTTCAGCAGCCCAAAAAGGGTATCAGATCCCCCAGAACTGAGGTAACAGGTGGTTGTGAGCCACCTAATGTGGGTGCTGGGAACCAAACCCTTGTATTCTGCAGAAGCATCAAGTACTCTTAAATGCTGATCATTATTTTAAGCTTCTTCTTACTGATTTTTAATATGTGGTCAGAGAACACACTTGTTAAGATTTCAGTCCTTTAAGATTTACTGAGCTTTATTTTATGACACAGTATGTGGCCTATATGGGAAAATGTTCTATGTGAATTTGAAAAACAATGCATTTTCTAGGTAAAGTGTTCTACACATTTCTGTTAGGAAAATGTTCTATTTGTCCTTGAAAAACAATCATTTTCTAGGTGCAATGTTCTACACATTTCTGTTAAGTATTCACATCTTTAATTGATTAGCTGCTTAGTTGTGTGACCTATTTTGAAAGAGAGGTATTAAAGTCCTTACCAGTCAGTCCATCAATCAACCAATTATTGGTTAATCAGTGTGTCTCGATATGTTGAACTTCAGGGCTCACATGATCCTCCTACCTTAGCTCTGGAGTGGGTGGGACCACAGGAAAGAGTGACATGTGACTATGTCTGGCTCCAGTTATTTATTGAGTTACCCACCCCTTACTTCCATTCTTCATTAATTTTGTGGCTCTGATGTTAAGTGCATATATATGTTGAGTTGTTGCACCTTCTTATGGACTCACACTGAAAACTATTATTACTAGTGTAAATGTTAGTAAATATTAGTGTGTAAATGCCTGTCATGGCAGATGTGTGGTGTTCAAGGACCACCTGCAGGAGGCAGCTGTCTCCTTGCACTATGTGGTCCTGGGGTTGCGGTGGCTGGGCTTGGCAGCAAACCCCTTCACTCACTGACCCGTCTCACCAGACCATGGACCACCTTTCACCGTTCTAGTAACAGTTTTGTCTTTAATGTCTAGAGAATCTCCTATAGACACAGTAATTTTGTTATCAGTTCTGACACAATCTTTTGATGGAGAGCTTCTTTCATTTACTTTTAAAATAATTACTGATAACAGAACTTATGTCTGTGCCTACACAGGTCAGAAGAAAGCGTCAGATCTCCGGGCACTGCATTTACAGACATTTTTAGCAGCCCTGAGGGTACAAGAACAAGTGTTCTTAATCACTGGGCCATCTCTCCAGTACCTCAGTGTTTTAATATATTTTGAGTGTCACTATCCTAGTGGTTGCCCTGGGGATTTCAATTAACAGCACAGAAAAAAAATCTAGTTCAGATTAATACTAATCTAATTCAAAGTTCATATAAAAATTTGCTACAGTATAACTGTTGATCTGATTTGTATGGATTTAAATTGCTGTCTATATCAGTCTTAAAGGGGATCTTTTTAGTGCTGGAGAGTTCTGCCAGTGTGATTAATGCTGTTTTGGTTTCTCTGAGCATATCTAGGGTACTTTATATTTGAAGGATACTTTTGTCTATCTTTGATTGATAATTCCCCTTTCTGCATGTATAATATATTATCCACTGCGTTCTTGCATACAGATGATGTGATAAGTTACTTTTTTTTGTTGCTTTCAAGAATATTTTTTGAGAGTTGATATGACTGAGTATGGGTCTTTGGGTTTATCCTATTTGGGGTTTGCAGATCTTCTCAGATGTGTGTATTAACATTTGTCATAAAATTTGGGTGGTTTTAGCAATGACTTACGTATTATTTCTGCTTTTCTTTCCCTGTTTTTTGCATCCTACAATTTCTATTACCAATATGTTGGTATGCTTGATGGTGCCTCCACAGGTCCCTGAGACTGAGACAGTCAACTGATATATATTCAAGTGTTCAGATTATTTCCTAGCTCAAACATCACAGAGCCTTCTACTAATATTTTAAAATACTGTACTTTCCAACTACAGAATTCCTACTTGATTTTTGGTAGATGTGAGGCTTGAACTGGAAGACTCAAGCATGCTGGAGTTAACTATTACTGGGATGCCTTCCTACCTCTCTTCCCTGTTATTCAATAAAGTGCTGGAAGTCTTAGGGTAATATGACAAGAGAGAGAAACAAGAGGGCTACAAACAGTAGTCAATTTATTTCTTTTGCAGATGTTATGATCTTGTACTTCAAAGGCCCTAGAGACACCACTTGAATGCCCTTAGACTTGTAAACACAGCAAAGTAGCAGAATATAAAAGCAACATATATTAGCCTCTATAAATGATAAACTTGTTGAGGAAGAAATCAAGGTTCACAACAGCTTTTAAAAAATATCCAGGATAATTCCAAGGATGCAAATGACTTCTACAAAGGAAACTTTTTAAGACACTGTAAAAAATGAAAGGCACAGGAAGATGAAAATGCCTCTAAGACTCATGGACTGTCAAAATTAGTGTTGTGACAATGGCTATATTATCAAAAGTGATACAGATTCAATGCAGTGCCCATCAAAATCCCCATGGCATTCTTCACAGTACTAGAAAAGCAACCCTAAATTTCATAGAGAAGCAGATAAGATTCCAAACAGCCAAGACCATCCTTAGCTGAAAGAACAATCAATACTAGAGATATCTTAGATTACCTGATCTCAAATTAGAGAGCTACAGTAATAGAATCAGCATGGAACTGGCACAAAAACAGACTTGGTGACCAAGAGAATAGAAAGAAACTCACATACCTAGAGCCACAAAGGTGTCAAAATCACTCAGCTGGGTACATGTGTCAGCTCATCCCTATAATCACAAGCACTAGTGAGGTTGGGGTGTGAAGACTGCCATGAATTTTAGGTCATCTGAGTATACAGATTAAAGACTTTGATGTAAGACTTGAAACTAAAAGGAGAAAACCTTTCAAGATTAATGAGCACAGGCCAGGATCTTCTGAAAAGAACTTCAGGGCATAGGAACAGTCTGAAGAACTGCAAAGTGGTGATACACGAAACCAAAGCTTTTGCTCAGCAAAGGAGACAGCTACAGAATGAGGAAAAAAGAAAAGCTTTTCCAACTTTATGTCAAGCACAGAAATAATATTGAGGATCTATAAATGACTGCAAAAATTAAATACTAAAACCTCAAATCATCTAATCAATAAATAGGCTAATGAACTGAATAAGCTTCTCATAGAATTACAAATGGCCAATAAAAACTCAAAGTAGTGTTCCAACATTCTCAGCCATCAGAGAAATGCAAATTAAAACTACTCTAACTCTGGTCAGAATGGCTATTATAAAGAAATAGGACATCTGCTGTGAGACTGTGTCTTCTATATAGGTCAGGAAAGTTGTACCCATAAAATCTCAGCAATACAGTAGCTTAAACAAGACCTGGACAGTGGCAACAGCAGCTGACATGTCAACATGGATGGAGGAAATATCACAAGTCTCCAATTCTAGAGGAAGAACTATAGGCAATTAATGACTGCTGAGAGACAGGGATGGGCCCCTAACTGACTATCCACTGTCAAGGAGACAGTCCTACAAACATACAACTCAGCAGGTTGTGTGTATGTATCATATACATATGTATGTATAGATTTAACAATAATAAAAAAAGAAAAAAAAATGATAACTACTGTGAGATATCTGGTTAAAGAACAACTCTTATTCACTGCTAGTGAGAATGTAAACTTGGGTAGCCACTATGGAAATCATTATAAAGCGTTCTCCAACAACAAAAAACCAAACCCAAAACTGAAAAGAGAACTGCCATATGGCCCATCTATAACACTGTGGGACGATGTGTGTGTATGTACACACACACACACACACACACACACACACACACACACACACACACACACACACACACGCATGAGATGGCAAGTCAGCATACCACAGAGATACTTGCACATCTATTTATATTGCTGTACTATACAGTTAAGAAACAGAATCAGACTAGATGCCCATCAACAGATGAGTAGATGAAGAAAATGTTGTATATACACAAGATGCAATTTTATGCTAATATAAATAAAAATGAAATCATGACATTTTTAGGTAAAATAGAAACCATTCTTTAAGTCAAATAAGCCAGATCCAGAAAGGCAAATACTGCATGCTTTTGCTCTCATATGTGGAATCTAGATTTAAATGTGTGTGGTGGGGAGGGAAGGAAGAGATCTGAAGGGGAGGTGAGAAAATGGAATGGAATATATTTAGCATGAAGGAAGAAAGAACCATGTGGGGAAGGAAGGGAATCTTCTATAGGGGACAGGGCAGTAGTGGGGAGGAGGAGGGATTAGAAAAGTATAACATGTGCACCACAATGTTATAAGGAAATTCATCACTTTGTATGGTTACCTAAAAAATAAAAAGGAACATGGTAAGACTTGGAATACAAAGGCTAATGACGCAAGTTGAACAAAATGTTTTCTATGGAACCTTAGAAACACCACCATATTTTAGAGGCTCTTTAGTTTTAGCTAAGTTGTGGTTACACACATTGAGGCAAAATTGACCACCTTAGCTATCTTTACCAGCGCAGCTACAGAGCACCAAGCTGTACAACCATCACTTCTTGTCTCCAGAGCTCCTAATTAAAACTCATTGCACTTCAGCCCTATCTCCTTGCAACCACAGCTGTACTTTCTATATATGGATTATGCAATGAGGGTATCTCATAAACACAATCATACCGTATTTATCTTTTGTGACTGGATTAGTGCAGGAAATCCAGATTATTGAGAAAAGGACTACTTGTTAGTGGATTATATGGGGGAACAAATTACTTATACAGGACAATGCAAATTCAGTCTCAGAGTCCCTGGAAGGCTGAGAACTGGTCCCACACTGCTTCATGCCACCTGACTTAGTCTTTACTATCCAAGAATGTGAGAGAGAAGGGGCACCGCATATGGGCTCCCCAGATCTTTGGCTAGCCAAGAGGCCACGCCCTAGGGGCTGGTAACCCAAGGCCATAGGTGGAACAAATACTCACTCCATTGGATTATTTTACTTAGTACAATATTCTGTTAGTTCATCTGTGTTGCAGCATGTGTCAACATTCTCTGTAAGACTGAATACTATTTCTTCATGTGTATATTCTACATTTTGTTTATCTACTCATTTATGCATGGATACGTTTGACCCTGTCTCATTAAACTAAAACAAGAACAACAACAAAGAAACCTTGGTTATACAAATCTCTCTCAGCAAAACTGCTTTTAGTTCCTTTGCATGTTATCTCCAGCAGTGGATCTGCTTCAAGACATGGTGATTCTATTCACTTCTGAGGCACCAACACACTGTTTTCCACAGAAGCTCACAGTTATTTTTTCTTCCCCTTAGTCTACACCTGTTAACTTTGTGTGTGTGTGTGTGTGTGTGTGTGTGTGTGCGTGTGCGTGTGCATGTGTATGTGCATGTGTGTGTGTGTGTGTGTGCGCGCGCGCACGCGTGCGAGCCAGAGAGAGGGTGGGTATGGGTGGTGATAATGTGTGGTGTGTGTAGTACTTGCATGTGAGTATTCAGGTGTATGTACCTGTGCATGCACGTGCAGAAGCCAGAGCAGGACACTAGGTCGTTATTGTTCTCTTACTGCCTAGAGATGAGGTCTCTCATTGAACCCTTGCTGTTTTGGCTAAGCTAGCTAGTAATTTAGCTCTTGGAATCTGCCTGTCTCCAACCCCCAATGCTGGGGTTGCAGACTCTATACACTCTTTATGTAGGGGCTGGGGATTTGAACTCAGATCTGCATGTTTGCAGAACAAGCACGCCTACCCAATGAACTGTTTCCCCAACCTCAAATGCTGATTAGCAGCAATTATTCTGTGGACAGAAAGTAAAATCTTTTATTTACATTTTCCTAATAATTAATGAGGTTGAGTATCTTTTCATGTGCTTTTTTTGGCCACCTGGATGTCTTCTTTGGGGAAACATCTATTCAAAACCTATGCCCATTTAAATATTTTATTGTTGTTATTGTTGAGTACCTCTGTATGTTTTAGGATATTTTTTGGAGGTAATACCTATTTATATCCTTATGCTTAATTTTAAAGTAGTTATAATTGCACAGAGCCTGTGAATACTCACAAGTGAGAGTATAAGGAAAAAAAATCAGTGCTATGAGAAGGAGTGGCAGACATTTCAAAATTAATTCAAGGTTTAAAAGTTCCATTCAATCATTTTGTTTCAAATGTCTAGTTCTCTAAACTGAAAACAAAGCTGAACTTGCTAGTATCGGGGCATGATTTCATTTTAATAGTGACAAGTTAAGAGACCATTATTGTCTACTTTTCTAACTATTTTACTGGTATCTACTTAGGTGAAAGACAAGTAAGTTGCCTCATAATAATGAATATCTATGCCACTTAATGTCTGTTTCAAATATAACTAAAATTATAAAATGTTTATTGTTTATACAACAATGCTGATTACTTAATGAACATAAAAAATAGCATAGGCAATAGTAGGTAGTAAGAACTACAAGAATCCTAGTGTCCATCCTCATGTTTACACATTGTCATAGTTAGGATCTATTGCTGTAAAGAGACACCATGACCCTGGCAATTCTTATAAAGGAAAGCATTTAATTGAGACTGGCTTTCAGTTTCAGAAGTTTATTTTATTATCATCATGGCAGGAAGCATGGCAGCATGCAGGTAGACATGGTGCTGGAAAAGGAGCTGAGAGTTCTACATCTGGATCCTCTGGGCCTGGCTTGGGCTTTTGAAACCTCAAAGCTGACACTCAGTGACACACTTCCTCCAAGAAAGCCACACCTACTCTAACAAGGCCACACTTCCTAATCCTTTCAAATAGTGCCACTCCCTGATGACTAAGCATCAAATATATGAGCCTCTGGGGGCCATTTTTTTTCAAACCACCACATACATTTTTCCAACACTGAGAGAGCACTGTGCCCTACTGAAAAGTCTTTAAAAACTGTACTAAACAAACTCTTGGGTATCCTTGAATGGATAAGAATCTTTATGTCAAATTAAGATTTGGAGCCAGTCCTCAATGAGGATTCATGGGAGGTTAAGATGGAGAATTACTAAGTGATACAGGGCCTCTCTCTACCCTATGGCAGACATCACAGAAAGGTACAGCATAAAGTTCTATTGACACTTGGTGGAGTGAGTTTAACTATTATGGTCAGACTTAAAAGTGTTGAGGCACTGGGCAGTGGTGGTGCACACCTTTAATCCCAGCACTTGGGAGGCAAGAGGCAGGCAGATCTCTGTGAGTTTGAGGCCAGCCTGGTCTACAGAGCAAGATCCAGGAAAGGCACAAAGCTACACAGAGAAACCCTGTCTTGAAAAACAAATAAATAAATAAATAAAAATAAAAAAAATAAAAGTGTTGAGGCATAGGGATGGAGAAAAGGCTGTGACTAGAAAGATGAAATCAAGCTAGACATGTATAACACACATAAAGGGAACATAAGTGAATACGATGATAAGAAGTTCAGGGTTCACTTCTCAGTGAGGAAGAAGGCACTTGGATTGAAACTAAGCTTTGCATTAGAAAGATTAATTTCTACAACTAAGCTTCTATGTTATTTCAATGTCCTGAATGTTAATTTCTGATATTAGAGATGAAATGGGAACTTTTCTAGTGAACTAGGTCAGAGGTTGTGGGAACAAGAGAAAATTACAGAGCCATGATTTGGTCAGTATATGTGTAAGGATGGGAGGTATGGGCACTATGCTATGTAGGCACAGTGAACAAGTCTGTACTATGGTGTTTTGTTTTTGCCTCTGAGTCTGCTGTTTGCATTGATTTGTATGTTTACTGTCAAGTTTGTAGTGAACAGTGCATAAAGAAGTAAAATACAGAATCTGCTTCAGGGTAGAGCCAGATTGAAATCTCAGATCCCCACTAGTCAGATGACAAACAATACAATTTAATTAGTAACTTCCCCTTATTTTATGTTTTAAAATTTAGTTCACTACCTCATTTAACTGTAGTACTATGCTTCTAATAAACTTAAGATAAAGGTTAAAAATTAATAAAGGTGATGGACGCCTATTATTTTGTACATATATTACACTATTCTACTTTATTTATAAGCTCACTTTATAGGAAATGATTCTTTATACTGCATTACTTATAGTTAACTACAGTAAAGAATAGTCTCATGCTACTTGTGCTGAGTGTTTCCTATGCTTCAGACAGTTCTACACATCATCATGTCTGTGAGTTTCAACCTTTACTGTAGCACACAGTTGCTTTACATGGTATATTGACGATAGCCAAGTCCTGAACTACTACAACAAGAAGGAACATACCAGCAGTGTTACTGAGCAATGTGAGATGTAGTCAGATTCTTTCATTCTAAACACACTTACACAGTAGAGGAATTATTTCAACAGAGTGTAGATAATAACACATTGCTATCAGAGACAGCAGAACAGATAAATATTCCTTTTCTCACTTCCTATTCCCAAAGCTCTCATGTGACAGTTGTTCTTTCAGCATTAGGCTTGATATTGACTAAATATTTTACTAGAAATTAGTCTGGAGTTATTTTGGAAAATGGCAAATACAAGCAGGCATAGTCTGCTAGAATCTTCAGGGAGAACATTGGGGAAAGTCGGACAACAGCCATAGAAAGGTGATTAATGCCCCCAAATCTAGTTTCATAGCAAAGTAAAACAGGAAAACTTACAAAAGCAGAACAATGAAAAAAGCTCGTGTCCAACAGAGGGACTGATATGTTTGGGGAGCTACTCCTGCCTATGGCTATGGAGGAGACATTCTTGAGTTTGCTGTGCACATCATGTTCAGCAAGGTAGAAACCTGGGTGAAGCTAGAGTCTGTATGGCAATACAGGTTCCAAGTGGCACGCCTGATATCTTGAAGGACTTCCCAGGTTGGGTACAATATTCATAACTAGACCAGTGGTATGACCAGCCTTTATGACCTGGCATGTAAAAAGCTTTCCACTAACGGGATCACCATCATGATGTCTTTACAAAGAACCGCTCAGGAGTGTGACAGGCATTATGGAGACAGAAAAGGAATGCTCAGAGTCAAGACTTGACCACAAAGCAGGCAAGAACCTTAAGGTAAAAGGGTTGAACATTTACACAGCGGCAAAGATAAACTATGACTAGAACACTCAAGATCTATGGGAAACTGTAAATGATCAAATCTATGACTCACAGACATAGAAAGAGAATTTCATGCTAATGGCATGAAAAACATCTTCAAGTTATAGCCATTCTACCCTCTAAACCTTGTTAAATTTTTATGGGAGAAACCATTTTTCAATAAGACAATAGCAGATTTCCCAAATCTTGGGAAAGAGATGTCCATCGAGGTACAGGAAGAATTTAGACTACCAAAGAAACACCACCAGAGAAAAACCTCTCTACATCACAGCCAAAACACTAACTATACAAAACAAAGGACATGTCCCGACTGAAAGCTGCAGGATAAATAAGTAATATATAAAGGCAATCTCATTGAGTGACAGCAAATTTCACAGAAAAACTTTAGCTGAAGCAGAAAATAACAAATGCGCTGGTGAGGATGTGGACAAAGGGGACATTTAGTCTGCTCGTGGGAATGTAACAAGTTCAGTGGAGGTCCCTCAAGACACTACAACTACAACTACCACAGAGCCCAGGTCTAGCATTCCTGTGCATTTATTTATCCAAAGAATTTCACACCAAAACATCATAGAGATCCTTACTATGTATTATAAATTCATTATGCATATGCATGTTTATTACAGATCTATTCACAAGAGTTAAACTATGGAACCAACCAAAATGTCCAACAACAGATGTAATGAATAAAGAAAATATACTATTTATACACAATGGACTTTCTTCCAGCACTGGAGTTATGCTGTTAGAGTCAAGTGGAAACAAGTGGAGATAACCATATTATATGAATTAAGCCTATTTGAGAAAGACAAATATATCATATTTTCTCTCATTTTGTGCTTCTTTGATTTTATACAATATTGTATGTATATAGGTCATGAAAGTAGAAGCAACCCTGTCTAGGGGAAACATGGAGGGAGTGGTGGGGAGTTCAATGTATATTTGTGCTTATAGAGAATATCCTTACTGTAACACAGTATTATGTACAATGAAAATATACAATGAAAAAAGTCCTGATTTGAGCTCTACTATGGTACTTCTGGGCAGTACCACCAAGATTCTCTCATTACGGCAGTGCTTCTAGTTGTTAGTGTTTAAATAGTTCATTTGAAAGCTGAGTAGAGCCTCAGCTGGTGCTCATGCATGTACTTGCAACAGTACCAACTTGCCGGTGCATTTCTACCGACTGGACACTACCTTCATATGCCCTTATTTTCTTCTATGTCTAGCCCATTGCTATATGTGCTCTCCCCTGTGTTCGCTCCCAACAGATGTTTATTGTTGCACTGTCTTAATGTAATGAAGAGGCACATACAGTGGAAGGCTGACCAGCACAGCTACTGTATCTCCATAACAAAAAGCAAAGAAGAAATCAGGACTTCCTATGAATAGGCATATAAAAACATATATGGCATATAATTTTAAGAAAAAAGTATGATAATACAGGACTTTAAGATATTGGTGTATAGCTGTGATAAGTAAGAGATTTTCTCATTTTAAAATTAATAACACAGTCCTGAGACAATCACTTTTTTGATGGTGTGAAATAAGTAGTTTTTGAAGTGTAAGTAGATTTAAGTTGCTAATGTGTAGATATGAATTTCACTGAGAATTCACCAGTGGAGGTAAGTTTTGGATTTGGAGTGTGCTAATTTGCTTGAGTTTATCAGTATTGTGAAATAAAAATGAGTCTCACAACATCTCACTTAGCAGTGAAATTATTCGCACATTAAGAAAGAATTAGCAAACAATAAAAATATAATATGTATAGGAATTAAAATTTAAATGACTTCTTTGTTGTAGTGATATGTCAAAATGCTTGATTGTAATAGTCTTATCAGAATTTTCCTTAATTTTTGCTTGCAGAATACTTCTATGCTGAAGCAGCAGCAATAAGATGAATTCTTTTTTTCTTTCTCTTTCTTTTCCTTTTTTTTTGATACAGGGTTTCTCTACATGGCCCTGGCTGTCTAGTTTACTACACAGACCAGGCTAGCCTGGAACACACAGAGATCCCCCTGCCTGCTCCTGCCTCCTGAATACTGAGATTAAAGGGAATATACCACCACACCCACACAATGAATTCTTAAATGTTTATAATTAGCTACAAAATAAACTCATTATAGTACATTTAATTTATGTAAGGCAATTATATAATACAAAATTGGCCACTAACACATTCTTTCTGGTTATTATATCAAGCTTGTTTATATTTTTTCATGGGCAAGATTCTAGGATTCTCAAGAAATCATCTAATGTTGGGATTTTATTCTTTGTGCAGGTAGATGGGTTTACCGTAATCTGAGAGGAAGCTCAGGCATCAGTCACATGCAGACATCTTCCGGTCTGTTTCCTTTTTGTCTGGACTGAATTTCCCCACAGTGTTTGTTGCAATGGACAAGTAAGCTGTGCTTTTATAAAATGATATCAAAAACATCTCTCTAAATTTTAGACCTCTTATTCCACATTTGAAAATATGGGATTAATTTAAATTGTAGTATTAATTGGATTTCTAGCTTTTACTTTTCTTAAAATGAGCTAATTTATATGATTTATCATTTCAATCTTTAAGATAAGTTACCTCTCCTTTTCAGTTATTTCCTCTGAGAAATAAGGATAAGGGTTTGGTTCATCACAGTAATAATAAATGAAGGAATACATGTTGACATTTTTGTTCTGAATAGCTCTTAAAATTTGTTTATGTACATACAGAAAAAGTACAATGAGAGAAAATTGTATTCAGGGCTGTGACACAATTCTGACAGCAGCTGCCTCTCCGATATATTGAAGGAAGACGCCTTGCATGTTGCAGACACCCCGCACGCCTTACCTGAGCCGTTCTTCAGATAGCCATTGGCATCAACTGTTGTGTACATGATGTACGGTCCAGGCTGATTCACCCCAAAGGGCTGCAGTAGGAAAGGAAAGGGTTGGTCTTGGGAAGTAACGGAATGATTTGAATCTCAGGAAAATTTATTATATAGTAAAAAAAAAAAAACCCAAAAAACCAAAATGAAGAATATTTATTCTTAGAAATTTTCATACATTTATAAACTGTATCTTGATCATACTCAACCTGGCTCTCAAATTCCTGGCTCCAAAGACCCAAGACGTCACCCCACTTTTGTGTTCTCTTCTTTTTAAAGAGCCCAGCGAGTTTAACACTTCAGTGCTGTATGTGGGGCGGGCATCTACTACAACACACACAATCTACCAGCAGCCACAGAGCAATTCTTCATTTTTCTCTCATAAGTTACATCCCAACTGCAGTTTTCCCTCCCTCCTCTCCTCCAAGTCTCCCACCCCCAACCCGAGATCCACTTCTCCTCCTTCCTCTTCAGAAAAGGGGAGGCCTCCCAGGGATATCAACCAAACGTGGCCTATCAAGTTAAAATAAAACTAGGCTCATTCCCTCATATTAAAGCTGGACGAGGCAACCCAGTAGGAGGAGAAGGGTCCTCAAAGCAGGGAAAAGAGTCAAAGACAGCCGCTGCCCCACTGTTGGTAGTACCGCAGGAACTCAAGCTACACAATCAACATAGATGCAGAGGATGTAGGCCAGACCCATACAGGCTCCCTGATTGTTGGCCCAGTCTCCGTGAGCCCCTAGGGTCCTGGTTAGATGATTCTGCCGGCTGTTTTCTTGTGGTGTCTTGACCCCTCTGGCTCCTGCACTCCTTCCTTTCTCTCTTCTACAGGATTCCCAGCTCCGCCTAATGATTTGCTGTGGATCTCTGCATCTGCGCCCATCGGTTGCTGGGTAAAGCTTCTCTGATGACAATTATGCTAGATACCAGTGTGGTTACATAAGATGGCTGGTTTGGGTACCATATTCCCTATTACTAGGGGACTTTGCTAGGGTCACCATTGTAGATTCCTGAGAGTTTCTATTGCATTAGGTTTCTACCTCACCCCTGAAAAGCCCCCCCAATTCTAGTTGTCTCTCCCAGCACCCCCCTCCTGCCCCCCACAACTAATCCCTCCTGTTCCCATCCATCCCCATCCCCAGTCCACCCTTGACAACTTTCTATTTCCCCTTCCCAGGGAGATCCATGAGTCCTGCCTTGAGCCCTCCTTGTTACTTAGCCTCTCTGGGGGTCTGTGGATTGATTGCAGCATGATTATCCTTTACTTTACAGCTAATATTCACTTATAAGTGAGTACATACCATGCACAAACCAATTCTTTTTTCTTTTTTCTTTTTGGTTTTTCAAGACAGGGTTTCTCTGTGTAGTTTTTGTACCTGTCCTGGATCTCGCTCTGTAGACCAGGCTGGCCTTGAACTCACAGAGATCCACCTGACTCTGCCTCCTGAATGCTGGGATTAAAGGCATGCCTGGCTGCACAAACCAACTCTTATGTATATGTCTTAAATAATTGTAGCTACTTAAAAGAACATTTCCATAAACAGATAATAGCTCAAATTAAACCTGGTTAGTGGAAAATTATTAAAATTAGTTATTTATTGTATGTGTATGCGTGCGTGCGTGTGTACGTGCGTGTGTATGTGTGTGCGTGCGTGTGTACGTGTATGTGTGTACGTGCATGTGTATGTGCGTGTGTGTGTGTGTGTGTGTGTGTGTGTGTGTGTATGTGTGTGTATGCAGCCATTTGAGTATTAATGTGCACGTGTGTAGGTTAGAGGACAACCTGCAGGAGTTGGTTTTCCCTTTCACCATGTGGATGCTGGAGATCAAACTCATGTCATTAGGCTTGGTCTTTACATGCTAAGCCATCTCACTGGCCCCAGTAGAAAATTCCTAATACCTTAGAGTACTTGAAAGTTGCATTTATATAGTTCAGAATTTTAACTGAGTATTTTACAGACCTAATGTTTCTACTTTATAAGGGTAAATATTTTAAGCAAACTTTTCTTCATTATTCTGGTTTCATAGGGAACAAAACTATAAGAGTTTTGGAGAGAAGGATGCAGATTGTGGTAGAGAGTACCTGAAATACTCTTGAGTTTGACTACCAGTACTAAGAAAACCTCAAACCTGAAAACAGTTTTATCATTACATTTCTCCTTCTTTTTCCTCCTCTTCTCTGTCCTCCTCCTCATCTTCTTCCTCCTCCCTCCTCTTTTTTCCTCTTCTTTTAGTTTTTTGACACAGTCTTTCTACATAGCCCTGGAACTCTGTAGACCAGGCTGGCCTTGTACTCAGATCTACCTGCTTTTGCCTTTCAAGAGCTGGGATTAAAGGCATGCACCATCACACTCATCGAGTTATATTTATATTGAATTGGACATATGCTACAATTTCTTACTAATGTACAAAAATGTCAAATTCTATTTATAATTGAGTGAAAATATTGACTTTTAGTTCTGTCACATTTAATCTTTTACACATTTAGAGAATATTACTTTCCAGTTTTTCCTGAGAAACTCAGAGCCTAATCAGATTGACAGTTTATCTCAACTTGTATACCATTTCTTATTTATAGAACTGTCTTTAAACTTTACATAAAATGATAGATTTCCTCTCTTCGAAAGCAACTCTAATCAAAAAGGGTATAAAATGTAGCTTGTAATGAACATCCTATTAAAAGTTAACAAATGCTTGAGAAATTTTTGTTTGAAAATTTATGACAAAAATAAAATGTTAGTGATCTTAGCAAAACCGACTTTCAAAAACGAAGGAGAAGGCTTCAGCTGGGCTGTAGCTCAGCTGGTAGAATGCTTGCCCAGCATGTATAAGGTCCTGGGTTTGATTCTAGCATCACACAATGTGCATGGTGGGGTACCTATAATCCTGTACACAGACAGTGGGGATCAGGTCAAGGCCAGCCTGAGTACCCGAGACCCTAGTGAGCGGCGCAGGGGCGGGGGAAGAGAAGGAGGAGATGGGGGGAGGGAGAAAATGAGGAAAGAAGAAGGGGGAAGGAGGAGTAGAAGAGAGAGGGAGGGAGGGAGAGAGGGAAAGAGAGAGACTTCTGTGTTTTAATCCCTATTGTCTTCTTTGCATTTTTATGAATGTAGGTTCTACTGATGACAAACCAAAAATTTCTCAAGCATTTGTCATCTAGTTCTACTACAATTACAGACTTGCTTCGGATGACATCTTTTCTCCTTAACTTCTTCCTCAACTGTGCTGGAATACGGCAGCAGCAACTACTCTAATAGATGCAGCTTCTTCATTAATCTTCCTTTAAAGTTGAAACCAACAAGAATTAAGTTGATCCTGTTGACTCTGTATCCATCCTTAGCTTATAGAAAATGCCTCGGTGTTGTAGAGGATGTAGTGATGCTTCATTTTGGCCTCTGTGCTAGGACAAAGACACTCACTTCCTGGATTCTGCTGCTAGCTCACAGCTGGATTCGACTTGACCAACTCTTCTCAGCTCAGGGAGCTGTGTCACACATCTGAGTGCACTATCTGATTACTGGAGGAGTTGAGAGGCCCTCGCCCTCTGCCTCAGTTGAAGCTGTCTGAAGAATCACCTCAGTTTTAGGGCTCTCCATGCATTGTAAACCAACCTCTTTCTTCCTGCAAACACTGCTTTCCTCACTACTTCAGTTATCGTTCCCAAGTACAGTCAAGATGTCTCAACTACAGAAGTTTCTCAACTATATATACATGAAAGTATTGGAATTGTAGTGCTTTAAATGGATTGTAAGGATTTGAGACTATAATCAAAACATCTAGCTTTGTGGTGAAATTTCTCACTTGACTCCAAGACTTAGGAAACTTTAACTTCTCTGAGACTGTGTGTTTGTGTGTGTGTTTGTGTGTGTGTGTGTGTGTGTGTGTGTGTGTGTGTGTGTGTGTATGGTGGTTAATAATTTTTGAGGCCTGGGAGATTGCTCAGTGGGTGAAAGCCTTGCAAGCCTTAAGAGCTGAGTTCAGACTCCTGTAAAAGCCAGATCCAGTGATTACTGTCTATGATGCCAACACTCCTTTGATAAGGTAGGAGGCAGAGCCAGGAGAATCTCTTGAAGCACGTGGGCCAGTTAGCCTGGAGTATGCAGCACAATGGCAAAAACGAGACAGACCAGCTCTCCAACAAGATGGAAAGGTGAGGACAAACTCTGGAGGCTGTCTGCAGACTTCCACGTGTGCCTGCCCTGTCAACACACACACACACACACACACACACACACACACACACACACACACACACACACAGAGTTTAGAATGTGCATGATTCTGTGCGCTCAATCAGCTATGCAAAGGTGAATAATAAGGTTCTTTAGGGTTGCACTCTCCTGTAGATAGGCATCTCATGTTAAAAAACTAAATGGGAAGGCAGCAATGGGAGGGTGTCATAAAACACCCGGTAAAGGCAATGATCCTTACACAGACATTTGTTTTTAGTTTCGTCTTGTTTTGAGATACAGTTTCCTGGATTACAGGCTGGCCTCAAATATGCTATATAGTTGAAGATGATCTTGAACTTCTCATTTCCCCTGGCTTTACCCACTGTGTACTGGGATTATAGACATGTACCACCATGCCGGGTTTTATGCAATACTGAAGCTCAAACTCAAGGCTGTTCTAGCTAGCAAGCCTTTCTACTAACTGAGCTACAACCTCAGTTGAATAGTGATGACTTTTTATGGAAAGGTACCAAAATTCTAGCATTTCCTTGAGTAATAATGGATAGTTTAATAACTACCAAATACAAATATCAACTTTGATTGTAACTTATGACTATTTTGTGTGTATTTACTTATCCTGAAGATAATTTTAAAAGATTATTTATGTATTGATTTTATGTGTATGAGTGTTTTTGCCCGCATGTATATATGTACTCCATGTGTATACAGTACCCGAGAAGTCCTCAAGAGGGTGTCAGATCCCTAGAAGAGTACAGATAGCCGTTAGCCTCTGTGTGGGTGCTGAGAACTGAGTCTGGGGCCTCTACAAGAGTAGCAAATGCTCTTAACCACTGAGCCACCTCTCTAGGCCCCTGAAGAAAATTTCATAGAAATATCTGTGATGAAGAATTAAGTTTACTTACTGTGATCTTACGAGGACAGTCATTAGAACATAGACCACTAAGAACTGTGGAAAGATAAAGAATAGCCTATTACTACTGTCATAAGCTTACATTAAAATACAATCTAATTCCCCCCAAAGTCTATTAATACATTCACTGACTTATGACCACAGATAAGAACCAGTTCAATTTCTGAGAAAATTAAATTTCACTTTATACATATGTCTTTAAAAATTAATTAAAAAATTTGGATTCTTTGTGTATGTTCCTGTGTTGGGGTGTGGATGTCTACATGACACAGTGTATGTGTGGAGTTCAGAGGTCAACTCTAATAGTATTAAAAATAGCTATCCTCAACACTAATTCCTCTCAGTCAATGAGAAAAGAAGTAAACCTTTGAAATATGACCTAAGGAGAAGTCCTTGGACAGCTAATATGCCTACTGAGGAAACGTGATGCTTATGAGGGAAAGGTGGCAAAGATGTCCACTCTTATTCTTTCTAGCTAGGACAGTAAAGACATAAAAGACATGGAGATTAGAGAGAGAAAGAAAAGAAATTTGTTCCTTTTTGAAAATGGCTATCTATAAAGAAAAATTCTCCCAAAAACTATTTTATAAAATACCTTCCCAGAATCAGTAAGTGAGTCCAATGAGGCTACATTGAAGTATTTATTTCCACATACTAAAAATGAGCATGCAAAAACCAAATTAAAAAAACACAGCAGTATTTAGTCTTTGCAAAGAGTGCAGGCATACACATAGCAAAACACATACGCCTTTATGAGCACAGACACCACTGAGACAGGCACCTGCACGGAACTTGTTACAGAAAAGAAACAGCGCAGGGAAATGAGAGGCCAAATTCTCACCGCTACAGAGGATGTATAGAGAGAGACGGGAAAGAACTTGGCAGTACCGTACGGGTTAAAAATGCAAGCAGTGGCAGGAATCCATAGTTGTATCATACTTGTGACTAGATGTGTATGTATGTGAAGCCTGACTTCCATTTTCCTACCTTTGTCCCAAAGGAACCCAGAAGAAATGACAAAACACTAACAGGTGCACCAAGCATCCGGAGCCTGGGTTACATGTGATTCAAGGCACAGGGCAAGTGCTGTACAAAAGGATTATCTGAATGCCAGCCAATTATGTGGAAGGTTGGGGCTGTGGATAGAGCTCAGCAGTTAAGAGCTCTTGCAGAGGACCCGGGTTTGGTTTCCAGAACCTACACGGTGGCTTACAACTCTTAACTCTAGTTCCTGGGGATCTGAAACCCTCTTAGGACCTCTGAGGGTTCCTGCATGCACGTGGAACAGATACACACACTCAGGCAGCCACACACACAATCTAATAAGTAAATGTTAAAAATATAATGTAGAAAGAATGATGGCAAAACAGGATAATTATTTGACAAAAGTCGAGGCATGAGTTATCAATAGACTCCAATGGTAGCAGGTAAAAGTTTGATATAAAAAGGATACAAGTAATATCAGAATGTCTGTCTGTAGGAATAGGGAAGGGAAAAACAGTGAATGCAGGAGAGAGAAAACTGGCCATCTTGGGGCTGGAGAGATGGCTTTGCAGTTAAAAGTACTAGCTGCTTTTATGACTTGAGTTCAATTCCCAGCACCCACATGGCAGCTCACAACTGTCTATTATTTCACTTCCAGGGGACCTGACAACATCACACAAACATACATGCAGGAAAAACACCAATGCACATAAAATAAAAATAAGTACATTAAAAACTAACCAACCAAACAACTGGTCATCTCAGGGGTGGAGAGACTGCTCAGTGGTTAGGAGCACTTGTTCTCACAGAGAACCAGGATTCTGTTTCTAACACCAACATGTGGTTCACAACAGTCTGTAACTCCAGTTCAAGGAGGTCCAATCCCCTCTTCTGACCTCTGAGGGCTTACAGGCACACATAAGGTACACAATACGTACATGCAGGCAAATCACTCACACACATATAAAAAACCCGAACTGTTCATCTCTGTGAGCGGTGAGCAGGGTGCACCATGTGCCTCCTGGTCCAATGACCTGAAGTGCAGAACCCTGCTCTGCAATTCCTTGCTGTGGGGTTTTGCCAAAAATGGGTAACTGGAGTTAGATAGTGAGGAAACAGGATTATCTAACAATAAAAAATTTGAATTCTTTAAAACCAATGGAGATAAAAATAGAAAATGACTGAAAAAGTGTCCTAGATTGAGGGAGCCTGGAAAGATGTGAAAAATTCAACATATCCTGGGCAGAATACTAAACCAGAAGGGGAAGAGAGTCATTGTTGGGACAGCTGGTATATCTGAATGGGGCCTATGTATAGCTAGCACGATGTTCTGGGGAGTTCATTTCCTGGTCTAGAGGTTGTACATGCATTACACAGGAGTGTGCACTTGTACCAGAAAATGAGTACAAGGGAAGAGAGAGAGGAGAGGGAAGGAAGGAGGAAAACAAGATGAATGGCAACATCTGAATACTCACCAATGACTTTAACAAAATAAGCATCTGCTTCAAAGTTATTTTTGAGTGTATGAATGGCGACATCATTCTTGGTGTATCCTTTACTGAGTACTATAATGTCCAAAATTCCCTGAAAAAAACAAAAATTGTACTACTAGGTGAAAGAAAAAGACCACTGTGTTGCTTGTGCTATAGTTTGAATAATTGCTACACCAAAGGTTCACACTAACGTTAAAGACTTGCTTGGCAGCCTGCGGGAGGTGGTGGGATCTTTTGGGAGGTAAGGCATGGGTATGTTCCTGATGTCCCTGAAGGGGTATTGTGACTTCAGCTTCTCCCATCTCTTTCTGCTGTTAGGCCATCACAGGTGAGCTTGCCTCCCCCGCCATGTGCTCCTGCCATGGTGTACTGTGTGCTACACTGGCCAAGAGACAGGATCTTGTGACTGTGGACTGAAACGCTTCATCCTTGGAAGTTAATTTTCTCAGGGAGTTTGTCATTTGTACAACCTTAGTAGGTTGATGTTTGAAATAAGTTTACTGAAAATATATGCACACAATTTAAATAGGAAATAAAAAGAAAATGGTCCTGGGAAGTAATTGTTAACATTTTGTTATATTTCCTTCTGGTCATATGTACATGCACAGTGAATTTTTTTTTTTTTTTTAAGACAGAGTCTCACTATGTAGCCTTGGCTGGCCTGAAACTGGCTAGCCAAGTTTGTAGATCAAGTTGGACTCAGATTTACAAAAATCCACCTGCCTCTGCTTCAAAAGTACTGGAATTAAATGTGTGTGTCACCACATTTAACCCTAAAATTTCATTTTTAGATTCATTACTGTGTGTGTGAGGGGGTTTGGGGGATAGGGAGTGTAATGTGGAAGTCAGGGACAACTTTCAGGAACTGATTCTCTTTTTTCACAGTAGGTTTTGGGGATCCAACTCAGGTTTCCAGACGTTTGCAGCATATGCTTTTTACATGTAGTAGAAGCTCACTACTTTGCGCAGGAATTTTCAGCTCCTCTGCAAACGTGGCCAAGTTCCCTGTTGCGGGGCCTGAGGCACTGATACCACCTTTCCCTCCCTCTTTAACACACAGAAATTCAGTTCATTTTATTGTAGAAAAAACAAACATTAATTTAAAGTTGACACTCTTCTGCATCTTATGATGCTACTTATTTTCATTTTATAAATGTTAGCAGCATATTTTTTCCTGTAAATTGACTATATTTTTCTAGAGAATTTTTGGTGACATCAGTTTCTATGAATACTTTTATATTAAGGATATTAATTATTTCACTCATTTGTAGCATTTCTATTTTCCATATTTAAAAATAATTTAAAATTTCATTTATTATGTTTTTTG
Organism: Peromyscus maniculatus bairdii; assembly: GCF_049852395.1. Lineage (NCBI taxonomy): Eukaryota > Metazoa > Chordata > Mammalia > Rodentia > Cricetidae > Peromyscus > Peromyscus maniculatus. The sequence continues at coordinate 19,697,568 of NC_134856.1, read as the reverse complement.
ATGTATAGAAATTAAAAATTGATTTGTAGGCAATTTTGTTGATTTTTTTCTCTTGTAATATTTCTACCAATTACTTTTATGCTTGGAAACTGCTAATGAAAAATGAAATGAAATGAGATTTGGCAGCAAGAAAAGCAGAAGGAAATGTGGGTATCAATAATTCATCATTGAGTATAAGCCTCTTAAAACCAAAGCAAAATAGAACAACAAAATAGAAAGGTTAATGAAGACATAAATGTCCTGATGGGCTTTTACCTTCTACAGTAAACTATCTGCAAGCATATATGTGGATAAGTTAACTTTATATTCTTTAAAAGTTTTTTTTTCTTCCTCTAAGTAGGAAACTAGCTCTCTCTTTAGAAAGGTGGATGCCAGGTACCAAGGTGCATGCCAGGTACCTACAGAGTCTTCCACCAGCTCACTTGGCAACTGTGACAGAGCCCTAGAAGTGGCAGCAGAGATGCCTTGTTTTACTTTATAAGTGTGGTGGATGCACTCTTCTGCTGTCTGTGTGGGTACCTGTTGGTTCTGCTTTTGGTCAGCTGATGAACATGCACATTGGCTAGTCTTAAAGCACAATTTTGCAGCAGTTTATTCCAAATAAGCACAAGAAGAGCTAACATTTCCATATTCAACTACAGAGATCAACTATTCCTATCATTAGTCAGCCCCCACCCCTATTTAACATTAAAAGAGGTTTTCTTTAATGAATCATTCTCATTCCATTTGCTTGTATATGAAGCTAAAGTGAAATGACCTAGATAGCAATTAAGCTCTAAGCACACAGGACAGTTCTGAACTCACATCTTCATAGATATCAAAAAAGGTGGCAACCACGGCGTCTTTGATTAGATTTAGGCCTGCTAGGTCCCAGTAGACTTTAAACATCCGATGTACTTCCTCACAGCTCGCATTATTGCACGGGACATTCTCCAGTAAGAAGGCTTGCTGATTGCTGTGTGACAGACAAGAGGTATTCAGTTAAAATCAGTGCTGTGAAGCAGCAGCTGTCTTTATCTTCCAGAAAGTCCATGTAAAATTCTGGGGTTACTGGACTGGGGTGAGAAATGCTATGTCCTCTTTAATGTGGAGTTTCCACATCCATCCCTCCTTCATGTTTCCACTTGCAGTTTAAGTTCCTGGAGTAAAATTTTAGATGTGCTGCTTTCCTTTACAAAGCTCAGGAGGATCCTGAAGGTTATAGAAGGACAAAGAAGAAAAGAACAAAGAACATGCTAGGGAGATGAGACTGTCTGCAGGGGTCTAGTGCCAGGCTCATGTGGAATCGCTCCACATGGGGAGTGGGTCATTGGTGCTGGAGCTGCATTTGGAGCTGCATTTGAGGCACCCATGTTCCAGTCAGCTACCCCACTCACCTCTGACCCTCTACAGAACCTCAATAAGCTCACTGTTTCACTGAGACAGACGTGTTTCTTTGGTCTGATCAGTGCTCTTTCTAGAATGAACAGATCTTTGCTCTCATCTCTTTAAGTCCGACACAGATGTGTATTAATGACCAATGGATATCCGAATTTGAATTAGGACTCTTGATTTCCCAAAGTCTTGTAAATCATGGTGTTCACAATTTCCAGTGTAAAGTAATAGTTTACAACAGAAACTTTTAGCGAAGTCACACAATTTAAAACACCATTCTTACTATTAATTTGTGTCTCGTATAGGGGGAGTCAGCATCTTATTTTTAAAAGTAAAATTTCATTTAAGCCTCACAGAGAAAAATTATGATCACTTGCTTCTGAAACCTTGAGGAAAATGGTCTTGATTCAGTTTTTCTGTATTTTTGGCAATTATATATAATGTACCATTTAAAAAATTGTTTTATTTCCAAAATGATTATAGGAAGTATTATAAAATTCAGGCAACGGGAACATTTAAAAAGTAAAAAATAATTTCTTTTCACAGATAACCACTGTAAATACATTGGTATGCATCTTTCTAAGACTGCTAGGCATATACAAGTATGAAAATACATTGAGAATAATACAGCAATAAATGTGGGTGTGCAAATATCCCTATCTCTCTCAACTCAAAAACACCAAACCTAGTTAGGCTCTGTTCACATATTCTAAGGCTTTTTTCTTTACATAATATAGTATACTCACAGAGAAAATGTGTATAATCTGATGGGAGACACGGATTTGACACACTGAAACCCCCTCTCTAGACACTGCATCCTGTTTCTCTCTCTTCCTCCTGGCCGGTGACGTTTCAACTCCACTATACCAGTAAGCTGTCATTCACTTTAACATCTAACTCCCCAGAGCTGGTGAGGTGATGCGTCTTAGAGGAGAACTTGCTGCCCCACTTCACTAGACCAGTATAATTCCCAACTGCTTTCTAAAATGTAATCTTGTCCTCACAGGGAAGTACAGCGCTCACAGAGCCCATTACAGAAAACCTCAAGGGTTATAATCAGCTGATCTGGGGAAGCCACCCCAGGGTAAATCTACAACACAACTTGTACACCTCAGACTCAGGGAGCATTGAGGAAGAGGGGTGAAAAGAGTGCAAGAGCCAGAGGACCAGGAAGTCTGCTATGAGACCGTCTCTTAGAAATGACAAGGAAGCTACACCCACAACATTTCAACAAAATGGCTGCCTAAAGAAAATCTCAATGACAACACCAACAGACATACTTATGTGGGGAAATCTCCCAGGGGCCCCCACACACAGACAAAGGCCAACAGGCAACTATTGACTTCTAAGAGAGAATGAATTAAGTCTTTCCCAGGGATGAGCCCCCTAAATGGTTTTTCAATACAAAATGGTCAGCCCTGAAATCACACAAGCAACACCAAATGGACTTAGCAGGTTGTATTTATATAACCGCATCTCATCCTTTTTCTCCCTCTCTTTCTCCCTCTGTGTGTGTGTGCGCGTGCGTGCGTGCGTGCGTGCATGTGTGTGTGTATGTGTGTTAACGACAATGATCAAAGAAAAAGAGGCCATCAAAATGAGGGGGTCATGGAAAGGATTGGAGGGAGGAAAGGGAAGGGGAGAAGCGATGTAATTAGATTTTAATTAAAAATTTAAAAATGTAGAAAACGATTTGCTTTCCTGTGGTGTGTGTGTATTCACTCATGCATGTGCACACACATGCTCGTGCAAGAGCTGGAACTGGAGTTAGAGGCAGTTATGAGTCCCTGAGGTGGGTGCTGGGAACCAGGCTGGTCCTGTGGAAGCGTAGCAAGCATTTGTAACCACTGAACAGTCTCTCCAGCTCCTGTATTCCTTTTCTTGAGAACAGACTATTCAGTTCATCAGCCTATTCACTGATTGGATGATTAGGAATGCAAAGGTTTAGTTTTTTGTTGTTCTTTATATATTTTAGATAATAATACTCTGTCTGATGTGTAGTTGGCAAAGATTTATTTTCATCCTACAGGCTGTCTTCTTCACTCTGGTGAGTATTTCCTTTGCTGCAAAGCAGCTTTATAATTCCATTTCTCAATTCTTGGGATTATTTACTGTGCTACTGGAGTTTTTTCAGAATATTTATTGTTGTGACTTTGATATTTTGTTAGCACTTCTTCCCATCCTTAAAAAATTTTTGTGTCCAATGTCTTACACCAAGAGTTTTATACATATTTATAAAGTCATCTGTCCATATTTTTATGGCATCTTAATTAATATTAAAGGACATCTATCAGGCTGACTAAAGACAATAGCCGATAACAATCCAGATCTATTCAAGGCATTGGAGAGCAATGGGTGCAGAGAAAGTCAAGCGTGCAGGCAGATAGGAAATGCCTAAGTGAATGACATCTCTTCAAAGGACAGTATTAATAACACCAGCGGAGAAACAGTGCAAAGCTGGAGGAGGCCAGACACACACTGCTGAAGAGTTTTAGAACAATCCCTGACGTGCAGTGTTACTAAAGATAAAATTCAAAGGTGGGCTAAAACAACAACAACAACTAAGACAGCCACTAAAGCAGTATTTACAGTAGGTCAACAAAAAGGACAAAATTAAAGTACAAAAACAATATTTAAATTAAAATCACAGTAGAAAGGGAAAATAAAGAAAAAAATAAAATGGAAAACTTTAACCAAATCAACATTGGTATGAAGTATAAAAAGCTTAAACCCAGAGTTAGATTGGTTAAATCAACTAAGACTCAAATAGTTTTTTAAATAAGAAATATAAAGTAGGCAATATTAAATATAAACATAGGTTAAAAATAAAAATCATGATAAAATTTCCATGATCAAAAAATACAGCAAGCAATAAAATGGCAGGCAACCCCTGTAAATTGTTCCTTATTAGAGAGTTGAATTTATACCATCATCCTTTTTCAGTCTGCGGGCTGGCCAGAGCCTCCCACCTTGCCAATCCTCCCTACTTGGTCCCTGCTGGGGTGGCCAATGCTCTAGCTCTGGAGAGGAGGAAGTGGCAACATTGACCTATACAGGTACGCATCCGTCTTTCTACTTGCAATGTTCACTATTGGTCACCCTGCTGGAGAGGTCAGTGTCAGTGTCAACTGATGGAGCTTCTGAGTTTCGACTCTATAGTGGATAAGAGGTTACAAAGGCTGATCCAATCAATCACCTAAGGCTTGGCTGTATCAAACTCCAGGTTATTCTCTTTAACATCTGGTCCTAGGAACCAAGAGGGCGGCTTCCTTTCTTATGTACAATACTAACTGCCTGGGCCAAGTCTCCTGCAGCCATCCCTTAAAGGGGTCACTAGGGAAAGAAGTGGACCATTAATTAAAAAGGGGAAACATGAGGCTGGGAAGGGTAAGTTGAGAAAACAGATAGTAAGAACAAGATCTGTATGAAAAAGCCTAAGGAAATCCATTGCTTCATATAGTATCTTTAAAAATTAATAAAAGAATATAAATACCTAACCAAATTTAAGATTCAATATTACATTCTTGGGAAAAGCCTCAAAACTTGCTGAGTTAAGCTAATTATGTATTCCTTAAGGGGATTAGCATACCAATGAAAATGCATTAAAATAAGATTAAACCAGGAGTGTATAGAATCACCTATTAAATCTTTTATTCAGTGGAGGACAAAGCATTTAGATAATTGGCCAAAACTTGGGTCGAAAGAGGAAACTGTTGGACCCCAAAATCTGGGGGTCTCAAGTGGGTGCCCCAAGAACCCAGACTCCAGTCCAGTTGATGCAATAGCATGAGGACTTTATTTAAGGTTCTATATAGAAGGGTAAACCCTGTTCCTAAGAGCAAGAGCCGCATCTTACTGCAGCCCCATAAGGGCTTATAAAGGAAAAACCCACAAAACCCACAAGATTACAATTCCCATACAATTTCGTTTCAAAAGATCATGGTCTGATCACAGAGTGATCACAGAGGGGATACAGTTACGTCAACAGGTACATTCTTCCTGAAACCTCAAGGGGGGATATCAGGGTGGGAGTGGAGTTTACACAAAGGTCACAGTGGTCCTTCCTGGAACACCTGCAACTATTCCAGTCACAGTTGAGCCCATCTCTTAACAGAAATCTCTTTACATTGTTATATGGTTGCAGGGGAGATTGAACAATGGCTAAGTCAGGTTGCTCTTGGAATTAGATTTTTAGTTTCTCATTTCCTGGTGCTTGAAGTTTCTCTTTCCTGAGGCTTGGGGGGTGTAAGCCTGAAGGGCTAGGGTCTTTCAAAACAAATGTAATAGAATTAGTTCTTCTGAAATCCTGAAGACTTTCCCTCAGCCAGTTTCTTGGCTGTAGGTCAGTCACTTCAGGTGACCACCAAGCCAAGTTACATTTCACCATTACTTAGAAGTGAGTTGAAAAAAAAAAAATAAAGATCATGATGGCTTTAAAACTGTCAAGTAATAACACGCAACAGTAAAACATGACTTCTGTGTTAGTAAATTCATGCTAACAAATAAGTTGTTGAAATACAGAAATGGACAACTATTGCGTGAGAAAGGCTGTAGGCTTAATTTATGTTCTGGAGAAAAGTAAGTCTTTTTAATGCTGTCGCTTTCCAGCCAGCACCATGATTCCTCCTTCAGTCTCTCTAAGACGACTATAAATTAGCATACAAAGTATTAGACTTTATTATGACATTTTCAAACAACATTTGCTTTCCTCCCTCACCTTTTCCTCGGTCTCCTGCCCAGAGCTGCCTTCCCACTTTTCTGCCCCTTTGCCCTCAGTACTCTCTTCTTTGTGGGTACCTTGTAAGTTTCATAGCCTACACACATTTACATACACCAACTTCTACACAAGCCAGAGGACGGACACACACACACACACACACACACCTGCAATGCATATGCTCAAAAACAGACTTTCTGTCTGATTCTACCACACTCTTCAGTGCATTTCAAACTCCATTCTGTGAAAAACATCTGATGCTCTTCTTATTTTCATCTTCTACTTGATTTCACATATGCACGAAGAGAAGAGAATTTTTTCTGCTTGGATTTATATTTCTAAATATTTTGCTAAGTTCCTGAGCATGTATGAACTGTTATTTTCATATCTTCAGTTGACACTGTCTATAGAGTCCTGAAAGGATGCAGAATCAATAGTAGTACTTTCTATCAGAATGTGAGAATCCTAGTCTCCCTCCATTGTTACAACATTTCTTCACTTGATATTTTGTAGTACAAACTACTTCTACCTTGATTTTAAAATGCTAATTATGGGCCTAAACAAAAATGATAGTACATAAACACACAATAGTAGGTATTTATAAAGTATAGTTAAATAAAATAAGAGTATATTTTAATACAAGTTTACATTTTATGCAAGCAAAGGTTTTCTTTTTTTTCTTTTGGTTTTTCGAGACAGGGTTTCTCTGTGCAGCTTTGCGCCTTTCCTGGAACTCACTTTGTAGCCCAGGCTGGCCTCGGACTCACAGAGATCCGCCTGCCTCTGCCTCCCGAGTGCTGGGATTAAAGGCGTGCGCCACCACCGCCTGGCTGCAAGCAAAGGTTTTCAAATCAGTGTGGTAAAAATCATGGAAGTATTGGAGTTCTTTCATATCTGAATCCAACTAATATATAATGCTTGGTACATTGTAAGAGATCAATGTATAACTTGTAGTTATTAACAGCAGAGGACAGATGATTTTATTTCACATGCACTCTTCTTTATGGGATGTCACAAAGGAGGGATGATTACACAAACACACTTGTATACCTCAACTCGTGAAGGCATGAATAGATTTTTACAAGTACTTTTGATGCTTTAAATTACAAAATCTAATTTGTATTTCTCTTATGTACCAAAATGAAAACAGTGATCAACTCTGAGTGACTATGGAGAATTTTAGTTTATTTTTTATTTATATGAACAAAATTTCCATGACTTGTATTAGAAAAACATTTAATAAACATTGTAGAAGATAAAGGTATATCAGTAGCAGACTGCATTTTCAACATGCTTGAACCCCCAGGTTCAGTCTTTGGCACTACAAATTATTATAATATATTATATCTAATAGTTCTATTTAATATGTAATAGTTCTTTTATTTACTAAAATATGAATTCCAGATCCAAGGAATCTGACATCATCTTCTGACCTCTGCTGGCGCGCGCGCGCACACACACACACACACACACACACACACACACACACACACGAATAATGAAATAAATAGAATAAATCTTTAAAACCCCACTAGTTTGTAAACTAATTAAAATAAAAATTTTAAAGAAGGAAATGCTGGAGAGCTGGCTCAGTGGTTAAGAGCACTTGTTGCTTTTGTAGAGAACCTGGGTTTGGTTCCCAGCACCTATATGGTAGCTTACAACCATCTCTTAACTCCAATTCCAGAGGATCTGATGCCCTCTTCTGGCTTCCATGAGTAATGCATGCATGTGGTGGAAATACACACACCAAGGCAAATACTCATACACATAAAGTAAAACTAAATATTAAAAAAAAAAAAAACCCGTTCTAATAATTTGTTTGTGCTAATCAGGCCAGCCCTTACAAAGCTTTAGAGTAGTGGCTGGTTATCAGGACATCCAATCCTACATTGGAGGGTGAGAACTTTTGGCAATGCTCCGTAATCTTCAGGAAAGGTAGAGCAGCAGGAGCTGGAGTCTAGTTACAACAAATGTCATTTAACCAATTATGCCTATGTAATGAAGCCTCCCTAAAATCTACATGACTAGTTTCAGACAACTTCTGAGTTGTTACATGTGCACCCGTGAAGGTGGGATATTCTAAAACCATTAGATAAAGTTTCTCTGAGACACCGTCTCACCCACTTGTCACTTGATTGACTATTTGTAACCTCTGCACAGAAATTCAGGGCAGCATGAGAGCTAGGACCTATGACAGTAGTCTGACATGAGAGTGGTCTTAGAACTGAACCCATGACAAATGCAGAGTCTGACACTAACTCTAGGTGGTTAGTCTCGAAATAGGACTGAATTGTTATGAAAAAAATAGTGCTAGAAAATCAGATACATGCAAATTGCTAATACTTTGTTGGGTAATTTTGCATTTATGTTTAAGACAGAAACTAGAAATTTGCCTTTAGTTTCTCTCTGGTTATAAAATGACTCCAGTTGAATTCTTTGGGCATTATAAGGTATCTGGGGAGGCTTAACTAAACATGCTTTGGCAACTGTTCAAACCACATCAATCACTGAACATATAACTGCTATTATCCAAATGTGATATGCTGTTTCCATGCCTTATAACAGATATAAAAATGATTAACATTTATACCTTTATTACACCCCTTTATGGAAACTTGGAAATTCAAAGACATCCCTTCCCTCTGAGGACAGTGGATTAGCTTATGTGGTGATATATTGTGTACCCTAATAAAATTTGCCTGAAGATCAGAGAACAGAACAAGCCACTAGATCAAACATAGATACCAGGCAGTGGTGGCACACACCTTTAATCCTAGCACTTGGGAGGCAGAGATCCACCTGGATCTCTGTGAGTTCAAAGCCACCCTGGACTACATGAAATTGACTCAGTCTAGGAGAGAAAACAGAGCCAGGCAGTGGTGGCACACACCTTTAATCCCAGGAAGTGATGGCTGGGCGGAGAAAGATATATAAGGTGTGAGGAGACAGGAACTAAAGGCTTTTCGGTAAAAGCATCTCTTTTAGCTAGAGGCTTTTATGGCTGCAGCCTTTTGGGTGAGGATTCAGAGGATTTCAGTCAGAGGATTCGTGGAGTTGGTGAGATGAGATGTGGCAGTGGCTTTGTTCCTTTGTTTCTCTGATCTTTAAGCATTTACCCCAATATCTAATATAAGGTTTTTATTAAAAGACCATTTAGAGATTTGTGTTACAAGCTTGTTCCTTGCTAGGAACAGGAATGGAAGTGGAATTAGCAAAGGCTAGATTTCAAACCATTAACCAGTGGTCCACGCATCAGAGACAAAGAAAGAGAAACAAAACTGTGGTCTAATATTTGAAGGACTCCCTGGAAAGATTTAGATTTTATTTTTCCATGAAGATTAAATATGGTGCCTGGCATCTTGCACATTCTTCTGTAGGGATTAGCCAGGGAAGCCTGCATGTTCCTCCCATCCATGCACTGTTCCCAACCCCCAAGATCTAGACTAGGCCACACATACAGTGTCCCAGCACAGTCTGGTCATTCCTGTATGTTTGTCTATCAATCTTCGGCCAGGACCCTCCCTCCATCCCTCCAACTCACAGGCCCCTCTAATGCCATATCCAATCTCTAGACCTAGCAAGATCTATCCCCCATACTTCAGGCTTGGACCAGGACACATATCCTGCACACCATCCCAGTCCCTTGTATCCATCAGACTTTATTTCACCCAAGCCATATCCAATCTCTAGGCCCAACTTGACATATACATCCTCTACTTTGCCTCAACCCAGTCTTTCCTAATCAGACACAGAACTAACAAAAGAAGTCCATATGCCCAGATCTCACTGCAAAAATACAGACAATATGAAAGATGAAGACAGTATCTCCTCCCTCAAACCCACCAGTCCCATAGAAATATTTGATGATGAGGATTACCTTAATGAGCCTCTGGACACAGAATTTAAATGAACAATCATAAACTTCATCAAAAAAATTCAGAGTTTAAAGAAGACACAAAAAAATAGTTCAATGAAATTCAAGAGAAAGCTTAGGGAGAATAAACACCCAAGAGATACCCAAGAAAATATAAACAAAAGGCTGATGGAAATGATCAAGACAGTCCAGGACTTAAGAAGAGAATTTAATAAAGAGAAGAGGAGTCATTTGAAATGAAGATGGAATTGAAAACCCCAGTACAATGCAAAGGAAGATGAATCAAGCAGGAGACAGAATATCAAAGCTTGAAGAAAAGTCGAGGAGCTGGACAAAATAAACATGAAATGAAAATAAAAATGAAAGATTTAAAAACACAGAGGAAAGGAACATATAGGAAATCTGGTAAAAAGACTAAACCTTTGAATTACAGGGATTCATAAGGGAGAAGAATCCCAAGTCAAAGGCATAGACTAGATCTTCAACAAGGACATAGAAGAAAACTTCCCCCCAAACTAAGGAAAGACACAAGTATACATATACAAGAAGCACACAGAGCACCACATAGACAAGACCAGAAGAGAAAATCCCCACAGCATCTAAAAGTTAATAGTAAGCTTACATAACAAAGAAAGTGTACTTAAAGTTTCAATAGAAAAACAGAAGTCACATACAAAGGAAAACCCATTAGAATAACAGCTGATTTCTTAATGGAAACTTTGAAAGCCAGAAGATGCTGGAACAATGGATTCCAAATCTAAAAAGACTATGACAATCAATTAAAATAACATACCCGGGAAAAATTATATGCTTTAGTTGAAGGAGAAAGAAAACTTTCCACAATATAAACAGCCTAAAAAACTTATATTCAACAAACCAAACCAAACCCAAAGAGAATACAGGAAGCAACATTTCTGGCTGAAGAGAGGAATGAGCACAGTCAAGACTGTGAAAAGAAATATGAAGCCATAATTACTAAACACAAAGAACACCAAAACTCAACAATATAATGACTGTAATCAGTACACGTTTCAATAATAACTTGAATTATTAACAGCTTCAACTCTCCAATCAAAAGAAACAGGCTAACTGTTGTCTACAAGAAAGGCCTCTTGCTTTAAAGACAGGCACTGCCTTCGAGATGGACAAGAGTGCTTCCATCAAATGAGATCAAGAAACATGCAGGTGTCACTATTTTAACGTCTGACAAAACAGACTTAAACGAAAACTAATCAGAAGAGAGAAGGGGTACACTCCATTCTAATCAGGGGAACAAGATGTAACTATCCTAAATATAAATTCATCAAACTCACCAGTGCCAAATTTCATAAAAAATGTACTACTGGAATTAAAGACAGATTAACAACAACCCAATAATAGTAGGTGATTTCAGTACCATACTTTCTCCAATACACAGGTCATCTGCTCCCCACCCCACAAAAAACAGAAAACCACCAGATGGATTTAGGTATCAACAAGATATTCCACCCAAACACCAAAGCATCATATTGAAGCTTTACTGAAACAGACCCCACCCTGGGACACAAAACAAAACTTTACAAATTCAGAAAGATTCAAGTAACTAGACACTGTGGATGTATTTACTGCTTGTATATATTGTATATAGTTATTGTACTTATTGTATATAGTTTTTCTTATATTAGTTATAACTTTAAAAAATTTTTATTAATCAAAAAAAGGGGAAATGTGGTGATATTTTATTTGTGCGTTACTAAATAATGCTTGCCAGGAGATCAGGGGGAAAAGGCCAGCCATTTTAAGTAAACAAAATCAGGTAGCACATGCCCTTAATCCTTTAGCAGGCAGGATCTCTGTGTGTTCAAAGCCACTCGAAGGAACACAGCCAAGTGTGGTGAGACACACCTTTAATCCCAGTACCAACCATGGAGATCTGGAAGTCTTTACAGACAGACAGAAGTGACAGAGCTGAGTAGGAAGAGGAAGTGAGGTAGCTGGGCTAAGATAGCCAATGAGAGGGCAGAACAGCAAGGCAATAAAGGCGTGGGTGGACAGGAAGTGATGGGCATTTGGAAGCTGCAGAGTTGGTGAGGTAAGGTTGGCTGGTGGCTTTCTCTGATCTCTCTAAGGCTTTCACCCAAATTTCTGGCTCTGTGTGTATTTAATAAGACCATTTAGAAATTTGTCTAGAGTATAGCCATTGCTTAAACAGAGAAATGTTCCCGTAATAATAGTGCCATAAAAATAGCCAATGTTCCAGTAAATATTTCAGTGAATTCTTCAACTACCTGTCAGATTAATTCCTAAGTCAACTATGCTTGCCTTCCCCAGAGCCAACTTCATGACAACTCTGCTCCCTAGAGACTCAAGAGAAGAATGAGCATGCTATTTTTGATACATTTTTGAAAACACCACGTGCTTGACATAATTCATGGAAAGATAATTGTTTCTGAAACTACATAGTGATTTTAATATCTCATCAATATACAAAATACCCTCAAGTGAAGTATTCCTCAATTGATGGGAAAGGTGATTTCACTGAAGTATTCTTAAATCTGGAGATGGATACCCAAGATTCTAAGATTTTCTTGAATCATATGTATATTTCAAAAATTTTTCAGTGAAGTATTTATCCCAGAGAAGTGAAATTATTGAAAATTGTCAAAACTATATGTGACAGGAGCTTACTTAGAATCAAAGTTAAAAGTAATCTGAAAGGTCAAGTATTATCACTCTCATATTACAAAAGAACATAAAAACAATGGCAACATTTTGCTGAATTTTGGACCTGTCATACATACTACTTCTTACAATTTTCTTTATGTCCATTCTGCCAGACAATCTGTCTGGGCCTTGGTAAATGCTATTCTCCCTCTGTAGTACAGCCATATTTTGTATTCAAAGGTAAGTTATATCTTTTCCTTCTTTTTTCTTTCGAGACAGGGTCTCAAATATGCTTGTTAGCTGAGCATGACCTTAATCTCCTGACCCTCTGTCTCCCAAATACTAGTAAGATGAAAGAAATGTGTCACCATATTCAATAAGCTATTTCTAATTCCTCTAGATCCCATTTACATATCAATTTGTCTCAAGTCTTTCTAGGTCATTGTCTCCACAGTACTGGTTAGAGGAAGGCAACCATATCATGTCACTTGAGTGTGCGTCTTACACATTTAGAATGGTGCTCAGGGAGGCTAGTACTAACCTAATGATTGCAGCATGCTTGGCTTTCAAGGGACGAGGACAGAGATGGGCCACTGTCTTTGAGGAAGACAAGGAGTCAGGGTGGTTCGAGGGAGCATTCTGACTATAATAAAGTCTTAACAGAGGCTTTAGCTATTCTGCAGGGGCTCTTTACTTGGGTGGCTCTTCAGAGTCCCAGAGGGCTTAAGATCCTGCACTGGGTGCAGAGGGGAAGTATATCACTGGACTAGATATCCCAGACAGTGCTAGTACATTCGTGCTGTCAGATAGGCAGGCACTTTCCCACGGGTTCTGAGACTATGTGCTGAGTAGCACATCACTCAGCAAACTGCTTATGTTCTATTTGCTGGGCACAGAACGAGGATGCCTTGTTTAGTTTGATCCTTACAGTCTTATGAGGTACAAAATATCACCCCTGCTCTACCTGTTGTGCTTATAAGGCTATGGCTGAGAGGCATTAAAATTTTCCATAAATAATGTGGCTGGCTTTCAACATCTATGCTTTTTCTATTATCTTTAAATTTTACATAGTTTGCCTTTAGTGAATGTTTACCAAGTATACACAGTTATTCAAAGGCCTAGAAGATTGTAGGGGCCAGTGTGGATGGAGGACACCAAGGAAACAAGAGCTTCCAGACACAACAGGACTGACGCACATATGAACTCGCAGAGACTGTGGCAGCATGCACAGGGCCTGCACAGGGCCAAGACAGACAGGGTTCATCTTGAGAGAGGAAGAGGACACAAGCACCCATCCCTAGCCTAGATGCTATCTCTAATTGATAACAGCTCACAAAAGAACAGTTAGTTTTCTCCATAGAGTCTCAGTGGGTATACAAACTAGACTTCAGTGCAGGCCATATCCATCAGTAGATGGTAAACACAAAATGAACTCAAGGTATTTTTGGAGTTTTTTTTTTTAGTCTCACAGTGCTTTATCTGGGCATCTTTCCTTTCCCCTTTCCCCCCTTTCCTCCTCCCCCTCTCCTCTCTCTCTGACTCTCTGTCTCTCTCCTCTCTCTTTCTTTCCTACCTTACCTTTACCTTACTTCACAAATCTTTTGCTTATATTTATGGTTTCCAATTTTATATATATATATATATATATATATATATATATATATATATATATATTTTTTTTTTTTTTTTTTTGCTTTTTTTGGTGTGTGTAATGTGAATATGTGTGTCTCAACTTCTGTATGTGTTTCTTGCGCTTTTCTTCTTTGGCTTTCTTTTTTCCTGTTTGTTGGTTTTGTCCTTTTTTGGTTTGTTTCTTTGATTTTATCACCATTGATATTTTAGATCCTTATTAGTATTCTAATGAGAGAGAGAGAGTAAAGAATGTGGATTTGGGTGGGTGTGGAAATGGAACTCTGGGAGGAGTTGGGGGAGGGGAAACTATAATCAGAATATATTGTATAAAAAAATCTATTAACAAGTTATAATGTTTGGCCCAGTCCTGGTTTCACTTTTGTTGCTGTGATAAAATCTCCTAACAAAAGGTAACTTAGGTAAGTGAAGAGTTTACTGGGTTATAATTCTAGGCGATAGTCCATCATTATGGGGAGTTAAGGCAGAACTCAAGCCATTAGTAACCCCACATCCCAGAAGAGCAGAGAGAAACACATATATCCATGCTGTCTGCTTTCTCTGGCCTCACTGTTCTCACTCTTTTTTCGGCAGGGATCCTCTACCCAGGGAATGGCCGAGTCCTGATCCATCCCTCACAAGATGTGCCCACAGACCAACGTGACCTAGATAATTCCTCCACTGAGGGCCTCTTTTCAGATGACTGTAGGTTGTGGGAGTCGACATTTTAAAAACTAATCATCACAGGTCCACTGAGGCACACAAAACCACACTAACTGCTGCCCCTATTTTATTAAGTTCAAGTTTGATAGAATGCAACAAATCAAGAGTACTTGGTTAAGAAGTTATGCTATGAATTGGGAATGAAATTTAGTAGTAGAGTAATTTTATAGGGTTGATCCTCAGCACAAACCAAAAGAGAGGGGTGGGGCAGGCTTAGGGGGAAGAGGAGGGCAGGAAAGTTGGAAGGAGGGTAAGACACTGACACATGAGAAGGTTTTGTTCAGTATATACAAGAGAATAAATCTCAGTTCTGTCTTATTTACTTTTGTAACAAAATAGTTACTCAGTTGATCAAAGACTTTTCTAGAACACAGTGAAAAAGAAAAAGGGCCAACAATGTCAAAGGGTAGGGGCAGAAAAAAGCAGAATACATCAAGAAGCCCTTCTAATGAAAGCTTAAAGAAAAATTAACCAGAAGACATTAAAAAAAGGATATTTACATTGAGATATAATTGGACCCACCACAGTAACCTTGACAACACTTGGGTGAAGCACCAGTCCAGGATCTTAGAAGAGCACAGGTGATCTGCACCAGAGTAATAGATTACACAAGGTTTTATAGCAGAAAAAGTGAGTGTTAAGATTTAATGGTAAATTAACTTTAAAGAAAATAAAACGACTTTTAAGACTGGGAAATCTCAGAGAATGGAGATTTTTCTAGGGAGCTACTTGAGAATCCACCCAGAAAAATGACAAACATTTTTTAAAGATTTATTTTGTTGTATGTGTATGAGTATTTTGCCTGTATGTATGTGTGTGTGTGTGTGTGTGTGTGTGTGTGTGTGGTGTGTGTATATATATATATATCACATGCCTAGTGGCCATGGAGGCCAGAAGAAAGCATTGGTTCCTTGGAATCAGAGTTATAGGTAGTTATGAGCCACCATGTGGGTCTCCAGAACCAAACCAGGTTCACTGTAAGAACAGCAAGTGCTCTTAGCTGCTCAGCCATCTTTCCAGTCCTCCTTTTTCCAAAAAAATTACATAAATTTAAGAAAGAATGAAAGACAATTTATAATGCTAACCCAAGAAACTAGCAAATCTTGAAATTATGTGTAAATAACTGTAGAAACAAAGTGGGAAAATTAGTCAGTAAGTGAAATGCCATCATTAGGAGTGACTCATGGATAGAGAACTAGGAGTATGTCAAAATTCTTGACTCAGGTTGTGATTTCAATAGTTCCTTAAAAATAACTTTTTGTTGCATATTTCAAAAATATGATCACTGTAACAAAGAACCAATAATGTAGGCTACGATATTAAAAATAGGCTATTCTTTTTAATAACATTTGAACAGTTGGAAACACTAACATGGTATGTGACATAGCAAACCACAATTAATTTTGCCAAACAACCAGCAGACATTCCCAGGAAGTATATGCATGAGATACTTACTGTGTAATCGTTGCATTTAGGAAGCTTGTACATTTCCCATATCCATAGAAAAAATAAAGTTTTCTTTAAACAGAAACTCTGAGTTATTTGGGTTACTATGCTTGCTTTGGAAATTAGAAGTTTTTTGTTTTTTTTTTTTATACTGTAAATTCAGTGTGTGTCATTTGATTAGTTGTGGATATCATCATTACAAGCCAAAAGTTAAAGAATTTAGGTTAAATATTTGAAAGCTTAAAAGAGAAAAATTGACAAATAACTTTTAAAGGAAAAATAAAATTATTTGGATGATCTTCTAAGGATGAGAAATCAGGCTTAAAGAATTTAAGCTGTATTATTTTTGTGACTACAGCTGATGCTCCATAATAAAGCAATTTTATGTTCCTTCGTTTTTTGTGAGATTTTATGTTTTTGTTCTCTTCAAAAAGGACAGGTCTTGCTACACAGTCCAGGCTGTCCTGGAATCTGTGATCTTGTAGCAACACCTTCCAGGTAGCATGTTGCCAGCCACTGTATTGTTAAAAAAGAGTGATGCTCATGGTTCATTTGTCCACACACATAGACACACATTAACACAGCATGAAGACTGTGCCTGAAAAAGGTTCTGTAAAATTAACTTCAAATTAAGGGTCTTAGATGAATTTAAGTTCAGGTTACTTACAATTTTTCTAAAAGTATTTTAGAGGTACTCACTCATGGTGTTTTGAGGAAAACAATGAAATAATGTTTAGGTGAACTGTGGGTAAGTAGTACAGGAAAGATTACCTCTCAAGGAATACAACTAGTTGTAAGATGAACGAAACAAGAGGAACTTAGGGGTAGCTGCATTCTTGGAAACTGGCAATACTGGGCTAATTATGAGTTTCAGCTTATCTTCTAGTATTTTTTAAAAGAAAAAACTTGCCACAGTGTCCAAATCACTGGTTATATTATGAACATAGTTATATACCTCAAATATATATATATATATATATATATGTATATATGTATATATATATATATATATATATATCAATAATCATGTTGGGAATTCTGGTGCTTTTAGAAAACAAGTAATAATAAGGTAATATTTACTTAAATAGCATTGACATGTACAGAGTATCTTTCTAAATGGCTTGTCCATTTATTTTTACCTCACTTATGCCAGAGGTATAATTATTACTCTCATTTCATACTTCATGAGTTTAGGTGATCTGCCCAAGGTCATACAGACAGTGATGGGCTGAAATTGAAGTCTAGCATCAGTTCTTAACCACCACTCTTCAGTCTCAAAATGTACTGTCATTCATCTTTAGAAGAAAAAAAAAAAAGAAAAAAGAAAACTTGAACTTTCAAAGGTCAAGTTTTGCTGAATGAAAAATAACTTTTCATTTTACAGTGAATGTTCATTTTTTTTCTATAGTAAAATGAATCTGTAAGAAGGAATTTTTTTCTAAGTCATGGGATGAGTTCATGGCTCACACAAGGAACCATGAGCTGAGCCCATCAAATCCTCCCTGGAGAGACTGTACCAGATTAAGTGCTGTCAGTCACAAGTTGCTGTGGTAAAGATATTTTACAAGTGTCTGTCATGCAACTTACTGTCCATACCTTCCAGATGTATTCTTTAATATGGCCAGAGCATCTGGGTAGCCATCCATGTTGTAGTCTCCAACATGAAGGGTGAGTGGAATTGGGATTGATGTTGGTTGTTCTTCATGTGAAAAAGGCACAAAGCCCCAGAGTGTACCCTTGTTGCTAAAATCCTGAAGCACAGGTACCCACTAAGGATAAAGAGGAAAAAGATTAATCACAATCACTTTAGGAAAACAGTCAAAAAGGAATGATTTATTAAAGTGTTGAAGACAGCCATCATTTTACTTCATCTTTACACAAGGATAGGCTATTACAATTTACTGTGATACTTTGATGTACGTGTAAGACACTGGGAGAACTGGTCTTCCATAGGCTTTGTCATGAGCATCTTTGCTTGAACAGCACACAGCCACAGGTCCCTCATAACAGGCATTCAACCTTGGGAATGAAAAGCTCCGTCCTCACCTGACAGGCACTGCAGACAAGGAGGATGAGCTATGACAACCAAAGAGCTAGAAGCAAAGGTTTCATAATGCTTCTTATTTCAATAGGACCACAATGAAAAGAACAGATTGCCTTTAAAGTGAGCTTCCTCTCTCCTCTTCTGACTGCATAGCTCTTTTCAACCTTTGATAAATTAATATAACATTAAGATCTGAAGAGTAGAAATCATGGCACTAACATTACAGATGTGCCCATGTTCCCTTTAGAGTCACTGAACCTGGACATGTCGTAAGTGGAAGCTGACTTCACATGGCAGGTGGTCAAACATTCCTACGCATAAATTTTTCCCCTCACAAGCAGCTGATCAATTTTTATTATTGCAAACTAAACTATATTAAAAATGGCTTCTTTAAAAAAGGATGGTCTAGCAAAAACAAAAACAACAAACAAACAAAAACTATCACCAACATTTTATAAGTTTTCTTAAGAAAGTGTAATTTGTCATGGGAAGAGGGAAGACCCTTAATGATAAAGACATTGGATACATTCATTTAAGGAAAAAGTATTACTTTATATTTTGTGAATTTTAAAAGATAAACATTTAAGTAATTTCACCTGATTTTGAAAAAAAACAAAACTGTTACATTTTGCAAAAAAGCTAGAAATTTCTTTTAAATTGTTACAAATTTCTGAAGCAGGGACCAGTGTGGGGTTGTATACCTTTAATCCTAGTGCTCAGGAGGCAGAGGCAACTGGATCTCCATGGGTTCACAGTCAGCCTGTTCTACATAGTGAGTTTCAGGACAGCCAGAGCAACACAGGGAGACCCTGTCTCAAAACACAAAACAGAAAACAAAACAAAACCAAAACAAAACCCAAACCAAAACCAACAATTAAATAAGCAACAACAACAAAATCCAATAATAAATCAGAACCAACCCCTGCCCCCCCAAATTTCTGAAGCAGTATATGGTTTATGAATGAAGGGTAAATACATGGTAGATAAAGTGTTTCTGTTAAGATAACTGTATTAAAACACTTTTTACTCAATTGGGCATCAATAACACCCATCAAAGAACTGTGACGTTTGTCTTACATAGGTAACTATAATTTTCTTTCTTCCTCTTTTTCTCTCCCATTTTTCAAGATAGGTTTTCTTTGTATAGCCCTGGCTGTTCTGGAACTCACTCTGTAGACCAGGCCGGCCCCAAACTCACAGAGATCTGCCTGTCTCTGCCTCCTGAGTGCTGGGATTAAAAGTGTGCGCCACCGTTCCCAACTATCTAATTTTCAAGGGTTCTTATTGTATATTCATTATACCTATGAACCAATGATGGATATTTTAATACCTATAAACCAGTGATGGGAAGTTTCTTGAGCTAGTGCTTTAAATGATTCACAACTATCCAAATACAGTCAAAGATAATAAAATACTTCAATGATTTTTTAAAATGCTGAATATATAAAGATGTGTTTTATTAAGTTGCTGAATATAAAATGTGATGTTTCCTACTCAAAAGGGCTATAAAAGTCAGCATGATATCCTATGATTTATTAGTCCCCCAAGAAAATAAAGCTGCCTAACTCTAAAAGTGTCAGGACCTATTATTTCCATATCAATCCTCCACTGTGACTCTCATGATTCTAAACTATGAGGCAATGGGCAAAAAGTCAGCATGAGAAATGGAATGGGTTTGCACATGGAAACAAAGACGGAATTATCTTCCTTGTAAGTTTTTATTATAATGTGCTTTCTATATTGCCGTCATCTAAAATGCTACATTTAATTTAACTACAGGATCTAGAACAGTGTTTCCTCACCAAAAGTCAACACAGCAGCATTTTCTACACCAATGAAAGAACGAAAAGATTCAAATGTATTTTACTTAGGTAAAGCGAAGAATTCTATAATGTAATTTTGGATTTTATTCTGTTCTGCTTCTTTAGACGTATTTTCTAACGTTCAAGATTTTTCAAGAGTATAAACATCGTTTATAGCATCCCCAAAGCTGACATACCTGCCCTGTTCCAGATCTCATTAAGTATATGGCACTCTTCTGACAGTCTTTATCTTCACAGCCTGGTAGCAGGTGATCCATGTGTCCATCTCCATCTGTCAAAAGGAACTTCAGGAGTCCATTAACAGTCCAGAATAAGGTCTTCATGTGTGATAGTTAAAGCTTCTATTTGTTAAATGATTCTCCTAATCCAGACAAAACTAACAACTTGACACATGGCTTTATAAAAAAGGGGAACCATTAAAAAACAACACTCTGGTCCTTGTCACTTATTATCTAGACTGTATCTTACTTGTTTTAAATTGCAAAATTCTTTGTGGTTAGACATTATTATATATAATTATTGAAGTTAATCCTGATTTAAAATCATTTAAAACTTATTCAGAATTATTACTATTAATTATTATTTTGGTTTGGGGACTGAACTCAGGTGCTTACACATATTAGGTAAGTGCTTTTACCCCCGAACATAATCAACTTTTTAAGAGGTAGTTTTTGATTCTGCTATATAATTATCTATATTGAGACAGAAGAAACACATGTATGCACACAGTAACTTTATTATACAGCCAATTTTAAATATGGAGGATGTATATGTAGCTTTAAGTGCCCTTTAGCCAGCATGAACTTCAACTCATGAGTTACAGAGTTTTCTGTTCTTTGGCTTCTCAAAGCATCCATATATTTTCATCAATAAAGACACAAATGAAGGGAATACACTCACTGCTATGTCCAACTTCCATGTATTGGATAGCTATGAATGTGGTCCAAAACACAACTGTTAACTAATTAAAACATTTAGAGACAATTTGAAAAAAAAAAAAAGAATTTGATCACATAGTTCTTGAGTGTGAACTTCAGAGATAACATCAGGCTGCCTGGCATGGCTTTTTTACATCTGACTGGATTTTTGGCAAGAGTGCTACTATATACCTTCTGAGACAGATACACCAAAGGCCCTGAAATCACCTCTTTTGATGCTCCCTCATACATGCAGACCCCACTGTCTGGGGTTTTAGAAAGCTTGAGGGCCTTTAAATTTAAATTTAAAGCCTTCTGCAAATGTAGTAATTTAACCTCTAAATTTGGGGCATCTTTTGAGCTCCTTTAACCACTAATTTACTTGCTATGAGTTACTCTGTCATTTCACTTGGGCTCAATGTAGTATGGTTGGCTGGAAATCAACAGATTATCAATACAGATATAGCCTTCATTGTATAGAGATATATGAAGAGAAGTATATGACTAAAACAAGCTTAAAGCACCTCAAGATTTCATTTGAAAAAGAAAAGAAGTTAGGCTGCATGGGATGAAGTTCTAGCCAATGGAGCTGGACCTTAATAAAAAGTATGTTTTTTTTTTTTTTTTTTTTTAAGATTCTTCCAGTATTTTAAAGCCATTCAAGGGGTAGTAAGTATTAGAAGGCACCTCCTCCTGCTCTTCTCTGTTGTCTTCTACAGGGTCAGTCAATGTGTTAGTTTCCTGCATATCTTTATATAAATACATAGAGTATATGCTTTGTAGTATATTCTATACAGTTTGGCTACCTTGAAAATTTGATAAACCATGTCTACTTTTAAAAAAGTGTTTAAAAATTTAAAAATTATGTGTATGTGTCTGTGTGTATGTGCATGTAAATGCAGGAACCCATGGAGGCCAGAAAGAGGATGTCACATCACCCTGGAGCTACAGGCATTTGTAACCGCCTCAGGTAGGTGCCGAGAACGGAACTTGGGTCCTCTGTAAGAGCAATACACTTTTTCAGTTGTCTATTGTTATCTTTAGGAGTCTGTGTACACTCTCAGGTTGTTATCTTCAGGAGTCTGTGTACACTCTTAGATTTCTCTTGCTGCTGATTTATAGTCTTATCCCATCGTAATTGGATAGAATACAACCAATTATTTCAGTATTCTTATATTCAATATTTTGTACCCTGCTATTTTAGAGACGTTAGAAATAAAATCAGTCTTAACAATAGTTAATGGTACATGTAAAGGCCTCAGGGAAAAAAAAAAGCCAAACCCCAAATCACAGAAAGTTCACAATTCACAGAAAGAAATCATTAAGACCAGGACAAACATTCAAGAAATGAAAAACAAACAACAACAACAAAACCACACAGAAAATCAACAAAATGGTTGGTTCTTTGAGAAACCCTTAGCCAAGTAACCAAATGAAAGAAAAGATAAATTAATAAAATTAATGAATAAAAAGGGGACCATTGAAGCATATACCAATGAAATACAGAAAATCATTAGGTCTTATTTTAAAAAGACATAGTCAACTAAATTGGAAAAATCTAAAAAAAATGATGAATTGATGCACATAGCCTACCAAAATTAAACCAGGATGAGATAATTCAATGAAACTAAAGCAGTAATTAAAACTCTCTCACCTAAAAAAGTCTAGGCCCAGATGGAGTCACTGGTGAATTTTGCTAGACCTTAAAAGAATACTAATGTTTCTTAAACTATTCCATAAAACAGGAAAGGGAGGAGTGTGTCCAAGCTCTTTATGAAGCTAATATTACCCCTTTACCAAAACCAGACACAGATGCAACAGAAAGAGAAAATTGCAAAGCAATTTCTCCAATGAATACACATGCAAATATTCTCAACAAAATATGTGTAAATCAAATTCAAGAACACACCCAGAAGATCAGTATTCATTATTCTAATAAAGTTGGCTCTATTATAGAGATGCAGGAATAATTCAACATATAAATCAATAAATGCTATAAATTGGACTCAAGGACAGAAATACCATGGTCATCTCGATACACTCAGAAAAGACTTTTGACAAAATCTCTTCTTGATAAAAGTCCTGAAGAAACTCTGAATGAAAGAAACATACCTCAGTTATATAAAGGCTATATACAACAAACCTATATATAATATTATATTAAAGTTGAAAAAATTTAAATCATATCCAACAAAGTCAGAAACAAAGTAAGACTTTCTGCTTCCTCCACCTTTATCAAACATAATACTAAATACTAGCTAGGACAAGAAGACGTGTGAAGTCAAAGGGCATCACAAGGGAAGAGGAGATAAGGCAGCCCTATTTGCAGATGGGATGATTCTACAAGCAAGAGACCCCAAAGGCTTTAGGAGAAAAAATCTTAGAGTTGCTACAGTTCAGCAAAGTGTCAGGAAGATTAGCATACAAAAAGACAAACAAACAAACAAACAAACAAACTTGATAGTTGGTCTAGTTTGAGTTTCTTCCTGAGAAAACACTGACCCAAAACAACTTGGAAAGAAAAGGACTTATTTCAGCTTACAGGTAACAGTGCATCAATGAAGGAAGTCAGGGCAGGAGTTCAAGATGGAACTAAAGGAGAAGCCATGGAGGATTCTGCTGTGGAATAGTCCTTCTGTGCACTGTGTGAATATATGTCTCTATGATGGCTTTAATAAACAAGTTGACTGGCCAACAGCTGAACAGGATAAAGTTAGGCAGGAAAGTCAAACTGAGAATAATGGGATGAGGAAGGGCGGAGTCAGAAGAGATGGCAGCCAGAAATGGAGGAAGCAGGACATGCAGAAAATGAGGTAACAAGCCACGAGTCACTTGGCAAAGCATAGATAAGAAATATGGGTTAATTCAAATGAAAGAGTTAGCTAGTAACAAGCCTGATCTATTGCTGAGCATTTCAAACTAATATAAGCCTCTGTGTGGTAATTTGGAAGTGGCTGCTGGGACAGGAAAACTCCACCTACAGGACTCTGCTTGCTGGCCCATACTTAGCTAGCTTTCTCACACTCAGGTTTCACCTATGGCTGTTTCCCAACTCAACACAAATGTTCAAAATGCCTTAGCACAGTGGCAGCCTGAAAGGCAGAAAGTTTGGTTGTTGATAGTTGGTTTTTATTTACATTTCTGTTGATTTTAATCCTTGATATTCAAGAAAATCTCTACCAAAACATTTTACACACACACACACACACACACACACACACACACACACACACACACTCTATAAAATGAAGAAACAAAGATCAGTGATTTTACATGACAAGAACACTGTAAAAACACCTAAGAAAAGTACTAAATAAACAGACTATAACAAATAATCAAAAAGGAAACAAACCCTGGAGAAGGCGAGAATCAGTTACCGCCATTTCTAGAGGTAATACTGAAATGTTCACTTTGTAAACAACAAAAGCACAGGGCACACAGGGAACAAGAGAAGCAGTCTCTTCAGTGAAGCAAAATGAAATCACATAGGACACCTTGGTGGAAGCCTTACTACTACTACATTTACCAGATTAAAAGTGTAAAAACATGATCTGTAGCCGGGCGGTGGTGGCGCACGCCTTTAATCCCAGCACTCGGGAGGCAGAGCCAGGCGGATCTCTGTGAGTTCGAGGCCAGCCTGGGCTACCAAGTGAGCTCCAGGAAAGGCGCAAAGCTACGCAGAGAAACACTGTCTCGAAAAACAAAAAAAAAAAACAAAAAAAAAAAAACAAAAAAAAAAAAAAAAAAAAACAAAAAAAAACCATGATCTGTAACAAGTTCAAAAGCAAAGGAAATATGACCATGAACTGGCTGCTATTAAGAAAACAACATATGAATAAGATGGTATCAAAACAGAGATTGTAAAACAAATATTCTGGAGATGATACATTACAACACATGAAACAAGAAGTTCAACAGAGAGTGTGTGAGGGTCAATGGCAGAGAGGAGTAGTCACGACAAACAACTGGTAAACCTGAAGACAGCACAACTGACATTATGTGTGATGAAGTCAGGTAAGCAGACTTGAAAGGTCCTGTGAGTCACTATTAAGTGAATCAATATCTGTCTGGTGACAGAGAAAAGCAGCTTAGCATGAGCAAGGAACACTTAATAAACTACTGATTGTCATCAGAAACCCTAGGGGCAGAAGATGGTCACAAAACAGAACAAAACACAGGCTGAGAAGATGGTTTTGTTGGTCAGGGCTTGCTGTAAACGCATGAGGACTAGAGTTCAATCCCCAGCACTAATGCAAAAGCTGGGTACGGTGGCACAGAACATTTGATTGACATAAGGCAGAGCTAACAGTAGATACTTCACACGAAGACTCTTTTTTTTTTTTTTTGGTTTTTCGAGACAGGGTTTCTTTGTGTAGCTTTGCGCCTTTCCTGGAGCTCACTTGGTAGCCCGGGCTGGCCTCGAACTCACAGAGATCCGCCTGGCTCTGCCTCCCGAGTGCTGGGATTAAAGGCGTGCGCCACCAACGCCCGGCACACGAAGACTCTTAAAGGAGAAAAACAGGGTTACTGTGAAGAAAAAATTTCTTGATAAGATAAAACTAGGAGAAGACAAAGAGAAATTTTGTGTATTTATTATTTAATGTTTAGGAAAGAGTGTGTTCAGATATAGTTAGTTCCTGGTCCCAAACAATGAACAATAATTTAGAAGTGAGCTATAGCTAAAAGTCTGCCTGCATTCAAAGGGAAATTAAGGAATTTCTTTCTAGGAGCCTACAATATGTAGTAGAAACTTAATAATGGGATGGATTTACACTGATGAGAAAATAATATTTGATAATAAAATCTTTCAAAATGGCAATCTCATCCCAAGACAAATCAACACTCAGTGAATTCTGTAACAGAATCACTTCTGCTTGGGGTTCCCCCACCCCCAGAATCAATAAACTAATAAATACATGGAGAACTCTATGTGTATCATGTTTCTGAAATGAGTAACTTCAGAGAATTTGGTCATATAGTATAAATCTTTTCTAAGATTAAGGCCATTAAAGGTGTAAGAAGCAGAAGGAAACATTATAAAAAAAACCATGGCTTTAAACCCTTCAGATCTTATATAGCTGAAGCTCACTGTTGGCTGCCATCACTGAGGATGATCAGGCACACATCTTAGGAGCCAGTAAAGAAGAAGGAGAGTACACGACACATGAAAACACAGCTGATACAGAACTAAGCATCCTTTCCCATCTCTGCCACTTTCATCCTAGCCCTTGAGCATGCTTCTTCACCTCTGAATCTCAGTTGTTCAGTGGAATAAATAATATTTCTCACCCCAGAGAAGTCTGGAAAAATCCCTTGAATTACATATACAACACTCCCTCACATCCCTAGAGATGGGTTTGCTCTGTTTTGTTTAGGTTAGTTTTGAACTTGGCTCAAGTGTTCTTCCTAACTCAATCTCCCATGTAGGTTGGTTTATAGCATTGATCACTATGCCTGGCTTATAAAAATTTTCTTATAAAATAGTTCTTGATATAAAACTATTATTAATATGAAAGAGAAGTAAATAAATATTTGCATATCCTAAATTCTAGATCCTTTTCATGTTACTGATAAAAAAAAGCTTGAAAACTTCCTTTTAATTAAGTCATGACTATTAGTACTATGGGGCAATGTGATGACAGGCCATAGCAGATTAAATACATATATCGTCCATTCATCTCTATGCATGCTACTGTGGAAGGGAATAGGAATATGGAATGTCTTTGTGGAAGCTGCTAATGGAATAGAATGCTCTGGGCAAAAGGAAAGTGGCAAAGGACATTTTCACCCATCCACCTACCCTGTCACCATTAATCCAACTCACCTACCTATCCAATCCTCTCTTCAGTGGGTGAAAGTTAAGCAGAGGACTTATGTACCCACCTACATCCAAGAAACAACACAGCTCTGATCTTCCTAATTATTGGATGAGGCATTAATACAGAATGAAAACTGCAGAGTTGTAAAACGAAGAAAAAGGGTAATCACAAACAGCCAAACTTGTTTGAAAATAGTACAGGACATTTAGTTTCTTCATAGCATTCAGACTTCTATATTCCTCTGACTGAGAGCAGGGAATTCCTCTCGGGTATAATTTGCCAGAGAGAAATACATTTCACCATCTTCTTAGATGTATGAATCTATTAGGTCTAAGAATAGACAAGGTGTCTTCAGTAGTCACTATTACAGTGCTGTAGAAATCAAAGAATGAAGAGATTGTGAAGTTCACAGGGCACTGAAATGGGTTGTTATACTAATCAGAGTGGAATTATAGTGATACATGTTCAATTAAGTGGTGTTATATTACAAAATATTGAAGATATCCATTAAATTATGAAATATGTGCAAGAGTGTAAAAGACATCGTTATTCTGTAGAAATTTTATATTCAAAGGGATAATTTTGCATTCACACTAATAGGCATCACTAAAACAAGTTAAATGTGCAGTAGTCTGAGACTGTGTAATTAAGTCTGAGGTATGGCTTTATAAAAAACTCATTCATAAGTCAAGAATTTATCATATAAAAACCTACACAAAGGTTTCAGGGACACTGGGGTTCCAGTTTTTTCCCTAAAAATATCTAACTCAGCTTTAAATGCTGAGTATGTATAAAAAATTCAAGAATCTAAAGTAGTAATTTTATAATTCTTACATAAATTTCTCTTAGTGTCTTTTCTTGTTGCTATGATTAAACACCTAGATAAAAGCAACTGAAGAGATAAAGGGTTCATTTCAGCTCACAGTTCCAGGTTCCAGTCCATCAGAGTATGGATGTCACACCAGCAGGAGCTTGAGGAAGCCAGTCACATCGCATCATATACAGAACAGAGCAATGAAGGCATGCATGCCAGCACTCAGCTGGCTTCCTCCACTTTTATCAGTTCAGGATTCCCTGCCTATAATTAATACAGGTTGTCCCACATTAATTAACAAAATCAAGACAACCATTCCCAAGAATGCTCAGAGACTCAGTTCCCAGATGATTCTAGACTTTTTCAAGTTGACAATTAACACCAGCCATCACAATTACCATTTCCAATAAAAACATTCAAAGTATTTATCAGACCCACAGCTGGCATCTAAGTCTCATCATAATAGACGGTCTTGTGAAACTTTGTGCTACAAAGTAGAAAGAAATTCTGGGACTAATCATGCTTGCTATGGGAGTGAGGCTGCAATCTGCAGTGACATGGAATGGAAATACTGATGAATTACATTTAGTATTTGTTTCAAGACTTCTCTAAGAATACTTCTTAATACTTCTCTAAGAAAAACTTCTCTGAGCACTTCATTTGCCACATGTCAATGTATATAAATGTAATGTTTACTAAAAATTTATAATATTATTATTACCTTTCTTTGGAGTGATAGAGGGAGAAATGTCTGAAAACAAAATTGTCTGTATAAAAGATATAAAAGGATATTAAGAAGCTGTATAAACATTATTTTCTATTAAAATGTTAGTAAATGCTGAAGGTAACATGTTTTTCAGTGGTCAGAACTCAAGAATTAGAAAAATGAAAATATGAAGACTGGCTTTTCCTAATCTCTTCTTCAGATCACTTGTTACGTGCTACTCACCTCCCCATTGCTCCCCCACCCCTCACAATGCTCCCTGTTTACTTTCCTGGTCTCTACAGTTACTCTAGGTTATGAATTCATATGTGAAGACTTAAGAGCTAAGAGGCTCACATGAGAGGGAAGAGAACATGTTATGTTTGCATTTCTGGATCACCTCAACCAGTATGATTTCTAGTTCTATCCATTTACCTGGCTAGACCCTGGAGAAGGGTGTGTTCTAAATAGTTTTGATGAATTATTTTAAGCAAATGAAAAAGTTCCATTGATTAATTTATTTTTAAGAGTCAAGCTCAAATTTAGTACCTAAAACTCTTCAAATATCATCCTAAGGATCCCTGATGCCAAAATGCTAAGGGATCTTTCCAGAAAGGGAGCGGTAAGGCAAAAAATTTGTAAGAGCCAGAAGAACAGTGAGTTTGTGGTGGAATTGTGTCTCCAAGGAATATCAGAGAATCTATTCCCATAATGTTTGTGATGTCGATTCTTCATAATAAACTTGACATCTGGAATTAAGTAAAATCCAAATGGAGGGCACATCTATGAGGGATTTTTGTTTAATCTGAAGTAGGAAGAGCTACTTCTAATACAGATCTTGAGGTGGAAGACATTCCTTTAATCTAGATCATTTAAACTGGAAAAATCCACCTCTAATCTGGGTCACACTGTGGCTTCATCTCAGCATCCCGTTCTTCTCAACATCCTATTAGTCAGAGCTATTAGCCATAGGAAAGCAGGGCAGTGGTGGTGTACGCTTGTAATCCCAGCACTTGGTAGGCAGAGCTAGGTAAGTCTCTGTGTGTTTAGGGATACAGCCAGCATTGAATACACATGCCTTTAATCTCAATATCAATCATAGAAAACCTGGAGGTCTATACAGACAGGCTGTGATGAGGCGGTCATGTGGTTGGGTTTACAACCAATGAGAAGGCAGAACAGAAACACTATAAAAAAACAGACACAGGAAGTAGCTCTGGTTCGAAGAGGTAGGACCACCACAGGAGGAAGGGTAAGGTTTTAGCTCTTAGCTCTGACCCCCAGGCAACTTTATTTATTAACATACAAATAACATTTTAATACAAATAAAATATCACCATATCACACCTTCTGCTGGAAGTTTGTATAAGGACATGGAAGAAGAAAGCTTTGCCTGCCATTCCTTCACTGGCATAAGAGCCTATTTCTTTGGGATTTCAGTATATACTGAAGACCAGCTGAGATATCCAGACTCATGAGGTTGAGCAACTACTGGATTCTTGAACTTTCTGTCCATAGCCAGACATTGTTGGATTAGCTGAACTGCAGCTCATAAGTCATAAATACCCACCTCTTTCTATACATAAAATGCATATATATGTTATATATATAATATAGATATTCATTTTATAAGTTATTACTGTAGAGAACCCTGACTAATACAAAGTCTAACCAACATAATCATGAGCTGAACAAGAACAATAACAGATATACTAATGTGGATGGGAAAGCCTAGGAGGGTTCAACCCTGCCCAAAGTAATGTGGAGTGGGAGAAATAGTCTTTCTCAGGGAAGAGCATACCATTTGTTTATACTACATTTGAGTATTTAGCAGACAATTTTAATGTCTAAAAAACTATGTATAAAATTGTCAAAAGCACACATCTACTTGAATGGTACTGCTATGTAGACAGCTGTTCCAGCTAAATAACAGAAGTCATTTTTTATTTTAATTTGATTTCACATCTAGTCCTTTAGTATGTGTTACCAACTTTGTCTCCAATATACCAAATGTGAGCATTTCTTTCTACTTCCTAGAATTGTGCTGGTTCCACTTCATCCATAGTCCTTGAATGGTTTACCACAGGTTCTTTTTCTTTAAGAAATTATTTTTTATTTATTTTATATATCAATCAAAGATCCTCCTCTTCCCTCCAGTCTTCCCCTCCCAACCCACCCCCTATTCCCTCCTACAAGAAGGTAAGACATCCCATGGCGAGGTACATTTTTAGTAGAGGCAGGTCCAAGCCCCTCCTCCTGCCTCAAAGCGTCCCATCATAGATAGTGGACTCCAAAAAGCCTGCTCATGCACCAGGGATGGATTCTGATCCTACTGCCATGAGGTCCCTTAAGCAGATGAAGCTACACAATTGTCTCGATATGCAGAGGGCCTAGTCCAGTCCCATGCAGGCTCTACAGCTGTTGATCTAAATTTCATGAGTTCCCACTAGTTTGGTTTGGTTGTTTCTGTAGGTTACCCCATCATGATTTTGATGCCCTTGCTCATAGAATCCTTCTCTCTCTTCATCGGGACTCCTGGGGCTCTGCCTTTACCACAGGTTCTTTTAACTTATCTGGAAATTTTCAAACTCCTTACTGTAGTCCATAAACCCATATAAGTTCTTGCCAAGAGACAGTCTTCTTTTTGCTCTTTGAACAGCAAACTCATTTAGCCAAGTCTTGCTCAAATACAGTCTCCAAGCAGTTACTTAAAGTACCCTTTATCAACTTCTCATTTCAGTACCCTGTTTTAGTTCCTCACAGCTCTTTCCCTACCTTTCAAATATTTTTACTTCGTTTAGATCTCTTCTTCAATAGAACTTAAATTTCATGAGCATATGTTTCATTCATGGCCAAATGTCAAATATATGAAACAGATTTAATCCACATGACAGGCACTCAAAGACAATTTTTTGAATACATTAATTAACATCTTGTACGTAGTTTAAACTTTTCATTACAAAATGAGAAAGAAGCTAAATGGAAGAAAAATCGGAACATGATTTTAAAGAATATATTGAATTATTTGATTGAACCAATGCCCATACAATTCATCCAAAGAAAATAAAAGGTAATCAGATTCTTTGGCCCCATCAATTGATAAGTTTGTCCATATTATACTTATTAAAGTAACTGCATTTTCTTGAAAAGTTATGACTAGTGATTAAAGTGATACATAAATAAATTTAAAAATTAATATCTAAGATCTCCAAGATTTTTCTGATTTTGATGATCCTCACTGGAGTTCATTACTTTCATTTTGTTTAACAATAACAGAAAATAACGAAGCTACTTAACAAGAACAACCAAATTTCAACTATAAGAATTAGATAAATAAAAACAGTATTAACTTGAAACTTTGTAATTAAAGGTATCCTTAAATGAGTCACATAACTGTACCCAGAACATCCCCTTTACAACTGCATTTAAGATACAGTTATTGCTTGTCTATTGATTGTATTTGATTTTTAAAATTCTTTTGTAAGAGAGAATAAGAACATTCAGGTGCTAATTAACATATATATTAAATATAAAATTTAAATCTCTATACATGGTTTATCTGACTTTTTATTCCCCATCAAGCAACAACAAGAAAATTTAATTTATAAGACTGTTACTAAATGACCTGTCTGTAAACCGAGGGATGTGAGTGCTCTAAGTGTTGTTTTGATATAATCCTTTCTGGTCTACCATGGTTAACCAGAAATGAAATGAAAATTTTTACCAGGCATTATATAGATTTCCTAAGAGAACCTTATGGTGACAGTTTCCTAATACTTCTTAGTTATCTAGTATGGTAGGTACAATGGTATCAGATTTGGTGCTAACAATGAACAGCGCTATGTTTACATTGGTGGGTATTTTCCACTGTGTTAATAACCTCATAAAAAATAATAAAGTTTTCTGTTTTACTAGACCCTTTAGATAAGATGCCTGGAGACTAAGACAACAACATGGGTGCTTCAAAGTCATGTCTAGTTCTTGTTCAAGAGCTAGGTATCAGATACTATGATGATCTGATACATGAAAATATTAGATATGGATATATAATATATATTGAGTTTTGAAGTGATTCCATATTTAGAAAATATCAATATCCTACATAGGGTTTTGTTTTTCCTTCAGCTATGTGGCCATGTGTTTGTTTGTTTTTTGAGATAGGGTCTTGTCTTAGTCAGTGTCTATTGCTGTGAAGAGACACCATAACCAAAGCAATCCTTAAAAGAGAAAGCATATAATTGGGGACTTGCTTACAGTTTCCGAGGGTCAGTTCATTATCGTAATGGCAGGAAGCATGGTGGCATGCATGGCACTGGGGCTGTGGCCGAGAGCTACCTCCTGATCCTCTTGGCAGTAAGGCAGAGAGATACTGGCCTTGGCATGGGCTTGTGAAACTTCAAAGCCCCACCCCTAGTGACATACTTTCTCCAACAAGGCCACAGTTCCTAAACCTTCTAATCCTTTCGAATAGTGCCATTCCCTGGGCCTCTGGGGGTCATTCTTATTCAAACCACCAGAGGTCTCATGTGGACCAGGGTGGCCTCACATTTACTAGCTATATAGCTGTGGATGACCTTTACTTTTGTATCCCCTGCTTCTACTTATCAAGTGCAAGGATTGTGGGTGTGCACCAACATGCCTGCTTTTTGTGGTGCTGGTGACTAAACCAGGGCTTTATGCACATCCGGAAGCCATTCTAACAACTGAGCTAAACTCTCAGGCCAGCTACACAGCTCTTCCTTGATTTTTCACATTAGATCTGGTATTACATACTACAAAATTAATACATTTTTCTCTAAATCTAGCCTTATGTAATTTTTTTGTTGGAAAAATGTACCTTATTTCTACCAAGTTTTATATAAGTTAATAAAGAGAGACTTATTTGAAATTCTATAATTTGATATTCTGAGACTATGTAGGAAGAGACAAAACTAACATTAGCATGTAAAGGGCAGATACAGATGAAATATAACATGCCTTCCAGAGCTGAGCACAGCAGTACACACCTGTAATCAGAACACTTGGAAGGCAGAGGCAAGAGGATTATGGAATTCTGAGGCCATATATAGCAAGTTCATGCCAGCCAGGGCCACACAATGAGATCTAGTCACACAACAAACTAGAACAACAAAGCGCCTTCTAGAAGACACACTTTCCACAATGACTGCCAACTAACAGAGGCTAAGACACAGCACAGCACTTTCCCAGTGCCCACTGGCGGCTGCCATTTACTACATGATTTCTACAGATCAATAAGGGCCGAGTTCTACAAATGGTAACCTTGGTAAACGTAACACACCACTGAACTCTAAGTCCTCCTCTTGCCATCCTCTGACATCACATTTTCCCTCTGCCAGTGGTTCTGGCCCACCTTGAGCTCTCCTGCCATCATTTGTCCTCTGTCAGTTTTTGTTTTGTGCCTTCCTTAGAGGGTTCATTTAACTCCTGAGCTTTGGGCTCTGGGAGGATTCTCCAACTTTCTTTGGTTTTATTTCTCTGCTTAGACTTACTAAATGTTCCAGCTTTGTTTCTATATATTTTATTAATGTGTCAGGGTTAAAGCACCTAAGGATGCAATCTACCTTTATTTAATTTTTACATGTCTTTACGCATTGTACCATTATTATTCTTTAAGTCTTCCAGAATAAATTTATTTTACTTTTTAAGAGGGCTGGAGAGTTGCCTCCGTGGTTAGCAATACTTGTTGCTCCTGCAAAGAACTTGGGCTCCATTCCCAGCACCCACATGGAGGCCTACAATGCTTTCGATCTCCAGGTTGGGCAATCTGGCACCACCCTCTGACTGCCACAGGCACCAGGCACACATGTACTACACACACATACATGAAAGCAAAACAATCATGTACATAAAACTAACAACCCTTAAAACAAATGAAAAACATTTTTACTTTTCATCTATTCTAGTGTCCGAACAACTTGCTGACTTCCTGGTGCTTCCTTTGTAGGTTCCTGTACCTGCCTCTTTGTTTACTCATGTGGCTGTAACTCCATCCCTGACTGCTTTCCATAGATAGAAGTTAAGTGTCCTAAAACTGCTTCTAGCTGCCTCTCTTTGGACAGAAACCTTGAGGCACCTCATAGACTCCAACAGTCTCCCCAAGGCCTGAGAAGCATTTACTTAAGCACATTCTACTAGATCAAAGGCTTTGTTCAACTTTATTTCTGGAAGTCAATATCTAAATGCTTTAACCAATTCTTCAAAACTGTTCTATTTGCCATAAATTACACAGGATAAAACTAGTCTTTGCTTAACTGTAATCATTTCGATAACCCAAAGTGCTTAGTCAATCTGTATGTTTCTACATTTTTATAGAAACTCTCTTTTCAAGCCAAACTGGTATGTTTACTGGTCACTAACCATACCATTTACATGCTACCACAGACTTTTAGATGAACCTGATAGGTACTTCCAAGTCCAGTCCAAGTTCCCATTGACCAGCCATGTGCTGGTTTTCACTTTCCTGTGGTATCAACTCCATACTCAGAAAAGAACTATAGTCTCTTTCCCCTCTTATATGTAGTAATTGTTTTCATTGTTCTTGTATTTATTTTTGGGATATTTATCTTTGGTCTTCCCACTTACACTGTATTTGTTTAAAGGCAAGGCTCTTACTTTCAAAACTTCAGCTTTATTACATTGTTTTTAGTATATCAATTTAAGTATAATAGAGGTCTGTTTTGCATTTAATTTGTAAGAGTTAACGATCCTGTAAAATTATATGACTTTTCTAATGGAGTTGTTCATGTAACTGAAGATAGAATCAATTTTACACAAACTAAAAAATTCTCTGGCAAAAATTCTCACAATTATTTTGTTAAAAAAAACCTTACTGGGTAATAAATTCTTAACTTAGATTTTTCTTTATCGTTCTGTAAGTTGTTCACTTCTACTTTAACTACATAAGCACATAAGAGAAAGCAGGGAAGGCAGAAGTGAGATAACCTGTTATTTGATCATTTCTAGCCTTGGTTGCTGTGTTTTGAAACTGGGAACATGGGGGCACTGAGAGGCAAAAGCAGTCTTACCGAAGTCTGCAAATGCTGACTGTCCAACCACCATCAGGTTTTTAGGTTTTTCAAAGACACTACTGATAGAGAAGTTTCCATCCTGTAAAACCAAAAAACCAAAAACCAAAAACAAAAAACAACTATCAATTAGGCCATCATAATGCATTCATCTGTCAAGTGAAAAACTCAAGAGAAAAATACTTTAATCCTCTTGTTCTTTCTCTAAAAGCATCCCAATCTCCTATCCAGCTTTATTATCAGAGGAGTCACAGTGAGCCACAGAAGACACTTGTGGTTTGCTTGTTCTTTGCAACTGTCCCATGATGCTTATCACCCCTGCACTCCAGTTCTACACCTCTAATCAATTCTGTGAATGACTCTTCTAAATCATGGTTCTTCCCACTCCATATTAGCTATTTCCTTTTCCCTTTCTATTTCTGTGGTGGAAACACAGCACAAGTTACCATTACATTAATATATATCCTACCTTCTCATAGCTACCTTTTTTTTTTATCCATTTCGAACATGTTATTCAAGTAACCCACCTTTCCCTAAGTTACTATGAATCCTGCTCATATTACTGTACCACTTCCAGGTATTCTCTATGATATGGAGTAGTACCCACAGTAACTGGGATAACAAAAGCTCCATTCATCTTCCTCTCAGTCTGAAACCATTTGATAGCTTCTTAATAGATTATCAAAGAGCTAATTACTTAGAGTAGAAGTCAAGACCATGCTAATCTTTTCTAAAGCAGTTTTCTAATCTTACTTTTCAATATTTCAAATCATCTCTCTTCTACTCTCTGAATGCATTTGGTGATTTCTGTACACATCACTTCTTGCCTGTCTCCTCCTCTGACTTCCCCATTAAAACCCTACTAGCCATTTCAAAAGCTGACTCTTTCTTAAAGCCTTCACTGCTAATCCTGGGTGGGGCAGAGAGAGGCAACTGCTCCTCATATTTTGGTTTCTGTAATGTAAGATTCATCTCTCTCATCACATCTCCTGGTGAGGAGGCATCATTGGCATATCAGTCTTGGCTGTCCTGGAGCACACATCTGGATTTCTCAGAGTGTGATCACTGAGCTGAGCATGTATATGCTCTAGAAAAGTCTTGCTGCTGCAGTTTCAGTGTTCTACTAGTTAATGTGGTTTTATATATTTGACGTTCTATTTGGTCAACTGATAAATTACGGCAAAGTATTTGACCAGTCTTTTACTAAAACTGGCCAGCTATGTAGCATGAATCTTAAAAGGTCTTATTATTAAGAACGAACCTCAAGCTGAGTATTGGGGTGAATGCTGGAAGATCAGAGAAGCAGAACAAGCCATAGCTTCCTTGCCTCGCCAGTTCCTCAGCTGATCCTGTTTCCTCAGACTGGAAGCCTCTGAGTCCTCATCCTATTTGATCTCAGCTGAACTGCTGCTAAAAGTGTAAAAGCTTAACCAGCCTAGTTCCTTGTTCTCATGCCTTAAATACCTTTTTGCTTTCTGCCATCACTTCCTGGGATTAAAGGCTCTTGTTACTGCCTGGCTGTTTCCAGTGTGGCCTTGAACTCACAGAGATCCAGATGGATCTCTGTCTCTGGAATGCTAGGATTCAAGGTGTGTGTGCCACCATTTTCTGGCCTCTATATCTAGTGGCTGTTCCGTTCTCTGACCCCAGATAAGTTTATTAGAGTGCACAATATTTTGGGGAACACAATATCACCACACAGCTATTTTATGAATACTGTTATCTGATTGAGTTAATTTTCAATATATATTTCCCTTCATTTATATTAGTGATACACTTAGTGAGTACTGACACAAGGTCTCTCTTTGTATAACTTCTGTTAGGCTCTTTTAAGAATTCTACTTAGCTCAAACCTGGCCTTTCATCTCCATCCTTATAGAATTACAAAAAATGCAACTAAGTTAGGTTGGTCAGAACCCCTACTTCCCTCAGTTAACTAATAGCTCTGGCCTGCCTTGAGTTAGGATCCTGTTAAGTGAGTTCAGACAAAGATCATTCTTTCCTCTTAGTAACGTTATTCTTTTGTTCCTTGGCTATAAAAATTTCACTTTTTTTTGTATTTGTAGTTGAGCCCAATACTCTCGTCCCTATATCAAGGCCCCATTGCAAGTAGTCTCCCTAAATCAAACCCATCTTTCCATCTTTAGCAAGTGTTTAATTAAAAAGATTTTGTGTTTTTAAAAACATTTTAATTTTAATTTTTTATGTATGGGTGTTCTGCCTGCATTTATGTCTGATCTTCCAGCATTCACCCAAGTACTCAGCTTGAGGTTTGTTCTTAATAATAAGACCTTTTAAAATTCATGCTACATAGCTGGCCAGTTTTAGTAAATGCATGCAGTGCTTGTGGAGGCCAGACGGTAGCATTGGATCCCTTAGGACTGGAGTTGTGATCCACCATGTGGGTGTTGAGATTTGAATTCAAACCCAGGGTCCTTGAAAGAGTAGCTGGTGCTCATAACAACTGAGTGGTCTCTCTAGTCCCCTGGCTATTTTGTTTGTTTTATTTTTGATTTTTGCCTGAGACAGGGTCTCATTATATAGCCTTGCCTGGCCTGGAATGTGCCATGAGGCTGGCCTCAACTCACAGAGATCTGTGTGCCTCAACCTCTCAAGTGCTGGGATTAAAGACATGTATCACCATGACTAGCTTTTTATCCAAGTGTTTGGATAATTTTTACTTTAATGGTTACTCATTGACCCTGTCACTTTATTAAAACAACTTAGTTTATGTTAATAAAAAATTTGTTTTCTTTAAAAGAAAAAATTTTAAAGAAAAATGATCTCAATCAAGAATCTATATTCTTCATGAACCTTGTTTTGCTATGCTTGATCACCTGTAAATCAGGCTATAATGAGAGGGTCCTGTGCATGTAAAAGTGTTTCATAATCTCATATACAAATTCTACTTACTTGTATCAAGGCTTGCCTGCCCATCCCCAGTATAAATTAATCAAATAGGTCTTGTGTGCTCTAAGCTCGAGATTTACTTGAGGTAGGAATGAAAGGCCATCTTCAAGCAAGTGTTCTTTAGCAGTGTGAGTCTTAGTGTCAATTATAAGAAATACACTAACAAGATTTCTGTCATCAGACACAGAAATGCAGTTATATTTCAAACCCAGGACACTGACCAAGGTTACTGTGTATTCCACCATCTTTCTCACCTTTCCCTGCCCCGTTAAAAAACAACTGAGTGAGTCACCTAGATTCCGCTTAAACAGGAATCATAGCAACATCATTGGCCCGGTAATAAGAAACGACTTTCCTTTGGGGGTGGGGGTGGGAAGACAACTAAAGGGAAAAAAAGGCCGGGCACTGGTGGCGCATGCCTTTAATCCCACCGCTTGGGAGGCAGAGGGAGGTGGATCTCTGTGAGTTCAAGATCAGCCTGGTCTACAGAGTAAGATCCAGGACAGCCAGGGTTATACAGAGAAACCCTGTCTTGAAAAACAAACAAACAACAACAACAACAACAAAAACAAACAAGAAATGACTTTCCAGCAACCTCTTCTCATGAGTGTGTGCTGCACATTTGCTAGAACAGATGATTTACTACCAGAATTCTCATGAAATCTAGGGAATGGCTTTAATCTGGACTGAATAAAAGACAACCAGATAACCAGGAGTAATTAGGTGGAAAATCAAAAAGTCTAAAACTAAACTTTGATGCCTACTCTGCACCCATGTGCTTTCTTCGCAAATATTCTACTGAGCAGACTATTAGCCCATTTTCCATGAGGAATGAGACTTTCATACTTGACTAATATGTGACAAATGTCACTGAGTTGGCCATTTTTACTGGCCTTGGATTCTACTTTCCATTATGCAGTTTGAAATTGAGCTTTGATATTTCTGGTGGTTTGCTCTTTGTTAATTTATCTTTCATATGACCTATATTAAGCTAAAAATCAAAGCATGAAACTGCCTTGAAAACTTATTAACTATTAGCACCTATGGAGAAAGACTCCTTAATCTCAGTCAACCTGGCAGTAAATTGTCATTTGTTTTTAATTATTCTTTTAAAAATTAATTTTGTTTTTTGACACATTCATATAATTGCATACTGTATTTTGATTATGCCATCCCATCTTCTCTTATCTCTCCCAATTATTTAGTTCTCCATGTAATTATGTAAGCCTAAAGGTGAGGAAAAAAATTACTTTTTAAAAAAAAGTTCACAAATCATCAAGCTGAAAAATTAAATGTCAGTATCCTCTTTCAACAGCTGACAGGCCAGCAGGGGTCCTGTTAACATCTCCATTAGAGCAGGCTTATTGCTTTAATTGGCAGTCATGCCTAAAGTCCTGCAGAACCTGATGCTTAGGCAACCACTTCCTCCCGGATTCAGTAGTCTGAGTGCAGCAACGCAAGCAAGGGCTCTTAATGCTCTCCTGTTTATTGCTGCAACCAACCATATGACCACAGTGACCTCATTTCATAAGACTGTGTGCCTTTATGCAAAGCGAGAATTTAAAAATGCTTCAGAGAAATGATTTCTTACCAGATTTTCCCATATTTCAAACTGGAAGGTATTAGAGGCAGACAATGTTGTGAGGAATAAATCTAGAAGGAAAACAAACAGCGATGTAAATTTTTGTAGTCATACTGATGTATATACATTTAAAAGCAGGAAGAAGTGCCATACATAGAATGGTTATTAATATATTTCTACCTTAACATAAATTGTTTGATTACATTTTAGCAAATTTGATCATTTTTAAAAAAACGCAGATGACCTTGAACAGAACAATTAAGGAAAATGTACTCTTCATTGTTAAGAGCACATTTGCTATGAGACCTCCAAATGCAATCTGTATTTTCAGGGACAATTATTTCCAGCTTTTTCTTTTTGTTCCTTTTTTGTAGAGATGGGGATAGAACTCAGGTTTATACATGTCAATAAACTACTATCTTTCACCTATAAGCCTGGTCCTAGCTTTTAAAAATTTATTTTATTTTTGAGAAAGTCTCTCTATGTATCCCTAGCTGTCTTGGAACTCCCTCTGTAGACCAGGGTGGTCTCAAACACATAGAGAGCCACCTGCCTCTGCCTCCCGAGAGCTGGGATTAGAGGTGTGTGCCACCACACCTGGCTCTTAAATCTTCTTTTATTTCAAGGTACACTATTTCAATCACAATCAGTTTACATTTTCACCCTTAAAGCTGCCTCTGTCTATCACAGGATGGTCCAGCACCATGTTCAAACTCAGCACCCAAAATCTTAGAGCTCACATTAAGTGGGCAGTAAGTCAGGCTTACTATTCTGAGTAACAAAAGGTTTGTCCTCATAAACTAATAGTACAGGAAGTGACTGCAAAGTGCACGGGTAAAATGTCTTTAGGAAACAATACGTTGACAGTGAAATCAAACACCCTCTTAATGCCAAGGTCAGGCATATAAGCATTTATTTGAGGAATATAATTTATTTTTTTTATAACAGCAATTTTACCTAGTGACTATTAAAGGTCTGAAGCCTAGTAGGTGACTCTTGGAATTTTAAAGTGGTTTCACTCTCATATGCTCTAAAATTGCTATTATTCATTATGACTCCAGACCACGAATATTTTAAAGAAATGCTTTTCCCCAACATGATGCTTAGGAAACTAGCAGTCACATTTTATTACTTTGTGTCAAATTTTATACAAGTTTATGAAGGTGGTATTGTGAGACCAAAATGCTTTCACCCTAAAATTAAGGCCTAAGATTTCTCCTTTTGGGAATAGGCCATTAGTTACTGAAACCAGTCAGTTCAGATTCCAGAAACCAGGAAGTGTACAAGTACAGAGTCACAAGATAGTCACGAGGTAATGCCTGCCAGACTATGGAATGTCCTCTCCCTGGTTTCCAGGGTAACTGACCACAGAAATGCCCCCACCTGAGGGCAGCCAATGAGAAATGGTGGCGGGCAATCACTCCCTTAGAAGTAATTTCTAGAAGTCCCTAGAAGCGAGCCAATCAGAATTGTACCCGTACTAGCACCCCTAAATGATGTAACCTTGTGACTTTTCCCTTTAAAAACTGAGCTTGCAGACAGGTGGGCGCTTCCTCCAGCCTCCACTGCGTTGGATGTATTGGACGAAGTCCCTGCCTAGGCTTGTATTGCTTTTGGATATCCAGAAGTAAACCTTGCTTTTGCATTCCGGCATGCTCGTCTTTGGTGGTCTCTCTGGGGGTTATGATCTGGGCACAACAGTATATGTAATTATTATAGTTTGGTTCAAAGAACTTGAACTAATTTGCTCACTCTTATAATTAGCTGAACTCAGACTCCTGACTCTGAGGAGAATAATTTTTATGTCCACACATCAAATGCCTCAGCATTTGCTACGATCAGTCTGAAGACACTCGGCCTCTAGACAGAGAATTGTAGCATTTGATGAAGATGACTGATACCTTTATTGTCCTAGGCATACTCTGGCTGAGGTACTCACTTTCACATTCATCTGGCAGCATTTGGGATTTTGGTGATGAAAAACCTACCAGCAATCTCCTCTCATTTGGCTATACATTTCTCCACTTACAACAATTAACCAAATGCAAAGTTGTTTTCATTCCTTTTTTTCTGATTGTAGAAATTATAGAAGATTTCATCTTTCATGGGAAAGCCTTATTATCTGTGTCTCTGCTCCTTCCCTACTACTCACACAGGTACACTCTAACAGAGCAGTTGGCATTGGATTTTACCATACTCTCTCCATCTACTTGCATCTACATGTGCACTCCATTTGTACTTGCCCTTTGTGCTGGCTAGTTTTATGTCAACTTGACACAGGTTATAGGAACCTGAGAGGAGGGAACTGCAATAGAGAAAATGCCTTCATAAGATTGGGATGTAGCCTGTAGAACATTTTCTTAAATAGTGATTGATGTGGGAGGACCCAGCCCATTGTGGGTGGTACCATCTTGGGCTTGTGACCTTGGTGCTATGAGAAAGCAGACTGAGCAAGCCATGAAGAGTGAGCCCATAAGAAGCACTGCTCCACAGCCCCTGTATCAGCTTCTGCCCAGTTTCACCCCTGCCTTGGCTTTCCTCAGTGGACTGTGATTTAGGATGGGTAAGCCAAATAATGCCTTTCCTCCCCAAGTTGCTTTTGGTCATGATGTTTCATCACAACAATAAAAACCCTAAGATACTCTTATACTTCAGAATCACCTTGTAAATGAATTCTTCAAAATTGGCTCAAATTTCTCCCTTTCCTTCCAGATCTTTCCTTGAGGCACAGCATTTTCCCCATTGTTATTCCATGGTGACATTCTGAATTCACACATTTGGAGTTTCTTGAGTGTGGGAGTCTTGCTTAATTGATTATCTCTGTGGTTTCTATGTACTTGGTAGGAGTATGTGTTCAAATTATTATTGAGCAATTAAATATTATTGGCTATGATAGCTATTCTTGGTTGTAAACTTGAGTATATCTTAAATTAACTAAACACCAAAATGGATGGGCATACATGTGAGTGATTTTTTGCTTAATTAAAACATTTGAAGTGAGAAGATCCAGTTCTAATCCCGATCTTTGAGGTGGGAACACCCACTTCTAATCTTGGCTACACCTTCTGCTGGAAGTCTTTATATAAAGGGCATGGAAGAAGGAAGCTTCTGCTTCTTCTTCCTTCTTCCTCTTCTTCTTCTTTTTCCTTCTTCCTCTTCTTCTTTTCCTGCTTACTCTTGCTCTCACTAGCAAGTTCATTCCTTCACCGGCATTAGAATCTACTTCTTTGGGATTCTGGCATAGACTAAAGCCCAGC
Source organism: Peromyscus maniculatus bairdii (assembly GCF_049852395.1). Lineage (NCBI taxonomy): Eukaryota > Metazoa > Chordata > Mammalia > Rodentia > Cricetidae > Peromyscus > Peromyscus maniculatus. The sequence goes on along the minus strand of NC_134856.1, from coordinate 19,654,244 downwards.
TGAGACAGCCTTGTGCATGGAGTAACCATTGTATTCTTGGACCTTCTATTCATACACCTCCATTTTTGGACTAGTTGGGCCACAGTAAGTCATTCTAATAAATCCCATTTATATGTATGTATGTATATGTGTGTGTGTGTGTGTGTGTGTGTGTGTGTGTGTGTGTGTGTGTGTATGTATACACATACTTTCTATAAATTCTGTTACTCTAGAAAACTCTGACTAATACACTGGTCATGGTGACTACTAAGAAGAATGTACACGATAATGCTTTTAAATAATTTGAAAAGGTAGCAATAGCTGGGCAGTGGTGGCACATGCCTTTAATCCTAGCATTTGGGAGGCAGAGGCACGTGGATCTCTGAGTTTGAGGCTAGCCTGGTCTACAGCTCAAGTTCCAGGATAGCCAGGAATGCACAGAGAAACCTTGTCTTGAAAAACAAAACAACAACAAAAAACCCCAAAACAAACAAACAAACAAAAAGAAAGAATAGAAAAGAAATGGTAGCAATCAGCATATTAAAGTGATTTGGGATTAATAAGGATTATTACTCACAGAGGAATCAGAATCACTAAAGAAGCAATGGGGATTTGATATAAATCCCCAGATCCTTGAAAGCAGTAAATACAGAAGAGAGGCACCCATGCCTCTACTACAGGACAACTGGGCACAAGTCAGAGTTCTTCAGACTAAATGGCACATGTCGCTAAAATGGTGGGCTTGTTTAGTGGTAAAGGAGCTAGAATCTTCTGGACAAAGATTCAAAGGCTCAGTGCAGATCTTTACCACACATAGTAGACAGCAGCCAGCAATTTATTGCTACTCTTAGAAGACAATTCCTTTTTCCTGCTGGTGAGTCTTAGCATAGTGATCGCATAAAATGTGGTGAATTATTAACTTCTTGCTTTGTGCATATTTGAAAAATTTAAGAACTATAACATACAGTCTACTATTTTTACAGTTTCACTAGCTGCTTGTTAAAACTGTGTAGCGCACTAACGCTACCCGAGGAAGTGTAGTAAAGCTATACTAGAAGTGCCTTTAAAAAAAATCTCATTTCGGTTTTGAATTATGTAAAGAGGTCATAGAAAAATGTTTACTACTTGGAGAAATAAAATAGAAATGATTAATTATTGATAACTCATTATAAAGAATCAATCATATTTCAGAGTGAATAAAGTAACTATTAGAAAAAATCTTTAGGACATCAGCTATGAGACAGTGTCTTCTACGGATGCTGGGGAAGCTGCATCCATGAAACTGCAGCAATAACCTGAACAATGACAACACCAGCTGACATGCCAAGGTGGCCTCTCACAAGGCCATATCCCTAAATGAAGAACTAAGGCAATGATGTGTACTCAGAGAGGGAGAATCAGGCTTTTTCAGCAACAAGCCTGATAACCCTGACAGTCAGAAGTACCCCTGTAGTCAGCCCTAAACACATATTCATCTGAACAATATTAACTGGACTCAGAAGGTTGTATCTATATATACGTATGTGTCCATGTGTATATGTGCATACATAAATATTAGAATCAGTCTTTTCCAGGGACAAGCCTGATGACCCTGAGAGGTCATAGGTCAACCCTGTAGTCAGCCTTAAATAACACCAGAGGGACTCAAAAGGTTGTATTCGTATATACATACATATATACATATACATATAAATAATAGGTCATGCATTTGAGAGATAGTGAAAGACACATGAGAAAAGTTGAAAAAGGGAGAGGAAGGGGTGGA